>NC_134271.1:48557196-49183863 GCF_031893055.1 Leptodactylus fuscus | reverse complement strand
CTTTGACAAACATATAATTTAGAAATATGCGACATTCAGACATGTCAAAACTGTGAAAATTGCTCTGGCTACTGGAGGTGCAAAATTTCCAGAGACCCTTGGCAGTGAAAAAGTTAGACCGAGTGCCCAAACTGCAACCCAAGAGCCACTAATTTATCGCAAAGTGCCAACACAGCAATTTAACCTTAAAGGGGTATTCCCATGTACATAGTCAGATCTATACTTGTAGATAATTAAAAGTTAAACATTTTTGCAAATATAAGTAATTAAAAATTCTGCAGAGTTTTAAAGATTTTCTCTAACTTTCTTAGTGGTGACAGTCTGTGATCTTGATCGGTTGCCAATGGTTATGACCACTAACGCAGAAACTTTCTATGGTCTGGGACTTGTCAGGAACCCAGCTATGATTTTCTTATTGTACCTGGGTTATCAGGCAGGGACACTACATGTATCAGAAGATATCCCGGCCACAATAAGGAAATCATGGCTGATTTTCTGACTTTAGAAAGTTTCTGCATTAGTGGTCGTATTGGCAACCGATCAAGATAACAGACGGTCACCGCTAAGAAAGTTAGAGAAAAACTCTGCAGAATTTTTAATTACTTATATTTGCAAACATGTTTAACTTTTAATTATCTACTAATTTAAAAATAATTATGTAGATGGGAATACCCCTTTAATACTGTGTGGATCCACAACTGCGGACAGTTATGGCCCTGCAAAATATGGTTGTGTGAATGGGGCTTTAACCCCTTCCCGCCGATGGCATTTTTTGATTTTCGTTTTTCGTTTTTGACTCCCCTCCTTCTAAACCCCATAACTTTTTTATTTCTCCGCTCCCAGAGTCATATGAGGTCTTAATTTTTGCGGGACAATTTTTTCTTCATGATGCCACCATTAATTATTCTATATAATGTACTGGGAAGCAGGAAAAAAATTCAGAATAGGGTGGATTTGAAGAAAAAATGCATTTCTGCGACTTTCTTACGGGCTTTGGTTTTACGGCGTTCACTGTGCAGCCAAAATGACATGTCCCCTATATTCTGTGTTTCGGTACGATTCCGGGGATACCAAATTTATATGGTTTTATTTACATTTTGACCCCTAAAAAAAATTCCAAAACGGTGTTAAAAATTTTTTTTTCTAAAAGTCGCCATATTCCGACGGCCGTAACTTTTTTATACATAGGTGTACGGGGATGCATAGGGCGTCTTTTTTTGCGGAGCCGGGTGTACTTTTTAGTTCTACCATTTTCGGGAAATGTTATTGCTTTGATCACTTTTTATTCAAATTTTTATCAGAATTAAAACAGTGAAAAAACGGCGGTTTGGCACTTTTGACTATTTTTCCTGCTACGGCGTTTACCAAACAGGAAAAATATTTTTATAGATTTGTAGAGCGGGCGATTTCGGACGCGGGGATACCTAACATGTATATGTTTCACAGTTTTTAACTACTTTTATATTTGTTCTAGGGAAAGGGGGGTGATTTGAACTTTTAATACTTTTTATATTTTTTTATATTTTTTTTACTTTTTTTTTTATTTTTTTTTTGCATTTATTAGACCTCCTAGGGGTGTTGAACCCCAGGGGGTCTGATCACTAATGCAATGCATTACAATGCTAATGCATTGCAATGCATTGCAAAAAATCATCATCTCTTTTGCAGGCTGTATACACCAGCCTGCAAAAGAGAGAATTTGCAGACTGGCTGGGAGCCCTTAACAAGGCTCCCGGCTGTCATGGCAACGGGGGAGTCGGCCCTGGAGCATGCTCCAGGAGCCGGCGATCCCTGCCAAAATGGCGGCGCCCATGCTCCGCCGGGAAGATGGCGCCTCCGGCGCCTTTGACAGCAGCGCCGGAGGGGTTAATGCCTCCGATCGGTCCGGGGACCGATCGGAGGCATTAGAGCCGGTTGTCTACTGCTTAAAGCAGTAGACACCCGGCGGCTATGACGGCCGCCCAGCTCCCGGGCGGTTGCCATAGTTACAGACCCGACACGCGCCGTACTATTACGGCGCATGTCGGGAAGGGGTTAAAGAGCTTTTCAATGTTTTATAGTAACCGTGCAATATTAGTACAGTCTGTAATAATATCACGTCTGCTATAAAGCAGATACTGTGAGATATAAACATTGAAGGTCCCACACACACAGTATTATATGCTCCACAATGGCCCCAACATAATATAACATAATATAAAATACTTCTTTACTTACCTACACTCCCACAAAAGCCACCTCCTCTTTCCACCAAAATGAAGGCACTGATGAGTGACTGTCATGGTCCCTGCATCAGGGCAAAGGTCACAATCTTCTGTCAGTGGAAGCCGCAGTCCCAAGCCTTACTGAGGGGTTTCAGTTGTATGTGCATTTGCGCATATACCTCTCTCAACTAAGGGACATTAGGGATTATCCCAATGGATGTATTAAAAACAAACTTTATTTAATATAATTTAATAAAAACCTACTAATGGATAATAAAACATCAAAACAGGGGTAGACACTCAGATGATCAGTGTGTATGTTCAGCCCCTTAATATCAGATGCAAATTAATAATGTAAGTAATCCTCAAATACAAGGTACATAAAGAGACTCCTTTACATATGAACAGGGTAACCTGGATCAATTATTAATCCTGATAGTAGAAAGAAACTACACAGCTAACCTTCCACATTTACTATCACCACTCCAACACAGTGGGACAAATATATCTCCCCCATATACTATTACTAGTGTGGGAATTATCACCAATTGCTAACAGGGGAATTTATCTTCTCTTTATAAGGACCACAAATCTGCCTAATCTCAAATAAATAAGCTACTGATGTATTTTGATGTCTCTGGTTACTTGTCTGCCAAAACATAAGGGTAAGTTAGGACTACTATGGAAGAAAGTCTCCTTACCGTGTTTCCCCGAAAATAGGCCCACCACTGCCGGGACGAACAGCAGCACCAGCGCTGCTAGGAAGATGGGAAAGGGAAGTATGATACCTTCCCCCCCTCCCCTACACTACCTACAACCGGCAGTCATGCTGACGCTCCACTAAGGAAGTGCCGGCATGACTTCCGGTTGTAATAAGACACCCCCCGAAAATAAGACAGGTCCTATATTTAGGACGACAATTTAATATAAGACACTGTCTTATTTTCGGGGAAACACGGTAGTATTAAGGTTTCTACCTAATGGAGAATCATTCTTAGCTATAATCCCCTCAGCTCCCCGCCGGCATTAATGTGCAGCCATCATTAATGCAGTTCATTCTTGGGTCAGCTGTGCTCAGGCACAAGCAGGTTCTGGAAGTTTCATCAAGTCTGCCCAGCAGCAGGATTCATCAGCTGATTGGTCCGTTGGTCTCTGTGGTGGGAAGATTCAACTTTGGTCAGCTGTTCACCGGCACAAGCAGGTTCGAGAAACATCCGTGGAGTCTTCCTAGCAGCAGGAGTCATCAGCTGATTGGACCATTGGCTTTAGTGGCAGGAAATTTAAAGTTTAAAAGGAGACTCGTTGAGGTGTCCCAAGTCTTCGTTCACCTGGATCCCATAGAGCAGCAGCAGCAGCACGGTATGGAAGAGCTTCTCTGGCAGCTTATACATCAGGCTGAAGCTGCCAGAGATGAAGAGTGGCTTCAGCGATGCTTTCGGCAGGAAGATGACGATGATGACAGCAGTCTGGGATGAAGAGCTTCAGGAGGCCGAGAGTGGTTTCTGGAGGACAGTGGAAGGATGACACACTGCCGAGAAAGCACACCAGGAAGAGCCGCTCTGTGTACACGCCGCCCCTGTCAATCAGCTGTGGAGGAGCGACACTGGAAAGGAGCATGAAAACGCCAGGGGAAAAGAATCAAATCCGGCCAGCACGGAGTAGAGGCGGCCAGCTTCATTAGAGAGGCAGCAGGATGTGGCCAAAACATCATCGACGCAAGGAGATTCCTGGAAGCCGTTAGCCAGCAGCATTAGGTCCCACTCCAGAAAAAGACACCAGTGCGGAGAGAAGAGAGCACATGGGCCTACTGCTGTATACAAAAGAGCTATGAAACCTTTGAGCAGCCAGCGGACCCATGTGCTTAAAGGGGTTGTCCCATCACAAGGATCCTATCTACACTGCTTGTTAATGTGGATGTAAGACTTTTCCTAAATACATTGCTTCAGCAAAACTGCTTTGTCTGTCCACTATCTTACTTTATTCAATTCTTTGTGGCCACAGCCCTGACTTAGCTGCTCATGAGTCAAGTGATGTATCTGCTGCTCTCAGGGGGGAGGGAGGAGGGGCTAAGTGCAGGGAGCGAGCCTGTGTATCTAGCTATTCCTGTGTCTACACCACATGTGACCTAGGTTCCTGTTAGCAGATAGGGGTGAGGAGCTGCTTTCATTTCTTCTGTTCTCCCAGTTATCAGGCTAGCTAATTCAATTGTGTTCATTATGGCAGAGACAGGCAGTCTCTGTATGTAACACAGAATGGAGTTGCTGCTGCCTGTACTTCATAGTCCAATATGGGTGGGCGGAGATAAACGGCAGGTTGCATGTAAAACCCCGCCCACCAAATAATGCAAGAAACCAGGAAGAAAGAAGATTTTACAGCAGTAAAGACTGCTGAGTATGCGAGGTGGGAATACCCCTTTAAGACATCTAGCAAGGTGAAACATCTAGATCGTGCCAGGAGAAGCAACAGGAGAGTGAGAATGTCCATGTTTCCTGATGTTTTATTAACAGGATTATTAAATGTTTTAAATACATTTGCTCAATCTGCTGGTCCTCCTTCTTTGGTAGCTGGTGCTTGGGTTAAACTACCAAGCAAAGATTCTAGTTTTTTCCCCTGTTTCTAATGTTTCTTCTGTTATTGATGTTCCATTGATAGATAAAGGTATTGTTGTTAGTGAGACCAATGTTAAAGAAGTGATTAGTTGTGACTTATCCCCATTGGGTTTTCATTTAAGCACTGTTGTTAAAGAAAGAATTTGGATAAAAGAGTTTGTTGATATTCTATCGCTGCTGCCCTCCTATCAGGGTAAATCTAGAAAATGAAGCGTGGGCACAAAAGTCACACTGGATCATGGCATAGATCTCCTCTATTTGTTACATCACATCTATTAGTGTCAGATTAGAATGCTGATAGATTTCTATGTTGTCTTACTTGCATGTTTAAACATATTCCTTCATAAAATGTTTACTACACCCATGAGATCACCAATCAGGACAGGGCACATTATAGTGAATTATTAAATATTAATACTGTATATAAAGAGTATCCAAGGTCAAATTGATGAAGGAAGGCAAAAAGAAAATAACACAATTTTGAAGAAAAAGATTGAAGAATGGTAAATATGATTATATCTGTGATTTGTTATTGTAGTGTACAATAATCCTTAAAGTTATTATATATATATATATATATATATATATATATATATGTGTGTGTGTGTATATATATGTGTGTGTGTGTATATATATGTGTGTGTGTATATATATGTGTGTGTGTATATATATGTGTGTGTGTGTATATATATATATATATATATATATATATATATATATATATATATGTGTATAATTGTTAGGTTAGTTGATTTCATGCTGGGGTTGTACTGTTATATGTATTGTATTAAAAGCATGCTAAAAGTTCTAAGAATTACTTTGTGATCTTTGGATTATGTGACTAATAAAGTTGTTTGCCTGGAGCTAACTGATGCAGGCAAAGTGACCAAAGTGTCTGTAAATTCCTAGACGGGCTGTAAAAGTAGAGAAATTCTTACTAATGTTGAAGCTGGAGATGCTTATAAAGATTGATGTGACCGTAATAATAATTTTGCAGTTCACAGTAATTTCTGCTATGTCCATATCCCTATTCTGTACTGTAGAGAGGTATCATATAATTTTTATGTTCCATTATGACTTTCTAGTGTGCATAGCTATAGGGAGTGCAGCGGCATCAGCCGCTATCAGTCCTAGGATCTGGAGGGGGCCTAAAGGACCCTCTGCTACATAAGATATACCACTATTCAAAATGACACAATGTAGACAGGGGCAGCATTACAGATTTTGCATTGGGGCCCATAAGGATCCTATTACACTGGATTGTAGAGAAATATGTTAATTGGTACCCATTGCCGTGATTACAAAGGCTGATGCAAAGTGAATGGGGAAGGAATGGTCGGTACTGCAACCATTCTTCACTGATTCGGCCTCACTTCACTGTATACATACATAGGGCAATGTCTTCCCAATAAGCTGCATTTTTTATACTGGGTAAATGATGCAATCAGCTGCCCTTTGCGAGAACCAGAAATAGCCAAAGTCAAGCACAACCAAAGCCCCATCCATGCTCAAAGCACCCAGTAATTGCATTATTACGGTGCATTCACACGGAGGAAAATGGTACCCATTGAAGTCAATGGGAGTCTTTTTTTTCAGCGCTGAAATTACACACCAAATTGAGCTCCATTTTCCTCCATGTGAATGCACCCTTATACAGGTGAGACAGTTATAGAGCAGTCTTATCTGCAGAATTAAACTGTTCTTGGGCACTGCATGTGGTTGCCACACAGGCTGGCAATTATTGTAAACAAGCTTCCTAAGGAGAAATGATTATTGGCACACTGGTCTGATAAGGTCTCATATCTTTATTGTCTTCTTCTAGCTGTGGATATCTACAATATATACAGTACAGAGCAAAAGTTTGGAGGCACCTTCATATTCAGAGTTTTCTGTATTTTCATGACTATGAAAATTGTAGATTCACACTGAAGACATCAAAACTATGAAGTAACACATGTGGAATTATATACTTAATTAAAAAAAAGTGTGAAACAACTGAAAATATGTCTTATATTCTAGGTTCTTCATAGCAGCCACCTTTTGCTTTGATTACTGCTTTGCACACTCTTGGCATTCTCTTGATTAGTTTCAAGAGGTTGTCACCTGAAATGGTCTTCCAACAGTCTTGAAGGAGTTCCCAGAGATGCTTAGCAATTGTTGGCCCTTTTGCCTTCACTCTGTGGTCCAGCTCACCCCAAACCATCTCGATTGGGTTCCGGTCTGATGATTGTGCAGGCCAGGTCATCTGGCATAGCACCCCATCATTCTCCTTCTTGGTCAAATAGCCCTTACACAGCCTGGAAGCCTACTGAATAGACTGTTAGAATTTGTATTATTGCAAGAAAAAAGCAGCTAAGTAAAGTAAATGGTCTTCATTTAAAAGTACAGTTATAGCCTTTGCTCCAACTCTCCATTTAACAAACAGCCCAATTTCTCTGATGATACATTATCAGCATAAGAGTCCCTTAAATATCACCACGTGCAAGACGTAGACGCGGTCAAGCCATACTTACAAGTCCTTGAGGCCTTTCTCTCATGTGGTCTACTTTACCTTCTGAGCTTCAGGGTGTCCAGACTCAGTCCCTAAACTAGCACCACCATCACTGTGTCCCTAGACTCAGTCCACAGTTAGCATGTCAGCTTCTCCAGCAATTCACACAGCTCAGTCCTCCATCCAGCACATAGCCTTCACTCTCTGCACAGATCTGGCTGCCACAGCACAGGACCCTTCTTCACAAAACACTCATTTTCTGCTTGTTTTCTGCTAAGTGATGACGCAGTTGCCTATTTCCAGTGCAAGGCATCAAAACTGCAATCCCAGCACATTGTCAGGCTTGTAGGAGTCCAAAATGTCCCAGTAATTACTTGTAATCAGACTTTGCAACGTAGAACAATATTTACACTCATAAGAATTAATCACATTAATTCCCTATGGGCAGTTTATCAATTTGCAGCCACCTACTGACCAAAGTTAGTTACTGATGATTTATTATTTCACATCCTTACATAAGTGTTAGCAGAGTGTAAGGCAAATTGCTAGAGGAGCAATGCCCCAGTAGCAGCTGGTGAACCCTGGGAAGAGGGGCACGACAAGACAGTGAGCCCTAAGCTGAACCCCCACCTGTCCCTTCCTACTTGGTTGTACTGTCCTAAATGACAGGTGACAACTGGTCAGCAAAACCCTACCTAAATATAGGGGATGACACAGAATGCAGACAAGACAAACAACAACAAAAGAGAAGTCAGCTAGCCAAAGGTTCGGTAACAGTCATGCAGTGCGGTACAGAAACGAAATCCAAGAAAATAGTCAAAGGTAAAGCCAGAGGTCAATAATATGAGTACAGGTAACAAATCAGCAAGAACAAGGCAATAGCAACTACAAATGTGAATGTGAGCAAACAATAAATAGGAAGGAAGAACCCACCCCAGACCTGATAGGAAGATAGGCTGTCAATCACACAGGCCAGGCTAAGATTAACTATTAGAGGAACAAAGGGAAACCAAGGTGAAGGAGATAGGTGTGGGGATAAATCAATTACCAAGGTGAGGGAATAGGACAGTGTTCAGACAACACAAGAAGAACCCTAAACAAGGAATCAAAACTGAACATGCCTAATGTGCCACAGCATGCGAGTGGATGGTGCAGAAGTTCAAACAGGTGCAGATGTAACACAGAGCCTAATAAAGCTTGAAATCTACATTCAATAGCTACAAAAAGAGAAAAACATGGCCCGCACATCCCAACCTTATACATTGATCTTGTGCTTCTCAGCAAATTTTAGAATACCGAACATGAGGTTCTTCGTATACATATTGATCAATGTGCATAATCCCACTAGCCACTTCACGGCGACCTCTTTATAGTGGGTCCCTACTCTACTGGGCGCGGCGCTGCACAGCGACCGCCACAACCGCAACACAGCGCTCAGTGGTCTGGCAACACCCCTGCCACCAGACCAAGCCGTGAAGTGGCTAGTGGTCTTATGCACATTAATCAATATGTATACTATTGCACATTCATCAATATGTATACTAAGAACCTCATGTTCAGTATTGTAAAATTTGCTGACGCTAGGTTCACACCTGCGTTCAGGGTCTCCGTTCTATGGTTTCCGTCTTCTGCATGCCAGAAGACGGAAACCATAGACCGGGTCCGGCCGTGAGCGGCGGTGAGCGTTTTAGGCTCTCCGCCGCGAAACTGGATTTTTTTATCCGGACACAGAGTACTGCATGTCCGACTCTGTGTCCGGATTATAAAACCCGGTTTTGCGGCGGAGAGCGCAAAACGCTCACCGCCGCTCACGGCAGGACAGCTTTCTCACCCATTCAAATGAATGGGCGAGAAAGCCTCCTGCAGGTTTCCGTCTCCTGCCTCTGTTTTAGTCAGGAAACGGAAACCTCAAGTACGGAGTGCCGGCGCAGATGTGAACGAGCCCTGAGAAGCACTAGATCAATGTATAAGGTTGGGATGTGCGGGACATGTTTTTCTCTTTTTGTACACATATGGTAAGTTTCTTCCTTCACCATTTTTTTCGTTTTTTGCCTTGGTACCAGCACTCCCCCATTTTGCCCAGGTGTTTTTAATTAGCAGGAGACTGCAAAAAGGGACACACCTACTAGCTCTCAGTCCTCTGACTGGAGCAATATGGTAAGGTGAATTTTTGAGATCTGTTCACAGGGTGCGGTGCTGCATGGTGTCTGCTGCTCCTGTGGTGCTATGCCCGTGGGGCGGCATGGCCCAGAGCCTGGGGGCTTGGTCTGGTGGCAGGGGTGTTGCCAGACCACTGGGTCGCTCACCCTGCGGGTGCTGTGTTGTGGTTGTGGCGGTCGCTGTGCTGCGCCGCGCCCAGTAGAGTAGGGACCCACTATAAAGAGGTCGCCGTGAAGTGGCTAGTGGGCTTATGTACATTGATCAATATGTATACTAAGAACCTCATGTTCGGTATTGTAAAGTTTGCTGTGAAGCACTAGATCAATGTATAAAGTTGGGATGTGCGGGCCATGTTTTTCACTTTTTGTATATATTCAATAGCTGTTGGCTGAATGGTTGTCTAATGTGTATGGCTAGTTTAGGCATGTAAATGCAAACATCTTTATACTGGGGTAAGAAACTTTAATAGTATTGGTCAATCTGAGCATTTAACCATGGGCACACATTTGGCAAGTGGGCGGTAAAATAAATCATTCTAGTTGCTAAGATGTATGTGACATATATTGAATGTAATTCTAGTTTGTTCTGTTATTTATAGATGTTTGCACACAACTTTGATAGTGCAAAGCTGGCAAATATCATGAAAGACATCACCTTGTCGTTAACCAGAGAGGTTTCACAATCCTATCACAGTCATTTGGACATTCTGGCTGTAATAGGAGCCTGCTACACAGTGCGGAAAGGTCTAAATCTGCTAACTGGATGTTTCAGCTTCATAAAACATCAAGTCTTTTCTCGTCTTTTCAGTAATACCAACACTATACTGAAATATGGAGAGTGGGCAGTAGTCACTGGTAAGTGAGATTGGTATGGAACATATCTTTACATTGTATTCATTACTATATTTATGTGAATATTTGAATTTATCAATAATAATTTCATCACAGAGAGTTTCAATGTATATAAAGTGTTAAAGGGAGTCTGTCATTAGATTTATGCTGCCACATCTGAGGGCACTGAATGGTAACAGGCAATTTTATTCTTATTACTTCTTTATTAGCTGCAGTGGGACTTTGAGTCCTCATATTCTTGAGCAGAAGACTATCATGTCCCTTCCTCAACTGATTGACAGATTCTTTTCCTATATTGAAAATCAATGGTGACTGGGAAGGGAAGCTGGCAGCTTATAAATACAAGGATTTCACTGCATGTGCACTTTGAGGACTTCAGCATTTGGGTCCTACCAGGGTCGTACTGGCCCACCGGGGAATCGGGGAATCCCCCGGTAGGCCCCAGGCCCCGACTGTTAAATCCTCATTTTACTAATGCAGATACATTGGTCGGGGCCACCAATCGAGCACCTGACCAATGCATCTGCATTTGCCTCAGCACACACGGGCCTCCATTAGCTGATGCTGAAGCTCTACATGCTGTCTTCCCGGTATATAGGGAAAGTATATATCGGAGGACAGCATGTGCAGCTTCAGCATCAGCTATAATGGCTGCTCGTAATCCTCTCACTGACCTGCTGCTCTCCTGTGAGGACCTGCTGTGCTGCCCGCACTTCCTGCTTCCCTCCCCCTCCCCCCTCACAGTGAGTCATTTCTCACATCGGATCGTGTGGGGAAGACAGGAGCTGTCTCATGCAATGCTGTGCTCTTCTGGAAAATGTAAGTATATCATTTTGGTAAAATCTGTCTATTTAATATGTATATATGTGTACATTTATGTACTGTATGTGTGTTGTATATTGTGTGAGTACTGTATGTTTGTATACAGGTATGTATACAGGTATGTATACAGTATACTACAATAATGTTTATGGGTGAGTGTATGTATGTATATATGTGAGTATATATAGTATTCATACATTCATATACGTATATATATGATATCAGGGGCGTAACTACCATAGAGGCAGCGGAGGCGGCTGCCACAGGGCCCGGGCCATTAGGGGGCCCGGTGACAGCCGCTACTGCTGCATTTTTTGTTTTTTAAAATAGGCTGTTACGGACCCTATTCACTTGCCGATTCTGGCTGGGCTGGGATTGGTAAGTGACACTGTGGGCCCCACAAATACCATCATTATACTCGGGGGTCTTTGCAGACCCCCGAGTATAATGATCGGTGGATCGGGAGAGGTAAGGGAACATAACAAACAGTGTTACTTACCTCTCCACAATCCTGCCAGGCCTCCTTTCTGACGTCACATGAACCCGGCCTGCATCCCGGGTCATGTGACGTCTGACCTCATTTTAGAAGGACGGCAGCGGAGAAGACAGCGTTGGAGTCGGGGTCTCTGATTATTATACTCTGGGGTCTGAAAAGATATATAGAGTATAATAATTGTTTATGGGTGTCCACTGTGGGACATAATACTGTGTGCAGGGGCCACTATGGGGGATAATACTGTGTGCAGGGGCCAGTATCGGGGATAATACTGTGTGCAGGGGCCACTATGGGGGATAATACTGTGTGCAGGGGCCACTATGGGGGATAATACTGTGTGCAGGAGCCACTATGGGGGATAATACTGTGTGCAGGGGCCACTATGGGGGATAATACTGTGTGCAGGGGACACTAAGGGGGATAATACTGTGTGCAGGGGCCACTATGGGGGATAATACTGTGTGCAGGGGCCACTATGGGGGATAATACTGTGTGCAGGGGCCACTATGGGGGATAATACTGTGTGCAGGGGCCACTAAGGGGGATAATACTGTGTGCAGGGGCCACTAAGGGACATAATACTGTGTGCAGGGGCCACTATGGGGGATAATACTGTGTGCAGGGGCCACTAAGGGGGATAATACTGTGTGCAGGGGCCACTAAGGGGGATAATACTGTGTGCAGGGGCCACTAAGGGACATAATACTGTGTGCAGGGGCCATTATGGGGGATAATGCTGTGTGCAGGGGCCACTAAGGGGGATAATGCTGTGTGCAGGGGCCACTAAGGGACATAATACGGTGTGCAGGGACCATTATGGGGGATAATACTGTGTGCCCCCATAGATTAAAATGGAGTCCGTGTGCTTTCCGCACGGTCTCTGTACGGAACATGTGGACAGGAAAGTAGATCATGAAGTACTTTTCTGTCCGCATGTTCCGTGTGGACACTGCATGGAAAGCACACGGACTCCATTTTAATCTATGGGGTCCATGTGCTTTCACAGCACACCGCTTGCTAATGCGTTCAGTAGTCTGTTCGGGGGCCACCATGCGGACTCCCCAAATGGATTACTGAACGCAGATGTGAACCAGGCCTGAGTGTGTAGGTATATAGTGTGTGCAATCCCATCCACACATTGCAGAAAAATACATGCAGTAGAGGTGTAAAAATAATAATAATAATAATAAAAAAAGTATACTCACCTGTCCCCAGCACACCGTTGTCCCCTGCCTGTGTCTGTTCGGTCTCACGGTCTCATTTCTGGAAATTCTTCACCTACCTAGTCTCAGCGATCAAATGAGGTGCAGGACTCCCAGCAAGGAGACGCCAGCACGAGACCGAATGGACACTAACGGAGCGTCAGGGACAGATGAGTATGCTTTTTTATTTATTTGTTTTTTATTTTACACTTCCCACCCGGGACATGAGTTGCTTCAATTCCTGGACAACCATTTTAAGGGCTAGTTCACACGGGGAAGTTGGCAGCGGATTTTGAGGTGGAATCCGCCTCAAAATCCACTGCCAAAAATGACTTCCAATGACTTCAATGGGAGCTGCTCGCTTCTTTTTTCCGCTAGCTAGTAGCAGAAAAAAGAAGCGAGCTGCCCTATCTTGCCGCAGATTCCGCAGCTGAATCAATCTCAGCATCTGCGGCACGAGGCTCCGGCCCATTCATTTGGGTCTAATCCGGAGCGGAATGCCACAACGCGATGCCTGGCATCTGCGACAGAATGTTCACACGCAGAGTTCATGTATCTCCGTGTGAACTAGCTCTAAAGGATTTATTGATCTTTCTAATATTGATGGTCTGTCCTTAGGATAAGCCATCAATATTATATCTACGATAATACAACAGCCAGGACCTCTGCAGATCAGCCTTTTCCAGGACCAAGCAGCTACAGGGAATAGTAGCCGCGCTGTTCACTTGCCATACAAGGTGTAGCAATACATTTAGGTAGTGCACATGGTATAGTGGGTGAGCAGCATGGCTCCCGACATGTTATTACCTTTAGACGTCGTGTTTTGGTACCGCTGATCTGCAGGGTCCTGGCGGTGGGCCCCTAGAAACAATTCCACTGGTGGGCCCTAGACACCCCAGTCCGACCCTGGGTCCTACTGCAGCTAAAAACAGGTCTTTTTTATATATATTAAACAGAACATCTTCTTCACTAAGTGATCCAGAGTCGAGATCAGGGTCTCTGCCCTCGCCCCTTATGTCAGCATAAACTTGGTAACAGCTTCATTGTAAACATTTTACTTACTCACTGAACAAATCCATTCTATGTACACACCACCGGGTTGGACTGTTATGCCTTATGTACCCCACAAACCAGCATTCAGAGGTAGTATGATAGCACAACAAGTTCCAACCATTCTATGCCATGGATCCTTAGGCACTCATTGTGGTGCCTCTGAGATGGCATATCCTTCCCTACAAGCAAAGGATCTAAGGAAGAATGCTATAATCCATTAAAACATGCCACCATTTTATTCTTGCAAATATATAGAGAATTTATATAGAAACTTCTTTAGTGAAATCAGTGGCACACAAAGATACAGCAGGGATCCAATGAAGTGCCATTGGGCTGTTCATCAACTATAATAGCCATTGCTGCCGCCTCCTCCTCTTATTTTGGGACACCAGGAAGAAGGAGTCAGCACACTCACCATACTGTTAAAGATTTCAGCAAAACAAGACCAATTCTGAAACAGCAGACAGCACAGCAGTACCTAGTGACCAAGGCCAGTTCAGTGCTGTGGCCATGTCTCTCTTCCTGAGCCCATTTTTCCCATGTTTTAACCGGTTAAGGACCAGGCCCAAAAGTATGTTAAAGACCAGGCCTCTTTTTTCAAAACTGACATGTGTCACTTTAAATGGCAATAACTTTGAGACGCTTTAACTTACACAAATGAATTTGAGATGGTTTTCTCGTAACACATTATACTTCATGTTAGTGGTAAACACTAATCAATATTTTTGCATTTATTTATAAAAAAAACTAGGAAATTTGATGGAAATTTGAAAAAAATTGCAATTTTCAAAATGTGAAATTCTCTGCTTTTCAGGCGGATAGTCATACCATCCAAATACATGAATAAATATTATCTCCCATATCTCTGCTTTATATTGGCATCATCTTTTGATTGTCTTTTAATTTATTTTGGACGTCACAAGGCTTACAAGTGTAACAGCAATTTTCCAGATTTACAAGAAAATTCTCCAAACCAATTTTTTAGGGACCACTTCAGTTCTGAAAGTAATTATAAAGGCCTGTATAATAGAAACCCCCATAAATTACCCCATTTTCAAAACTGCACCCCTCAAATTATTCAAAACAGCATTTGGGATGTTTGTTAACCCTTTAAGCATTTCATAAGAATAAAAATAATATGGCAGTGAAATTTAGACATTTCATTTTTTTTCACTAATACATTCATTTAGACCCAAAATTAACACATTCACAAAGGGTTGAAGGAGAAAATGCATCTGACAGTTTATTGTGCAATTTCTCCCATGCACAGAAATACCCCACATGTGGGTGTAAACTGATTTTTGGGCACACGGCAGTGCATGGAAGGGAAGGAGCGACACTGGGTGTTTGAACAGCAGATTTTGCTGGAATAATTTTCAGCGCCATGCCTTATTTGCAGAGACCCTAGAGTACCAAAACAATGGAAACCCCCCAAAAGTGACCCCATTTTAGAATCCACACCCCTCACAGAATTCATCAAGGGGTATAGTCAGCATTTAGACCCTACAGTTGTTTCACAGATTTTACTAACATTGGGATGTGTAAATGAAAAATTACTAAAATGTCACTTTATCTCCAAAGTTTTCATTTTCACAAGGGGTTAAAGGAGTAAAAGCCCCCCACAGTTTGTTAAACAATTTCTCCTGAACACGGCAATACCCCATATGTGGCTATAATCTGCTGTATGGGAACATGGCGGGGCTCAGAATGGAAGGAGCGCTATTTGGCTTTTGGATGGCAGATTTTGCTGGAATAATTTTAGGTGCCATGTCGCATTAGCAGAGCCCCTAGAGTACCAATACAGTGGAAACCCCCTAAAAGTGACCCCATTTGGGAAACTATACCCCCCACAGAACATATTAAAGGGTAGAGTGAGCATTTTGACCCTACAGCTGTTTCACAGATTTTATTAACATTGGGCCATGAAAATGAAAAATTACTTTTTTTCCAACAAACTGTCAATTTAGCCCCAAATTTTTAATTTTCACAAGAGGATAAAGGAGAAAAAGCTCCATAAAGTTCGTTACACAAATTCTGCTGAACACAGAAATGCCCCATATGTGGTCATAATCAGCTGTATGGGAACATGGCGGGGCTCATAATGGAAAGAGGGCTATTTGGCTTTTGGAGGGCAGATTTTGCTTGAATATTTTTCAGGTCCCATGTCGCATTTGCAGAGCCCCTAAAGTACCAATACAGTGGAAACCCCCTATAAGTGACCCCATTTTGGAAACTACACCCCTCATAGAATTTGTCTAGGGGTAGAGTGAGTATTTTGGCCTCACAGGTGTTTCACAGATTTTATTAACATTGGGACGTGAAAATGAAAAATTACTTTTTTTCCCAATAAATCGTCCATTTAGCGCCATAGTTTTAATTTTGCAAATAGTTTAAGAATTAAAAGCCCCCCACAGTTTGTTACACAATTTCTTCTGAACACGGCAATACCCCATATGTGGCCAAAATCTGCTGTATGGGTACATGCTGGGGCTCAGAATGGAAAGAGCGCTATTTGGATTTTGGAGGGCAGATGTTGCTGGAATAGTTTTCAGGTGCCATGTCGCATTTGCAGAGCCCCTAAAGTATCAATACAATGGAAACCCCTCAAAAGTGACCCCATTTTAGAAACTACACCTGTCAAGGAATGTATCAAGGGGTATTATCATTTTGAGCCTAAAATGCTTCCCAAAAATTAATGTACAAAATGAAAATTGAAATTTTTAAAAATATGCCATTTCGGTGCCCAATACGTTGCACCCACTTTGTGTTGTCAGAGACCTGCACTCCTAAAACTATTAAGTGGGCCATCCCGGGGGTCAAAAAATTATATATGTGGGTGTAAACTGCTGCTTGGGCACACAGCAGGGCTCAGAAGGGAAGGACCACTGTGCGTTTTAGCTTTTGGGATACAGATTTAGAGGGACCCTCTGGGCGCCATGATGTTTTTGCAGAGCCCTGGAGGTTCCAGTAAACTGGAATTCACCAAGAAGTGACCCCATTTTGTAGGGGCAATTTTAGAGTCTCTGCAAATGTGACGTGGTGTCCAAAAACGAAGAATCTAAATCTGCACTCCAAAAGCACATATTGCTCCTTCACATCTGCACCCTGCTGGGTACCCAAATAGCAGTGTATGCCCACATGTATGACACTGGTGTACCCCGGATAACGTACTTAATGCCATATGTGGGTAGAATCGGCTGTTTGGGCACAACCGGGGACAGAAGGGAAGGAGCGCTATTTTGGTTTTTGGAGCACAGTTTGGTTTTTTTTGCCACTTTTGCAAAGCCCCTGAATTGCCAATAAAGTGGAATCCGCAGACATGTCACCCTATTTTGGACACTACCCCACTGATGGGATTTATCAAGTGGTGTAGCGAGAATTTTTAACCCTTGAGTGTTGCATTTATTTAGTTTCCAGAAATGAAATCGCAACTGATAGAGAAGTTAAAAATTAAAATTTTACAGATTTGCCATTTCAGTGTGCAACATGTTGTGCCCAACTTATGTCAGCAGAGACACTCCAAAAACTGTTAAACGGGTATCCCAGGCACAACAGCTTTTAGAGCGTTCATCTCTGATACAAGGTGGACACAACATATTACGCACTGAAAGGACGTATTCCTGGAAAAATGGTCATTTTCACCTCTCACAATCCACTACAGTTATAGTTATATATATAAAGTTATAGCAACACTTGGGGGTTAAAAATGCTGTCTGTACCCCTGGATAAATCCTTCAGGGGTGTAGTTTCCAAAATAAGGTAATTTATCAGGGGATTCCAAATTACTGGCGTTTCAGCTCTACAAAAGTGTCATGGCATCCAAAAACCAAACCGTCTGTGCTCCAAAAACCAAATGACCCTTCTTCCCTTCTGTGTCCGGCTGTGCCCTAGTATCAGTTTATACCCACATATGACATTATGTCCGTTATCCGGGGGTACACCAGTGTCATACATGTGTCATACATGTGTCATAAACTGCAGTTTGGACGTACAGCAGGGTGCAGAAGGGAAGGAGCGCTATGCGGCTTTTGGAGTACAGATTCAGATGTTTGGTATCTGGACGCTATGTCATGTTTGTAGAGCCTGTAAGGTACCAGAAAAGTGGATTCCATGGGGTACCAGGAGTGACCCCATTTTGAAAACTGCACCCCTCAAAGAATTTATCAGGGGGTGTAGTGAGTATTAGTATCCCGGACGTGACTGCACAGCGGATGGCGAAGAGGGAATGTATAAGCTGTGCGGAGGACATTGCAAACACCAAATTCCCTACTATGTCCCCGTAGCTCCTATGATTGGGGGAGTCACTCTGGGGGTCACTTTAGGGGTCACTTCTGGTGTCTGTTCCCTCATAAGCTGTAAATCTGGGGTGTCCCCTGATATCCGCTCACACAGCTTATATATTCCCTACATGACGCACCCAGTTGTGTTCTAATAATTTGGCGATTTTTGAGGGTTTTTGTCTTCACATTGTGAGATGCTATATTTTCTTTATGTTTCTGGTGACGCGGCCATATAAGGGCTTATTCTTTGCGGGATGAGATGCATTTCGTAATGACACCATTTTTGGGTGTCTACATCTTATTGAATACATTTTATTAACCCTTTTTTGCTGGATTTAAAAAAAAAAAATCAATCCTGGCATTGAGTTTTACTTTTTTAATTTTGCGCCATGCAGCGTACAGTATAAGTAACATGTTCCCTTTATTCTGCGGGTCGGTACGGTTACGGCGATACCTCATTTATAGTATTTTTTTATGTGTTACTAGTTCTGCAGAGGAAAAACACATTTGGGGACATAAATCAATGTTTTTTGCATCGCATCTTCTAAGAGGCGTAACATTTTTATTTTTCGGTTGACAGAGTTGGTTGAGGGCTTATTTTTTGCGGGACAACCTGCGCTTTTTATTGGTACTGTTGTCGGATGCATATGACTTTTTGATCACTTTTTATAGCATATTTTGTATGGTGAGATGGCGAAAAATCATTACTTCCGGCGAGTTTTTTCCGTTTTTTTTTTTCCGGCGTTCGCCGTGTACATTAAATATTATTTCAGTTTTATTGTACAGATTGTTACGGACGCGACAATACCAAATATGCATTGTTTTTATTACTTTTTAGTTCTTTTTTTATATAATTCATTTTCTATTGAGAAAAAGGGATTTTTGGGCTTTATAACTTTATTAATTTTTTTCATACACTTCATTTTATTTTTTTTACATTTTTTTTTACTTTTTCATGTGTCCATTTAGGACACTTCAATCAGCAATACTTTGCTGATATAGAATGCCATGTGAGACACAGCCTGCAGGTGTCCCACATGGCATTCCGTAGCAGGATGTCAGGCTGTGTAGACGCACAGCCTGACATCAGAAGGTCCTGGCAGGATCCCCAGGTATGTGGGGGCTCCGGGCAGTCTGGGGTCACTGGCCAGACCCCAGACTACCTTTTACTGCTATCGGCACCCTCCGATCTCGCCGCGGGGGGTGCCGATCAGCTTCAATTGTCGGCGGATGCCTTTCGATCGCGCCGTGAGGGTTAAAACGTCCAGTCGTCCTCCCCGCACCCCTCCCCCCGCGAAATAGGTACCTAAAGACAGGACGTATTTTTACAATAGTCCGGTCTTTAGGTACCTGGACCGCAGGCCATAAATTTACGTACGGCGGTCCTTAACCGGTTAATTAGAGACTGCTGGAGGAGAATGGCTCATGTCAGTCAACAGGTATTGAGACTAGTTGTACGTGAAACAAATGGCTAGCACACAGACATTTAGCAGTATATGCTTACATCCATTATTGGTACCATTTGTTTTAACAGAGCAGAGTGACTTCCATCCCCGATTCATATATATATATATTTTGTCATGAAGTTGAATAGGACATACTCTATATTCCATAGAACGGATCATCAGAACTCTCCTTGGACAGCACACTTGGTCGTGTGCAGGGAAACTAATGCTCACTACACCATGTTACGTTTGAAGAGACCCTAAATTGCCCTACAAACTGGGGTCACTTCTTGGGGAATTCAAGTTTACTGGTACCTCCAGGGCTCTGCAAAAACAACATGGCGTCCCTCTAAATCTGTACTCCAAAAACTAAAAAGTGCAGTGCACCTTCCCTTCTGAGTCCTGCTGTGTGCTCAAGCAGCAGTTTACATCTACATATATAATTTTTTGACCCCTCGGAATGGCCCACTTAATAGTTTTAGGAGTGCAGGTCTCTGATAACACAAAGTGGGTGCAACGTATTGGGCACCGAAATGGCGCATTTCTTTGAAAATTAAAATTTTCATTTTGTACATTAATTTTTTTGGGAAGCATTTTTAGGCTCAAAATGATAATACCCCTTGATTCATTCCTTGACTGGTGTAGTTTCTAAAATGGGGTCACTTTTGAGGGGTTTCCATTGTATTGATACTTTAGGGGCTCTGCAAGTGCGACATGGCACCTGAAAACTATTCCAGCCACATCTTCCCTCCTAAAGCCAAACAGCGCTGTTCCCATTCTGAGCCCCACCATGTACTTATACAGCAGATTATGGCCACAAATGGGGTATTGCTGTGTTCAGGAGAAATTGTGTAACAAACTTTTGAGTGCTTTTTCTTCTTTATCCTCTTGTGAAAATGAAAAATTTGGGGCTAAATTGACAGTTCATTGGAAGAAAAAGTAATTTTTCATTTTGATGTCCCAATATTAATAAAATCTATGAAACAGCTGTAGGGTCAAAATGCTCACTCTACCCCTTAATAAATTCTATGAGGGGTGTAGTTTCCAAAATAGGGTCACTTTTAGGGGGTTTCCACGGTATTAGTACTCTAGGGGCTCTGCAAATGTGAAATGGCACCTAAAAACTATTCCAGCAAAATAGTGCTCCTTCCGTTCCAAGCCCCGCCATGTACCCATACAGCAGATTATGACCACATATGGGGTATTGCCGTGTTCAGGAGAAATTGGTTAAACTGTGGGGGACTTTTTCTTCTTTAACCCCTGGTGAAAATGAAAACTTTTTTCACTTACACATCCCAATGTTAGTAAAATATCTGAAACAGTTGTAGGGTCAAAATGCTCACTATACCCCTTGATGAATTCTGTGAGGGGTGTAGTTTCTAAAATTGGGATGTTTTTATGGGGTTACCCTTTTCAGACCCCAGAGTATAATAATCGGGGAATAAAAACATAAAAAAATTACTGTTACTTACCTGTCCCCTGGCTCCTACGCTGTCGGCCTCTGCTGCGGTCCTTCTGCAAGGATGTCAGACGTCACATGACCCGGGACGCAGGCCGGGTTAATGTAACATCAGAGATGTCAGAAAGGACGTAAGGAAGGAGGCCAGGATCGTGGAGAGGTAAGTAACAGTGTTTTTATGGTTCTCCTATCTCCCGGTCCACCGATCATTATATTCGGGGGGGAGGGGGGGTCTGCAAAGATCCCCGAGTATAATGATCGTATTTGTGGGGCCAGCGGTGTCACTTATCGATCCTGGCCCAGCCAGGATCGGCAAGTGAATAGGGCCCGTAACAGCCTATTAAAAAAAAAAAAAAAAACGCAGCGGTAGCAGCTGTCACCGGGCCCCCTAATGGCCCGGGCCCTGTGGCTGCTGCCTCCGCGGTAGTTACGCCACTGCATGTCACATTTATTTTGAAATAATTTCAAATGTCTTTGCCTAAGGGCGCTTTCACACGATGTAACGCTGCACTCATTCTGATCGTAAAAACACGTTCAGAATGAGCAGCTCCCATTGACTTGAATGGGAGCCGACATGCGTGCGCTCCCCATTGAAATCAATGGGAGGCTTTTTTCCCTATGCTTTCAATGTATTACGTGCGTAATACATTGAAAGCATAGGGAAAAAAGCCTCCCATTGATTTCAATGGGGAGTGCACGTATGCCAGCTCCCATTCAAGTCAATGGGAGCTGCTTTTTACATACTCATTCTGAACGTGTTTTTACGATCAGAATGAGTGCAGCGTTACATCATGTGAAGGCTCCCTTATAGAGCTAATCAATTGAAGAAAAAGGTTCTTAGGAGCAATAAGATTATTTTACATTATGTTCTAAGCCAATATCAATTGTGGTTACTACAGAACTTGTTCGTCAAGAACACCAAATCAAATCTTGACAGGTTCACCCATCTCTATTAGACCTGCTGAGGGGTTCATTTGTACACTCTGGTATTAGGGCGACTGGGAGGTGTTTTGTGCTGCACTGTAGCATTTAGTGACACAGGTGAGTTACTTTGTATTGCAATGTGGAATTTATTCAATATATAATTAAGTTTTTAACAACTGATTTTGTGATTATTCTAATAGTGTATGGACCAATAGCAGTCAAAGTGCACCACAGAAACGGTGCCACATGGTGGCTCAGTGGTTAGCACTGCAGCCTTGCAGCGCTGGAGTCCTGGTGTTCAAATCCCGCCAAGGGCATAAAACCATCTGCAAGGAGTTTGTATGTTCTCCCCGTGTTTGCATGGATTTCCATCCCATATTCCAAAGATATACTGATAGGGAACAATGTGCATTGTGAGCTCTATGTGGGGCTCACAATCTACATAAAAAAAAAAAAAAAGTGCACCACAGAACTGATCTTTACAAGACAGGTCTATACCGATGTGTATGGGGCCTTTGTATTTTGTCTGTGCCATATTCTTTAATAGAACCACCTCTGTTGAGACCATTTTATCTTATGTTACAGTCAGAATGAGTTTTTTTCTTTTACTTTAGGAGGCTCAGATGGTATTGGCAAAGCCTATGCTGAAGAGCTGGCCAGTCATGGCGTGAACATCATCTTGTTAGGCCGCAGCATTGAAAAGCTCCAAGCCGTGTCTGAGTCAATTTCTGCATCTTATGGAGTGAAGACTCGTTTCATAGTTGCTGATCTTAGCAAAGGCCCAGAGGTCTTCCCATCCATTAAGGAAGGTCTGAAAGATGTAGATGTTGGAATTCTGGTGAACAATGCAGGAGTGCTTAATGACTATCCAGCCTGCTTCACTGAAATACCAGAGGAAAAAAGTCTGGAGATCATCAATGTAAACATTGCTGCTGCGGTAATGATGGTACATATAGTGCTTCCTGGTATGTTACAACGGAAGAGGGGAGCCATAATCAACGTTGGCTCTGCAACATGTGCTAATCCTGTACCCATGGTGGCAGTGTATGCTTCTTCTAAGGTAACTTTAAACTGCATTTAAAATGTCTCTGTTAGGCTAAGGCCCCACGTAGAGGACCACTGTGCTTTTCACAGTAAGTAAAGTGGAACCTCTACAGACTTTCTGCTTCCATTATACCTACAGGGAAACCGCTGGCCTTTCTGTAGGAATAATTGACATGCTGCATATTCGCTGCACATATTTTTCCACAATGTATAGTTTGGATTCGCTCCAATCCCAAACACTTTGCATTGACTGTAAAATGCTGAGGATGCTGCCGCAGCCAAACTGCGGTGTTTACATCACTTGAGGTCCCAGCCTTAAGAACAGGGGCACCGCAATGTCTATGTTTATTTAACTCGGCCTGGAGCATTTCTACATTTATCCAATTTAGTTTATTTGTTAATGTATTAACAGGATTGTGTAATTTTATTTCACTGTTAAAATATAACGAGTTTCATGTTATGTTATTTATTCACTACATAATGGTATTTGTTGTACTCTCTATGGAGTCATTATTTGTGTATGGTATGACATATCATTTGGGCAATAGTGCTATTATTTATTACAGTTCGCATACATTGAGCACTTATGGAATTTTATAGGAGCATTACACTGCTCCATTGCTTAAATTTTTTTGGATTAATTCCAATAATACAACATATAAATACAATAATGCATTGAAGAGGGCCTTTTATGCCCTTGAGCATATGTGGCTTTATGTATCGCTAGAAAGCCGACAATGTGCTGAATTCAGCGCACTGTCAGCTTCCCCATTATTTGCCATGGGGCAGGAGATATAGGTGTTGTTACTGATATCTTTTCACTGTCAGTAGGGCGTTCCTGAGAGTCTAGCTGGGCTGTGAGGAATGCCCCTCCGACAGGACTATCCATAGCCCTGTACTGTCAGAGGGGGAGTGTCTTTTTTTTTTTTTTTTTTATAAATTCTTTATTTATAAATCGACATAGAGGAGGTGAAACAAAACAGGTAAACAACACGGCTAAGGCACAGCAGCCCTAAACAGCAAAACATACAAATAAAAACCTAACACACAAAAGATAGCTCACAAGGGTAAACATGGCAGGCAGAAACAGGGATAAAAACCGGATTAGGAGAAGGGGAGAAGGGAGAAAGAGGTAAAGGAAAAAAGGGAAGGAAGGGATTGGGGGGCAGCTCCGAGCACCGACCAAGCAACCAACTGGCATCAAGGGTCCAACCAGGCCGCAACAGCGGAGGGTACCCTAAAAGAGAAACCATGGGAGACTATAGTCTATACAGACCTCTCGCGCAGATAACTAGGAGAACTCGGGATGGGAATGAGGAAAAGCGACAGGAGAAACAGTAAACAACCCAAAGCATCCAGGAAGGCCACGCTACACTATCAGGTGGAAGGGCAAAGAAGCCACATACCGGACCTCCAGAAAGAAAAGTCAGGGCAGCAGCCAAGATACGAAGCAAGAGATCTAGAGAACGATAGGATGACGGCCGAACCTTCCCTAAAATGTGGGTCTAGAATCACAAGGAATCACCCATCCCATAGTAATAGAGTAAAGGACACTGCACCGGAGAGCTGAGACCATGGACGTGAAAGTGAGCAAAGGCCGCAGGTTCCAAGGACGGCAGCGGGAGCAAGGGGGAATGGAGGGAGGGAGGAGAAAAAGGACAAAGAAAGGGTAAGAAAAGAAGAAGGAACATGACAAACATCGGGGAACTAGACAAACATCAATGGGAGAGGCAAACAAAAAAGAAAAGAGAAGGGGGAACGCAAAGCCAAGAAACAATATCAGAAAACCCAAACCAAGCTAATCTCGGACAGGGTAACAGACCAGGACCAGCTAGTCCGGGCACGGAAAACACCAAACAGTGGGAAAACCCACTAATGCAGGACTCCAAGGCACACCGCAGTATACGCTCGGAGAGCTGCCGAACGCATCTAACCCCTCCGGGGAGGGGGGGGGGTGGCAAAAAAAAAAAAGAACACTGCCAGAGGCAACCACAGGATGGAGCCTGCAACCACCGCCGGCAGGGCAAGACACTTAGATCACAAGGTATAAACAGGAGAGGCAAACAGAACGGTGAGCAAATCAACCGAAGGCAATAAGCAGAACTATCATCATAGGGCAGTCACAGAGATGGAGAATACAACCGAAGGCCTTATCAACGGAGGACAGTCACAGAGAAGAAAAAAAAACCCCACAGGGGAACCCTACGGTGCCGCCTGCAAGGAATCAGCAGCCCGGCGCTGCCAATGGGGCCGAGAAGAGGAGGAGTAACTCGCAGTGGTGTCGACCTCAGGGAGAGTCTAGTCCAACCAGTCTGGAAGATGGAGAGCAGGCAAGTCCAGGAATTGGGCCAAAGCAGCGGCCTGGTCAGGGGAATGAAGAGCGAACACAGTGCTATTACGGCGGACTTGGAGGTGGAAGGGATGGCCCCATCTGTAAGTAGCCCCAGCATTCTGGATCACTTGCAAGACAGGCTTAAGGAGGTGTCGCATGACCAGGGTGCGGCGAGAGACGTCAGGAAGAAGTTGTACCAAAAAATTCTGGAAGGAAACCTGACCACAACGCCAGGCAGCTTGCAAAATGTCCTCCTTCTCCCTATAGAAGTGAACTCTGCAGAGGACATCTCTCGGTCCCGAAGCCGGCGTTTTACGCATGCCCAAGACACGATTAATCCAGTCGATGTTAATCTCGGTGTCCCGTGATCGGCCCAGCACAGTATTGAAGACAGCAGTTGCGACCTCACGGAGCTCAGCAGTTTGAACAGAGTCTGGAATGCCCCTCAGCTTAATATTATTTCTGCGCCCTCTGTTCTCCTGATCATCTACTTGCAATAAGACATGGCGATTGAGCAAGTGTTGGGAAGCCAGGGATTGCTCCACCTTAGCCAGGCGGTGGTCCAGGTCAGACGTCACCTGTTGCTGTGCAGTAACCTGCGACGACAACAACTGGATCTCAGTTTTAAATTCCGCCACAATCCTTTCCTGCCGTTCATCAACCCTGCGGACCAGGGCCTCTAAGTCCCTTTTAGTGGGCAAAGCATGGAGAAGCAGCCGTATGTCTGACAGTTTAGGACGCTTAGAACGGTGCAGTGGCGAATGGGCGTCCTGCTGCGAAGAATCAGAAAAGTCAGAGAGAGGTGAGGCGTGCAGGGCAGCAGGGGCTAAGGAGGAATCAGGGCCCATGGCAGAGGAGTCAAGCAATGGAGCCACAGAGGTAGAGGTCACTGATGCATACCTCTGATGTCGGTGATGTGGTGGCATAACTTTCTCCCCAGGAGGGGCAGCTGACACAGCTTCAGGAGGTACAGAAGAGTGAGCAGCAGGAAGAGGTATACTAGCAATGGAAGTCTCTGCTCCTGTATCAGCAAGCACCAGGTGGGATAGCAGGCTGTGCTGCCTATGTGGATGAGACAGGCTAGCAGCAGCAGAGGAGGGCAGCAGGGACTCAGGAGGGAGAGGAGATACATTCTGGGAGCCAGGCAGCTCTTCATAGCAGGAGAGGGAGGGAGACAGACGCTGCAGGGGCACTGCTGGGACCTTGACAAGCTCCGGAGCTGAGGGGGGAGGGGAGGAAGCCGACTCACCGGAGCGAGCACCATGTAGAGGGGCCAGGGAGATCACAGCAGGCATCAGACCTGTCGGCTCAGCGCTTGGACCAACGGAGGCCTGGAGGGGCGGAGCCGACTGTAGGACCGGAGAGGAGACAGAGGCTGTAATGCAGGAGGACCCCGTCACCAACGGCTGTGCTTGTGGAGCTGCTTCAGCGCGCGCCGGCGCCATCTTGGAAATACAGCGTCCTGCAGGAG
The DNA here is from genome assembly GCF_031893055.1 of Leptodactylus fuscus. NCBI lineage: Eukaryota > Metazoa > Chordata > Amphibia > Anura > Leptodactylidae > Leptodactylus > Leptodactylus fuscus. Next base: position 49,157,020 of record NC_134271.1, on the reverse strand, counting down.
GAGAGGCCGCAGCCATCAAGTACCGGGCCATCTGTGGCTCTAGGGTAGCAGAAGAGGACTTTTTTCGGCCTATGCGTCTCACCATTGCTGGAAACTTGGTAAAAGTGAGTAAAAACACGGTGGGACAAGGTGAAACTGCTAGGGTACCAGAGAGCTATTCTGATATGCGTCCTCACACCGCCATGTTCAAGCCATGCCACACCAATATCTCTTGCCCTGGGGCACATAACAGGAAAGTTGACAGTGGGCTGAATTCACATGAAGGGTCCTCTTTAATATTTATAGTGTTATGTTATTGTATAATTGCACAATTAAAACTATATGTATATTATATTATCATGAACAAAAAGTACAACCCATTTGATAGACTGAGGACTTACGCAGCCCCTGTGCCTAAAGTAGTATGCCTAGTAAATAAAGCTATGGATATATCTGTGGTGTAAAGGAGTTTGATGTACGTTTTTAACCCACATTTTGTTACATCCAATTACATTATCAGTAGATGCTGCTGTACTGGACAGATTTCACCATTGATGTTAAAGAGATTGCCCAAGTTATATTTTTCTTCTTCCACTGATCTTCCCTTGAAGAGTTTAAATATATGTGATTAGGTATGTAAGGAGAGGGCTCTGGAGCGGAGTCCTGTCCACATATGGAGGATGTCAGCTGTATAACACAGTCAGCACCCACTGCTGACAGCTGTGATCGATGCAGACACCAATCGCAGCTGTATAAACTATAAATGTCGTGGGTAAATGAAACCGTGGTATTTAGTAACTTCATCATTTTAGTTTTATGTTTTGGAAACTTTTTTTCAGGATGCATGATATTTTCTTATATATTCAATTATACGTTTGTCCTTTCTTATCTTACAGGCATTTCTGGATAGTTTCACTAGAGCTTTGCAATACGAATATGCATCCCAGGGAATATTTATACAGAGCCTGATTCCTTTTTTCGTGGTCACAAAGATGGTAGGCTACGCTGAGGTCTTGACCAAAAAAAACTTGTTGGTACTAGGGCCGAAAGAGTATGCTCACGGTGCTGTAAGGACAATTGGAGTATCGCAGAGAACTGCAGGCCACTGGTCTCATTGCATGCAGGTAAATATGGGAAACTAGATGTACGAACAATAAGGAACACAGAGGTATTAGCAGCACATCATTGTAAATAGAGATGAGCAAATCGATTCTGCAGAAGTGGAATTCGATCTTCGATTTGCCAAGAATACGGATTTCCTCATGCTTCGATGCATCAAATCACATTTTTTTATTAAAATGGCTACTGCACATGTTAGAAGGGGCAGGGAACTCTGAGAACACGGGATCACCCACATTGCCAAGTGTGCAGCTAATCAGCAGCCAGCCGCCCCTGTGATGTCACAGCCCTATAAAAACAAGCAGCCATTTTAGGTACAGTCATTTCACATCACTCTTACTGCTGGGACAGACATTAGCAGGAGCTAGGGACAGTGTTAGAAATGGATACAAATTCAGGGAAAGAGGATTGCAAGTGAAGGGAAAGTATAGGGAGGAACTCAAAGAAGAATTTGGGGTGGTTGCAGCATCATTAACAGAAAGACCTTAATGCATATTGCAGCACTCACTGCTATACTGCTGCTCATTACTCATACCTGTGTGTTCAAGGTGGAACACAACAAGCCTTTTACAGCAAAAACAGTGAATTATCATCCACTAATACCTCAATTCAGCTGCTGTAACACCTTTTTAAATACGTTCAATAGCGGGTAAAGAAATTAGTGGCTCATTAGCCATTGTATTCAGAGTATACTGCTGATCATTACTCATACCTGTGTGTTTAAGGTGGAACACAGTAAGGCTTTTACAGTGCATTACAGCACTCATCTGTTATCAAGCATATTTTAACTAAAATTTCAAATCAACCCCTTTTATTATGGTATGTTCACACAAAAAGCTGAAAAAAATCTGCTTCAGGAATTAGGAAACTTTAACGCTGTGTTTTACATGATACTTTTTTTTGTTGCACTTTGAGGCTTTTTCTTCACTTTTTTTTTTTTTTTGCTCAAGCACACTGTACCTGGAAATTTTGCTTTAAGGCCGGGGCCCCATGGGCCGAAAACGCAGTGGTTTGCCCACGGTAAAAAAAATTGCGGCATTTTACAGTACTTGCAAAGTGGATGGATTCTGTGAATCCCATGCTTATTGTGCGGAGAAAAAAAAAAAAATCACAGATCAGACACTGTCATTTCTAAAACTGTTGCAGTTTTGAAAATTGCAGCATATCAATTATATCTACGGAAACGTCGGCGTCTTTCCCGTAGATATAATAGTAAGAGAAAGTCCGCAGAGGAAAACTGAACTCTCTCTTCAAAGCGCTGTGGGAAGAACCGCAATGCATTCATGTCGCAGTTGTTTTTGCAGCGCTTTAGCATAGCGTTTCTGACCCATTAGTGGTTTTTGATGTGGTCAAAAACCTGCTTCAAAAACATGCTAGCGGTTTTTCTGCCTCCCATTGACTTCAATGGGTTTTTGAAAGTGGAATTTGCCTGAAGATCGGTCATGTCACTTTTTCTGCTAGCTGAAAAAAAATCCACTAGGGGAAAAAAAATGCTACTGACTCCCATTGAAATGACTGGGAAGTATTTTTTTTTTCAGGCGAACTTTGAGGCGGATTCAAAATTTGCCTGCAAAAAACTGTGTCAACATACCCTTACTACATCTAAAAAACCCCCCAATTTAAATAAAACCATTAAAAAATGCCATTTTTTGCAATTTCGCTAAATTTTATAAAGAGTAACATGTAAGACATTCCCCAAAATGGTAAAATGCCAAGTAAAAATTACATCTTGTGCCACATAAAAATAAAAAGGTTATTGGAAAATAACCCCAAAAAATATAAGTAGGGTTGAGTGATCGGGATCGGAAAAGATTGGATTCCAATCGGTGATCGAGTAAATTTCACAATCGCGATTGGAATTCCGGAGGGATCGAAGTCAGAGGTTATTTCAAGATCAGCTCAACCATATTCATGTATATATCATTAATAGGGTTGAGCGATCAGGAAAGATCGGATCCCGATCAAGCAAATTTCGCGATCGGCTAGAAAATGATCGGAAATCGGATTTTAAAAATTGATCCTGAAATGTCAAGATCGGCTCAACCCCAAATATAAGTACACGGCATTATTACCACACAATGAATGTCGTATAAACTAAACCCATAAGAAAATGGTGCAAATTTCATTTTCTCTTTTCCCACCCAATTATGTTTTTTTTTTCTAGCATCACAGTACATCATATGGAATATTAAGTGGTACTATTTATGAAGTGCAATTTGTCCTCTACAAAATAAGCCCTCACATCAATCTGTAAATAAGAAATAAAAAAGGCAATGGCATTTGTAAGATGGGGAGTAAAATATGAAAAAAAGTCAGTGTTGGGAAGGAGTTAATTGGAGTGTCAGCAGTAAAGTCATTATAAACCTATCCCCATTACCTTGTAGAGGTGATTTTACGGTTTCCAAATATCCCTCTGTTAAAATGGAAACCCATTTTCCTGGAAAAGCCACACAGCTCAATAAGAGACATTTTGAAACTGTGCAATCCCCTCTACAAGACACTGGGATTATGTTTGTAACCAATTTAATGCTGATAGACTCCCTTTTAGGGTCCCCTCAGTTTCCCCTATAAATGGATATTAAATTTACTAGAAACCAAAAAAAAAAAGTGTAAGGCAAGACATGCAGCTTATAGAAAAGTACAAAATTTAATTTCAAGCACAAAAATAACAGATGGTGGCGGGAGCATGTTGCTGATTGGTTTTGTACCTGTTGCGAAGCATGTTGAAGCACAGGCTTTCAGTCACGGCTACCCTGTTTTTGGACTGGAACCCGAGGCGGTCACAGGCATACGTCTATATTCAGGGCTGTTTTTGCACTTGTGGAATAAGATTTTTTTTATTAAGCTACTTTGTTTAGTCCAGTTTTTTTTTTTTTTTTGTGCTATGCTTCTTTGTCAGATGTTAAATTTACCAGACTAATTACCTGGAGAAGACTTGGAGCCCTTTTAGAAAATAAGCACCACATTGGCCTTGCACCAGTTACTTGGCACTGTACCAGTCAGTAGGAAATCTCTGACAGTTATAAACTAGGACACTGCCACAACAGAACTGAGTGCTTTAAGAACTATTTGGTGCAAACTACCTGCTCGTGAACCCTTTTTCTCATTTATTTTAGGTTTTAGTTTGGGCCAGATCTACTTTTAGCCAAACCAGGATATTATCTGATGTAATAACATTATACCACAAGATGTCAATTGCTCCCTGTTCTTCTGTATATAAAGAGCCAGCAAACCCCATAGTACTTCTGCCTACACCTGCCAGGTGTGCTCACGGCTCACTTTACATGTCCAGAAAATTCCTAGGTATAAGGATATGGAGGAGACATTTCTTGACTGTGGATATGTCTTTACAGGGCTAAGTTCATGTGGTAGTGAAAGAGCAGATTAAATCAAAATATGACGTAGAAGTAATACATTATATTTCAATTATATGATAATTTACATTATTGTATGGACTTAAATTCTCATTTTAGATGTCTATATTCTTCCGGATGCCAGAATACCTTTGGGTGCGTATGTGGATGTATATTAACAGAAAGTGCAGAACAGATTACTTATCCAAAGCACAACACTGCAAAGAAAAGTAGATCATCTTCCAAGGATATTCTGCATCATCTGTTATCAACTTATAAAACGTTTATCACATTTTATTCTTACCGTGTTAATCCCAATACAGAGAATAAATTCACTGCATAATGTAGAATGAGTCAGATAATAAATAAAATTAACACCTAAGCATATCTCAGCCTTCATTATATACTATATGTCTCTTAGATGTCTCAAGGCTTATAAGAAATATTTCTTGGGACATACTAATATTTGTATCCCTAAGCTCAGACGCATCTGCTTTCTAAAGTCTACTTCATAAAACTAAGGTGTACTGTCAATGAAGTATTTATTCCTCTCAAGCATCACTTTCTATAGTCCACTCCATAGAACTAATATTAGCTATCCATTAAACATTAACTCCCTTCTCAACACATTTCACCCTCGCTCAGTATTATTGAGCGCCTCAATAATGCAGTTAAAACTGCAGTTCCTAATGCGTTGATGGTGGGAGCCGATACTTTCACAATATGCCACTGTCTGTGGTCCTACTCCAAACCTGTATAAGTTATCCCCCACTGCTTAGCTTAACCACAACCAGCATGACATCATGGTTAAGGGATGTGGATTACTGTCCTGTCCTCCTCATCCAATCTCCTATTGGTCCATGTGTGCATGACGGGTATTCATGGTAACATGATGCTGCTTCCTATATGACCCACCGCACACTGTTTCAAAGCTACAGATCAAGTAAAGATATGGACTATCTTCTTCTTGAATGTCTAAGTAATCCTGCAAGCATATAGGAGTGTTGATATGAGAGCTCTCGCTACCCAGTCCCCTAATAGTGTATGACTTAAAGTCAGTGTGGTTGAAAAAAAAAGTATATATTATATAATGGGAGATCATATGACCATATCCCAATATATAAAATATAGACTATAGGGCAGGGGTGCTCACAATTTTTCAGCGTGTGAGCTACTTTATTAGCTGAACAAGGCAAAAGATCTACTAGGGCGGGGGCGGGACAGGGCAGACCTATAGGCGGAACTGGGCGGGCTTGTGGTTGGGGCGGGCGTGTCTGTGGGTGGAGCTGGGTATGTGGGCGGGGCCAGGCGGATCGTGAGAGCAGGAGGCAGCGGAGTTCTGTGGCCGCCCAGGGATCCTCGGTGTCTGCTTCTTCACAGCGCAGGCTGAGAGTTATCTCTGGACACTGGCAGGCTGGGGCTGCGGCAGCCCTGCCTGCCAGTGTCCGGAGATGACTCTCAGCCTGCACTGTGAACAAGCAGACACCGGGGATCCCTGCATCCCGCGATCGACCCATACGTCCTTTGCGATCTACCAGTATATATATATATATATATATATAGGATACTAGATGAAGATTCCTTATAAAGTAACGGGAAATAAACTATCATAAGAGAAAAATGTGATATACATACTCATTGCAATTTCTGTCCAAATTTGTTTTCTATTTATTTAAGTTAATTTTCTGGGTTTCTCTGTTGCTGCCTGGATCGAGAGGTTTTTTATTCCATGCACTTGAAGGATCTTGTCTGGTCACAATTCACACTATTTTATTACCAAATGTGCCCAGGGTAGTCCACCAGCTTTGCAGAAGCCTACCTGCCCGGAAAGCAGTGGTGCAGGGGTATACAGAGGCAGAGGCAGAGGCAGTAGCAGTCAGTTAGTGTGAAGTGTTGGGATAAAAATCACCTACTCGGCGGTGTGGCAGTTGTTTATTAAGCCATCTGGGAAGGTGAAAACAGCCGTATGTTTAATCTGTGGGCATAAGGTGAAGCATGGCCAAGGTTCCAATGTTAGCACCTCAGCCCTGCGTCAACATATGCAGCATCACCATAAAGTGGCCTGGGAGAGCCGTGGCTCCAATGTGGTGGTCCAGTGTTATGGTCTGGGGATCTCTGACTATGGACTGGCCCCTGACTGATAACTTCTCAGTCAGCAAATAAAAGAAACGAACAAACAAAAAAAACAAAAAAACACACAACAGTAATGAGCAGTTTGGAATATCTAGTGTGTGATACTCCTATACCCTGCCTTGCACACTAGAAGTAGCCATGGGCCCAACTAACTTGCCTGAGTGGGCGCGGACACAGCCAGAGAAATAACTCACCTACCAGTGAAACAGAAACCCCTGACTAGTTTCACATTTATGAGGAGAGAGAAGATACAGAAAAAGCCCCCCACAGATGTCCAGACTGGACTAATGGTGAATATGAGGAACACAAAGTATAGAGGAGGAAATAAATGTGAAACACAGAAATACTGCCACTATGCAAAGGGATAGGATAAACAGAACTTAGTATTACACACAAAAAACCCTACAAAAATCCAAACCTCCAAACAGAAAATAAGACTAGGGTTCACTGCACCCGAAACAACTATGTGTGGATAAGAAGCTCAATACTTAACAAAAGATCCAGATAATGTGAACAGGCTGCTATGGAAGCTGAATGGGCCAGGACTCAGATGCAGATGGCATTGCAGGCTTCAGACAGACAGACAGACAGACAGACAGACAATGTCTGGGACACAGGCACTGAAGATTAAGACAGCATGCACAGCGGAGTATAACTAGCCAAAAACAGGAGTAAAAAGAGGGCCAACTGGAAATCAGAACCACCTGAATAGAGTCCTAGTACAGCAGGGAAACTTAACCCCTTCCGAGGCCAAGACACACTAGCAATGGTTAGCAATGCAGCTCATTGCACATTCCATGCAAGAGTGCAACCGCCGAAACTGCATGCCAGTGTGAACACTCCCCTACTGCGCATCGGATAGTTCACGTGCAGAATGCCGTTGTGGCACTCTATGCCCGAACGCTGAGACTGCAAAGACCGGGTCCTAACATCCAGCCTGCCACAGAAACCGTTGCATCACCCAGTGTCACGCATCCCATTTCAGGCAGTCAAGGCTCGACCACCTCAGCCGAAGGAAGCTGCGTGTCCTTTCCATCATCTGCTGGTTGTGATGCTCCTTCTCCTCCTCCTTTTCATCTGTCATTGCATCAGCAATCGATCAGGGAATCTATATCAAAGTGACAACAGTTTGCTTGCACTCATCCAATGGTGCAGAAGTTGAACATACTCCTGTCCAAGTTGCTCGTGCTGCAGTCACTCCCTTTCCGATTGGTGGGCTCTGCACCTTTCAGAGAACTGATGGCTTGCGCCGAGCCCAGGTGGAAAGTCCCAAGCTGTGGTTTGATTGCCTTGAAGGCAGTACCAGTCCTGCACAAATATGTAGAACAGAAAGTGGGCCAGTCCTTCAGCTTGTTGGTGTCTGCCAAAGTGTACAGCAGTATCAACATGTGGAGTTGTGACTACAGTCTAGGACAATATATGTCATTTACGACCCACTGGGTTAATGTGACACACCAGCAACTTGGACAGGTGACATAGCTTCTACCTCCACGTTCTCACGCCATTGGTCATGCAATGTTTGCTTCATCCTCCACTGTGTCCTCAGCCGCCACTGCAGGGACAACTCCCAGTGCTCTTCCAGCATACTACATGTGCAGGGCACAGCAGTACGACACTGTTCTACACCTCGTTTGCCCGTGTGAATGAAGTCACACAGGGGAGGAACTCCTCTGTTGTCTCCATCAAGAAATCAAATCCTGGCTTTCTCCAAGAGGACTTAAAATCGGAACCATGGTGACCGACAATGGGAAAAACATGGTGTCAGCACTACATCAAGGAGGGCTTCGCCATGCGCCCGGTATAGCGCATGTGTTCAATCTAGTGGTCAAGCGTTTCTTTAAGTGTTCTACCCATCTGCAAGACATTCTAAAAATGTCAAGGAAACTTTTCATGCACTTCAGCCACTTGTACACAACCAAGCACAGTGTCCTTGAGCTGCAGTGGCAGAACGGCCACCCACAACATAGGCTGATATGTAATGTTTCCACCCATTAAAATGCAATCCTTCATATGTTGGATCAACTATATGAACAGAGAAAAGCCATAAACGATTTCTTGATGATATAAGCAGACTTGTACTCCCCTGTGTACCTTTAACGCTAGCCAGTGGCAGCTCATATGTAATACCTGCCATTTGCTTGTTCTCTTTGAGGAGACAACTTTGTTAGTCGCCAGTTTTTAATGCTGTACCCCCCAAAGCAAAATGGGATACAAATCAATTCAGTCAGTCCATGTATGCTCAAACCAGTTTTTAATGCTGTACCCCCCAAAGCTAAGTGGGATACACAGCAATTCAGTCAGTCCATATAAGCTCAAACTTGTTTTTAATGCTGTACCCCCCAAAGCTAAGTGTGATACACAGCAATTCAGACAGGCTATATAAGGTCAATCCAATTTTTAAGGGTCTACCCCCCAAAAAGCTAAGTGTGATACACAGCAATTCAGTTAGGCTATATAAACTCAATCCAACTTTTGCTCAATCCAGTATTGTTTGCTCTCCATGATGTGAACTATGTCTTTGTCTCTTGAAAAGCAACCCAACATGAAGTCAGCCATGTGTGCCAGTGTGTTACTTGGCATGACCTCGCTGCCCCCAACTGTAAGGTTCACTCTCCATTTCCTCCATTTTCCACTCCCCTTCACACCATCCGTGCTGAATAGAGATGAGCGAACAGTGAAATATTCGAAGTTTGATGTTCGATTCGAGTAGCCGCTCAATACTCGACTGCTCGATCGGACATCGAAGCCCATCATAGTCTATGAGGAATAAATACTTGTTTAGGGGGAAACCACTATTCGACTCTGGAGGGTCACCAAGTCCACTATGACACCCCAGGAAATTATGCCAACACCCTGGAATGCAACTTAGACAGCAGGGGAAGCATGTCTGGGGGCATCTAACATGCCCAAGTCACTGTATTACTTCGGGATCCCTGTCAGCTTGTGATAAGCACGAGCTGACTTTTTCCCATAGGAATGCATTGACCAGTGTTGATTGGACGAATGCCATACAGAGTACAGCATTCAGCCAATCAACGCTGGTTCTGCCAGAGGCTTGTCTGTGAGGAGGCGGAGTCTAAGATCGGACAAGAATGGAGACTGCTGTGGACCAATCTTAGACTCCACCTCCTCCGGCAGAACCAGCCTTGATTGGCCGAATGTTGTACTCTGTGTGGCATTCGGCCAATCAACGCTGGTCAATGCATGCCTATGCCGAGATGAAGCAGTGCTGGCCGTGTGCTCAGCTTGACTACTCCGGAGATGAGCCGATCTAAGCGCACAGCCAGCACTGCTACACCGGAGATGTAGCAGTGCTGGCCGTGCGCTCAGCTCGACTACTCCGGAGATGAGCCGATCTGAGCGCACGGCCAGCAATGCTACACCGGAGATGTAGCAGTGCTGGCCGTGCGCTCAGCTCGACTACTCCGGAGATGAGCCGATCTGAACGCACGGCCAGAACTGCTACACCGGTGATGAAGCAGTGCTGGCCGTGCACTCAGCTTGGCTACTCTGGAGATGAGCCGAGCTGAGTGCATGGCCAGCACTGCTACACCGGAGATGAAGCAGAGCTGGCCGTGCGCTCAGCTTGGCTACTACAGAGATGCAGCCAAGCTGAGCACACAGCCAGCACTGCTACACCGGACAACCGCTGAACACTGCTGCACACTCAGCTCTGCTGCATCAGAGATGCGATATTTGTTATTCATTTCGAACAGCTGCTCAATATTCGAATGAATGTCGAACCCCATTATAGTCAATGGGGAAAACTGCTTAGTTTCAGGGGAACCCACAAATCGACTCAGGAGGGTAACCAAGTCCACTGTGACACCTCAGCAAATGATGGCAACACCTCTGCAATGCAACTGGGACAGCAGGGGAAGCATACCTGGGGGCATCTGACAAGCTCAAGTCACTGTTTTACCCCAACATCACAGCCTATCAACACTTCCCACACTCAAAAAAACCTCTATCAAAGTGGGAAAATACCTGGAAACCTTCTTTACTCCCCAAATGGATGGACACAAACCCAAATTAAAACCCAACAAACATTAACAAGCACCCCTTTAAATCACGTTCCCCATGACAACCACAGATGGAATAGGCAATGGGAAATCCATCGGTACCCACCCTGAACTGTCATTGTGGATGTGTGTGTGTGTGTGTGTGTGATGTGGTAAGACCTTCCAAAATTCACTTTTCTAGCCCTTAACATGAGCCCTTCCAAATTAGGGTAGAGGCCCTTAAGCTGAGCTACCAGCAGAGATTGAGGCCGTTTAGGTGACTTCAGCCTTTTACCTGCAGAGTTTTAGGCCCTTTAACTTACTTCAGCCTTGCACCAGCAGAGTTTTTTGCCCTTTGGGTGAGTTGAGCCTTGCACCAGCAGAGTGTTAGCCCCTTTAAAATTGTTAGCCCCTAAAACAGTGGTTCCAGAACCATCACTCTCATTGTGTGGGATTGATGCAGTGGATTGGACTGAGGACCCAGACATTGACCTTGATTTTGATTGGGAAATTGATAACATTTTGGTATCATGTCCTGGGGGTAACTTTTATTTAGAGGACTGCAAAGGTGGAGAAATGGCTGCAACCACTACTACCGGTAATGGTCCTCTAATATCGGACTCTACATTACCTCTACAGGGTTCTGATCAGGTGTTAATAGTCCAAACAAGAACATGCTTGAGTACTTTAGATGTAGATCATAAACCACTTTCCCTTCCAACACCAGATTTAACCAATCTTCATCATCATCATCCTGCTGAGATGGAGCCACTAAAGGAAACCTTGCCTTCCAAGACATGTTGTGGAGCTGTGACTGAGCCAAATCTAAACACAGAGTCCTTTGGAACTGAACAAAATTCACCAGCAGTGTTTTTGGCCCTTAGGGTGAGTTGAGCCTTACACCAGCACGTGTCCCATAACATCAGATGGGCCCTAAGTTCTGCGCTAAGTTGCACAAAGTTCCACTTGACCACCAACACATGGACAATTGCATGCGGCCAGGGACACTACATCTCAATCACGGCACACTGCCTGAATGTAGTTGAGGCTGGGACTGGGTCGTAAACTGTGGTGGCCTGCCTTGTCTCCCCGCCCAATATTCCTGGCAGGAGTGCTGAAACACCACCCTCCTCCTCCTCCGCCGTTAAATTGACCCCAGCTATGAGCCGGAAACGCTGCAACACTGGCATGTCAGCAGGCCGTGCTGAAGCTCATCAGCTTGGGGGACAGACAGCACACTGCCTCCGAGGTGAAGGATGCCATCCTGGATGATATGGCAATGTGTTTTTCCCCGCTGCACCTGGGGCCAGGCATTTTTGTCGTGTGTGATAATGGACCATACCTGGTAGCGGCTCTCGAGCTTGACAGCCTCCAACACGGTCCATGCCTGGTCCATGTTTTCAACTTAATGGTGCCATGGTTTTTAAAACGTACCACAATTTACACGAGCTACTGGTTAAAGTGCGGCGCTTGTGCGCCCACTTTGGCAAGTCTACAGTAGCTGCTGCTAGCCTCAATACACTCCAGCAATGCCTACATCTGCCTGAACCACCAGCTGTTGTACGAGGTCACCACATGCTGAAACCCTAGATACCATATGTTGAGCAGGGTGTGTGAGCAGCAGAGACCTTTGATGGAGTTTCATCTCCAAAACCCAAGGGTTCATCAACATTAGCATGCGCTCATCACAATTCCTGATATGACAGCTGCGTTAAGCAGGGTGCAGGGTACAACGCAGACCAGGCCCGAGCACCAGGAAAAGGTGTTACAATGGCTAGCGGATAATGCCTCCAGCTGCTTTTCCACCAGCCACTACCTGCAGTCGTCTTCATACCCAAGAGTCTACCCCTCCTTCCTCCCAACATGCCCAATCTTCCCAACAGAATCATTCCACCCTTGCCCCCTCCCAGGATCTCTTTTCGGGTCCTTTTACTGTCTCTCCCTCTGTTAAACCACTTCCTGAATCGCAGGAGCTACGAGACGACTTTGTGTGTCCTGATGCCCAAATACTGGAGCAAACACCATTTCCTACCAATTTTGTGGTTGTGGACCCGCAATCGGCGTTTCTGGGCCTCAGTGATGATGACGAGACATAGTTGCCATCAGGGCAAGCTTTGGTTTGCAGTAAGGGGAGAGTGAGCAATTGGAAGAGGAGTTGGTGAACAACAAGGCCACCGCCCCGACATGGATAGGGGTGATGTCTAGGGGCGAAAGTAGTGTAGATGTGGAGGCAAGTTAAGCAGGAAAAAAGGTGGCTAGAGGCAGAGGCATGGAAAGGGGTGATGTCTAGGGGCGAAAGCAGTGTAGATGTGGAGGCAAGCTAAGCAGGAAAAAAAGTGGCTAGAGGCAGAGGCATGGACAGGGGTGATGTCTAGGGGGAAAGTAGTGTAGATGTGGATGCAAGAGCAGCAGCAAAAAATGTGGCTAGAGGCAGAGGCATGTCCAGAGGCAGCAAGGCCAAAGATTTTCCGTGTACTAGCCACTCGCGCAAAACTCACCCATGTTGGCAGACTTATGCGAGATCTCTCCGTGTTTTTGAGGAGTCCACCAAGAGGGTCAGCTGTGACGATGCACACGCTTCACAGCATATACTGATGGAGGAAGAGGAGGATGATGAAGTGGTAGATGATCTCATTGTCACACAGGAGGCTAGCGGCACCCCCTGGCCAAACTACTGCCACTGAGGGGCCGAGTGTCACCAGGAGGGACAAGTATAGGCGCATGTTGCGGGAGTATCTGGCCGGCCCCAGCCCTGTCCTCTCCGATCCCTCTGCGCCCTACACTTCTTGGGTCTCCAAGTTGGATTTGTGGCTGGAACTTGCGCTATACGCCTTGGAGGTCCTTTCCTGCCCTGACGCCAGCATGCTATCGGAATGTGTCTTCAGCACAGCCGGTGGCATCATCACGGATAAGCACAGCCGGCTGTCAGCTGACAGTGCTGACTGGCTGACTTTCATCAAAATGAACCGCCAATGGATAGACCCATCATTTACTTGTCAGTTACATGACAAATTTAGTGCAGTTTACACACTTTGCAAGCCTAAACTGAGTAGGGGCTCTGAAAAGAGCAACCTTACCACCTATTGCGTGCGCTGTCATTTGGAAGGCAAGCCCTGGGCTCAGTGGGAGAGAGAAAACGCAGCGTTGCCGACACTGCCTCTTCCACTGTTTACAGTGCTGGTGCTGCAGTCCAGACCACCAGCCTGAACACCTACACATCTATCTCTGACACTTTGAGGAGTTCACCCCCATCCGCCCTTTTTGCCTGCATCATCATGCGCCTCTTCATTGCAGGCAGAAGTACAGCACAAGCCACCCACATGCACAAGCCTTCAACGGCCTCATCTAAAAACTGCTGGCCCTGGAGATGTTGGCGTTTATGCTTCTAGATACTCAGGCTTTCCGTCACCAGATGGCAGCTGTGGCACCTCGCTATGCTGGGCCTAGCCGTTACTACTTCTCTTGGTGTGCGGTCCCTGCCTTGCACCTGCACGTTTCCCATAACATCAGTCGAGCCCAGAGTTCCGCGCTTTGCTGCAAAGTCCACTTGACCACCGGCACATCAACAAGCACCTGCGGTCAGGGATGCTGCTTCTCTTTAATGACAGGGATGAGATATAGCCAATTGTAGGGAAGACTGCTGAAAACTACAGAAAACAAGTTATAGAACGGCCATAAATAGGTAACACACAGCAGCTGATCCTGAAAAGTGAAATGAAAAGACGCTTTAAATAAATCTCATATATAAGATGTGACTAAAACCTTCAGTATAAAGCAACTTGTGCTGCAATTTTGAAACCTTAAGCAGGTTAAGTGATTTCAGCAGGTGACTTCAGTAAAAAAACATTCGACTTGGACATGCAGAAAACAAAACTATATTTCCCTTATGGAGATTCAGTAGCATGTTTGCAGTGTGTTCCCAGTAAGAATGATTACAATCCTGTAGCATTGCTATTGTTTTCAATCGTACTGTTAATAATGGGATGCATTATGATAGATGGCGCTTGGTTAGAGCTGGACAATGTAGTCTTCTCTACAGAAGCTTAGGATAAGATGGCAGCTTCCAGAACTCTCCAACATGTTCAAAAGCAGCAATCGGGATTGCTCTTGGTCATTTTGGCAAACTTTTCTGCAGCACCTTCTGTATCATCGGCTCTAGCAGAAACTACTTCATCCAAATTATTAAGAATGCATCTATCACGGGTGGATGGTTTAAGTGATTCAATAAGCATAACATCTCTAACTTCTGGTTTGACCTGGTTGCCATTAGGTCCATTTCTGGGTCAGCCCATTTGTTGGTGATCCACTGGAAGTAATTTGGGTTTAGTTTCCACTCAGCAGGACACTCTGAATCTAACTCACGGGATCTGCCCAAATACTCTAGAATCCTTTTTTATAAATCACTTTAAATTCTAGGAGGAACTATTATGCCCACAGAAATATCTGACACTCTGCTTGCAATATTTTGCTCCTTGTGACTCCCTACTTGTTGACAAAAAAACTGATTTAAGATTGTTAGATTGGATTAGAATGGCTGTCGCGAAGATCTCGGACGTGAAGTGTTCAAGTGCAAACTTGATATTCTTTTGAAAATATTCTTGCAGGAGAGATGTGGATGGGGCACCATCAACCAGTCATCTAAATATGAAAAGATTTGGACGACTTGCGGAAAGAGATTGGCAATAATGGAGACACTTATTTTTACAAATACAGTATTGGCCAAAAGTATTGGCACCCCTGCAATTCTGTCAGATAATACTTATGTTCTTCCAGAAAATGATTGCAAGCACAAATTCTTTGGTATTAATATCTTCATTTATTTTGCTTGCAATGAAAAAACACAAAAGAGAATGAAAAAAAGTCAAATAATTGATCATTAGTTCATGGTGTAGATAGAGTGCCACACCTCTAATGAGACAGCACCGCAGAGGCGTCATCATGTCTACTGTGCTGAGATGCAGACGTCTCATTGCCGGGTGAAAAGAAGAAGTGGCGGCAGTGGGAGCAGCGGAGAGGAAGGTAAGTAACATGCTGTCATAGGCCCAACATTCCTTCCTAAATTTTAATCTAAAGCCTTATTTAGTCATAGATAATTAAATGAATAATCACGCAACAACGACTTTATGTGGATAAATTAGGCCGCGATGTTTATTATTATGGGTTACATGAATTAATTAGTAATCAAACAAACCAATTGATAAATCAATGAACCAATTCATAAATCAATAAACAAATCCATAAATAAATAAATAACCAAATAATAAAATTCATTAAATCACATGACCAAAAACAAACCATAAACTGTAAATAACCTAGTCCACCCAGCATTAGCTGGGTGACCATTTCCCACTAATAAAAACATTGCGACAATAAAAGTCTCTTTTTCCTAAAAAACAGGGAGGGTGGGAAGGGGCTCAGGTTTATAGCTTCACTTCTTCAAATCGGCTTGACCACGACGTCTAACTCTTTTATAGCAGGATTTCCTGCCACTGAGCCTGGATCCTCCAATCAGCTGATGCCTAGTGACAAGTCTGCCCGGAGATAGATGCTTCGAGAACTTCAGAAGAAACCATTAGCAACCAGCTTCAATGGGGAAGACTCCGGTAAGTACCACTGTAAACCTGAGGAAACAAGAGAGGGGGGGGGAACAAAACACCCACAAAAACCACTAAAGTACCTCAAAATGATTTGTTAAAAATTACCCTAACACTTAAATAAATGTGGGCCATGACACCATGTGTCCCCAGGCTAAAATCCTGGGGGCCCTTCTCATATATATATATATATATATATATTTTATAATAGGCCGCTATCTGCTGGAGTATCCCCAGCCTGTAGCGACCTATTTACCTTCCTCCCCAGGCTTCCTCATTGCGGCTCCCCCGCTTCCCTTTCTGCTATAGGACACTGCCGTTATTTTTATACTCGGGAGTCTTTTCAAACCCCCAAGTATAATAATCGGAGCCCCAGGGAAGGTGAGGGAGCAAAATAAACACTGTTACTCACCTCTCCAGGATCTGATATTAATCCTAGCAGGCTTCAGGACTGTATGGTAATGTCCCAGACATCACGTGGTCTGGGATAGTGCCATACAGGCCCGAAGCCTGTGCTAGCAGTAGCAGCCTGTTACTGTTAGCCCAGGCTTCAGTCTGAAAAGACCCCTGAGTATAATAACAGTTCATGGGTGTGCAACTGTTGGGCATAATGGTTGGGTGGGCAATTGTGGGGCATAATAGAGCTTGAAAGGTCCACTGTGGCCCCTACAACCTCTGTTATGCCCCACAGTGGCCTCCCTGCAACCTCTATTATGCCCCACAATCTATTGTGTCACTGTGGGGTATAATATAGGCTGCAGCGGCTGCTGTGGGACACATACATATATATTTATAGGGGTTAGGTGCCTGGAGAAGTGAGGAGTCAAAGATGTCTGTTGTAAACTTTAGTCACTTTAGTCAAGTCACAACTGGAAGAAGTGGTCATGGCGGTCCAAAGGGAAGAGACGGGAAATGTGGGAAGACGTCTTCTGTGAGTATTACTGCACAAAATATTACTGCATTGAATTCACTAAAATTTTATCATTAGAACCCCTTCCCCAGCCCCCCCTGCCGCTCTGCCTGATGTGTATGATCAAAAGATGAACAACTCCCCCGGTATTCAGTCCGGGAAGGAGGGGGAGGCACGTGTTTTGATTGTCCGCCTCAGGCAGCAGAGAGGCTAGGTTCACCACTGCGTAGATACTTTGATAAATTTTCCCCAGAGATTAAGAAGGCAGCAGCTATGAAATGTTGTTATACCACATCTATTAGTGTCAGACTGGAATGATTACATATTTCTATGTTACCTTACTTGCATGTTTAAACATATTCCTTAAGATGTTTACTCCACCCATTATATCACCAATCGGCACATTATAGTCAATGATGAAATAATATATAAAGAGTATCCAGCGTCAAGTTGATGAAAGAAGGCAGGAAGAAAATATCACAATTGTGAAGGAAAAGATTGAAGAATGGTAAATATATCTATGATTTGTTGTTGTAGTGTACAAGTATTCTTACATTTATTATATATATCATTGTTAGGTTAGCCGATTTTATGCTGGGGTTGTACTATTATATGCATTGTATTAAAAGCATGCTAAAAGTACTAAGAATTACTTTGTGATCTTTGGATGATGTGACTAAAAGTTATTTGCTTGGGACTAAGTAATGCAGGTAAAGTTACCAATTGCCTGAAAATTCCTGGACAGGCTGAAAAAAGTAGAGAAATACTTACTAATGTGGAAGCTGCAGATGCTTATAAAAATTGATGTGACAGTAATAATAATTTTGCAGTTCACAGTAATGTCTGCTATGTCCATATCCCTATTCTGTACTCTAGAAAGGTATCATATAATTTTTATAAGCATAAAGAGAAAAAGTAGGCTGTAGCTTACCACATGTGTAGAGTTTCAAGTTATATTTTTGAGGTGCTAGACCGTACCTTTGGACCTGAAGGCTGTTCGGCTTGGAAGAATATCAAAAAGGAGAAAAAGGTCTGCAACACTCTTCTTCTGTATAAAACATGTTTAATAAATCATTTTAAAAGGTACAAAGAGTACACAAACAAGAGTGTTTAAGCAAGAAAAAACATCACAAAAAGGTGAATTAAAACACACGCTGACGCGTTTCGGGGTCTGTAGCCCCCTTAGTCATAGCGTGACTGTCAGGATACGGAGTCGCCGCGGTCTCCTTGCTGCCATTCACTTTGGGTTTCCTGCTCCCCCTGCTCAGTCTGTTTCCCTGTCTGTTTGTATTCGGTCTGTTCCTTGGTTATATACCCGGCTTGTATTTTTTACTATCCCTTGTCTTTTGATTCGGTACCTTTATTATATCTCCTGGCTTGACCTCTTGCTCGTCTGACCTCGCCTTCTCTTCTGTGTCTTGCTGGGACTTGTGGTCCTCCCTGGTTCCATGCTGTTAGTCTTTTGTTTTGCATTGCAGTTACACTGTGCTTTCTGTTTAGGTGTGACCCCGTGACTCCAGTCCCTAGGACTTTCAGGGCCTCCTATCCCAGGTTCTTCTATTCAAACCCCAGTTCTTCCTATATTGAATACCCGTCAGGATCCTAAAATGCTCTTGCCTGACCGTTTTGACGGTAAACCAGACAGATTCCGAACATTTCGGGAATCTTGCCATTTATTTTTTCGTTTTAATTTCCTTTCTTCTGAAGCAGAGCAGGTGGCGCTGGTGGTGTCCCTTCTACGAGGGTCACCACAAGACTGGGCCTTGGCTCTACCTGCTGGAGCTCCTGAATGGAATTCATTAAATAAGTTTTTTCAAACATTAGGTCAGATTTATGATGACCCTAATAGAGTTGCCTTGGTCGTGTCCCATCTGTTGTCTATTCAGCAGGGAGTTAGAATGGCCGAGGACTATTGTACGGAGTTTGGTCAGTGGAGCTCTCAGTCAGGGTGGACAGACAGACCTTTGTTAACCCTTTTTAGACAAGGCTTATCTAATTCTGTAAAAGATGCTCTAGTAAGTCATCCAGTCCCTGAAAATCTAGGAGACTTTATGTCCTTGGCTATTTCTATTGATAGGAGGCTTAGGGAAAGGCGTAGAGAGAAATTAAGCAAACCTGGGTCCTCAGCTAAATCCTGGTCTGTCCTTTCAGAACCTATACCTCCTTCTGCTGTTCCTACCTCTTGTTCTATTCCTGAAGAAGAACCAATGATATTGGGGTCCACATCCGCCTCCAGGAGAAAGTATTGCCTAGAAAACGCTCTGTGTCTGTATTGCGGCAAACCTGGACATATCCTGAGAAACTGTCCAACCAGACCTAAACCACCGCCGGGAAAACGCCAATGCCTGAGTGATTGCCGGGAGGGTCACTCAGGCACACAGGTACCTCCTAATAATATTGAGAAATGTTTACTCCCTGCTATTCTTGTTAATGGTAATAAAACTTTTGCATGTCAGGCGATGGTGGATTCAGGTGCCGCCATGAACTTCATCCATGAAGTGGTGGCGCAAGCTCTAGGAATTGAATTAATTCCCTTGAAATACCCATTTCAGGTATCTGGAGCAGATCTAACCCCTTTGTCTGAAGGGAAAATCTTAGCCCGTACTGCTGAGGTGCAGTTTTTTGTCAGCAGTTTACATGTTGAAAAAGTGTCATTTTTTGTTATGAAAAAACTGGCTGCAGACGTTATTCTTGGTTTACCCTGGTTGCGTGTACATAATCCAGTGTTTGATTGGGAAACTTTGGAGTTGGTTAGATGGGGAGATTCCTGTACTTCTCATATTAATACTATTTGTACTATCAAAAATTATATCAAAATTCCGGAATTTATTACCGAGTTCAAAGACGTCTTTGACGAGCTCAGTGCGGAGGCCTTGCCTCCACATCGACCTTATGACTGCGCAATTGATTTGGTTCCTGGAGCTAAACTACCCAAAGGTCGCATTTTTAACCTTTCAGCTCCAGAGCGCGAGTCCATGCGCCAGTACATTAAAGAGAGCCTATCTAAAGGACATATCCGACCTTCAGTTTCTCCTGTGGGGCGGGGTTTTTCTTTGTTGAAAAAAAAATGTTGGCCTCCGACCTTGTATTGACTACAGGGAATTGAATAAAATTACGGTCAAACACCAACATCCTCTGCCACTCATCCCGGATCTTTTTAACCAGGTGGTGGGGGCTCGGTGGTTTTCTAAAATTGACCTCCGCGGAGCTTACAACTTGATTCGGATAAGAGACGGGGATGAGTGGAAAACCACATTTAATACCCCGGAAGGTCATTTTGAATACCTAGTTATACATTTTGGTTTGAGCAATGCTCCAGCGGTATTTCAACGTTTTGTGAATGACATTTTTAGGGATCTGTTAGGTAGATATCTAGTAATTTATTTAGATGACATCCTCATATTCTCACCGGACTGGGAGTCACATCAGCAACATGTAAAAGAGGTTCTTCTTAGGCTACATCAAAACCACCTCTGTGCTAAGTTATCCAAGTGTCAATTTAGAGTCCAGGAGATAGGTTTTTTGGGATACATCCTTTTCCTGGTACCATTGGTATGGATCCCAGAAAGGTATCTGCAGTACTTGAATGGGAGAAACCTACTACCTTAAAAGAAGTTCAAAGGTTTTTAGGTTTCGCCAATTATTACCGAAAATTTATCCGAAATTTTTCTTCTATTGTTAAACCTCTCACCGATTTGACCAAAAAAGGGGCGGATCCTGCCTCCTGGACACCAGAGACGGAGGTAGCGTTCGCCACCTTAAAACAACTTTTTACTTCTGCCCCAGTCCTGGTCCATCCTGATCCTGAATTGCCCTTTATTGTAGAGGTTGACGCTTCAGAAGTAGGTGTAGGAGCGGTCCTGTCTCAGGGCACTGAACCATTTACCAACCTCCAACCTATCGCCTACTTTTCCAGGAGGTTCTCCACTACCGAGGCCAATTATGATGTTGGCAATAGAGAGCTTCTGGCGATTAAGTGGGCCTTTGAAGAGTGGAGACACTTCCTGGAGGGGGCCAGACATAAAATTACTGCACTAACTGACCACAAAAACTTATTATATTTAGACAAGGCAAAAAGATTAAAGCCCCGTCAAGCCAGGTAGGCTCTATTTTTCACTAGGTTCCACTTTGTAATTACCTACTGTCCCGGCTCAAAGAATACTAAAGCAGATGCCTTGTCTAGAAGTTTTGGTCTTAGTGGTAGTTCTGATGGGGAACCTGAAAATATACTTGCTCCTGGGGTGGTAGTGGCAGTTTTGACCTCGGATCTTGAAACCCGTATTCTCAACACTCAGGATGCTGCCCCTAGTGCGCTACCACCAGGTAAATTGTTTGTCCCTAGCCACCTCCGCTTGGAGCTCTTAGAGGAGATCCACTCCTCTGTTCTGGCGGGTCATCCAGGCATTGCTGGTACTGGGAATCTGTTATCACGAACGTATTGGTGGCCATCTTGGCAACGAGATGTTAAAAATTTTGTTCATTCTTGCGAGACCTGTGCCAGATCTAAGGTGCCCCATGAACTTCCAGCGGGTCTTTTACATCCACTCCCGCTACCCAATAGACCCTGGTCACACATCTCCATGGATTTTATTACCGATCTCCCGTCCTCTAAAGGGAAATCGGTAATTTGGGTTGTAGTAGATCGTTTTTATAAGATGTCCCACTTTATTGCCTTGAAAAAATTGCCTTCAGCTAAATTGTTGGCCTGGTTGTTTATCCGCCACATTTTACGTCTGCATGGTATTCCTTCAAATGTGGTGTCGGACAGGGGCGTACAGTTTGTGTCCAGGTTTTGGAAAGCCTTTTGTAACAGGTTGGGAGTCTCGCTTTCTTTTTCCTCAGCCTTTCACCCAGAGACTAATGGTCAAACAGAGAGATTGAATCAATCTTTGGAACAGTATTTGAGGTGCTTTGTGTCTGATTGCCAAGATAAATGGAGTGAATATTTGCCCATGGCTGAGTTTGCACTAAATAATCATGTCAACTCCTCGACTCGGTCGTCTCCTTTCCACATTAACTATGGTTTTCACCCCAGATTCTCCTCAGGAACAGGTAATGAATTCGCCTTTTCCTCAGTAGAGGACGTTGCTAAATCTCTCTGTACTGTATGGGCTGAAAGCCTGGCATCACTGAGAAAAGCCCAAGCTAATCAAGTCAATTTCGCCAACAGAAAGCGCCGCCCTGGACCTGACTTTGCGGTGGGTGACAAGGTCTGTTTATCCACTAAAAATCTCCAACTTCGTGTTCCATCTACTAAATTTGCCCCGCGTTTTATTGGTCCATATCCCATTTCTGAAATAATCAACCCTGTGTCATTCAAATTATCACTTCCTAGGTCCCTCCATATTCACCCAGTTTTTCATAAGTCCCAACTCAAAAAGTATGTTCCGGCAATGGTCACTCGTTCCCCACCCGAACCAGTGATCGTTCAGGGGGAACTAGAGTATGAGGTGGAACGGGTCATTGATTCACGCAGAGTGCGGAATTCCCTTCAGTTCCTCATACATTGGAAGGGGTATGGACCAGAGGAGCGTGTTTGGGTGGCAGCCAGAGACCTTCACGCTCCTAGATTGGTGGAGGAGTTTTTCCGTTCTTACCCTACTAAGCCAGGGGGTCCTCTTGAGGGTCCGGAGGCCCCTCCTCAAAGGGGGGTACTGTCAGGATACGGAGTCGCCGCGGTCTCCTTGCTGCGCGGCGTCTCCCTGGGAGACGTGTTAGGAGTTCTATTGGGTGTGCTTAGGTCATTAAGGGTTAATCTTTTCCTTGCTCTCAGTCTCCATGTCATTAGCCATCAGGTGTGTCCTCTGCTTCTATTTAAACCCCACCCAGGCATGGATCCTTGCCAGCCATTCACTTTGGGTTTCCTGGTCCCCCTGCTCAGTCTGTTTCCCTGTCTGTTTGTATTCGGTCTGTTCCTTGGTTATATACCCGGCTTGTATTTTTTACTTTTACTTTTTTTATTCTTTACCCTTGTCTTTTGATTCGGTACCTTTATTATATCTCCTGGCTTGACCTCTTGCTCGTCTGACCTCGCCTTCTCTTCTGTGTCTTGCTGGGACTTGTGGTCCTCCCTGGTTCCATGCTGTTAGTCTTTTGTTTTGCATTGCAGTTACACTGTGCTTTCTGTTTAGGTGTGACCCCGTGACTCCAGTCCCTAGGACTTTCAGGGCCTCCTATCCCCTTATCCTAGCTGCCGGATAGAAGCGTAAGGAGTCGTGGTAGGCGCACTTCAATTAGGAAGTGCATTGGTCTGCCTCATCTCAGATATTACAGCATAGTTATAGCTGCAGGGCCTACGACCCCTTTTGTCATTAGTTGCACAGTGTTGCTTTCCCAGCTGTGTCACTTTGCACTGCCTGACCCTGACTCCAATCCTTACAGTGACATTTCGTTGAACTGAGAACTTATTTATAGTTATCCTGAAGTTTTCATGCTTGGCTGCAATCAATTAGAATTAACAACTAATTTACTTCTGGTCGGCAACGGCTTACGATACTAAGTTAATGAAGTACTGAAATCTGCACGGACAGCATTAAACAAACAAACAAACTGGTCAAAAAATAAATGTACAAATGAAGAATTCATACTAGTTGCACATTAATATGAATACTGAATACATCTTTTTCACATTTAAAACCCATTCTAAAGGATCACCAGAAAGGAGGTGCTAGACCAAAAGGCAAAAGGAAAGTCTCATTTGACTCTTTCCATGACTCTGACTGAGCGTCAACTTCTAGAAACAGCTCTTTCACTTCATCTAACTCTATGAGAATGTCAGAAGAGGACAATTACCGAAAGTCCAATAGGTCAAAAAACTTCCCAACAACTTCATCGAGAAGCGAAGACGATGAACTAGAAGAAGTCAGTCACATGAGTCCAAGAAGAACCAGACAGACAACCAAAAATAAATATTTTTAAAGCCCTCTTCAGATTCAAGTGTCATTAATTTATCTTCAGAGATATTGACCGAAAACCAAATTAAAGTTTTGGAATGGGGTCTTAATTTTGCATCTAGTAATGACTTTGACCTATTTCAGACTATACTTGATGTCAACAAATTTGTGCGCAAATTAACCATTAAGAAACATTTTTTTACAAGTGATAATGAAAACTATAATAGAACATTAATAACTGATAACTACTATCTCAGATATGCATTCATTACCTTTAACCAGTTCTGTTATAGATCACATAGGTGCACGAACCTTGATTGAGTTAAAATATGAAAGCATTCCTAATCCCAGGGACATCAATAATATTTTGGTTAATCGCACGAATACAGAGTTCTATCCTATTAAATCAAGAGGGACTAACTACACACTTTTCCAACAAAAAGTTGAAAATGATTTTAAAAAATTAAAAGAAAATATTGTATGTAATAAAAAGCATTATAATTTATCTCCTAATGAATTTTCGGCTTTAAAAGAATTAAAAGAAATGGATTCAATCGTTATAAAGAAAGCAGATAAGGGGGGGAAAGACAGTAGTTTTAGATCGAACAATGTATGAACAAAGCTGTTTAGATATTCTTAGTGACCATTCTGTTTACAAATGTCTTACATTTAACCCTACAGAAATATATAAAGAAGAACTAAAAACTCTATTGGAAGAAGGTGTCTCATTGGGTCTTTTCACTGATCGTGAGGCTGCCTTTTTGGATAATCCAACCCCTAGCACTCCTGTGCTATATGGATTACCTAAATTACATAAGGGGATTGTACCTCCTGCCTTAAGACCTATCATTTCTAGCAATAATTCCCTTACTGAGCAATTGGGCATCTGGCTTGATGGTATCCTTCAGCCCTTAGTGGCAATAACTACAGGATTTATTAAAGACAGCCGTGAGATTTTAAAAAGCTTTAAAAACTTTCAGTGGAACAAAAACCTTAGTTGGCTTAGTTGTGATGTATGTTCCTTATATCCGAGCATCCCTCACAATGCAGCTCTAGAAGCACTTGCTTTCCACCTATATAAATACAGCGGATTCACCGAGGCCATCATAGAATTTATTTTATCAGTTGCATCCTTCTTATTATCTCATAATTTTTTTATGTTTTTGAACAAATATTATTTGAAGATTCAAGGGTGCTCCTTTCTCACCATCATTATCAAATCTCCTCTTGTCATTCTGGGAGGAAAAATTCATTTTTTCTAATGTTAACCCTTTTTTGTCTCATCTTCTCTGGTACGGGCGTTTATACAATATTTACATTCCAACCCTTATAATTTGAAATTTACTTTTTTTCATAATTTTTTCAGTGGAGACCCATAAGGTTGAAACCACATTATTTCGAAAAGCCACTGCAGGCAATGCAACCCTCCAGGCTGATAGTAATCATCCAATGCATACCAAAAAAAAGTATACCTGTAAGTGAACTCATAAGGATCAAACGAGCTTGTAGTAATGATCAAGACTATGATAAATTAAGTAAAGAAGCTCTACAGAGACTCCGGTGTAGGAAGTACCCTATTTGGATGCTAAATAGAGCAAAAAATAAAGTAAAAAACAGAGTCCGTGAAAATCTTCTCCAGGGATCACGGAATGTATCCTAAAGTGACATTAATTCCAAAGAGTTTGTTTTTTCCACTAATTATAGTCCCCAATTCAACATTAGAGAAATAATCAAGAAAAATCTCCCCATTTTAGAAACCGATATGATCACTAGTGAAATATTCAAAAAAGGAATACATTTTGTTCCATAAAGAGCCACTACTTTAGGCAACATCCTTTCTCCCAGTTACCTCTCTCCTAACAATGTTATAACTCCCTCAAGAAATACTGGCTTTCATCAATGTAAATCTCCCAAATGTAAGGTTTGTAAATACACTGAAAATTCAAAACAAATTACCAGCTACGTGGGTCATTTTAAACACACCATTAACCACATGAGGACCGCCGTACGTAAATTTACGGCCTCGTGCTGGTACCTAAAGACCGGACTATTGTCGAAATACGTCTGGTCTTTAAGTGCCATTTCGGAGCAGATCGCGCCTCCCCCCTGGTAACAGTACCGCCCCTACCTCTAGCCCGGGACTTGGTGAAGATGCCGGGGACCGATCTGATTGGTCCCCGGTCACGTGATCGCTGTGACAGACATATTTTAGATATATATATATATACATATATATATACCCGCCATATAGGTATACAGTCCTATGAAAAAGTTTGGGCACCCCTATTAATCTTAATCATTTTTTGTTGTAAATATTTTGGTGTTTGCAACAGCCATTTCAGTTTGATATATCTAATAACTGATGGACACAGTAATATTTCAGGATTGAAATGAGGTTTATTGTACTAACAGAAAATGTGCAATATGCATTAAACCAAAATTTGACCGGTGCAAAAGTATGGGCACCCTTATCATTTTATTGATTTGAATTCCCCTAACTACTTTTTACTGACTTACTGAAGAACAAAATTGGTTTTGTAACCTCAGTGAGCTTTGAACTTCATAGCCAGATGTATCCAATCATAAGAAAAGGTATTTAAGGTGGCCAATTGCAATTTGATCTCCTATTTGAATCTCCTCTGAAGAGTGGCATCATGGGCTACTCAAAACAACTCTCAAATGATCTGAAAACAAAGATTGTTCAACATAGTTGTTCAGGGGAAGGATACAAAAAGTTGTCTCAGAGATTTAACCTGTCAGTTTCCACTGTGAGGAACATAGTAAGGAAATGGAAGACCACAGGGACAGTTCTTGTTAAGCCCAGAAGTGGCAGGCCAAGAAAAATATCAGAAAGGCAGAGAAGAAGAATGGTGAGAACAGTCAAGGACAATCCACAGACCACCTCCAAAGAGCTGCAGCATCATCTTGCTGCAGATGGTGTCACTGTGCATCGGTCAACTATACAGCGCACTTTGCACAAATAGAAGCTGCATGGGAGAGTGATGAGAAAGAAGCCGTTTCTGCACGTACGCCACAAATAGAGTTGCCTGAGGTATGAAAAAGCACATTTGGACAAGGCAGCTTCATTTTGGAAACAAAAATTGAGTTGTTTGGTTATAAAAAAAGGCGTTATGCATGGCGTCCAAAAACAAACAGCATTCCAAGAAAAACACATGCTACCCACTGTAAAATTTGGTGGAGGTTCCATCATGCTTTGGGGCTGTGTGGCCAATGCCGGCATCGGGAATCTTGTTAAAGTTGAGGGTCACATGGATTCCACTCAGTATCAGCAGATTCTTGAGAATAATGTTCAAGAATCAGTGACGAAGTTGAAGTTACGCCGGGGATGGATATTTCAGCAAGACAATGATCCAAAACACCGCTCCAAATCCTCAGGCATTCATGCAGAGGAACAATTACAATGTTCTGGAATGGCCATCCCAGTCCCCAGACCTGAATATCATTGAACATCTGTGGGATGATTTGAAGCGGGCTGTCCATGCTCGGCGACCATCTAACTTAACTGAACTTGAATTGTTTGTCCAAAATACCTTTATCCAGGATCCAGGAACTGATTAAAAGCTACAGGAAGCGACTAGAGGCTGTTATCTTTGCAAAAGGAGGATGTACTAAATATTAATGTCACTTTTCTGTTGAGGTGCCCATACTTTTGCACCGGTCAAATTTTGGTTTAATGCATATTGTGCATTTTCTGTTAGTACAATAAACCTCATTTCAATCCTGAAATATTACTGTGTCCATCAGTTATTAGATATATCAAACTGAAATGGCTGTTGCAAATACCAAAATATTTAGAACTAAAAATGATTAAGATTAATAGGGGTGCCCAAACTTTTTCATAGGACTGTATATATATATCTGTGACTTGTATAGCGCTAACATATTCTGCGGCGCTTTACAGCCACTCTACCAAAGAGGGCTCGCAATCAGTGACATTATGGCGAGGAGGTTTTATACTAGTGAGGAGGCATACGCCATTCTTTGGTCAGATGCATCAGATGCGTCTGACACTGAAACATTTGCAGACAATGAAAATGACAATACAAGTGTCATTTCAGATATGTCTTCAGGGGACGTTCTCCCTGATGACATTGACTCTTCAGATGGAGAAGGTGCCGGAACTAGCAGTGCAGCAGCAGACAGTGACACTTTCCCACTAATTGATGTGCGTTCCCTCCAGTGGGTACCTGCTCCATCTTTTGCCCCTAGAGTCCACCCATTTACTGCATCTCCTGGCATAACAGTGGATGATTCCCAATTTACCCACATGAATTATTTTAGTTTATTTATAAGCGATGACCTCCTCAATGAAATTGTCCTTCAAACGAATTTATATGCCACCCAGTACATAACCCAAAAACCTTCCTCTGCCCATGCCAAAGATTGGACACCCACAGATCTGGTGGAAATGAAAAAAATTTGGGGCCTCACCCTAAATATGGGTATTGTAAAAAAGCCCTCAATCAGATCATATTGGTCAAAAAGTCCCGCACAGTCAACCCCAATATATTCGGCAGTCATGTCCAGGCTTCGCTAAGTGATGATCCAAACCGTGATCGGTTATTCAAACTGAGACCCCTCATAAATTATTTGAACCACTCCTTTTTACAACATTACACCCCAGAGCAAAACGTCAGTGTGAACGAATCCCTCCTTAGTTTTCACGGTAGACTGAGCTTTCGCCAATATCTCCCTTCCAAACGGGCAAGATATGGCATAAAGTTATATAAGCTTTGCGAAAGCAGTTCTGGCTACACCGCCGCCTTCAGAATATATGAGGGACGAGATAAAAAAATTAATTCCCCAGGATGCCCCCCAAATTTTCCCATCAGTAGTAAAATAGTGGTGGAGATAATGCAGCCCCTGCTACACAAAGGGTACCACTTGTATTGTGATAACTTTTATTCAGGTGTGGCCCTATTTAGACACTTGCATTGTGCAAGCACAGGAGCATGTGGAACCATGCGCAAAAACCAAATTGGTTTTCCGCAGCAGCTAGTGGGGAAGGGCATACAAAAGGGGGAATCCTGTTCTTATTCTTGTGAGGAGCTGTTGGCGGTGAAATACAGAGATCGGAGAGATGTCTATGTGTTGAGCACAATACACCCCACAGGAACAGTGGCAGTGAGGGAAAGAGGGGCAACAGCAGACAAGCATAAGCCAATAAGTGTGTCCGAGTATAACAAACACATGGGGGGGGTGGATTTAAGTGATCAAATCTTACAGCCCTATTTAGTAAAAAGAAAAAACAAAACCTGGTACAAAAAAGTGGCCATTTACCTCTTTCAAATTGGAATCCAAAATGCCTTTTTACTTTATAAAAAGAAGGGAGGCACCGACAAATATCTGGATTTCCAGGAGAAAATAATTCACAACCTCCTTTTTGACCCTCAGGACCCCATAGAGAATCCCCAGTCTGAAGATGTCAAACGACTAACTGAAAGGCATTTTATTAGTCTACTTCCCTCCACAACAACACGAGCTAACGCGCAAAAAAAATGCCGTGTCTGCACCAAAAATGGGCGACGCAGAGATACCCGTTACCATTGTCCCTCATGCCCCTCAAAACCAGGCCTGTGTATTGTCCCTTGCTTTGAGAGATACCACACTGTTCTTCATTATTAGATCTCTTCCCCAGAAAATTCCACTTCTAATTTTGTGATTGCCACCAAGCCCCATCTTTTGCATAAACCTGCAAATTCCTATTGTTATAAACTCTAAATTCCCTAAATTATACCCCTAGATGAATACATTGGGGAACAAAAATACTAATTACATTTTTTTGCATCTTTTTCAACATTTCACAAAAAATCTGGATACTCTAAGAAGATGCTAAAGCACTTATTGAATACCTGCAAACTATTCTAGCAAAATCTGGCCTACAAAATCCAATTAGCGCTCCATCCGTTCGTACATTAGATTACCAGCACATATGGGGTATTGTCACGTTCAGGAGAAATTGTGTAACAAAATGTGGGGTGCAATTTCTCCTTTAACCCCTTGTGGAAATGCAAAATTTTGGGTTAAAGCAACATTTTATAGCAAAAAATGTCATTTTCCAATTTGCTGGGCCAATTCTGTGAAACTCCTGTAGGGTCAAAGAGCTCACTATACCCCTTGATAAATTCCTTGAGGAGTCTAGTTTCCAAAATGGGGTCATTTTGGGGGTGTTTCTACTGTTCTGGCACTTCAGGGGCTCTCCAAATGCAACATGGTGCCTGAAAGATATTCCAGCTAAATTTGCCCTCCAAAATCCCAATAGCGATCCTTACGTTCTGGACCTTACAGTGTGCCCATACATCACTTTACAGCCACATATGGGGCATTTCTGTAGTTGGGGGAAAATGCGTAACAAATTGTGGGGTGCATTTTCTCCTTTAACCCCTTGTGGAAATGCAAAATTTTGGGTTAAAGCAACATTTTATAGCAAAAAAATGTCATTTTCCAATTTGCTGGGCCAATTCTGTGAAACTCCTGTAGGGTCAAAGTGCTCACTATACCCCTTGATAAATTCCTTGAAGGGTCTAGTTTCCAAAATGGGGTCATATTTTGGGGGTTTCCACTGTTTTGGCACCTTGGGAGCTCTGCAAATGGGACAAAATCTGGCCTACAAAATCCAATTAGCGCTCCATCTGTTCTGAGAGCGATCATGTGCCCATACTTTACGGTAACAGCACATACAGTATGTGGTATTGTCGTGTTCGGGAGAAATAGTGTAACAAAATATGTGGTGTAGTTTCTCCTTTAACCCCTTGTAAAGATGAAAAATTTGTGGCTACAGTAACATTTTATTATGAAAAAAGTAATTTTTCATTTTCACGTCTAAATGGTAAAAAAAATCTGTGAGACACCTGTAGGGTCAAAGGGATCACTATACCCCTTGATAAATTCCTTGAGGGGTCTAGTTTCCAAAATGGGGTCACATTTGGGGGGTTTCCACTATTTTGGCACCTTGGGAGCTCTGCAAATGGGACATGGTGCCTGCAAACTATTTTATCAAAATCTGGCCTACAAAATCCAATTAGCGCTCCATCCGTTCTGAGAGCAATTGTGTGCCCGTACATTAGGGTAACAGCACTTATGGGGTATTGTCGTGTTCGGAAGAAATTGTGCAACAAAATGTGGGGTGCATTTCCTCTTTTAACCCTTAGTAAATGTGTAAATTCTAGGGCTAAATGAATATATTAGTGATAGAAATTGAAAAATGTAAATTTGACCTCCATTTTGTTTTAATTGCTGTGAAATGCTGAAAGGGTTAAAAAAAACTTTCTACCTGCTGTTTTGGATTCTTTCAGGAGTGCAGTTTTTAGAATGGGGTGACTTATGGGGGTTTTTATTACAGAGGCCTTTCAAGTTGCCTTCTGAACTGAACTTGTCCCTTGAAAAATGTGTTTTGGAAATATTCTTGAAAATTTTGAAAATTACTGCTTGATTTGTAAGCCTTATAATATCTGAAAAAAATTAAAGAGTGATTAAAATTTGATTGCTACATAAATGAAAGACATGGTTAATTATATTTATGAAAAAATTTGGGTGGTATGACTTTCTATTTGAAAGACATGCAATTTCAAAGTTTGAAAATTGCATTTTTTTCCAAATTTTCGCCAAATTTCATATTTTTTAATAATCAAAGACATAACATACCGACCAAAATTTACTACTGACATGAAGTACAATGTGTTATGAAAAAACAATCTCAGAATCACTTGTCTATGTTAAAGCGTCTCAAAGTTATTGCCATTTAAAGTGACACATGTCAGTTTTGAAAAAAAAGGCCTGGTCTTTAACATACTTTTGGGCCCGGTCCTTAACCGGTTAAAACATATCTGGATTGCAATAGTGAATCAGTAGTCTACTGCATAAGATGCATTGCATGTTGTGTAGATTACATTGGTTGCACCAGGGGAAATCTAAAAACTAGAATCCAAGAGCACATCAGGTGATGGTATGTCTGCGGCATCCAGACATTTTGCTTTGTCTCACCAAGGCAGTGTTCAAACACTGCGGTTTCACGGATTGGAACAAGTTAAGTATTCCCCTAGAGGTGATAATATCAAAAACAGACTCTTTAAAAGAGAAGCTTGGTAAATCTTAAAATTTAATAGCAGAGCCCCTCAAGTCTTAAACATTAGAACTGATGTTTCATACATTTATTAAATATAACATCAAAGCTATGCTCCAACTAATCAAATAATAAGATAAGATAAGATATTCCTTTAATAGTCCCACAATGGGGAAATTTCAGTGATACAGTTTCATAGATGGTACAGTAGTATATAACAAGAGAGAGACACATAGAAGCTCATGGCAGATAGAGAAATCCTAGGAATCATAGCAACTAAAAAAGAAAGAAACACAGACACACAGCAGATTGATGTTAATAATAATAATAATTATAATAATAATAATACAGCCGACTTGGTTGTAGGACACGAGGAGGGGGGTCACAGCATGTGGATAAAACAAGCTACTTACTTTACCTTTAAAATAATGCTACTTACTTTACCTTGTGTTGTTGAACGTTTCATTGATGCTGAAGCGATGTCTCCGTAAAAATGGGTAGTTTCTATTGGCTGTTTTTGGTCACGTGACCTTGTTAGACGGAACAGTAGTTTCCGCTGTATTCATTCATGCAGAAAAGATGCTAAGCATTTATTGGTTAATTTCCAGCCACGTGATGGGACATATGTAAATACGGCGAGCTCTTTGCTTGTCAGCACGTATGATAATCTAACAGTACTGAGCGTAAAACCTAAACTTTTACGCTGTTGAAATGTAAAGATAATGTACTCATATTGTACTTCTGACATTGGGAGTTAATATATCTCTCTTCATACTTTTTTTCAACATTTATTAAGGTTACTCTTCCATAGATATAAACAGAAGTGTTATAGTTACTGTGATGCATGGTATGTGAACTCTGTTAGACCTACTTAATCTTGCAGATTTAGATATTAATGGTATTAATGTGCAACTAGTATGAATTCTTCATTTGTACATTTATTTTTTCACCAGTTTGTTTTTGTATAAAGCTGTCCGTGCAGATTTCAGTACCTCATTAACTTAGTATCGTAAGCCGTTGCCGACCAGAAGTAAATTAGTTGTTAATTCTAATTGATTGCAGCCAAGCATGAAAACTTCAGGATAACTATAAATAAGTTCTCAGTTCAACGAAATGTCACACTATGACTAAGGGGGCTACAGACCCCGAAACGCGTCAGCGTGTGTTTTAATTCATCTTTTTGTGATGTTTTTTCTTGCTTAAACACTCTTGTTTGTGTACTCTTTGTACCTTTTAAAATGATTTATTAAACATGTAGTTTTATACAGAAGAATGTTGCAGACCTTTTTCTCCTTATTGATATAATTTTTATGTTCGATTATGACTTTCCAGTGTGTATAGCTATAGTGGATGCAGCGGCCCACTATAGCAGCCGCTTTTGGACCTAGGATCTGAAGGGAGCCCCAAAGGACCCTCTGCTACATAAGATATACAGTGTTGGCCAAAAGTATTGGCACCCCTGCAATTCTGTCAGATAATACTCATGTTCTTCCAGAAAATGATTGCAAGCACAAACTCTTTGGTATTATTATCTTCATTTATTTTGCTTGCAATGAAAAAACACAAAAGAGAGTGAAAAAAAAGTCAAATCATT
Source organism: Leptodactylus fuscus (assembly GCF_031893055.1). Classification (NCBI taxonomy): domain Eukaryota; kingdom Metazoa; phylum Chordata; class Amphibia; order Anura; family Leptodactylidae; genus Leptodactylus; species Leptodactylus fuscus. Next base: position 49,123,361 of record NC_134271.1, on the reverse strand, counting down.
GATCATTTTACACAAAATTCCAAAAATGGGCCAGACAAAAGTATTGGCCCCCTCAGCCTAATACTTGGTAGCACAACCTTTAGACAAAATAACTGCGCACAACCGCTTCCAGTAACCATCAATGAGTTTCTTACAATGCTCTGCTGGAATTTTAGACCATTCTTCTTTGGCAAACTGCTCCAGGTCCCTGAGATTTGAAGGGCACCTTCTCCAAACTGCCATCAAGAGATCTCTCCACAGGTGTTCTATGGGATTCAGGGCTGGACTCATTGCTGGCCACTTTACAAGTCTCCAGTGCTTTCTCTCAAACCATTTTCTAGTGCTTTTTGAAGTGTGTTTTGGGTCATTGTCCTGCTGGAAGACCCATGACCTCTGAGGGAGACCCAGCTTTCTCACACTGGGCCCTACATTATGCTGCAAAATGTGTTGGTAGTAGAGATGAGCGAACAGTGTTCTATCGAACACATGTTCAATCGGATATCAGGGTGTTCGCCATGTTCGAATCGAATCGAACACCGCGTGGTAAAGTGCGCCAAAATTCGATTCCCCTCCCACCTTCCCTGGCGCCTTTTTTGCACCAATAACAGCGCAGGGGAGGTGGGACAGGAACTACGACACTGGGGGCATTGAAAAAAATTGGAAAAAGTCATTGGCTGCCGAAATCAGGTGACCTCCATTTTAGACGAATAGTGGATTTCAAATCCGGGTCATATGAGAATGTGAACTTTGTGACTATGAGACAGGGATAGCTGTACAGGCAGGGATAGCTAGGGATAACCTTTATTTAGGGGAGAATGTTATTAAAAATAACTTTTTGGGGCTCTATCGGGTGTGTAATTGTGATTTTTGTGAGATAAACTTTTTCCCATAGGGATGCATTGGCCAGCGCTGATTGGCCGAATTCCGTACTCTGGCCAATCAGTGCTGGCCAATGCATTCTATTAGCTTGATGAAGCAGAGTGTGCACAAGGGTTCAAGCGCACCCTCGGCTCTGATGTAGCAGAGCTGAGGCTGCACAAGGGTTCAAGCGCACCCTCGGCTCTGATGTAGGAGAGCCGAGGGTGCACTTGAACCCTTGTGCACCCTCGGCTCTGCTACATCAGAGCCGAGGGTGCGCTTGAACCCTTGTGCACACTCTGCTTCATCAAGCTAATAGAATGCATTGGCCAGCGCTGATTGGCCAGAGTACGGAATTCGGCCAATCAGCGCTGGCTCTGCTGGAGGAGGCGGAGTCTAAGATCGCTCCACACCAGTCTCCATTCAGGTCCGACCTTAGACTCCGCCTCCTCCAGCAGAGCCAGCGCTGATTGGCCGAATTCCGTACTCTGGCCAATCAGCACTGGCTAATGCATTGTATTGGCGTGATGAAGCAGTGCTGAATGTGTGTGCTTAGCACACACATTCAGCTCTACTTCATCGGGCTAATAGAATGCATTGGCCAGCGCTGATTGGCCAGAGTACGGAATTCGGCCAATCAGCGCTGGCTCTGCTGGAGGAGGCGGAGTCTAAGATCGCTATACACCAGTCTCCATTCAGGTCCGACATTAGACTCCGCCTCCTCCAGCAGAGCCAGCGCTGATTGGCCGAATTCCGTACTCTGGCCAATCAGCACTGGCTAATGCATTGTTTTGGCGTGATGAAGCAGTGCTGAATGTGTGTGCTTAACACACACATTCAGCTCTACTTCATCGGGCTAATAGAATGCATTGGCCAATCAGCGCTGGCCAATGCATTCTATTAGCGTGAACTGAGTTTGCACAGGGGTTCTAGTGCACCCTCGGCTATGCTACATCAGATTGCTACATCTGATGTAGCAGTGCCGAGTGTGCATCAGATGTGTAGTTGAGCAAAACTGACTCAGCACTGCTAAGTCTCTGCATTCGCATAGGAATGCATTGGCCAGCCTTCGGCCAATCAGCGCTGGCTCTGCCGGAGGAGGCGGAGTCTAAGGTCGGACCTGAATGGAGACTGGTGTGGAGCGATCTTAGACTCCGCCTCCTCCAGCAGAGCCAGCGCTGATTGGTCGAGTTCCGTACTCTGGCCAATCAGCACTGGCCAATGCATTTCTATGGGGAAAAGTTAGCTTGCGAAAATCGCAAACTGACAGGGATTTCCATGAAATAAAGTGACTTTTATGCCCCCAGACATGCTTCCCCTGCTGTCCCAGTGTCATTCCAGGGTGTTGGTATCATTTCCTGGGGTGTCATAGTGGACTTGGTGACCCTCCAGACACGAATTTGGGTTTCCCCCTTAACGAGTTTATGTTCCCCATAGACTATAATGGGGTTCGAAACCCATTCAAACACTCGAACAGTGAGCGGCTGTTCGAATCGAATTTCGAACCTCGAACATTTTAGTGTTCGCTCATCTCTAGTTGGTAGTCTTCAGACTTCATAATGCCATGCACACGGTCAAGCAGTCCATTGCCAGAGCCAGCAAAGCAACCCCAAAACATCAGGGAACCTCCGCCATGTTTGACTGTAGGGGCCTCTTTTTTTTCCTGTAAACTCTATGTTGATGCCTTTTCCCAAAAAGCTCTACTTTTGTCTCATCTGACCAGAGAACATTCATTTTTGGCTTTCTCAGGTAAGTTTTGGCAAACTCCAGCCTGGCTTTTTTATGTCTCTGGGTAAGAAGTGGGGTCTTCCTGGGTCTCCTACCATACAGTCCCTTTTCATTCAGACGCCGACGGATAGTACGGGTTGACACTGTTGTACCCTTGGACTGCAGGGCAGCTTGAACTTGTTTGGATGTTAGTCGAGGTTCTTCATCCACCATCCGCACAATCTTGCGTTGAAATCTCTCGTCAATTTTTCTTTTCCGTCCACATCTTGGGAGGTTTGCCACAGTGCCATGGGCTTCAAACTTCTTGATGACACTGCGCACGGTAGACACAGGAACATTCAGGTCTTTGGAGATGGACTTGTAGCCTTGAGATTGCTCATGCTTCCTCACAATTTTGCTTCTCAAGTCCTCAGACAGTTCTTTGGTCTTCTTTCTTTTCTCCATGCTCAATGTGGTACACACAAGGACACAGGACAGAGGTTGAGTCAACTTTAATCCATTTCTACTGGCTGCAAGTGTGATTTAGTTATCGCCACCACCTGTGAGGTGCCTCAGGTAAGTAACAGGTGCTGTTAATTATACAAATTAGAGAAGCATAACATATTTTTTTTTCAAAAAGTGCCAATACTTTTGTTCACCTTCTTTTTTATGTTTGGTGCAGAATTATATCCAATTTGGCTTTTTGACAATTCTTTTTGTGGTTTTCCATTGAAGACAAATTAAATGAATTAACAATACCAAAGAATTTGTGATTGCAATCATTTTCTGGAAGAAAATGAGTATTATCTGACAGAATTGCAGGGGTGCCAATACTTTTGGCCAACGCTGTACCACTAGTCAAAATGCCACAATGTGGAAGGGGGCAGCATTACAGATTTTGTATTGGGGCCCAGGAGCTTCAAGTCATACCTCTGATTCTGTCTATAACAGATATTGGCTCTCTGTAATTTCTGAATAAATTGTTCAGAAAAAACTGTGTCTAAGTGTCCTATTGCACAGGCCAATCCCAGATTGAAATTGGCGACCATTTGCACTGTCCTAATTACAAAGGCTGATGTAAAGTGAATAGGGAAGGAATGGTCGGTACTACAACCATTCAGTTCACTGTCAGCTGTCTAAGTAAAATAAATCATTCTAGTTGCTAAGATGTATGTGACATATATTGAATGTAATTCTAGTTTGTTCTGTTATTTATAGATGTTTACACACAACTTTGATAGTGCAAAGCTGGCAAATATCATGAAAGACATCACCTTGTCATTAACCAGAGAGGTTTCACAATCCTATCACAGTCATTTGGACATTCTGGCTGTAATAGGAGCCTGCTACACAGTGCGGAAAGGTCTAAATCTGCTAACTGGATGTTTCAGCTTCATAAAACATCAAGTCTTTTCTCGTCTTTTCAGTAATACCAACACTATACTGAAATATGGAGAGTGGGCAGTAGTCACTGGTAAGTGAGATTAGTATGGAACATATATCTTTACTATATGTATGTGCACAATAATTATTTCATCATAGAGACTTTCAATGTATATAAAGTGTTAAAGGGAGTCTGTCACCAGATTTGTGCTGCCATATCTGAGGGCATTAAATAGTGACAGTAATAGCAGGATATTATGTCCCTTCCTCAACTGACTGACAGATTTCTTTTCTATACTGTTCTTAAAAAAAAGCTATCAATGTGTTAGGGGCACAAGACCTCCAGAGCTTATGTTATTGTAGTTTCAAATTAAATAACAGGCCTGGATAGACTACACCCATCCTTTAGCCTGGAGAATATCACAGAGACACAGGTGGTGGTGTATCAAAATGAATTCTGTTTAATGGTGGCTAAAACAGCAGTATATATCACATGGCATAGACAAAACAGGTTTGGCTAGTATAATTAGCATAACATGATTGGTGGAGAAGTTTGTAACAATAGCCCTGATGCATATCTATTGGATAAGAAACTGGAGAGAGGTCACCCCCCCCCCCCGCCCCGAGGGCTGAGTGGGGGTGTGAGTTGTAGAAGACACATGGCCTCAAAGTCTAAAATGGAGTCTGTGAGATCATGGTATGGTGACCGCATGGTGACCGCATGATCTCACAAAATGGCAGCTGTCAGCACATGTCTCAAATACAAAATGGAGGTTACACAAGCTGACATCCTCCACATTTCCCTCCTTGCACAATCAGTTAATTACCCCTCTCCTCCCCCTTTATCTTAAAAAGGGTCTTTCGTCTTTGATCTTTTCCTAACAATGCCCCTGGTCCCAGCCAAACTGTCTCCGTCCTTTGTAAGATAGCATCACTCAATACACAGAGCATAGTGTCTACATAACCAGTCTGGCAAGTTCCAAACCGCTCATCTCTGGGAGAGGGAAATGGACAGATAGAACAATCTCGGCCCCCACCTCTATACATAATTTTTCATAAGATATTGTTAGCCCCCCACAAATGGTTACTGGACAGGGAAGATGGCAGCTCAAATACAAATATAGTTGCGCTAACGATGGGCTGAGATGTAATAAAAGAAACAAACCAAGTATTACTAGTAGTGGCAGATAACAGAGAACAATAGCAATTAAGTGTAGTCAGGCTATACCAGTGGTAGATATTGGTGAGCAATAGAATACAAAAATAAACAAGGAAACTAAACAGGCAAGGAACAGGAAGGGTAAGGGAAAATAAAGCTTAAAGGCTGTAGCAAGTGTACAGATAAAGTATATAGAACCTGGAAGTAGCAAACTAGTCTGAAAACTATAGCAGGCACATGAACATGGGGGAAGGGAATTAAATAGGAACAGAGATACAACCCCACTATTCACAGATAGGAATGACTGGTCAGTTTGCCAGTCAAACCGACACCAAGGAGACAACTTAACCCCTTAATGTACTAAATACAGCCAGAGGAGTCTCTGGCACGCCTCCGGGGCATGCGCCGCACAACAGGAAGGCCGTGGCATCCCCAAATCCTGACAGTTTCTCTGTATGTGCACTAAGAGGACTCCACCTAATAAACAGGGGTCATTCCATGTCAAGTGGACCAGTGCTCCCCACTCGACCATCTCCGATTTTGCTGAAAATTTATAAGGATGTACATGTATGTTTGAAATGAGGTTCTGTAAATTTTTAGGGCCAGATATCAAATACCTGGGGCACTGTTGACCTTTCACTGGAGGTTCCACCAAGACCGCGGCTTCAGCTAAGAGGATTTTGCAAACTTTGGCACATAGCCATTAGAGTTCTATACTGGCTATGATGCTGAAATTTGACATACTAGATCAACTTTTGCTGCTAAACACGATAAAATTATTACCGGCTATCACAAAACAATATATCAGCCGCAATTTTGTGTCAAAGTAGCTTGAAAATCACGCTGCATGACAGTTATGCCATATTTTGCCCAAATAGAACTCAAGACCAAAAACCAATAGTAACTGGTGCTTTGCCCACTACACCATAAATCTATATGACTTTGCATTGCTGCAATATCATGGTCAAAGCAAAGTATTTGTGGAGATATTCACACCCACATATGAAAAACGTATAAAATTCAAATTTTACCTATTTTTAGGTCAAATTTCTCAAAAAGTGTACCCCTAAAATCTATTAATTCTGATATAATTGGAAAGAGCACATTTTTCTCTACAAGGATCATCGGGGGTTTTTTTGGAGTCTCTCAGTTTAAAAAAAGAAAAATGCCACTGAACATGGTGTTATTTATGCGCGTAATGCATTGATTATGTGTTTGATTTTCAGATTCTTATCACATTCTTAATTTGATTACAGAGTCGAATTGTTGCTAGCAATGTCTATTATAATCAAAAACCTATAAACCTTTTTATTTATGAAAACTTATTGACTATTGTTACATTTTCAAGGGTGTCAAATGACACATCATCTTTCATTGCCCATGTAGATAGATCTGTCAGATCAGAAATGCCTTTTGTGCCAATTGCAAACCTCCAGCCAGGGCAATACATTGCCTGCATTTACAATAGCAACTGGTGGATTGGAAATATTTCTGAAATTTCAGTCGACGACCATGATGCATTAATAAATTTTATGCATCCTCGTGGACCAGCTAGCTTCTTTCACTGGCCGGTGAGAAATGATACCTGCTGGATTCCCGAGCAGTCAATCATTGCAATACTTCCAGCACCAGCTGCAACAGCAATGGGATGACAATACAGTTTCTCTGAACCAATTATGTTGCAAATTCAGCAACAATTCCAGACCACTTAGACTGAACATTATGGCTTGGGAACCAACAAAAGATACTCAATATTAGGTTTGGGATCCTAGGCAAAGACACCCACCCTGAGGCTTCGGAACCTGCGATAAAGAGACCGCCCGTGGCTGGCCTTGCACGGCTATCGGCCATGGCTCCTAGGCGATGGGGCTGCCAATTCTTGAAAGACAGCATTATTACAATTCTTAATAGGATTATAATACCAATTCTTAGGGACCACCATGGACCAATGCAAGGGTTTGAATAGTGCAGTTACCATTTATTGCGTATGCTTAAAAAACCCCATGTTCAGTGGCATTTTTCTTTTCTTACAGGGGTATTCCCACGTTGCATACTCACCAGTCTTCACTGCTGTAAAATCTTCTTTCTTCCTGGTTTCTTGCATCATTTGGTGGGCGGAGTTTCACATGCAACCTGCCATTCAGCTCCGCCCCCAAATTCATGTGTAGCTCCGCCCACCCATATTGGACTATGAAGTACAGGCAGCAGCAACTCCATTCTGTGTTACATACAGAGACTGCCTGTCTCTGCCATAATGAACACAATTGAATTAGCTAGCCTGATAACTGGGAGAACAGAAGAAATGAAAGCAGCTCCTCTCCCCTATCTGAGTGCAGGACCTAGGTCACGTGGTGTAGACACAGGAATAGCTAGATACACAGGCTGGCTCCCTGCACTTAGCCCCTCCTCCCTCCCCCCTGAGAGCAGGCAGATACATCACTTGACTCATGAGCAGCTAAGTCAGGGCTGTGTCAACAATGAATTGAATAAAGTAAGATAGTGGACAAACAAAGCAGTTTTGCTGAAGCAGTGTATTTAGGTAAAGTCTTAAATCCACATTAACAAGCAGTATAGATAGGATCCTTGTGATGGGACAACCCCTTTAAGTATATACTATGGGGCCACAATACGTGTCAATGGGGTCCACACCAAGAGTATGCTGTAAATAGATCCCAATAAACAGATAAACACAGCTAAAACATGCTGAACTGGCAAGTTAGATAACCAATAACAAAATGTTGGTAGAAATCCCCCTGGGACGATAATTAGTGCTAGGGTCTCTATCCAACGTGTAGCAGGTAAGTATAAGCCTAATATAGAAACAGGGGATCACTGGTACTAGTAAACGCTAGATACATGTAAAGTGATCCTAAGGTAAGTATAACAGTAATCCTCTACGCGTTTCGGGGTACCTATGGTGGCCCACTCATCAGGAGGACATGCTATCTAGGCAGTGGTAAACCTGTTTGATGTAATAAAGCAGCAAGATTTGTTGTCAAAACTGCAGTTCCCCTGCCCCTAATGGTGGAGCAGAGTACTTTGGATGTATTAGTATATTTAATTGAGTTGAGCATTGCACCAGCGGAATGTTAGGCTCTTGAGGTGAGTTGAGCCTTGCACGAGCAGTGTTTAACTTTTTTGCCCTTGGAGTGAGTTGAGCCTTGCACCAGCAGTGTTTTAATTTTTCGCCCTTGGAGTGAGTAGAGCCTTGCACCAGCAGAGTTTTGGCCCTTGGGGTGAGTAGAGCCTTGCACCAGCAGTTTTTTTTTTACTTTTTTGGCCCTTGGAGTGAGTTGAGCCTTGCACCAGCAGTGTTTTACTTTTTGGCCCTTGGAGTGAGTTGAGCTTTGCACCAGCAGTGTTTTACTTTTTGGCCCTTGGAGTGAGTTGAGCTTTGCACTAGCAGAATGATAGGCCCTTATGGTGAATTGAGCCTTGTAGTAGCAGAGTGTTAGGCCCTTTGGGTGACCCCTAAAATATTGATTTGCAGGCACTTGGGGTGGAGCCCTAAAACATTGAATTGCAGGCCCTTGTGGGGGAGCCCTAAAACATTGAATTGCAGGCCCTTGTGGGGGAGCCCTAAAACAATGAATTGCAGGCCCTTGTGGGGGAGCTCTAAAAAATTGATTTGCAGGCCTTTGGGGGGAGCCCTAAAAAATTGCATTGCAGGCCCTTAGGGGGGAGCCCTAAGAAATTAATGAGGTAACCTCATTTTTTTTTAAGTGTTACATTAGGGTGAAGGGGCTGGGTTGGAGGAGGAGGATGAGTGAAGTGGGTGCTGGCAGCCCTCTCTGGTACCTGGACTGTGGACTGGATACCCAGTTGGATATCCGCATCCACGTCCTCGCCCCCTCCTGCTACTGACGAGGGGCACTCCTGGCAACCCCCTCTCCAGTACCTGTACTGTGGACTGGATATCCAGTTGGATATCCGCATCCACGTCCTCGCCCCCTCCTGCTACTGACGAGGGGCACTCCTGGCAACCCCCTCTCCAGTACCTGTACTGTGGACTGGATATCCAGTTGGATATCTGCATCCAAGTCCTCGCCCCCTTCTGCTTCTGACGAGGGGCACTGCTGGCAGCCCCTCTCCAGTACCTGGACTGTGGACTAGATACCCAGCTGGATATCCGCGTCCACGTCCTCGCCCCCTTCTGCTACTGACGAGGGGCACTGCTGGCAGCCCCTCTCCAGTACCTGAACTGTGGACTGGATACCCAGCTGGATATCCACGTCCTCGCCCACATCCCCTGCTGCTACCCTGCTGCATGATTGGCAGGTTCACTGTATGTGTACAGTGTTCCTGCAGTGTAGCTCTGAAAAGAGCTGTTTTACAAGAATTTTTTCCTGTCTAGACAAGGCTAAAATAAGTGTATCGCCCTGAGACCAAGCTCTCCCTGTCTCTCCAAAATTAAAATGAGATGAAGATGGCTGACACTATTCTTATTAATCAGAGGTCACATGATTTCGGCAGCCAATGGCTTTTTCAGATTTTTTTTTTCAATGCCTACGCTGTTGTAGTCCTGTCCCACCTCCCCTGCACAGTTATTGGTGCAAAAAAAGTGCCAGGGAAGGTGGGAGGGGATACGAATTTTTACTGCGTTTGCCGCGTGGTATTCGATTGGAATCGAATACCTCAAACAGCCTGATATTCGATTGAATACCAACAACACGCAGATAAAGTCAAGGGCAGAGGCTAGTCTAGTATAATTTCAGATCAGGTTATATGCATATGCTTCTAGACAAAGATTCACTGTTATCTGTGTGTTTACTTAGAGAGATAACAGACACTGCTTTAACAGCAAACTGCGATTAGCTGAACTGTCTGCATAGCTGTAGATAACAGTGAGAGCTGTGAGTGAGGTCACTTATCCTACTTATCACACAGGTTCAGCATTATGGAAACGCTGTGTAAACAATGGGAGGAATAATTTCACATTTCAGGAAAACAAAGCAGCATACCAAAAGCAATATTTAGGAAAAGTTTTCAATTTACATAAGCTAGCAATATAGATAGGATCCTGGAGATGGGAATACCCCTTTAACACCCAGCACCTCTCAGACACTCTACAGTCCTCACTGTCCCCCATCTCTTCACTCTCCTATCCCAATCTGGCCACCAGTCACTATAATGAAACTCTTAATAGTACACTGGATGGTAGCTCCCCTCTCCACTCAAAATTTTCAATAGGAGGCTGCAACCCAGCCAAACGACACAGACGTGTTCTCTTCACCGGTGTTCTAGATGTGCTGAATGTATATGGAGAAAATCACTGGGCCTATGGCCTAGGTCTTCTTCTATATACATAGCCCCTATTGAACAAACCATCACCAGATTTGGCTTCCGGTACCATCTTTATGCTAATGGTTCCCAAATATATACCTCATCATTGACATTACCCCTGCACTAATGCAGAACACCATTGACTGTCTCTCTGCTGTCTCAAATACCATATCTTTGCTTTATATGAAACTAAATCGCTCAAAGATTGAACTACTGCTCTTTCCACCATCTAAGGGACCTAACCCTGATATCATCATTTCAGTTTCTGGCCTTACCATAATTCCTAGGCAGTATGCCTGCTGACTTTGGGTGGATTATGTTTGACTCAGACCTTTCCTTCACTCCCCCATATCCAATCACTCACACGCTCATGTAATTTCCATCTCAAAAACATTTCCAGAATCCACCCTTTCCTTACCATAGAAACATTAAAGACCCTTATTGTCATCCTCATTCATTCTTGATTTGACTACTGTAACTCCTTACTAATCAGTCTTCACCTTCCTAAACTCACTCCTCTACAATCTATTCTGAATGCAGTGGGCAGACTCATCTATCAGTCTAAACACTACAGCGATACCTCTGTTCTGTGCCAGTCACTGAACTGTCTGCCTATTCAATACAGAATACAATATAAATTTACCACTTTCATTCACAAGGCTCTCCATAATGTTGCACCTCTGTAATATCTCTGCCTGTTCTGGTCTTTGCGCCACCCTCTGCTCGCATGCTGCGGCACAGGAGGCGTGTGCAGTTTGGTAACTTGCTTAGAATTTTTGGTTTCATTGTCTGAACAATGTCCTATTCCTTCACCTTGTTAATTGATTTTCCACCACACCCGTCTTCTTCACCTTCTTTCCCTCTGCTCCTTTAGAGTCAAGTTTTGTTTTGCCCTGTGATTGACAGCCTGCCTTCCTATCAAGTTCTGGGCGGGTTCTTACTCCCTATTTATTCTTGGCTCACATTCACATTGATGCTTGCTGTTGCTTTGTGTGTGCTGGCTTTTTCTCTTGCTGTTTATTCGTGTATTCTGATTCTTGACCTCTGGCTTGCCCTATTGACTACTCTTTTGGATATCGATTTTGACACTGCATTGCTCGACTGTTACTGACCCCTGGCTAGCTGACCTCACTTTGTTGTTGTATGTCTCGCCTGCATTTTGTGTGTCACATATATAGGAAGGGGTTGTCTCCAAATTGTCGCCTATCACTTAGGATAGGACCGGCAAGCAGGAAGGGACAGTGGGGGGTTTCAGACCAGGGCTCACTGTCTCTTGTGCCCCTTCCTCCAGGGTTCAGCAGCTACTGGGGAATTGTTGTCCTAGCAATTCTCTAATAACCTCCCTACATTTCCTCCCTCATCTCTATCACCCAAGCCATCCTCTCTGTTCAGTCAATGATCTAAGACTAACATCCTCTATTATCAGAACCTCCCACACTCGTATACAAGACTTCTCTTGAGTTGCACCACTTCTCTGGAATGTTCTATCCAGGGCAATAAAATTAACTCCCAATTTACACAGCTTCAAGCGAATCCTAAAGACACATCTTTTCAGACAGGACCATCACAATTCCTAATGTAAACCCTTCTGCAGTTGGAATCTCTAAAACTAACCATCCACTGCTCACGCTCCTGCATTATCCCATAGAATATTATTTCATATTGGGCTGTAACTTTATATGTCGAGGCACCATCTGCACATTAAAGAACACGACTGGTGGCGGCACATACAACATAAATTATATGCGTGATGAAAATAACCTTTATCACTGTAATGGCTGGACCACTGTATAAGAAATGCTACCTCTGATGTTGTCCCTGCTACCTGTTGTGTCAGCCCTTCTTTCTCATACATTGTAAGCTCTTGCGAGCAGCGCCCTTAGTCCCATTGTGTGACTTTACTTACTATTATGTAATCTCTCATTTTGCCTGTATTTGAACTCAGCAAATTGCAAAATGTTGTGGAATATGTTGGCACTATATGAATAAAATGTATTATTATTAGAAGGGTGGATAACTCATATTATATACAAAGCCATAAGATATATTAAAGGGAACACTTTGGGCACAGAGGCACTGTCAGGGGTGCAGGAGGGCATGGACTTTGAATGCTGCCTTCACCCTTTCAACATCCTTTTCCAAAGGAAGCTACAGTTGAGTCACAAGTACTAGCTGTTAGTAAAGACACAACAATAATTTATGCCTGTACAGAGATGGAGGAGGGACATGAAACTGGGGGGGGAGAGATGAGAGGGAACATGGAACTGGAAGCAGATGGAGGGGGGGGGGGCATGAAACTGGGGGCAGACAAAGGGGGGGCATGAAACTGGGGGAGAGATGGAGGGGGTAGATGAAACTGGGGGCAGAGATGGAGGGGGAACATTAAACTGGTCGTAGATTAAGGGGGCACTTAAACTGGGGGGCATATTAAGGGGACATTAAACTGGAGTTAACTGGAGGGGGACATTAAACTGTGGGAATAGCTGGAGGGGGACCTGTCTGCCTCTATTTGCCCCCAGTTTAATGTCACCCTCCAGCTACCTCTATGGTTTAATGTCCCCTTCCAGATGCCCGAGTTTAATATCCCCCTCTAGTTGGCCCCAGTTTAATATCCCACTTCAGCTGCCATTAATTTATTGTCCCCCTCCAACTACCCCCACTGGTTAATGTCCCCCTCCAGCTGCCCCAGTTTCATGTACCCCTCTAGTTTCCCCCAGTTTAAACTGAGGCACCAGGAGAGGGACTTAATACTGAGGGGCAGTTGGAAGGGAACATTTTATTGTGGGGACATATAATGTATGCATACTGTAGCTAAATTTGTCACGGAACACATTTTGGCCCTCTTTCTGTTCTTTGAAAGTTGGGAGGTATGAGTATATGATTAGTGATGTTTTGGGGTTCATTTGTACTACTCTGGTATTAGGGCTGCTGGGGAGGTGTTTTGTGCTGCACTGTAGAATTTAGTGTCACTGGTGAGTTACTTTGTATTGCAATGTCGAATTTACTAAAAATAAGATAACTGATTTTATGATTATTCTAATAGTGTATGGACCAATAGAAGTCAATGAGCACCACAGAACTGATCTTTACAAGACGGGTCTATACCGGTGTGTATGGGGCCTTTGTATTTCGTCTGTGTTTATATTTTTTTTTAAGATATTCAAATCTGGAGACGTTCACAGTGAAATGCTTTGAGGAAGATCACCCCTTGAAAATATTCAGCTCAGTTCTGTATATTATGCATATTGGCCATATTCTTTGATAGAACCACCTCTGTTGAGACCATTTTATCTTATGTTACAGTCAGAATGTGTTTTTTTTTTTCTTTTACTTTAGGAGGCTCAGATGGTATTGGCAAAGCCTATGCTGAAGAGCTGGCCAGTCATGGCGTGAACATCATCTTGTTAGGCCGCAGCATTGAAAAGCTCCAAGCCGTGTCTGAGTCAATTTCTGCATCCTATGGAGTGAAGACTCGTTTCATAGTTGCTGATCTTAGCAAAGGCCCAGAGGTCTTCCCATCCATTAAGGAAGGTCTGAAAGATGTAGATGTTGGAATTCTGGTGAACAATGCAGGAGTGTTTTACGAATATCCAGCCTGCTTCACTGAAATACCAGAGGAAAAAAGTCTGGAGATCATCAATGTAAACATTGCTGCTGCGGTAATGATGGTACATATAGTGCTGCCTGGTATGTTACAACGGAAGAGGGGAGCCATAATCAATGTTACCTCTGGAACATGTGGTAATCCTGTACCCATGGCGGCAGTGTATGCTGCTTCAAAGGTAACTTTAAACTGCATTTAATATTAAAAATGCTATGTTAGGCTAAGGCCCCACGTAGAGGACCACAGAGGTTTTGGAAGCGTGTATGTTGCATATATTTTTCCACAATGTGTGGGTGGGATACATAACCTCCTTGCAGTGACTATAAAATATGTGGTTTATGCTGCAGCCTTAAGTGTCATTTTTGTAAGGTGGATCACATACATTAAAATGAACACCAAATTTTCAAGTGCTTTTCCTGGGATAAATGTCATGAAGTTCCCCCGTTTCGTACAATGCCCCTTTAATCCCCCATGGAACATATAGTTTTGTTTCTTCAGCAATACAACTATGCATTTTCTTGTGAACATTTCTATATTTGTGTGGTTATATGCAATGTGCTAACTTTAAGTATTGTGTATATGTGCTCATGATTGTTTCGCTTAAAGGTCTGTTTGTAAGGACTTTATATTAATCCCTTCTCAACATCAGCTGTAATAGAAGAGCAGGTGTCAGTACTGTAAACAATTTTTCATAGTGGAAATTAGTGTTGAGCCAATCTTGAGATTTCAGGATCGATTTTAAAATACGATTTCCGATAATTTTTTCTATTGAACCAATCCCAATTCCGACCCGACATGTCGTTTTATGGTTACGTTTTATAGACAATATCATCATCATATGGTCCGTTTGTTAATCATCTTAATAATAACTATTTAAATCTGAAATTCACGTCCTTTATTCACCTTCGGTCAATTTCTTTTTTGGACATCCAAATTAGCATCCTCGAGTCAGGGAAACAGGCCACAACACTATTTAGAAAGGAAACCGCGACTAATGCGCTACTGAGATGGGCTAGCCACCATCCCCAGTTTTTTAAAAAAGGAATATCGAAGGGACAGTTCCTCTGGGTTAGGAGGAACTGCTCCAGTCTTGCTGACTTTGACCAACAGAGTGAGCAGTTGCTGAATTGTTTCCTTAACAGGGGCTACCCACGCCGTCTGCTTGAACAAACAAGAGGTATAGCGAGAGCTACTCCTAAGAAACAATTATTGGTGCCGAAACGGAAAGAACAGGAAAAGAGAATAATTATTATTATTATTATTATTAGGTACATCAAAAGAAAGGGGCATTTGTATTACTATCTGTGCCCAATATACATTGATAGAATGTGGGATTCCCCAATAATGTCTCCTCCGTGTAATGTCTGTACTAAAGGATAGTACATACCACGATAAGAACGCGCCCCGACGCGCGTTTCGCGGTAAAGGCTTCGTCCTGCCGTTTAAAAGGCCGGAAGACGGCAGAGCAACTCACCGCTGAATGTGAGCGGCGGTCCTGCCGGCGGGCAGAACGCACACCGTCCTTTATAATAGCGGATGTTACCGCTTCCTTTTGTGAGGAATGTTACTTGACCCCTGATGAATCTCCTATGTAGAGGTAATGCGTAGGGTCTTTCCTAAGCTAGTGGTGGTCTTGCTTTTCCTGATACTGCCTCTGAGAACACCTGGCCTTGGAGACCATTTCCCTCTCTGTTGGCCAGTTCAAGGTCCCTAAGTGGTCTGAAAATAAAAGTAAAAGAATAAAAAAAGTTTGTAAAAGTATAAAAAAACACACAAAACATAAAAGTTCAAATCACCCCCATTCTCTAGATCACATATAACAGTAAATAAACTAAAGTAAACCTAAATACTTTAGGTGTTCCCGCAGTTAAAAATGCCCAAACTATTAAAATATAAAAAGATTTATCCCAAACGGTGAACAGCATAGCAAGGGAAAAAAATAAAAATGGCCAAATGGCTTTTTTTTTTACACTTTGCCTCCTATAAAAATGGAATAAAAAGAGATCAAACCATCAGACCTTCCCCAAAATGATAGCAATAAAAACAGGATCTTGCTCTGCATAAAAAGTCGCCTTGCTCAGCTCCATAGACATAAATATAAAAAAGTTAGGGCTCGTTCATATGGAGCAAGAAGGGGCGGATTTTGACGCCAAATCCACCTCAAAATCGCCCCCTCACAATAGAGGTCTATGTAGACCGCTAGCGATATTTTTTCCGTGAGCGCACTGCCCTTTCTTCAGGTGGATTCTGTAGCTGATTCAGCCGCGGCATCTGCCTCGCGACAGCACCCTCTGGGCTAGGCCCATTCATTTGGTCCTACTCCGGAGCAGGAAATTGCGATTGTCGGAAGCCGTGACAGTCGCGGCAGGCACATTTTGGTCCTATTCTGATGCGGCTTTCCGCCCAAAATCAGGACCAAAATACGTGGTCACTAGCCCTGTGTAAACTAGCCCTTACAGGTGTCACAATATAGCAATACAATTTTTTTCATCCTATTTGCAAATTTTTACTTTTAAAAAAAAAAAAAAAGATAACAAAACATTACAAATACTATATAAATTTGGTATTGTCATGATCATACTGACCCTCAGAATATGGGTAACCTCAAATTTTTACCACATAGTGAACACCATATAAATTAAACCCATAAGAAATCTTTTTTCTAATTCCACCTCATTCTGAATTTTTTTTACAGCTTTCCATTCACAAAGTACAATACGTCCTGCAAACAATAAGCCATCATGTGACTCTGAACTGAAGAATGAAAAAATGATGGCTCTTGGAATGGGGAAAGGGAAAATTGTTGTTTATGTAGATAATCTGTTTTCCCTTAGTCCTAACAGCAGCATAATACGGGGTAATTTCTGCCCCTGTGTGCTGGTAGGACAGGCGGATCTTTTAATCAGCATAAATGAAAATGCATGACTACACCCTTAAAGAGGGCACAGAGACGCCCTCCCTTCCCGCATGTTAATACAAAACTACTACTATAGGGAGCGGAAGCTTGTGCTGCTGTTAGGACTAAGGGAAAACAGATTATCTACATAATCAACTATTCCCTTTCGTCCCACAGCAGCACAATACAGGGATATGGCAAGTAATCCCCCTAGGGAGGGTTTTGCTCGCCTTATAGAATTTAATACTGCCCGACCAAAAGTGAGGGTTTCTGAAGCAAGAGAGTTTAACCTATAGTGTTTCACAAAGGTAAGCTGAGAAGACCAGGGAGCTGTGGAGCAAATTTGATCTAAGGGCATAGCCGTTGTTAGGCGTAGTTGAGACTGCTCTTGTGGAGTGAGCTCTCAGAAAAACCGGGGGAGACATCCCCTGAGTAGAAAAGAAATTTTAATGGCCTCCTTGACCCATCTAGAAATAGAGGTCTTCAAGGCTTCAAGGCCCCCATGTCTTCCAACTAAAATAACGAGGTTTTCAGATCTCCTAAAAGGCCTTGTGTGGTCAAGGTAAACGCACAGGGACCTCACAAGGTCCAAAATGTGGAGCCTCGTCTCCTCAGGAGAGGAAGGCGCAGGACAAAAATGCAGGAAGGGACACCAGCTGGTTAATATTAGGGAAGGCACTTTAGGCCTGAACCCTGGAAGGAACCTTAGTTGGACCCTGTCCTCAAAAAAAGGAATGCAGGGTTCTTCCGAGGAAATGTCTGGAGTTCTCCTACCCTCTTGGCGGATGTAATAGTCAAGAGGAACGTAGTTTTGATGGTCAGATACTTTAAGTCAATATCCTCCAGAGGCTCAAATGGAGGATCACAAATCGCTGATGTACAGGAGCGATCACCGAGGGTCTATCCTCATAACTCACCAAAGAGTGTAGAGATAAACGCCTCCCCAGACAGGCGGACAAAACGGCAACCTGCACCTTCAGGGTGGCAGGAGATAGCCCTTTGTCTAGACCGTCCTGAAGCAAATCCAGGATCACCCCCACTTGGGGATTGGAGGAATCCATAACATGATTCAGACACCAGGATTTGAAGATATTACCAATCTTGAGGTAAGTTTTATTGGTCGGTCGTCTCTGCCCTAGAACAGGCGAGAGTCTTCAGGATGGCTTCTGACAGTCCTCTATCCTCCATAGGGACTGGACAACCTCCAGGCTGTCAGGTTGAATCTCCTCAGATCCTGGCATTTCTGAGCTCCTTGGATAACCAGGTTATGGGAGGGGGGAAGCCTCCAGTATGTGCCTTAACTCATGCATATGAGCTGGGCAAACCAAGTCCTCTTTGGCCAGAGCGGAATTATGGCAATTGCCGGGACTTGGTCCTGACTGATTTTCATCAATACCCCTCTGGTGTCATGAAAATTGGAGGGAATATGTACGCCAGCCTGCACCTCCAAGGGATGGACAGGGCATCCACAGCCAATGGATCGTCCTCCTGGTACACTAAGCATAACTTCTCCACCTTGGCACTAAGTCGAGTTGCCATGAGGTTCACTCCTGGGAGACTCCGTCACAGGATGATCTGTTGGAACACCTCTGGATTGAGGGACCATATGCCTGATATGGTAGAACCTCGACTCAATTGATCCACTATTAAGTTCAGAGAGCCCCTGATGTGAACCTCAGATAAATGGGTTAGACTCTTTTCTGCCCACATGAAAATCAAAGTTGTCCCTCTGAGGCTAACTCAAAGATAGAGACCTGGTTCTTCCTTGCTTGTTCAGATACATTACAGTGATCATACTGTCTGAACAGATCTTAACTAGAGATGAGCGAACACTGTTCGGATCAGCCGATCCGAACACTGTTCAGATCAGCCGATCTGAACAGCACGCACCCATAGAAATGAATGGAAGCACCTGTGACGCCGACCGGCCGCAGGCAAAGTCAGCGTCACAGGTGCTTCCATTCATTTCTATGGGTGCGTGCGGTTCGGATCGGATCGGCTGATCCAAACAGTGTTCGCTCATCTCTAATCTTAACAGCTTTCACCTTGAGAAAATGGGGGAGTGAAGCAATGCCAGGTAAACAGCCTTGAGTTCTTTCCAATTGGATGTTGTTCCCACCTCTTGTGTACTCCATCAACCTTGAACAGTCCTGTCATCAAGATGGGCTCTCCATCCCGAGTGGGATGCATCGGTTGTCAACAGGGTCCAATGAGGTTGAACCGAGCACCTTCCGTCTTTCAGGTGTATCCACCATCTGGGGGAAAGACAGGTACTGGGATAAAGGCAGATTTTCTGGTCGAAATCCCATGGAGACCGGTTCCAGGCTATCAATACCTCCATCTGGAGGGGTCGCAAATGCCATCAAGCCCAAGGGATCGCTATGGCCGAAGATGACATCAGGGCGAGGACTCTCACAGCGGTTCTGATGGATACACACTGTGTCCTAAATAGAAACTGGGCGGCAGCTATTATTCTTAGCTTCCTTGGAATGATCAAAACGATCTGCAGCTTTCTGAGTCTAGGAGGAATCCCAGGATCTTTCTCTGGGTGGCATAACCTCTGATTTCTCCCAACTTATTAGCCTCCCCACCCTCCAAAGGAAGGATATGGCCATTTGAAGATATTGCAGAAGAACTGGTATAGACTGGGCTTTTATGAACCAGTCATTGAAGTAAGGAACAACAAACATTCCTTAACGTCTGAGGCAGCAGCAACTGGATCCACCACCTTAGGTGAACATGTGGGGGGTGAAAGAGATGCTGAACGGCATACTGGTAATGCTCCCTGTGACCGGAAAAACTTAGACGGCAATTCTGAGGAATTTCCTGTTTGGCGGATAAAATTGGTACATGTATAGCATCCTTAAAATCCAGGGTAACCCTGGGAATGCCTTGCTTGGAAAAAAGAAGTCAAATAACTTACTGATTCCATCCTAAACACTCTTTCTTAACTAGTTTAGGCACCTTTGGTCTAAGATTCTCCACCAGTCTCCACCTGGCATCAGTACCAGAAAGACTGGAGAGTAGATCCCCAAACCTCACTTCCAGAAGGGGAACCCTTCCAGGCCCCCCTTTTTATGATGACACTGATGGAATCTCTAGTTTGAATTGTAGAGCAGCAGGAAGGGATGCACTATAACAAACAATCATGGAGAGGATGGAGCAACTCTCCACGTTCTCCAACCTGCAAGACCCAAGGGTCTTAGATGTATTTTTCGCCACATGAAAAAAGAGGGAGAGTTGACCTCACACAGGTAGTTTGGTCCCAGAGCACTGCCCCGATCAAACGCCATTGGGGCTGGGGCCTAAACTGTGAGCACAAAGTGAATCTGAAGGCGTTGTCTGATCTCCAGGGTTTAGGCCACAAGGGCCTCCTGGCTGCCGTGGAGAGGGCCACAGTCTTGGAAGCTAGCTTCAACTGCTGATGAGAAGCTTCATCCAGAAAGTTGGCTGCCAGAAATAAAGAACTCATAGAGGCTAAGATGTCATCTCTGGGCACCCGGAATCTCTCTCTCTCAAGTAGTGCAAGTTGGCCCACAACTGTCAGAGACTTCAGTGGATGCTATGGGTACAGAGGCTTGATCTAAGGCCGCCAGCTAATGAATCCTGCAAATTCGACCCATCCATGGAACCACTGTATGATGGGAAAGTTAAACACCGCCATGCCAACCTTAGGAGGAGCACCTTATCGGTCTGGCTGAGATGATACAATTGGTACATGGACTTGAAGCGTCGGGTAGCCAACAGATTCTTCTGGGTGCATAACTCAAACTTCATCAGCTTGGCCAGAGTTGCGTCTACATAGAAAGGCCCTGCCCCCTAGAGGTGGACGAGGAGGCTTCCCCATCAACATCCTTAGTCGCATGACCGGATGGACTTCAGCAGTCTAAAATCCTTTGTCCACAGGAAAAAAAAAAGGTCTGCTGGAAATGCTGGAGTCTTCATCTCCAGAAGAGGTAGTCTGGACCATTACCTGCAGGTCTCCAATAGAAAGTAACAAGAGGAGCGCCTATCAAGGCGTTGTTGTTAGAGATGAGCGAACAGTGTTCTATCGAACTCATGTTCGATCGGATATTAGGCTGTTCGGCATGTTCGAATCGAATCGAACACCGCGTGGTAAAGTGTGCCATTACTCGATTCCCCTCCCACCTTCCCTGGCGCCTTTTTTGCTCCAATAACAGCGCAGGGTAGGTGGGACAGGAACTACGACACCGGTGACGTTGAAAAAAGTAGGAAAAACCCATTGGCTGCCGAAAACATGTGACCTCTAATTTAAAAGAACAGCGACGCCCAGCTTCGCGTCATTCTGAGCTTGCAATTCACCGGGGACGGAGGTTTCCGTCCAGTTAGCTAGGGGTTAGATTCTGGGTAGGCAGGGACAGGCTAGGATAGGAAGGAGAAGACAACCAACAGCTCTTATAAGAGCTAAATTCCAGGGAGAAGCTTGTCAGTGTAACGTGGCACTGACGGGCTCAATCGCCGCAACCCAGCTTTCCCAGGATCCTGAATGGAATACACTGTCAGTGTATTCCCGTATACCCGATATATACCCCCGATACCCGTTCCAACGGTGTGCCCCCCCACCTTCACCCCAGAAATACCCTGCAAGTCCCCTAGCAATAGAATTGGGGCTATATACACCCACTATTTTTGCTACTGCCATATAGTGCCATTGTCTCACTGGGAATTCAAAGAATATATTGGGCTTACATATAACTTCAATTCCAGGGAGAAGCTTGTCAGTGTAACGTGGCACTGATGGGCTCAATCGCCGCAACCCAGCTTTCCCAGGATCCTGAATGGAACACACTGACAGTGTATTCCCGTATACCCCATATATACACCCCAAATCCCCGTTCCAACGGTGTGCCCCCCCACCTTCACCTCAGAAATACCCTGCAAGTCCCCTAGCAATAGAATTGGGGCTATATACACCCACTATTTTTGCTACTGGTATATAGTGCCATTGTCTGACTGGGAATTCAAAGAATATATTGGGGTTACGTGCACCCACAATTTTTGCTACTGGTATATAGTGCCATTGTCTCACTAGGAATTCAAAGAATATATTGGGGTTACGTGCACCCACAATTTTTGCTACTGGTATATAGTGCCATTGTCTGACTGGGAATTCAAAGAATATATTGGGGTTACAAATACCCTCATTTCTTGCTACTGGTATATAGTGCCATTGTCTGACTGGGAATTCAAAGAATATATTGGGGTTATAAATACCCTCATTTCTTGCTACTGGTATATAGTGCCATTGTCTCACTGGGAATTCAAAGAATATATTGGGGTTACGTGCACCCACAATTTTTGCTACTGGTATATAGTGCCATTGTCTGACTGGGAATTCAAAGAATATATTGGGGTTACAAATACCCTCATTTCTTGCTACTGCCATATAGTGCCAGTTTCTGACTGGTAATTCAAAGAATATATTGGGGTTACGTGCACCCACAATTTTTGCTACTGGTATATAGTGCCATTGTCTCACTGGGAATTCAAAGAATATATTGGGGTTACGTGCACCCACAATTTTTGCTACTGGTATATAGTGCCATTGTCTGACTGGGAATTCAAAGAATATATTGGGGTTACAAATACCCTCATTTCTTGCTACTGGTATATAGTGCCATTGTCTGACTGGGAATTCAAAGAATATATTGGAGTTACAAATACCCTCATTTCTTGCTACTGGTATATAGTGCCATTGTCTGACTGGGAATTCAAAGAATATATTGGGGTTATAAATACCCTCATTTCTTGCTACTGGTATATAGTGCCATTGTCTGACTGGGAATTCAAAGAATATATTGGGGTTACGTGCACCCACAATTTTTGCTACTGGTATATAGTGCCATTGTCTGACTGGGAATTCAAAGAATATATTGGGGTTACGTGCACCCACAATTTTTGCTACTGGTATATAGTGCCATTGTCTGACTGGGAATTCAAAGAATATATTGGGGTTACAAATACCCTCATTTCTTGCTACTGGTATATAGTGCCATTGTCTGACTGGGAATTCAAAGAATATATTGGGGTTATAAATACCCTCATTTCTTGCTACTGGTATATAGTGCCATTGTCTCACTGGGAATTCAAAGAATATATTGGGGTTACGTGCACCCACAATTTTTGCTACTGGTATATAGTGCCATTGTCTGACTGGGAATTCAAAGAATATATTGGGGTTATAAATACCCTCATTTCTTGCTACTGGTATATAGTGCCATTGTCTGACTGGGAATTCAAAGAATATATTGGGGTTACGTGCACCCACAATTTTTGCTACTGGTATATAGTGCCATTGTCTCACTGGGAATTCAAAGAATATATTGGGGTTACGTGCACCCACAATTTTTGCTACTGGTATATAGTGCCATTGTCTGACTGGGAATTCAAAGAATATATTGGGGTTACAAATACCCTCATTTCTTGCTACTGCCATATAGTGCCAGTTTCTGACTGGTAATTCAAAGAATATATTGGGGTTACGTGCACCCACAATTTTTGCTACTGGTATATAGTGCCATTGTCTCACTGGGAATTCAAAGAATATATTGGGGTTACGTGCACCCACAATTTTTGCTACTGGTATATAGTGCCATTGTCTGACTGGGAATTCAAAGAATATATTGGGGTTACGTGCACCCACAATTTTTGCTACTGGTATATAGTGCCAATTTCTAACTGGGAATTCAAAATGCGCAAGGCTCCCGGAAAGGGACGTGGACGAGGCCGTGGGCAAGGTCGGGGGAATGGTTCTGGGGAGCAAGGTAGCAGTGAAGCCACAGGGCGTCCCGTGCCTACTCCTGTGGGGCAGCAAGCATTGCGCCACTCCACAGTGCCAGGGTTGCTTGCCACATTAACTAAACTGCAGGGTACAAACCTTAGTAGGCCCGAGAACCAGGAACAGGTCTTGCAATGGCTGTCAGAGAACGCTTACAGCACATTGTCCAGCAGCCAGTCAGACTCTGCCTCCTCTCCTCCTATTACCCAACAGTCTTGTCCTCCTTCCTCCCAAAATTCCCAAACTTCACAGAACAATAACCCCAACTGTCCCTGCTCCCCAGAGCTGTTCTCCGCTCCTTTCATTGTCCCTCAACCTGCCTCTCCACGTCACGATTCCACAAACCTAACAGAGGAGCATCTGTGTCCAGGTGCTCAAACACTAGAGTCTCCTCCATCTCCGTTCGATTTGGTGGTGGATGACCAGCAACCCACCCTCATCGACGATGATGTGACGCAGTTGCCGTCAGGGCATCCAGTTGACCGGCGCATTGTGCGGGAGGAGGAGATGAGACAGGAGTTGGAAGAGGAAGTGGTGGATGATGAGGACACTGACCCGACCTGGACAGGGGGGATGTCAAGCGGGGAAAGTAGTGTGGATGTTGAGGCAGGTGCAGCACCAAAAAGGGTAGCTAGAGGCAGAGGCAGAGGTCAGCAGCTTAGGCGAAGCCAGGCCACACCCGGAATCTCCCAAGATGTTCCAGTTCGTACCCAGCCCCGAAAAACTCCCACCTCGAGGGCACGTTTCTCGAAGGTTTGGAGTTTTTTCAAGGAATGCGCCGAGGACAGATATAGTGTTGTCTGCACAATTTGCCTCTCGAAATTGATTAGGGGCTCTGAGAAGAGCAACCTGTCCACCACTTCAATGCGCCGTCATTTGGAATCCAAGCACTGGAATCAGTGGCAGGCAGCAACGGCAGGACAAAGGCCGCCTGCCGTTCACGCCACTGCCACTGCCTCTGCCACTGCCACTGCTGACTGTGCTGGCGATGCACTCCAGAGGACGAGCCAGGACACCACTTCATCTGCCTCCGCCACTTTGTTGACTTCTCCCTCATCCTCCCCTGTTCCTGTCTTATCTCCTTCTCCTGCACCATCAAAGGCACCATCAGGCGCTTCTTTACAACAACCCACCATCTCTCAGACATTGGAGCGGCGGCAGAAATACACTGCTAACCACCCACACGCGCAAGCCTTGAACGCCAACATCGCTAAACTGCTGGCCCAGGAGATGTTGGCGTTCCGGCTTGTTGAAACTCCCGCCTTCCTGGACCTGATGGCAACTGCGGCACCTCGCTATGCCGTCCCTAGCCGTTACTACTTCTCCCGGTGTGCCGTCCCCGCCTTGCACCAGCACGTGTCACTCAACATCAGGCGGGCCCTTAGTTCCGCGCTTTGCACAAAGGTCCACTTGACCACCGACGCGTGGACAAGTGCATGCGGACAGGGACGCTACATTTCACTGACGGCACACTGGGTGAATGTAGTTGAGGCTGGGACTGCTTCCCAAACTGGCCCGGTGTACCTCGTCTCCCCGCCTAACATTCCTGGCAGGGACACGAGAAGAACACCCCCCTCCTCCTCCTCCTCCTCTACCGCCTCCTCCTCCGCCACCGCCTCCTCCTCCGCTGTTAGATTGACCCCAGCTACGAGTTGGAAACGTTGCAGCACTGGCGTTGGTAGACGTCAGCAGGCTGTGCTGAAGCTGATCAGCTTGGGGGACAGACAGCACACTGCCTCCGAGGTGAGGGATGCCCTCCTCGATGAGACGGCAATATGGTTTGAGCCGCTGCACCTGGGCCCAGGCATGGTCGTTTGTGATAACGGCCGAAACCTGGTAGCAGCTCTGGAGCTTGCCGGACTCCAACATGTTCCATGCCTGGCCCACGTCTTCAACCTAGTGGTGCAACGTTTCCGAGGTGAGGGATGCCCTCCTCGATGAGACGGCAATATGGTTTGAGCCACTGCACCTGGGCCCAGGCATGGTCGTTTGTGATAACGGCCGGAACCTGGTAGAAGCTCTGGAGCTTGCCGGACTCCAACATGTTCCATGCCTGGCCCACGTCTTCAACCTAGTGGTGCAACGTTTCCTAAAGAGCTACCCCAATGTTCCAGAGCTACTGGTGAAAGTGCGGCGCATGTGCGCCCACTTTCGCAAGTCGACAGTAGCCGCTGCTAGCTTAAAATCTCTCCAGCAACGCCTGCATGTGCCACAACACCGGCTTTTGTGCGACGTCCCCACACGCTGGAACTCAACGTTTCAGATGTTGAATAGAGTTGTTGAGAAGCAGAGACCTTTGATGGAATACCAGCTACAAAACCCTAGGGTGCCACAAAGTCAGCTGCCTCAGTTTCACATCCATGAGTGGCCATGGATGAGAGACCTTTGTGACATCCTACGGGTCTTTGAGGAGTCCACAAGGAGGGTGAGCTCTGAGGATGCGATGGTGAGCCTTACAATCCCGCTCTTGTGTGTTCTGAGAGAATCCCTGATTGGCATCAGGGATAACTCAGATCACACAGAGGAGTTAGGGATAGCATCCGATCTGTCACAGCTGGAGAGTAGGTCCACACATCTGTCCGCTTCACTGCGTTTAATGGAGGAGGAGGAGGAGGAGGAGGAAGAAGAGTTGTCCGATGATGTGATGGTGATACAGGAGGCTTCCGGGCAACTTCGAATCGTCCCATTGTTGCAGCGCGGATGGGTAGACATGGAGGATGAGGAGGAAATGGAGATTGAACTTTCCGGTGGGGCCAGAGGAGTCATGCCAACTAACACTGTGGCAGACATGGCTGAGTTCATGTTGGGGTGCTTTACAACCGACAAGCGTATTGTCAAAATCATGGAGGACAACCAGTACTGGATCTTTGCTATCCTTGACCCCCGGTATAAAAACAACATCTCGTCTTTTATTCCGGTAGAGGGGAGGGCCAATCGCATCAATGCTTGCCACAGGCAATTGGTGCAGAATATGATGGAGATGTTTCCAGCATGTGACATTGGCGGCAGGGAGGGCAGTTCCTCCAGTAGGCAACCAAGTTCTCACCGGTCCACACAAATGAGGGGCACACTGTCTAAGGTCTGGGACACCTTGATGGCACCCCCTCGCCAAAGTGCCGCCACGGAGGGTCCTAGTGTCACCAGGCGTGAGAAGTATAGGCGCATGTTGCGGGAATACCTTTCCGACCACAGCCCTGTCCTCTCCGACCCCTCTGCGCCCTACACGTATTGGGTGTCGAAGTTGGACCTGTGGCTTGAACTTGCCCTATATGCCTTGGAGGTGCTGTCCTGTCCTGCCGCCAGCATCCTATCTGAGAGGGTGTTCAGTGCAGCCGGTGGCATCATCAATGACAAGCGCACCCGTCTGTCAGCTGAGAGTGCCGACCGGCTCACTTTGATAAAAATGAACCACCACTGGATAGAGCCTTCATTTTTGTGCCCACCTGTGTAAAGCACCCCAAGATGAAACTCCATGTCTGTACTCAACCTCTCCAATTCCTCCGCATCCTCATCCACCATAAGCGTTGCACAATTCTGCTAATACTAGGCTCCCTCCACCCTGATTTCCCCCAACTCTGCTGGTTAGAGGCTCCCTCCACCCTGATTTCCACCAACTCTGCTGATTAGAGGCTCCCTCCACCCTGCTTTCCCACAACTCTGCTGGTTAGAGGCTCCCTCCACCCTGATTTCCACCAACTCTGCTGGTTAGAGGCTCCCTCCACCATGAATTGGTCCAAACTGGGCTGTTTAGAGGCTCCCTCCACCATGAATTGGTCCAAACTGGGGTTTTTAGAGGCTCCCTCCACCATGGATTGGTCCAAACTGGGCTGTTTAGAGGCTCCCTCCATCATGAATTGGTCCAAACTGGGGTTTTTAGAGGCTCCCTCCACCATGAATTGGTCCAAACTGGGGTTTTTAGAGGCTCCCTCCACCATGAATTGGTCCAAACTGGGGTTTTTAGAGGCTCCCTCCACCATGAATTTGCCCAAACTGGGCTGTTTAGAGGCTCCCTCCACCATGAATTGGTCCAAACTGGGGTTTTTAGAGGCTCCCTCCACCATGAATTGGTCCAAACTGGGGGTTTTTAGAGGCTCCCTCCACCATGAATTTGCCCAAACTGGGCTGTTTAGAGGCTCCCTCCATCATGAATTGGTCCAAACTGGGGTTTTAGAGGCTCCCTCCACCATGAATTGGTCCAAAATGGGTTTTTTAGAGACTCCCTCCACCATGAATTTGCCCAAACTGGGCTGGTTAGAGGCTCCCTCCACCATTAATTGGTCCAAACTGGGCTGGTTAGAGGCTCCCTCCACCATGAATTTGCCCAAACTGGGCTGTTTAGAGGCTCCCTCCATCATGAATTGGTCCAAACTGGGCTGGTTAGAGGCTCCCTCCACCATGAATTGGTCCAAACTGGGTTTTTTAGAGGCTCCCTCCACCATGAATTGGTCCAAACTGGGCTGGTTAGAGGCTCCCTCCACCATGAATTGGTCCAAACTGGGGTTTTTAGAGGCTCCCTCCACCATGAATTGGTCCAAACTGGGCTGGTTAGAGGCTCCCTCCACCATGAATTGGTCCAAACTGGGCTGGTTAGAGGCTCCCTCCACCATGAATTGGTCCAAACTGGGGGTTTTTAGAGGCTCCCTCCACCATGAATTTGCCCAAACTGGGCTGTTTAGAGGCTCCCTCCATCATGAATTGGTCCAAACTGGGGTTTTTAGAGGCTCCCTCCACCATGAATTGGTCCAAACTGGGGTTTTTAGAGGCTCCCTCCACCATGAATTGGTCCAAACTGGGGTTTTTAGAGGCTCCCTCCACCATGAATTTGCCCAAACTCTGCTGGTTAGAGGCTCAATCCACCCTGATTTTCAAAACAAATGTTGGTGCCAACCTCAACTTACTACAAGGGCCAAATTCACTGCTGGTGACAAGCTCTCCTCACTGCAAGTGCCAAATACACATGTTTCAAGGTGTTTTCCTACTGTCAGAGAGGTGGTATTGAGTGTGTAAAGTGTGTAGTTGTTAGGCTGTGATGTTGGGGTAATAGAGGGTCTTTGGTGTGTTAGATGCCCCCAGACATGCTTCCCCTGCTGTCCCAGTGTCATTCCAGAGGTGTTGGCATCATTTCCTGGGGTGTCATAGTGGACTTGGTGACCCTCCAGACACGGATTTGGGTTTCCCCCTTAACGAGTATCTGTTCCCCATAGACTATAATGGGGTTCGAAACCCGTTCGAACACACGAACATTGAGCGGCTGTTCGAATCGAATTTCGAACCTCGAACATTTTAGTGTTCGCTCATCTCTAGTTGTTGTACTTTTTTTTTTTTTTTTTTAAGGCTTCTCACAATCTGCACCTGCAAGATGCTTCCGCTCCTGATGCTTCCTTCAGGAGCAGAGGTAGAGGATGATATCTCAGACTACTTTAGACAGGTCAAAAAAGTACCCCATCACTGTACCTTAGGAACTGGAACAGCCAAGGTGTTAAATAGAGCCTCAATGCCGCAGGTACTCAAGGCAGGTAGCTACCCCAGGAGGCAAGTAGCCAAGTGAGTCAGACACAGCAGATGGCTGCTCAGGTAACCGACAGTCAGATAAGCCGCAGGTAGCCACCCAGGTGGCAGGTAGCCAACAGACAGACACCATAGGTGGCAGCAGACAAAATCCGACAATCAAGTAAATGAGAGGTAGCCACTCCAAGTGGCAGGTAGCCAACAGTCAGGCAGACAGGTGATAGCAGGCAGTAGCCAACAATCAAGTAAGAGGGAGGTAGCCACTGCAAGTGGCAGGTAGCCAACAGCCAGGAAGTCACCATAGGTGGCAGCAGGGAGTAGCAGACAATCATGTAAGAGGCAGGTAGCCACCCCAAGTGGCAGGTAACATGGAAGTATCCCAGGTGGTCATAAAGGTCAGTAGCCTCCTCTGGTAGAGTGCAAACAGACTTGAACGCTAGACCCGGTTCATTCAAACATAAAAGTCTGTTTCTCTACAGACTGAGCCACAAAAAAAAGAAAACTCCCTTTTTAAAGGAAAGTTGCTCACTATCAAGAGTAGTCTTGGTGTACCTTCAGTTTACCTCACCTGGAGATGTGCGAGTTGCTGGGATGTCCTTCTTGAACAGAACAAGTGATTATGAAGATAATCTTGTTTCCCTTAGTCCTAACAGCGGCACAATGTGGGGTATTTCTGCCCCTGTGTGCTGGTAGGACAGGCGGATTTTTAATTAGCCAATCAAAAGCGTGGCTGGCCCTATAAGAGGGTACAAGAACCTCCCCTCTGCGTGTCAATACAAAAGTACCTCCATATTTATACACAGTTTTATACATAAGATATGATTCCCAGGGTGGGAAATCTTGTGCCGCTGTTAGGACTAAGGGAAACAAGATTATCTTCATAATCACTTGTTCCCTGTCGTCCGTACCAGCGGCACAATGTGGGGATATAGCAAGTAGGCCCAAAGATGGGCGGGATTATTCCATGACAGAGCTCAAAATAGTTTGGGCAAAGGCAGAGGAATCGGACACCCGGTCCCTCAGGCGGTAATGCCGAATGAACGTGGACTCAGATGCCCAGGAGGCAGCTGCACAAATCTGATCCAAGGACAACGCACTCCTCTCGGCCTGAGAGGTGGACACTGCCCTGGTCGAGTGGGCATGAAGAAAAGATGGGACCGGACGCCCTTGGGCGGTATAGGCGACTTTTATGGTATCGGAGACCCAGCGGGATATCGTGGCCTTGGCGGCCTTGGCGCCTTTATTCTTCCCCGTATAACTGATTAACAGGTTTTCGGCCTGCCTAAAAGGGCGAGTACGCTGCAGATAAATTTGCAGACATCTGATAACATCCAGCCTGTGCCATCTTTCCTCTTCGGATGAAGAGGGGAAGGGAAAAAATGCTGGAAGAGAAATAGTTTGGTTCCTATTTTAAGCAGATGGAATCTTGGGACGAAATCCTGGGAGGAACCTAAGCTGCACATGGTCCGGAAAAAATATAGTATATGGCTCCTCGGCAGACAAGGCTTGTAGCTCACTAACTCTTTTGGCAGTTGTAACTGCCAATAGTAGAGCCATTTTGCCAGTTAGTAACTTAAGTGAGACTTCTTCCAGGGGTTCGAATGGTTGGTCGCAAAGAGCGTTCAGGACCGGAATCAGGTCCCATTGGTGGACAGGGGTGTTCACCACCGGTCTCAGCCTAGTTGCCCCTTTAATAAAGGTGCTCACTAAAGGATCCTGAGACAAACGCCTCCCCAGATAGGCGGACAGGGCCGCTACGTGTACTTTGAGTGTGGCCGCAGCCAGACCTCTGTCTAGTCCGTCTTGAAGGAAGTCCAGGATCGCCTCAGTCGGGGGACCAGTGGAGTCCACTTGATGCTGCAGACACCAGGCATTAAAGATGTTACTAATTCGACGGTAATTCCTGTTAGTCGAATCCGCTCTGGCGCTGGATAGGGTCTTCAAGACGGCTTGTGACAGTCCTCTATTCCTCAATAGGGACTGGTCAACCTCCAGGCTGTCAGGTTGAGTCTCCTCAGATCCTGGCATCTCAGCTCTCCTTGGGTTACCAGATCTGGGAGAGGGGGAAGCCTCCAATATATGCCCTGACTCATTAGTATGAGCTGAGCAAACCAAGCCCTTTTTGGCCAGAACGGGATTATGGCTATTCCCGAGGCTTGGTCCTGTCTTATTTTGATCAATACCTTCGGTATGATTGGAATTGGAGGGAATATGTAAAACAGCCTGAACCTCCATGGGATGGACAGGGCATCCACTGCCAAGGGATCGTCCTCCTGGTATAGGGAGCAGAAGGTCCCTACCTTGGCATTGAGTCGGGTAGCCATTAGATCGACCTCCGGGAGACCCCATCTCTGGACGATCTGTTGAAAAACGTCTGGATTGAGAGACCATTCTCCTGATACGGTAATACCCCGACTCAGATGATCCGCTACTATGTTCAGGGAGCCCTTTATGTGAACAGCGGATAACTGGGCTAGGTTCTTCTCTGCCCAGGCAAATATAAGATTCGTCTCTCTCAGTAAGGTTGGTGACCTGGTGCCCCCTTGTTTGTTTATGTAAACAACCACCGTCATGTTGTCTGACCTGATCTTGACAGACTTGCCTCTCAACTCTGGGGCAAAGTGCACTAGGGCCAAGTACACAGCTCTGAGTTCCTTGAGATTGGAAGATCCCAGCTCCGGACATCTCCATCGTCCTTGTACAGTCCTGTCCTGGCAATGGGCTCCCCATCCCCACTGGGATGCATCTGTTGTCAACAGGGTCCACAATGTTGGGACCGTGGACCTTCCGTCTTTCAGGTGTATCCACCATCTGAGGGAAAGACGGGTAGCGGGAGAAAGGCAGATCTTCTTGTGCAGTCCCCGTGGAGACCTGTTCCAGGTTGTCAACACTTCCATCTGCAGGGGACGCAAATGCCATAAAGCCCAAGGGACTGCTCTGGCCGAGGATGACATTAGGCCGAGGACCCTCATGGCGGTGCGAATAGTTACCCGCCGGGTGTGTAATAGAAACCGTGCACCGGCCTGGATCCTTTCTTTCCTTGGGCTGGAGAGGAAGATCTGCATCGTTTCTGAATCCACTATGAACCCGAGGAACTTCCTCCGTGTGGAAGGAACGATTTCGGACTTCTCCCAATTGATGATCCATCCTAACTCTTGTAGGAAACTGATGGCAAGGTTGAGCTGCTGGAGGAGAGCAGCCGGAGACTGAGCTTTCAGAAGCCAGTCGTCTAGGTAAGGAACGATGAAGAGGCCCTGTAGTCTGAGGGCCGCAGCAACCGGAGCGATCACCTTGGTAAATACCAGGGGGGCGGATGTGATGCCGAACGGCAGAGCTGTGAATTGAAAGTGCTCCCTGTGGCCGGCCATAGAAACGGCAATCCTGAGGAATTTCCTGTGGGAGTGAGCAATAGGGACATGAAGGTAGGCGTCCTTCAGGTCAAGGGTAACCATCACGTCTCCTGGCTGGAGAAAAGCAGACACGGAATCCACGGTTTCCATACGGAATGACCTCTTCTTGATAAAGCGATTGAGATACCTCAGGTCTATTATCATTCTCCAGCCCCCGGTGACTTTGGGGACCAGAAAGACGGGGGAGTAAACTCCCAGACCGAGATCTGAGGCTGGGACCTTCTCCAGGGTGCCTTTGATGACATACTCGGCGACCAAGGCCTCTAAACTGGCCTGTTGGGAAGGTGGAAGGGTTCTGGTGACAACAAACCGATCTGGAGGTGGAAGGTGGAATTTGATAAGATAACCGTGCTGTATAATTCTTAGCATGGATCTTGAATATGGG
This sequence comes from Leptodactylus fuscus, assembly GCF_031893055.1. Classification (NCBI taxonomy): domain Eukaryota; kingdom Metazoa; phylum Chordata; class Amphibia; order Anura; family Leptodactylidae; genus Leptodactylus; species Leptodactylus fuscus. The sequence continues at coordinate 49,090,390 of NC_134271.1, read as the reverse complement.
TGACCCAAGCTCTGAAAAAAACCGAAAGACGTCCTCCCACAGGAAGGGGGGGCCACAGGGAGCTGCCCCGCGTCAAAATTCCGGCTTCCTCTTGGTGTCCTCCCTGGAAGCACCACGTCCGGAACCTCTAGGACGATATCTGGGACGCCTTTGCTGGGTTGGGCGTCTATAATTAGAGGCGGAACCTCTGCCTCTAGAGGGGGCACGTCTGCCCCTGGCAGCTTGAGGTAAGGACTTCCCCTTACCTTCAGCTAATCCCTCTATGATAGTATCCAAGCCCTGCCCAAATACTCTTCCTGGCTCAAAAGGGAGCGCGCAAAGAGCAGCCTTGGATGCAAAGTCTGCACGCCAAGGCTTTAGCCACAGGGGTCTGCGGGCCGCAGTGGACAACGCCATCGACTTGGCTGAAATTCTCAACTGATGGCGAGAAGATTCTGCCAAAAAATCTGCGGCCCTATGAATATTCTTCATGGAAGCCAAGATGTCATCCCTGTCCACACCGGAATCAATATCCCGCTCCAAGGTGGCTAGGCGGTTACGAAGAAAATCGCCCACAGTGGTAGAGGCTATGGCTACTGAGGCTTGGGCAGAGGAAGCAGAATAAACCTTCTTTAGGGTGGCGTCAGCCCTGCGATCCAAAGGATCCTGAAGATTTGATCCATCTTCAAGGGGCACCAGGGTTCTACGAGACAACTTCGCCACGGCTAGATCCACCTTCGGGGGAGGCCCCCAGGAATCCCACTGAGTTGAATCCATAGGGAACAGGTGCTTAAAGATCCTGGATAATGAATGTCCTTTTTCTGGCTGCTTCCACTGCTGCACCATGAGGTCGGTCAGCGTGGCGTCCGCATGGAAGGCAATATGTCCCCCAGAGGCAGACGTGGAGGCTTCCCCGTCAACATCTCGGCCCACTGTAGACCGGATGGACTTCAGCAGCCTGCCTGTTTGTTCATAGTGGAACACAGGTCTGCTGGAAACTACAGAGTCGTCCTCGGAGGAAACATCCTCTGCCACCCGTAGATGTTCCAGGGGAGGGAGGGACGAGGAACGATGCTCTGTGCATGGTCTCTTGGCGAGCTGAGACAAGGTAGACTGTATGCCTTTGAGGGAATCATCCTGCAAAAAATAAAGAGAGAGTACAAGCAAGGGAATTATCCTTACCCAAGCGATGCCCAACTCACCATCTCCTTGACCCAGGCCATCATATCTCTAGGAGAAGGCTCCTCAGGTGGGGGGCCTCTGCAACCACGACAACGGGCCCACTCATAGCCTAAAAATAATAGGCGGGTTATAGGGCCGGTAGTACCCCAGAGGGATAACCTCTTAAGCCGCTACCTACCATCAGGGAGCGGTGTGTCACAGTCAAAACAGGAAAGGTGCTTCCTTTTGGCAGTAGATTTCCTCCTATAATCCCCAGGGGGGGTAGTAGAGGAAGACATATCCTACAGAGAGACCATAGACAATGCAAAATTGTCACCAACATATTCTACCAAATATCAAAAGAAGGGGTAGATCTTACCGTGTCCTAGACCGGACAGCAAGGTGACAAGAAACTGAAGATTTGGTTTGGAGGCAAAAGGAGACTTGAAGCTAAGCAACAACCTCTGATGCACAGCCTTCCGCCTTAGAAAGGAGAAGGTAACTAATAACCGGCCGGCCTGACCTTTAACCCGGCCGGCCGGAAATGGGAGGGGCCATAGTCACATGAACCCTCCAGGAAGAGAAAAAGGTTACCCCCCCCCTCTTCATACAGCCCCAGCAGGGGCGCCTACCCCCTCAATTCCTGGCCCGGACGTGCGTGCAGGCTAGATTCTGCAATAAGCAGAAAGCCGGAGAAAACATCCTTCGCCGGCGCCAGGACCTTCAATGGCGCCGCTATACTTCCGGGCACAACAGGAAGTGTGCGCCCGGCAAATGCGGACGCAGGAAACTCTCCGCCGGGAACTTTAGTTCCGGCAGAGCACGTCCGCGAGCGACAGCGAGAGAGCCCCGCGGCAGAGTGCCGGGCCAACTCACCAGCACGAGATGTGCTGACAGGTGAGCCAGAGGGAGAAGGAGGGGAGGGGGGGAGGGAGGGAGGTAGGAGGGAAGGAAAGGAGCCACGCAGGCTAAAAAAAAAACTTTTTTTCCCAGACAGGGGAAGGAACCTTCAATCAAGAAGGTCAGAAACTGAAGAAAGAAGAATTATGCTCCAAAGGTAGGTAACCCATAGAGCCTAACATAAGAGGACACAAGTCCTCCCCACCTGTCCTTGACCACACAGGACAGAAAAAAACACGCAGAGGGGAGGTTCTTGTACCCTCTTATAGGGCCAGCCACGCTTTTGATTGGCTAATTAAAAATCCGCCTGTCCTACCAGCACACAGGGGCAGAAATACCCCACATTGTGCCGCTGGTACGGACGACAGGGAAAAATATTATAGGTTCTGGTTTCTACATTTTGGTAAGGACAAGTTGATCAAGGGTTTTATACTGATTGCTAAATTGGAATCGGGAAGGCATAAGTCTTATGTTTTTTTTTCCCCTTCCTCTGGATCAACACTGTAGGGTTATAGGTTGGACTTGATGGACCTGTGTCTTCATCCAACCTCATCTATTATGTAAGTATGTAACTATGAATCTGACGGTGGACCCCCTTTTTATGAAAAGTTGGATTTTTTAGCAATGGATCATTGATCATTGCAATAAAAATTGTACTGATGAAATCTGTGTGAACTACCTTACAATAGTATTGTTACTGATGCTTATGATGACAGACTCCCTTTAATGGGCTTGGGTATGAAACCTTGATTTGGCAAGGTATGGAAGGGTTATACATTCTGGACTATATTTCTTCAGTCTTAGTAACTTCATCATTTTAGGTTTGTGTTTTGAATACAGACTATTTCTTTCAGGATGCATGATATTTTCTTATATGGTCATAGGCATGCATATATTCAATTATACATTTGTCCTTTTCTTATAGGTATTTCTGGATAATTTCACTAGAGCTTTGCAATACGAATATGCATCCCAGGGAATATTTATACAGAGCCTGATTCCTTGCTTTGTGGTCACAAAGATGATAGGCTACACTGAAATCTTGAGAAAAAACAACTTGTTGGTACCGCTGCCGAAAGAGTATGCTCACGGTGCTGTAAGGACAATTGGAGTATCGCAGAGAACAGCAGGATACTGGTCTCACTGCATCCAGGTAAATATGGGAAACTAGATGTAAGAACAATAAGGAACACAGAGGTATTAGTGGAGTATCATAGCGCATGGGTGTCTATCACATTGTGCCCCCATCTACATCGGAAAAGAAACAGTAAAGACATATAATAAGAGGTATTGTCACTGATAGGAGTAATAATAAAATATAAGTTTTATAAGGTTATATAAAAAACTACACACACAATGTTAATGTCCAAAAACGTATAAATTGGGAAACCAATGATAAAAATTGAAGTGATATGTTTGGTTATTGTTGCAGGGAGGAATAATAACCTCACCCACTGTCCTCAATCACCAATTGTGCAAGTTCTCCCACTTGAGAAAAGACTGTCATTGATATCATAGGTAGACCTCAACTATGGGAGACAAAATGAGAAAACAAATCCAGAAAATCACATTGTCTGATTTGGAAAGAAATTATTGGCAAATTATGGTGAGGTCTACCTATGATGTCAATTACAGGCCTCTCTCATCTTTTTAAGTGGGAGAACTTGCACAATTGGTGGCTGACAATACTTTTTTTCTCCCACTTTACTTTCACTAAACATTGGGTCCAGAAGGTCCAAAAGGGACTTCTAGATAGTGAAACAGAACACAAAAGCCTCTGTACAGAGAACGAAAAGCAGGTAATGGGTGGTGCTGTATAAGTGATAATATAATATGGAGTCCCAATGATATATAGATACTCTGGAAGAGCCCTTAGCTTGGTAAAACTATATGGGCTAAGACATGCGCCCCAAAGAATGTCTCACTCCACTGCTTCCTCAACACGTTTCACTAAGTCATTGAAAGATCATCAGGGGGATAGATAATAGAACCCAAAATAATAAAGACTGTAGTTAAAACTGCTATTCCCGTGACCCAGATGGTAGGTCACGGCACTCAGTGGAAAGCCGGCGAGCGCAGCTTTTTCAATGCGTTTCGTACAGTCTATAGCCCCAAATAAATAATGAAGTAAAGTTTTTTATATTTAGATTATTAAATAGACTATTGATATTAGAATATAAAAGAGTATTTCGTAATATCTAAGTATATTCTTAGAATAATTTTATGCAAAATATATCAAAATATGTATAACACTTTGGCAGTAGGCAAAGAAATCTTAACAATCCTAGTAATTTAGTATAATTTGGCTTTGTCCATATTATGCAATTCTGTCTTCAATATACTAGCTGAGATTTGCAGTATATGCATGGGTTATAACTTTGGCAATTTACAGTGACAGCACAGTGCAGCAAAAAGGCAAATTCTCAGAGGCTAAACTACAGCGAGATCACCCATTGTATCCCCAGCCTTACAGTTCTGAAATGGCATCAATTTCCATATGAAAAATATAGGGGTCCTGGTAAAGATTTAGTATTGGGGCCAAGGAGATTTATGTTAGGCCACTGTTTAATGAGGTTCTTTCCCTGTTCCTAGCAACCAAGGAAGGCCAAAAGGACATGTTGGAAAGGAACTGATTTTATTTATCTGTAAAAAGACACACACAGTTTTTGGAACAAATTTTGAAGTGTTTTCTGTCTCAAAACTTGGCTAAAAAAACTAGTCTAAAATCTCCCCCACTCCAATCATTTAAATTGGAGGCAGTATGTTAGGGAATAGCAGACAATAATTCCCCAGAAGCTGCTGGTGAACCCTGGAGGGAGGGGCACAAGGGACAGTGAGCCCTAAGCTGAAGCCCCCCGCTTTCCCTTCCTATTGCCAGACCCTATTCTAGGTAATAGGCGACAACCACGAAGACAGTCCCTCCCTGAATACGTGAAACACAAAACGCAGGCAAGACGAACAACAACAAAGGGAGGTCAGCTAGCCAGGGTTCAGTAACGGTAGAGCGATGAAGTGCCAAATCGGAGTCCAAAAGAATTGTCAGTAGGGAAGCAGAGGTCAAGGATAGAGTACAAGTAAATAAACAGCAAGAGATACCAGAAGCAAGAGGCAATAACCGGCACCAGTGTGACTGTGAGCCAAGACTAAATAGGGGAGGAAGAACCTGCCCTGAACCTGATAGGAAGGAAAGCTGTCAATCACAGGCAAGACAAAATCAAACACTTAATGGACAGAGGCAACATTGGCAGAATACGGGTGTGGTGCAAATCCAATTAAGAACTAGAGCCGTGTTCACACAGTGCAACTAAAAACTTTAAGCAGATTATCAAACTGCACACGCCTCCTGCGCCGCAGCACGCGAGCAGAGGGTGGCGCAGAGGCCTGAACAGGCAGAGATGTTACACAGTAGCAGATTTTTTTTCTGTTAAGTTATTTTTCAGCCAGCAGCAGATAGGGCAGGATGCTTCTTTCTTTAGGCAGATTCTTCCTGAAACTCCCATAGGCATAAATGAGAAAAAAAACTCTGGAGTTTGGGCCCCACATAGCATAGTAAAAACGCATTGCACTTTTCACTGAAAGTTTGCAGAGTTTTCCTCTATGGACTTTCTGTTTCAATTACACCTATAGGGAAACCGGCGTAGCTTCCGTAGGTATAATTGACATACTGCAATTTCCAAACATGCAGCGGTTTTGGAAATCACAGCATTTCCGCTGTGTATATTTTTCTGCAATGTTTGGAACAGATTGGCTACAATTCCATTCACCTTGCAGGGACCATTTACGCCATGTGAGACCCGGGCCTGAAACAATTTTTTAGGTAATTTAAAAAAAAAAGAAAAAAATCATAAAGTGGTAGATGTTTTAAGAAGCTGATTTGTGTATCACTTTGGATAACTTATCAACCCATCTACACTCGTGGATGGGTGTAAATTTGGCACACCCTTTCTTGTGCCAAAGATGCACCAGATCCCTTGTGTCCCTTCCTTATAACTTGTGCCAGAAAACTGGAAAGAGTTATACAGAAAATATGGAAGTTTCTGACTGTTGTAATTTCCACTCTGCTTGTGTTAGGAACCTGATGCAATAATCATCACTGTAAGTTTTGAGTAACTAGAATCCCTAGGCACCGAGGTAAAAACAGACCTGAGAGTACTACGCTCTCCTAATCGGAGCGGGACCAGGCCCAGGAGTTCTTCGCCCAGCTCCTGATGGCTACGACTAAGGAATCTTTATTCCGAAACGCGTAAGCTAGCTAGTCACCCATGTGGCTCACTGCACTCCACCTATGTAAAAATGCTTGCTGAAGAATTTTGTGACTTTTAATTGCATCTTTATTAAAAGTTTAATTTTATGGAAGAAGTCTTTACTGGACTTTTTACACTGCAAATTTTTTGGATACATGTCTTCGGGCCGTGAAGATTTTCCATGCATCGGCTGTCCTCAGGAACGTGAGTTTGGAAATATCTTTTGTTAAATATCTGCAAGTTGAACCTGAATTTCCCCTCCCCCATCCCTTCTACATAGACTTTAGGAGAGAATCATGTCGGAGTTTAAAGTCAGAACTTCAATCTCTGTCAGCTCAAGTCGCACCCAACAACAACAAATGGCATCCACTGATCAACATCTTACTGCTGTGGAATAGTCTCTGACCACCCAGCATGCTCTCAACTGACATATCCTCCTGTAGGTCGATGATCAGGAGAACAGGGGCTGTCAAAGCAACATCAAGCTGCAGGGTATCCCTGATTCTGTTCCCCTGGCCGAGCTCCGTTCTGTCGCTTCCTCCATCCTTAAAACGGTTCGTGGAAACAGAGATTAACCTTGACAGAGTACACCGCATGCTGGGTCCTCGTTGTGCCGCTGCCACAGAACCACAAGACGTCCTATGCCAGGACCATTTCTTTAGGGAAAAGGAGGACATTATTCAGGCCACTTGGCGACACAGCCCTGTTTCTTTCTTGGACAATCCGGTGCAGCTTCTCACTGATGTCTCCTGTCACAACCTGGCCATGCGTAGACTTCTAAAACCAGTCTTCGCAAGCTATCCTTGATTCTGGAGCCACTTACAGATGGGGCCTCCCTTTCCACCTCCAGGTAATAGGGTGTTGTTTGTCTTGAATTCTCCAGACTAAGCGATTACCTTGGCGCAGTTCCTGGACCTGCCTGGCCTGACCCTGACGGACTGGCTGGACTACCCCCTGCCCTCTACATCACCAGCTGGGTGCTCTTCCTCCTCTCCTTTGACCCGTCAGCCGTGCCGGGATGAAGATTCTTCCCAGCCCCCTCCTTGAGGGAGATATCCTTTTGTTGCTGTTTCCTTTTCAGGACTTTTATTCATTGTTGGACCCTGCTATGCCATATTTTTGTGTTCCTAGTACCTTTCGATGGTAAGCTTTCTGCCCCAGCGTCAGCCGTGACAAGCTTTGGCTTGTGGCGGGCCTTGCCGGTGAGATCCTGCCACCCCTCCCCATCTGGGACCGTGCTGCGGTTGGTTGGCCCTCTCTTTTTGGGGCTGCTGACTGTTGTGCAGACCACTTTCCTTAGTTTGCTTGGACCTGATGTTTCCCCCGGGTCAGCCCTCTGCCTTTGGTCCTGGATCCCTCTTCCCACTATTTGCCTTTTGGCAACCAGTTTTGCTGCTTTTGGAAAGGGTAGAACTCTATTGCTGTTCTACCTTCCCCCAATTAGTTAGGTTTGGCAGCTCTTTGGGTGCATACTGCGGTGTGCCCCCAAGACCTGCTTTAGCTGTGACTGTTTTCTCAGACTAGCTGTGAATGGGATTAAATGTTTATTGTTGTGTGGTTTTCCTATGTATCCCCCCTTCCTTACTCTTTCCCCCTCCTACTCCCCCTCCCCCTTTCTGTAGGTACCTGGCTCCCATAGATTGATTCCTTGGTGTTTTCTTCTATTAACGCTAATGGTCTTAACACCCCAGAGAAGATATTCCCCTTTCTTCGTTTACTTTCGAGTAAGAGAACCAACGTTGTTTTTATCCAGGAGATGCATTTCCTTGAGGGTGTTGCTCCTACTTTCTCATCCCCTAGGAATCCTGATGTGTACCATGGCTGCTACTCTAAGTCTAAGTCCAGTGGGGTAGTATTCTGATTGGCGCTCCGTCTTGTGGAAGTTCAAAGCCGCTTCTTCAGATGGCTCGGGTAGGTTTCTGTTTGTTAAGGGGGAGTTGGCAGGCGCTATGTTCACCCTTGCCAATCTTTACCCCCCCCCTTTGGCGGGTGTTTTAGACGGTATCCTGGCTAGATTTGGCTGACTTTGTGAAGGGCACTCGGTGGGAGGGGATTTCAATCTGGCCTTAGACCCATCAGTTGACGTCTCCAAGGGCCCTTTTGTACCTTCCTAGCAGGGTCCTCTGGCATGTCCGCAGGTTGCTTTGCTCCCACCAACTGATTGATGTTTGGCGTATGGTACATCCTGATGCTCGGGATTACTTCTTTTACCCCCATCCCCGTGATGTATACTCTAGGTTAAATTACTCTTTCGTCAGGCACGCGGACGTTCCTTTGCTTAGGGGGTCGATGATCGACTCCATCACTTTTGCAGACCACGCAAGGGTCCATGCTGTTCTGGCATGGCCTGCCATGAGACCTCGGACCTGGCAGTGGCGTCTCAATGAGTCGCTGCTCCAGGATGTTCCGACTTCTCAGGCCGTAGCTTCTGCTCTCGACCTCTATTTTAAAGAAAATTATGTGGTCAATGTGTCTCCAATTACACTTTGACCTCATAAATGTGTGGTTCAGGGGTGTTTGTCCAGCATGGTTCTCATCTCAAGAAAGACAGGGCCTTGGAGGTTGCTGCCCTGATCGCTGATGTTGTCTCCCTGGAGCAGGCTCATAAACACACTCATGAAACGGACACCCGGTCTGCCCTTCTATTAGCCCGTAAACAGTTGCGTGAATGCCTAGACATCCACAGTAGAAGTCTCTTAGCTAGAGGCCGCTGTCATTTTTATGAGTTCGGGAACAAATGTAGTCGTAGACTGGCCAGGTCACTCAGGAAGCAAAGGTCCCGTAACTATGCCCCTTTGATCACTGATGCGACGGGTAGCCGTTTATCTGACTCGTACCGTATAGTGGAGGATTTCGCATAGTTCTACCGTCAACTCTATAACTTACCTCCCTCCTCTCCTGACTGTACCGCCCCTTCTGTACAATCTGCTCTACAGCAATATATTGAGGCTTATGGCCTGCCTAGGTTTCCCGACGAAGCTCAGTCCGCACTTGATCTTCCTATAACGGGAGAGGAGAGTGCTCTGGTTCTTAAAACGATATGCACATAAAACTAGGGCAAAAAGGGCAGAACTATATAAATATTTCTACTGTGCCTGAATCAGGCGAACTACCATAAACATCTCAAAAATTGTGAAAAAATGTTGTACTTTATTAAATTTAACACATTAAAAATACACAATAATAAATGTACAGGGATAGTACAAACCATATATTACATGGAGGTTAAGTTGTAATACTGCATCAAAGGCTGTAGGTGTAACTCTTGTTACATATATATATCAGATGTTATGGTATAACTGTGCGTCTGAACAGCACTTCATTAGTTTAAACGTGGTTTACATAGAGTATATACACATAAACAGAATTAAGGTCGTGCAGGGTTACATTTACCTATAAGTAGACCTCCATGTACATGAACGCGCCCCATGTCTAATGTTAATGTTAATGTCTCTCTCCCAAGAGGAGTCCAATTCTCCCTGGAATCCTCCTTTCCGTTTAAGTGGTCCACTTCAGTTATTCAATATCTTGGGGTCTGGATCCCTGGCGACTTAGGCGACCTCTACACTAAGAACTACCTTTCCCTCCTTTGTGTAACAGGACTGACCTGAAACAGTGGTCTAAGGGCATGTACACGTGGTTCAGTCGGTGCACCATTTATAAAATGAATGAGATGCCTCATTTACTTTACCTATCTCCAAATTCTGCCAATCCATATTCCTCCTAGCTTTTTCAAGTTGCTGTATAGTGACCTCCTGAACTTTGTTCGGAAGGGTAAGCGCGCCAGACTGGCCCGGTTGGTCCTCACATTGCTGAAGCAGTTGGGGGGAATGGGTCTCCCTGACCCCCTTAGATATTACGAGGCCTCCATGCTTCAGAGAGTGCTGGATTGATGCCGGCACTCCTCTTTTAAGCATTGGATCTCTTTGGAGACTGCCTTCTCTGGCTCTCCTCTCCACCTGCTCCCTTGGCTGGACTCTACATTCCCCGCACTCCTGAGATCTCACCCTACTATAGGGCCTACCCGCCGGGTCTCCCCCTCCCCAATGTTTCCCATTTTAGGCAATGCAGCTTTTCCACTGGGTTTTTCCCCTGGACCATTTCAGCAATGGCAGGCAGGCAGAGAGCTATGCATTTCCGGGATGGGGGCAGATGGCGTTTCCACCGAGAGCTCTTCTCGGACCAGACCTCCTTGGGCACGTGGCAAACTCTCCTGGTCAGGGGAATGGGTGGACTGGACTACAACGAGAGGTTAGCAAACTTGGGGTTATTCAGCTTAGAGAAAAGACGTCTACGGGGAGATCTAATAACAATGTACAAATACATGAAGGGACAATGCAAAGAACTTTCTAAGGATATTTTTACTCCTAGGCCAGTGACAAGAGGATACCCTCTATGTCTGGAGGAGAGGTTTCACCAGAAACATAGAAGGGGATTCTTCACTGTCAGAACAGCAAGGCTCTGGAATTCTTTGCCCCAGGAAGTAGTGATGGTGGATTCATTAAACAAGTTCAAGGAGGGCCTGGATGCCTTTCTTGAAGAGAAAAATATAACAGGTTATGGACTCTAGATTTTAAGGACACGTTGATCCAGGGTTTTTATACTGACTGCCAGATTTGGAGTCGGGAAGGAATTTTTTCCCCTGAAATAGGGCAATTGGCATGAGCCTCATGGGGTTTTTTTTGCCTTCCCCTGGATCAACACTGTAGGGATTGTAGGGTTATAGGTTGGACTTGATGGACTAATGTCATCCAACCTCATCAACTATGTAACTATGACTTTTACCTGCTCCTGGTCTCCCCTCGTTCGGGACACAGACCCTCCTACTTGTCTAGATTGGAGGCGGATTTGAACCTGTCCTTTACGGATTTGCAGTGTGCCAGAATTCTTGAGTTCGCTTATAAGAGTTCGGTAGTTAGTAAGCACCAGGAGGCGGGCTATAAAATCTTGACCAGATGGTACCATGTTCCATCTAAGTTACACAGGTTTTTCCCGTCCTCTTCTTCTGTCTGTTGGCGCTGTGGCTTGGAGGAGGGAACATGCTTGCACATTTTCTGGAGTTTTCAGTGCTGAGGGGCTTTTGGGATGGTATTCATAGGTTACTTGGTCAGATTTTCCCTTGTACGCCGGCCTTCTTCCTGCTCCACCTTTCGGATTTCTCTTTCTGTGCCTACCGCAAGTAATCTCTGCGGCACTTTGTCAACGCTGCTAGGGCCTGTATCCCGATGCTGTGGAAGTCGCCTCACCTGCCTTCTCTTCACCACTGGAATTGCAAGGTGGAGGATATCCAGAACATGGAACACCTTCCTTCCAAATGCTCGAGGGGCTTTCAAGGATGCCTGGACACTATGGATTCTCTTCCAGGGTTCATAGTCATACCGAGACCTAATGGGCTGAGGCAGTATTGCCAGCCTGGTGGCTGGAGCCGCTCACCATCCTTCCCCCTCCTCTTTTTTTCTCGCTCTTCTCTCTTCCCCTTTCTCTCCCCCCAGGGTTGCCCTGGCGTTTACTTATTTACGATTTGTCCAACATTGTCCCTGTTTGTTGTAGTTTGTTCTATTTGCGGACCCTTACTTGCGGGTCCTGGCCTGTTAGTTGTCTGTGATGTTTTATTATGTTTATATTGGTTATAAATAAATTATATATATATATATATATATATATATATATATATATATATATACACATACAGTGGGGCAAAAAAGTATTTAGTCAGTCACCAATAGTGCAAGTTCCACCACTTAAAAAGATGAGAGGCGTCTGTAAATTACATCATAGGTAGACCTCAACTATGAGAGACAAAATGAGAAAACAAATCCAGAAAATCACATTGACTGATTTTGTAAGAATTTATTTGCAAATTATGGTGGAAATTAAGTGGTGGTCACCTACAAACAATCAAGATTTCTGGCTCTCACAGACCTGTAACTTCTTCTTTAAGAATCTCCTCTTTCCTCCACTCATTACCTGTAAATGTAATGGCACCTGTTTAAACTTGTTATCAGTATAAAAAGACACTTGTGCACACCCTCAAACAGTCAGACTCCAAACTCCACTATGGTGAAGACCAAAGAGCTGTCAAAGGACACCAGAAACAAAATTGTAGCCCTGCACCAGGCTGGGAAGACTGAATCTGCAATAGGCAACCAGCTTGGATTGAAGAAATCAACTGTGGGAGCAATAATTAGAAAATGGAAGACATACAAGACCACTGATAATCTCCTTCGATCTGGGGCTCCACGCAAAATCTCACCCCGTGGGGTCAAAATGATCACAAGAACGGTAAGCAAAAATCCCAGAACCATGCGGGGGGACCTAGCGAATGAACTGCAGAGAGCTGGGACCAACGTAACAAAGCCTACCATCAGTAACACACTACGCCGCCAGGGACTCAGATCCTGCAGTGCCAGACGTGTCCCACTGCTTAAGCCAGTACATGTCCGGGCCCATCTGAAGTTTGCTAGAGAGCATTTGGATGATCCAGAAGAGTATTGGGAGAATGTCCTATGGTCTGATGAAACCAAACTGGAACTGTTTGGTAGAAACACAACTTTTCGTGTTTGGAGTAAAAAGAATACTGAGTTGCATCCATCAAACACCATACCTACTGTAAAGCATGGGGGTGGAAACATCATGCTTTGGGGCTGTTTCTCTGCAAAGGGGCCAGGACGACTGATCCGGGTACATGAAAGAATGAATGGGGCCATGTATCGTGAGATTTTTAGTGCAAACCTCCTTCCATCAGCAAGGGCATTGAAGATGAAACGTGGCTGGGTCTTTCAACATGACAATGATCCAAAGCACACCGCCAGGGCAACGAAGGAGTGGCTTTGTAAGAAGCATTTCAAGGTCCTGCAGTGGCCTAGCCAGTCTCCAGATCTCAACCCTATAGAAAACCTTTGGAGTGAGTTGAAAGTCCGTGTTGCCAAGCGACAGCCCCAAAACATCACTGCTCTAGAGGAGATCTGCATGGAGGAATGGGCCAACATACCAACAACAGTGTGTGCCAACCTTGTGAAGACTTACAGAAAACGTTTGACCTCTGTCATTGCCAACAAAGGATATATAACAAAGTATTGAGATGAAATTTTGTTACTGACCAAATACTTATTTTCCACCATAATTTGCAAATAAATTCTTACAAAATCTGACAATGTGATTTTCTGGATTTGTTTTCTCATTTTGTCTCTCATAGTTGAGGTCTACCTATTATGTAAATTACAGACGCCTCTCATCTTTTTAAGTGGTGGAACTTGCACTATTGGTGACTGACTAAATACTTTTTTGCCCCACTGTATATATAAAAAAAACAGTACATGGCATTATTACCACACAATGAATGTTGTAAAAACTACACCCATTCCAGTACATCATATGGAATCATAAGTGGCACCATTATGAAGTGCAATTTCTTCTCTACAAAATAAGCCCTCATATGGCGATGTATGTAAAAATAAAATAAAAACTAATAGCTTTTGGAATGCAGAGAATAAAATATTTTTTAAAAAGTCAGTGGCGAGAAGGGGTTAAGGGGAGTCTGTAAAGTCAGTAAATTTGTTATAAACCTAATCTCATTGCCTTGTAGAGGTGGATTCTATAGTTTCCAAATACACCTCTGTTAAAATGAAGCCCCAGTTTCATGTAAAAGCCACACAGCTAAATAAGAGACACTGTAAGGGAATTGCTATAGGAGCAATTCCCCAGTAGCTGTGGGTGAACCCTGGGGGAAGGGGCACAACAAGACAGTGAGCCTTAAGCTGAACCCACCGCTGCCCTGTGGCAGAGGGCAACTTATTGACAAGCCCTTCCTAGATACATGTGATGACACAGAACGCAGGCAACACAAACACAGAAGAGGAATCAGCAAGCCAACTGTCAAAGCCAGAGAGACAAAGCAGTGCAAAATCGTAATCCAAAGATTAGTCACAAGGGAAGCCAAGGGTCAGAGGTCAGTAATACAATAGTAGCAGAAGAGCAGCTTAGCAGGGACAAAGTCTAAGGGCAAAGTCACAATAGCCAGCGAGCCTGTGTGGGCTGATGGCCTATATATAGGAGCCAAAGACCCGCCCTAGGCTTGATTGGAAGATAGGCTGTCAATCACACAGGCAAGGCTAGAATTAACTATTTGATGAATATAGGGAAACAAGGTGCAGAAGATGGGTGTGGTGGAAATTCAATTACAGAGATAGGTAATAGAGAAGTGTTCACACAGTGCAATGAAAACCTCTAAGCAAAGAATCAAACTGTACACACCTCCTGCTTCGCAACATGCGAGCAGAGGGTGGCGCAGTGACCTGAACAGGCAGAGATGTTACAAGCACATTTTGAAACTGTAGAATCCCCTCTACAAAATACTGGGATTAGGTTTATAACGAATTTACTGCTGATAGACTCCATTTTACGGCCCCTCAAACAGTTTCCCCTATAAATGGATGTTAAGTTTACTAGTCTGTAGTTACCTGGAGAAAAATTAGAGCCTTTTTAAAAAACAGACCCCACATTTACCGTTTGTGAGATGGTGAAAGGCAAAGTGCTGAAGTCCCGCTATATCAGCCCCAGATTCCTGACTTATGTGTGGGTCCAGTGTGGGTCTAGAATAGGTTTCAGCCCCAGATTTAGATCCTGAGGCTTGTTACTGTGCCATAAAAGGCTGCAGAGCCTGCACTTCAGGACAGATCCTGGAAGGAGAGGAAGGTTCTGGGTCTGTCCTGACACTGAGAGCCCTGTGATATGGTACAGTGTTTTTGGTTGATTTGTGTGGCTAGTAGTAAGCCAGATATACATTTAGTATTTTCTGTTTAGTTAGCACTCAGACAAGCAGGATTTTGTTTGACGTTATTTTGCCTGAAGTTAAGGCTGTATTTTATTTTGCTCATTTTTGTGTCTGACCTATAGGTTTATTTATTTTGCTGTTTTTCTTAAATAAACTGCTTTGCTGCAAGATTTGTGTCCCTGTCTCTGACTGTTTGGGTCCGCACCACTGCTTCTACTGAGCTACTTTCCCCACTAGTTATAAACAAGGAAACTGTAACAACTGAACTAAGTACTCTAAAAATTATTGGGTGCAAACCATCTGCTCATGAAGCCTCGTTCACATTTAGTTTATGTAACTTAGTTTGGACCATAACAATTTTTAGCCAAACCAGGATACTATCTGATGTAATAACAGCATAACACTGACATATTCTTTTGTATATACAGAGCCAGTGAACCCCATAGTAGTTCTGCTTACATCTGCCCAATCTATTCACGCCATACTTTACATGTCCAGAAAATTCCTAGGTATAAGGATATGGAGGAGACATTTCTTAACTGTGGATATGTCTTTACAGGGCTAAGTTTATGTGGTAGTGAAAAAGCAGTTTCAATAAAAATATGAGGTAGAAGGAATACATTATATTTCAATTATATGATAACAATTTACATTATTTTACGGACTTAAATTCTCATTTTAGATGTCTATATACTTCTGGATGCCAGAATACCTTTGGGCGCATATTTGGATATATTTTAACAGAATGTGTCAAAGAGAGTACTTCAAAGCACAACATTGCAGAGAAAAGTAGATCATCTTCCAAGAATATTCTGCATCATCTGCTATCAACATATAAAACATTTGTGATCATATTTTATTCTTACTGTGTTAATCCCAATACTAGAGAATGAATTCACTGAATAATGTAGAATTAGTAAAATAGATTAATAAATAAAATGTAACCTTTAATATATCAATTAAAAACAAAGCATGTCTCTACGTTCAGAATATATGTCTCTTAGATGTCTCAAGGCTTGGGATATACTAATATTTGTGTCCCTAAACTCAGATGCATCTGCTTTCTAAAGTCTACTTCATAAAACTAAGGTGTACTGTCAATGAAGTATTTATTCCTTTCTCAAGCACAGGGTTGGACTAGCCCACCGGGGAACCAGTGAATCCCCTGATGGGCACCGAGCACTGACTATTAGTCCTCATTTTGCCAATGCAGATGCATTGGTCAGGGGCCCCTGACCAACCCAATCGGGCCCCTGACCAATGCATCTGCATACCTCCCCCTGTCCCGGTCTGCGGGAGGTACACGTATGTCCCAGTTTCAACTCATCTGCGTCTGGAGGATGAGTTGAATACACTGGCGAGTGAAGCAGGAGCTGTTTGCAGACAGCTCCTGCTTCTCCGCTGAGCTCCGACCCCTGGAGCTGTAGGCGCGATGTGATGTCACTCACATTGCGCCTACAACTCCGTGACTAAAACTGCACACAGATCAGTGGGGGAGCAAGGAAAGGTGAGTATCAGTGTTTTTTATGTAAACTGAGGGCATATTGAGGGGGAACACAATGAAGGGAGCAGGTGAAAATATGAGCAGATGCAAGGGGGGCAGATTGAGGAGGATATTAAACTGGGGGCAGACAAAGGGGGGCATGAAACTGGGGGCAGAGATGAAGGGGGAATATTAAATTGGGGATAGATGAAGAGTAACATGAAACTGGGGGCAGATGGAGGGGGGACATGAAACTGAGGGCAGAGATAGAGGGGGATATTAAACTGGGGGCAGATGAAGGAGGGGCATTAAACGGGGGGCAGATGAAAGGGGAGTAGCTAGATGGCAACATTAAAGGGGTTGTGCAGGAAGAATTTTTTTTTTTTTTTTTAAATAATTAGAGGTGGAAAAAAAAAACTGGAAAACTTTCTTTCCAGTCCCCAGTGTTTCCCAGTGCGGTTGGGTCCTGCAGCTCTGTTGTTTTCTTCCAGCTTAAGTTCCCTCTGGACATAACGTTACATGACCCCTGAGGCCAATCAGTAGTCTAAGGAAAAGGACCTGGGATATCACAGCCTGTGAGGACTTCAGGAAGACAGCAGAGCTGCAGGACCAGACTGTGCTGGGAGGACACTGTAGCACTGGGGATAGGTGAGTATGTTTAGTTTATTTTTTTATTTGGGGGGGGGGGGATGGGTTCACCTCCCCCAGACTAATTATAAAAAAAAGAAAAAAAAATTAAACTGGACTACCTCTTTAAAGGGTCGCAGGATTATATTAAAGGAGTCGTCCAGGCATAATTTGTTATGGTTTATCCTCAGAATAGGCCAGAGATACCTAATCTGTACGGGGCCGATACCAAGCCCTTGGACCGATCAGCTGTACAGAGCCACTTCTGGCACCAGACCTGTAAACAAAACGGGTACAGAAGCATAAAGCTCTGTCCACGGTATATCAGTCGGCAGCTTCACTGCATCTTGGCACTTACTGAAGTCAGTGGGAGCTGAGCTGTAGTGAAGGCGCAGGGCGACTAAACAGCGGATGGAGCTTTCTGCTTCCAGGCCTGCATTGTGTATAGAACAGGGGTTAGAAGTGGCTTTGTATAGCTGATGGGGCCATATGTCAGCCCACTACTGATCAGCATTTATGGCCTATCTGGAGCATAGGCCATAAAAAAGATTAACCATGGACAACCCTTTTAATATGCATCACACAGTTTAATTTCCCCTTCACAGAATGTCAGCCCCCATCACTTCTCCCCTTACAAGTATGGGGGACCAGTGAAAAAGGCCACTGTATTGTGGGGGGGGGGGGAAACCAGTGAAGTGGCCATAAAAAATTGGGCCCAGACGACATCCCCTTAAAAGAGGTTGTCCATAAACTGGAGTGATAACTGTGGCGGCAACCAGGGAGGTGTAAACAACAACAACAAAAAAAAGTATACGCACTCGACCCTGTTGTCCCCCACCTGTGTCTGTTCGGTCTCATGGTGGCGCCTCATTTCTGAAATTCCTGCACCTAATTGGTCTTTGCCGACATATTATTGCCTTTAGTCGCCCTGTCTCAGTACTGCTGGTCTGCAGAGGTCCTGATGGTTGGCCCCTAGAAACAATTCCATTGGTGGGCCCTAGACATCCCATTCCGACACTGCTCAAGCATCACTTTCTATAGTCCACTCCATAGAATATGTGCTATCCATGAAACATTAACTCCCTTCTCAACACATTTCAGGAGATAAAAGCACCACAATAATGCAGTTAAACCTGCAGTTCCTGACGCATTGATGGTGGGAGCCGATACTTGCATGATAAGCCACTCTCTTCGGGCCTACGCCAAACCTGTATAAGTTATCCCCCACCCCTTAGCTTAACCACAGCCAGGATGAGATCATGGTTAAGGGATGTGGATTATTGTCATCTTCTCCTCATCCAATCTCCTATTGATCCATGTGTGCATGATAGGTGGTCATGGTAACATGATGCTGCTTCTGATATGACCTACCGCACACAGATAAGATAAGTAGGTATGGACTATCTTCTTCTCGAATGTTTAAGTAATCATACAAGCACATTCTAAGGAGTTTTGGGAAGACAGCTCCTGCTACTCAATCCCCTAATAGTGTATTGCTACTAGTGATACTCACAAAGACAGTATATCTGGACAACTTATGTATCCAGAACAAAAGAAGTAAAACAAAGAGAACAAATAAATTATGACAAATCCAAGATGGTGTCAATGAGGTAACTAATACAGCTAACAAAATGCTGTTATATATGATGTAGAATATGAGATGAATATCAAACAATAAGGAGAAACTCTTATGTTAGGTTCACACCTGTGTTCGGGTTTCCGAGAAATGCAACTCAACCCACTTAAAGAGGACCTTTCATTGATTTTGGGCACAGACAGTTCTATATACTGCTGGAAAGCCGACAGTGCACTGAATTCAGCGCACTGTCGGCTTTCCCGATCTGTGCCCCGGGTAAAGAGCTAGCGGTGCCGTAGCTCTTTACAGTCAGCAACGCCTATCGTGCTGTACAGTGTGAGCGGGGAGGAACGCCCCCTCCCTCTCCTCACAGTCCATAGACGAGTATTATCAGGAGGGGAGGGGGGCGTTCCTCCCTGTTCACACTGTACAGCGCGATAGGCGCTGCTGTGAAGAAGGACGTTCCTGACAGACTGTCAGGAACGCCTTTCTGACTGTAAAGAGCTACGGTACCGGCACCGCTAGCTCTTTACCCGGGGCACAGTTCGGGAAAGCTGACTGTGCGCTGAATTCAGCAGTATATTGGGGGGGCCCCCACGGAGCTGAATAGCTCTGGGGGACTCATGGTAGTGTGGTTCCAGCATAAGGTTTAATACTTTTATAATAAAATCTTATATTTCTCCTCAGGGAAGTGAGGTACAGTTTTTACAGTATTGAAGGAAAGGGTTAATATTCCCGCCAAAATTTGAATTCACCTCAAGTAGGAAAGTAGGGTAAAGGTGAACTCTGATCAGCTGATGAGACCTTCTAGAATCTTCGAAATGGGCGTGGCTAGAGATCAGCTGATTCAGGTCTCATCAGCTGATTGGATTTTGACGTTTTTGTGGCGGGAAATTTAAATATAAATACCTGCTATATCAGCTGTTCGGGTCATTCGTGAAGAAAATTCTACAATCAAGCCATGGAAGATCTCCTGCACCAGCTTCTGAGGAGAGCGGAGTCCGCCGGCGGTGAGCAGTGGCTGAGGCGCTGCCTCAGTGAAGGAGCGGCGGCAGCTGGAGCTGAAGAAGGAGCGGCGAGGGAAGATGAAGATGCGGAGGAGGGAGCCGAAGAGCTTGCCACGGCAGGAGCTGAAGACCCGAGGGAAGACGAGGCCGACATCCTCTCTGTCGGAGTTCCGGAGGAAGAGGAAGCGGCGCTGCTGGGTGACGTCTCCGGTGTGGTTGAAGGGAGGGGGAGCGAGGAGGCGTGGTGCCCAACTAGCAAAAGAGCTAGAAAGAGCCGGCGCGCATACACGCCTCCCCCTCCTTCCCAGAGCCGCAGCGGGGGAGGAGCTCGGCGCCGTCAAAGCAGGGCGGCCGGCAGTGGTAAGCCGGCGTCTGAAGCAGCAGGGCGGTGGGCGGTCCTTCCGCCGCCCGAAGAAGACAGAGGCGGGGCATCCAGACACACCGCAGACGACGCAGCTTCAAGGAGGCAGAAGAGCCTACAATGTGGGCAGCGGCCTGAAGAGAGAAGCAGGACAGGCCAGAGGACCTCAGCTGGGGAGCAGAGACAAGCAGCAGCGACAGGCAGCAGAGGTGAAGGGTCCAGTGCTTCACAGACGGGTGAGAGCCAATCCATGTTGTCTGTCCCTATTAATAATGATATGTTTATGCATTTCTTTTCATTTATGAATAGTTTTGTTAATATGTCAAGAAATGTTAATGCTGTGAATAATGAATGTCTTCCCAGTGCATCGGCGTCCGTTACTTCCAGGCCCACTTTACCAGATTCCCCGGTGTTGGGGACGGGCAGTGGAGTAAAAGAGGCATGCGCAAAGGAAGTTATGCCTAATATAGAAAGTAATGCAGCACTAAATGATTTTAATCCTTCATTGTATAATGTATGGTGTCCTGGCGCACCGGTGTCGGCTACTTCAACGCCCATTTCGAACCGTCTCCCAGTATTGGAGAAGGGCAGCGGAGTGGCCGAGACGTGCGCAGAGGAGGCCATTTCATGTGAACTTTCTCCATTAGGATTTCATTTAAGTAACACAATAAAAGAAAAAATATGGAAATTAGAGTTTGTTGACATTTTATCTTTGTTGCCCTCAGCAAGAGAATCAATCTTGCGCGGGGACAAGAAAGATGAAAAAGACGAGGAGCGTAAGCGTGTTGCTCCCCGTTCGTTTAATAACTGGCTTCAGGGTTTCTGTATTTACTCTGCTGTCTTGGGTGAGAAATTTCCAAACATATGTAGTGGTTTGTTCCAGCACGTCGACATCGTGCTGGAAGCTTACAGGAATTTTGGAGGTTCTGCATGGTTCGCTTATGACGAGATGTTTCGTCAGAAACTTGCAGTTCATCCAAGCTTAACATGGGGAGTTAAGGACGTTGGTTTGTGGATCAATTTGATGATTCCACAGAGGACATCTCAGCCAGTGAAGTCAGGTAATGCATCGCAGACACCTTTTAAAAAGGGAGTTTGTTTTGCTTTCAACGACTCTACTTGCAAATGGGCAAATAACTGCCGATACAAACACGAGTGTTCGTTTTGTTCGGGCACTCATCCAGTATCAAAATGTTTCAAAAGGATGCAGGCTGGTCAACAGCAACCAAGTACTAGGGAGTTGTTGTCCAAAAGCATCGACTCCGGTGAAGCTGGAAAAAATGCTCCCCTGGTTAAGCAATTATCCAGACAAGCGGAAAGCTGAATTGTTAATGGTTGGTTTTTCAAAAGGGTTCTTTGTTCCGGAGTTTAGAGGCTTAGGTTGTAAATGTTATAATAATTTAAAATCAGTTGATAAGTTTACAGACATAGTTCGTGATAAGTTACTAAAAGAGGTTCAGGCTGGTAGAATCGCTGGACCTTTTGTTAACCCTCCTTTTACTAACTTTAGGATTTCCCCCTTGGGAATTGTCCCTAAGAGGGAAGTTGGAGCTTACAGGTTGATACATCATTTATCGTATCCTCCAGGGGATTCGTTGAACGATGAAGTCGACAGCTCCTTAGCATCTGTGAAATACGCTTCATTTGATGATGTCGTGCCTCTGTTAAAAAAAGCTGGACAGGGTGCACTGTTGGCTAAGGCAGATATAAAGTCTGCATTTCGTTTGTTACCGGTTGATCCAAAAGGTTATAGTTCGTTGGGTTTGTTTTTTGATGGTTTCTTCTTTTATGACATGATGTTACCCATGGGTTTTTCTTTATCTTGTTTTTATTTCGAATTATTTTCTAGTTTCTTACATTGGGTAGTTAGTAGTTTGGTTAATGAGGGCGTCCTCCAATATTTGGACGACTTTCTCTTTATTGGTGATGCTGAATCACAGTTGTGTTTGGACCTTCTTACCAAGTTCATTGAGATTTGTGAGCTTTTTGGTGTACCACTTGCTTTGGATAAAACAGTCTACCCTTGTAATGAATTAGAATTTTTGGGTATAGTTATTGATACGATTAGAATGGAATTTAGACTACCGTTGGATAAATTATTGAGATTAAAGGTAGCAATTATTGAAATGCTTGCAAAAAATAAGACAACACTGAAAGAAATGCAGTCGTTGCTAGGTTTAATGAACTTTGCCACTCGTGTTATGCCCATGGGTAGGGTTTTCTGCAAAAGTCTGTATCATTCCACAAAAGGGTTAAAATCACCTAGGAGTCACATAAGGTTAACAAGAGCACTTAAGGATGATTTAGGTATATGGTTGGAATTCTTAGATCAATACAATGGTAAAAGTTGCTTTCAAGATGATTTTCAATCAGCTGAATCTTTAAATTTATTTACTGATGCAGCAGGCAGTGTAGGATATGGAGCATTTTTTCCATATTATTAAAAGCAAATACTAATTCACTGAGTGGAAGAGAGCGTTAGAATTTTCGAACTGCAGTTATATGTTATAAAACCATCATATTCAATGTTTGCTTGAATAAAGGCTCTCTACTGTATTTAGTGCTTCTGGGTGGGAACTCAGTTCACCCCACACAGATCTAACTAGCCTGTGACATGGTTCTGTTCTGTGCACCATATAGCAAAACTGACTATTTGCATTTTGTGATGTGCATGAGGCCTAACAACACTTACTTACCTAATGCTGGGTCCAATGAATCTACATTGTGATTCCTGGCTTGACTGTCTTTGTGGTCTATCTCATCCATGTGTTCATTAACTATTTCTTGGATTACAGGTCTTTTAGTCTTAAAAGCTGCAGCCTCTGGTTGAGTATGTGTAGGAGCTGACAATTCATTGGTATATATACTTAATGGATGAAGCTGAGGCTGCTCATTGTTCCCAGTGTCTGTTGTCAGTTCTTCTCTCTCCCAGTCACTGTCACTCTCATCACTATTTCCAGATATCACTTCAATCCTTGGTCGATACACCGGTTATAGGACATGATGGGTAAAGAAAAGTCATATCAAAAATGTTTACAAATAAGGGAATATAAAAAAAAAACTAAAAAAAACTTGATAGTCTTCAGTAGTTGATACCTTTTTAATGGCTATTAATGATGACAGATTACAACGCTTCGGAACTCTAGGCTCCTTTCTCAAGTAAATTTAAAAACCATTTCTGAAGGATGCATATTTATATACAAAAGGACACACGGTGGCTCAGTGGTTAGCACTGCAGCCTTGCAGTGCTAGAGTCCTGGGTTCAAATCCTGCCAAGGACAACATCTGCAAGGAGTTTCTATGTTCTCCCCGTGTTTGCGTGGATTTCCTCCCATCCTCCAAAAACATACTGATAGGGAAGAATGTACATTGTGAGCCCTATATAGGGTTCACAATCTACATAAAAAAAAAAAATGTTTAGAAATAAAAGGGCCCTAAAATGTAAAGCTTCTGACACCCAAAGGCAGCAAGAATTACCTGACCAGTGTCAGACCCAATCCATCTGATACTGACTGATGACCAATCCTGTGGATCGGTTATCAGTATAGAAAACATTGCTGTGGCTGTAAAACTAATGT
Source organism: Leptodactylus fuscus (assembly GCF_031893055.1). NCBI lineage: Eukaryota > Metazoa > Chordata > Amphibia > Anura > Leptodactylidae > Leptodactylus > Leptodactylus fuscus. The sequence continues at coordinate 49,066,701 of NC_134271.1, read as the reverse complement.
GTGTCAGAGTCTGGTAGAGTCTGGTAGAATCAATGGTCTGGTGAATGTTGGCCATTGTCTTGGATATCGAATAACATAACAAACAATATAGTTGTGTTAGAACTTTTCCCTGTGGTAGTAGCGGTGGTGATTTGGGGTAAGGAATTTAAAAACAAAAGAATTTTATTACATACTGACAATAAAGGTGTTTTGTTTGCGATTAACACGCTTTCCTCCAAGTGCGTTTTTACTTCACGGTTACTTAGGCATTTAGTTTTAATTTGTCTTAAATTTAACATATGGATTAAAGCCAAATATTTGGAAGGCAAGAAAAATTTAATAGCTGATGCCATTTCTCGCCGTCAGTGGGAAAATTTCAAGATCTTGGCACCGGAAGCGGTTTCAAAGGGAACACCTTGCCCCAATCATTTGTGGGATCTGATTTGGGATCAATAATAGGTAATATCAGAAATTCAGTTAGTACTCGTACTTGGTCTGAATATGCTGCTGCTTGGAAAGAGTGGTCTTTGTTTTGTGATTCAAATAAAGTCAGTTGCTGGCACGCGGATACAAGTTTTAAATTGTTCTTTGTTAATAGCTTGTGTGAAAAAGGAAAAGCGGTATCCACAGTGTTGAAATATATTTCAGGTATTTCATTTTTCTTGAAACTAAATGGTGAAGATCCATTGTTAAGTCTTTTTCCTATCAAGCAGTTGGTAAAAGGGTACGGAAGGAAGCTTTCCAGACCAGATAATAGAAGACCGATATCCTTTAAAATTTTATGTGATTTATGCGATATTTTACCTCAGGTTTGTAAAGATAACTTTGAGACATGTCTATTTAAAACAGCTTTTTGTAGCTTTCTTCGCCGCACTAAGGATAGGTGAGTTGGTTGCTTACAATACTCATGCTATTTCGCCTCTACTAATTTCAGATGTACAAGTGCGCCAGAATGATATTAATATTTTAATAAGGAAATCTAAAATGGACCAAGCAGGTAGAGGTCAGTCATTAACTTTGTCGTGTCTACAGGATATGAAAGTTTGCCCGGTACATATTGTTCGCTCCTGGTTAGAGATAAGACCAAGTAGTCCCGGTGCCTTCCTAATACATTCTAATTTAAAACCCCTCACTAAATTTCAATTTTCAGCGTTATTAAAAAAATCACTAGCGGCATTAGGCCTGTCTGAATTCAGGTTTACTACACATTCGTTTAGGATAGGAGCGGCTACTGAAGCAGCTAATGCAGGGATTGATGAGTCAATCATAAAAAGAATAGGCCGGTGGAATTCAAAAAGATGTAAATTGTATATTCGCCCTGAGCTGTATGTCAAATAATTAATTGTATTTCTCTTAAATAGGTGCCTTATTGACCGTCTGGATCTTAGGGCACTTATCTTTTGGGCAAAGGAACGAGCTTCAAGAAGAAGCTATTCAGCGAATCTGGCATTCTCAAAGGAACTTTCTATCTATTGGCATGGTATTAGGGGTTTGAAATGGAAGAGTATTGTTGAAGAAGTTAAATTATTGTTGAATGTTTTCCCATTTCCTGATTTAGTAATAATCCATTGTGGTGGTAACGATGTAGCCAAGGTTCGAACTGCGACATTGCTCTGGGAGATGAGACGTGATTTAGCCATAATTAAGTGCCTGTTACCTCAGGCTGTCTTAGTTTTTTCCGAGATTATTCCTCGTCTAGTTTGGAGTGGAAAAACAGGGAAGTTTTATGATAAAATAAGAAAGAGAATAAACAGAGCAATGTCGCAGTTTATGCCTAGTTTAAATGGTTTCTCTTACAGGCACACAGACCTGGAGGGTCTTTTGGTAGGTATGTACAGAGTTGATGGTATACATTTATCGGAAATAGGGAATGATATCTTCAATGTAGGATTACAGAATATTATTGATAGGTGGCTACGGTGTTTTGGAGGTGCCAGGAATTTTTAATTCCTGGCCTGTGGGTTAGTCGATCAGCTTTGGCTGATTGGACTTGGTTTTATTGTCTTTATTGAGAAGTTGAATTTATGGATTTGGTTATTTTAAAATTATTTATTTATTTATTAATTATTTATTTATTCAGTTATTTAATTATTTATTGATTAAATTATTTATTGTTATTTGTTAACCTTAAATAAACACCGTGGCCAATTAACATCCACAAATGAAATTTCAGTTGTCTTGTGTTTTTATTTCAATAAGTTAGACATATTTTAATTAAATTTATATTTATGGGTTTTAAGTTATATTTTATTTATGCATATTGGGACCTATACTGCCATGGGGGGGCCCCCACGGAGCTGAATAGCTCTGGGGGACTCATGGTAGTGTGGTTCCAGCATAAGGTTTAATACTTTTATAATAAAATCTTATATTTCTCCTCAGGGAAGTGAGGTACAGTTTTTACAGTATTGAAGGAAAGGGTTAATATTCCCGCCAAAATTTGAATTCACCTCAAGTAGGAAAGTAGGGTAAAGGTGAACTCTGATCAGCTGATGAGACCTTCTAGAATCTTCGAAATGGGCGTGGCTAGAGATCAGCTGATTCAGGTCTCATCAGCTGATTGGATTTTGACGTTTTTGTGGCGGGAAATTTAAATATAAATACCTGCTATATCAGCTGTTCGGCTCATTCGTGAAGAAAATTCTACAATCAAGCCCCCGCCCTCCCTCCCAAGGAACGAGTTTCTTCAAGATAAATGTCATGGTGTTTGTTTGAAGGTGGTTAGTCGATCAGCTTTGGCTGATTGGACTTGGTTTTATTGTCTTTATTGAGAAGTTGAATTTATGGATTTGGTTATTTTAAAATTATTTATTTATTAATTATTTATTTATTTATTTATTCAGTTATTTAATTATTTATTGATTAAATTATTTATTGTTATTTGTTAACCTTAAATAAACACCGTGGCCAATTAACATCCACAAATGAAATTTCAGTTGTCTTGTGTTTTTATTTCAATAAGTTAGACATATTTTAATTAAATTTATATTTATGGGTTTTAAGTAGAGATGAGTGAACACTAAAATGTTCGAGGTTCGAAATTCGATTCGAACAGCCGCTCAATGTTCGTGTGTTCGAACGGGTTTCGAACCCCATTATAGTCTATGGGGAACAGATACTCGTTAAGGGGGAAACCCAAATCCGTGTCTGGAGGGTCACCAAGTCCACTATGACACCCCAGGAAATGATGCCAACACCTCTGGAATGACACTGGGACAGCAGGGGAAGCATGTCTGGGGGCATCTAACACACCAAAGACCCTCTATTACCCCAACATCACAGCCTAACAACTACACACTTTACACACTCAATACCACCTCTCTGACAGTAGGAAAACACCTTGAAACATGTGTATTTGGCACTTGCAGTGAGGAGAGCTTGTCACCAGCAGTGAATTTGGCCCTTGTAGTAAGTTGAGGTTGGCACCAACATTTGTTTTGAAAATCAGGGTGGATTGAGCCTCTAACCAGCAGAGTTTGGGCAAATTCATGGTGGAGGGAGCCTCTAAACACCCCAGTTTGGGCAAATTCATGGTGGAGGGAGCCTCTAAAAACCCCAGTTTGGACCAATTCATGGTGGAGGGAGCCTCTAACCAGCCCAGTTTGGGCAAATTCATGGTGGAGGGAGCCTCTAAAAAACCCAGTTTGGACCAATTCATGGTGGAGGGAGCCTCTAACCAGCCCAGTTTGGGCAAATTCATGGTGGAGGGAGCCTCTAACCAGCCCAGTTTGGACCAATTAATGGTGGAGGGAGCCTCTAACCAGCCCAGTTTGGACCAATTAATGGTGGAGGGAGCCTCTAACCAGCCCAGTTTGGACCAATTCATGGTGGAGGGAGCCTCTAAACAGCCCAGTTTGGGCAAATTCATGGTGGAGGGAGCCTCTAAAAAACCCAGTTTGGACCAATTCATGGTGGAGGGAGCCTCTAACCAGCCCAGTTTGGACCAATTAATGGTGGAGGGAGCCTCTAACCAGCCCAGTTTGGACCAATTCATGGTGGAGGGAGCCTCTAAACAGCCAAGTTTTGGGAAATTCATGGTGGAGGGAGCCTCTAACCAGCCCAGTTTGGACCAATTCATGGTGGAGGGAGCCTCTAAACAGCCAAGTTTTGGGAAATTCATGGTGGAGGGAGCCTCTAACCAGCCCAGTTTGGACCAATTCATGGTGGAGGGAGCCTCTAAAAAACCCAGTTTGGACCAATTCATGGTGGAGGGAGCCTCTAAACAGCCCAGTTTGGGCAAATTCATGGTGGAGGGAGCCTCTAACCAGCCCAGTTTGGACCAATTAATGGTGGAGGGAGCCTCTAAACAGCCCAGTTTGGGCAAATTCATGGTGGAGGGAGCCTCTAACCAGCCCAGTTTGGACCAATTCATGGTGGAGGGAGCCTCTAACCAGCCCAGTTTGGACCAATTAATGGTGGAGGGAGCCTCTAAAAAACCCAGTTTGGACCAATTCATGGTGGAGGGAGCCTCTAAACAGCCCAGTTTGGGCAAATTCATGGTGGAGGGAGCCTCTAACCAGCCCAGTTTGGACCAATTAATGGTGGAGGGAGCCTCTAAACAGCCCAGTTTGGGCAAATTCATGGTGGAGGGAGCCTCTAACCAGCCCAGTTTGGACCAATTCATGGTGGAGGGAGCCTCTAACCAGCCCAGTTTGGACCAATTAATGGTGGAGGGAGCCTCTAACCAGCCCAGTTTGGACCAATTCATGGTGGAGGGAGCCTCTAACCAGCCCAGTTTGGACCAATTAATGGTGGAGGGAGCCTCTAACCAGCCCAGTTTGGACCAATTCATGGTGGAGGGAGCCTCTAAACAGCCCAGTTTGGGCAAATTCATGGTGGAGGGAGCCTCTAAAAAACCCAGTTTGGACCAATTCATGGTGGAGGGAGCCTCTAACCAGCCCAGTTTGGACCAATTAATGGTGGAGGGAGCCTCTAACCAGCCCAGTTTGGACCAATTCATGGTGGAGGGAGCCTCTAACCAGCCCAGTTTGGACCAATTCATGGTGGAGGGAGCCTCTAAACAGCCCAGTTTGGGCAAATTCATGGTGGAGGGAGCCTCTAAAAAACCCAGTTTGGACCAATTCATGGTGGAGGGAGCCTCTAAACAGCCCAGTTTGGGCAAATTCATGGTGGAGGAAGCCTCTAACCAGCCCAGTTTGGACCAATTAATGGTGGAGGGAGCCTCTAAACAGCCCAGTTTGGGCAAATTCATGGTGGAGGGAGCCTCTAACCAGCCCAGTTTGGACCAATTCATGGTGGAGGGAGCCTCTAACCAGCCCAGTTTGGGCAAATTCATGGTGGAGGGAGCCTCTAAAAAACCCAGCTTGGACCAATTCATGGTGGAGGGAGCCTCTAACCAGCCCAGTTTGGGCAAATTCATGGTGGAGGGAGCCTCTAAAAAACCCAGCTTGGACCAATTCATGGTGGAGGGAGCCTCTAACCAGCCCAGTTTGGGCAAATTCATGGTGGAGGGAGCCTCTAAAAAACCCAGTTTGGACCAATTCATGGTGGAGGGAGCCTCTAACCAGCCCAGTTTGGACCAATTAATGGTGGAGGGAGCCTCTAAACAGCCCAGTTTGGACCAATTAATGGTGGAGGGAGCCTCTAACCAGCCCAGTTTGGACCAATTAATGGTGGAGGGAGCCTCTAACCAGCCCAGTTTGGACCAATTAATGGTGGAGGGAGCCTCTAACCACCCCAGTTTGGACCAATTAATGGTGGAGGGAGCCTCTAACCAGCCCAGTTTGGACCAATTCATGGTGGAGGGAGCCTCTAAAAAACCCAGTTTGGACCAATTCATGGTGGAGGGAGCCTCTAAACAGCCCAGTTTGGGCAAATTCATGGTGGAGGGAGCCTCTAAACAGCCCAGTTTGGGCAAATTCATGGTGGAGGGAGCCTCTAACCAGCCCAGTTTGGACCAATTAATGGTGGAGGGAGCCTCTAACCAGCCCAGTTTGGACCAATTCATGGTGGAGGGAGCCTCTAAACAGCCAAGTTTGGACCAATTCATGGTGGAGGGAGCCTCTAAAAAACCCAGTTTGGACCAATTCATGGTGGAGGGAGCCTCTAACCAGCCCAGTTTGGACCAATTAATGGTGGAGGGAGCCTCTAACCAGCCCAGTTTGGACCAATTAATGGTGGAGGGAGCCTCTAACCAGCCCAGTTTGGACCAATTCATGGTGGAGGGAGCCTCTAAACAGCCCAGTTTGGGCAAATTCATGGTGGAGGGAGCCTCTAACCAGCCCAGTTTGGACCAATTCATGGTGGAGGGAGCCTCTAAAAAACCCAGTTTGGACCAATTCATGGTGGAGGGAGCCTCTAAACAGCCCAGTTTGGGCAAATTCATGGTGGAGGGAGCCTCTAAACAGCCCAGTTTGGGCAAATTCATGGTGGAGGGAGCCTCTAACCAGCAGAGTTGGTGGAAATCAGGGTGGAGGGAGCCTCTAACCAGCAGAGTTGGGGGAAATCAGGGTGGAGGGAGCCTAGTATTAGCAGAATTGTGCAACGCTTATGGTGGATGAGTATGAGGATGCGGAGGAATTGGAGAGGTTGAGTACAGACATGGAGTTTCATGTTGGGGTGCTTTACACAGGTGGGCACAAAAATGACGGCTCTACCCAGTGGTGGTTCATTTTTATCAAAGTGAGCCGGTCGGCACTCTCAGCTGACAGACGGGTGCGCTTGTCAGTGATGATGCCACCGGCTGCACTGAACACCCTCTCAGATAGGACGCTGGCGGCAGGACAGGACAGCACCTCCAAGGCATATAGGGCAAGTTCAAGCCACAGGTCCAACTTCGACACCCAATACGTGTAGGGCGCAGAGGGGTCGGAGAGGACAGGGCTGTGGTCGGAAAGGTATTCCCGCAACATGCGCCTATACTTCTCACGCCTGGTGACACTAGGACCCTCCGTGGCGGCACTTTGGCGAGGGGGTGCCATCAAGGTGTCCCAGACCTTAGACAGTGTGCCCCTCGTTTGTGTGGACCGGTGAGAACTTGGTTGCCTACTGGAGGAACTGCCCTCCCTGCCGCCAACGTCACATGCTGGAAACATCTCCATCATATTCTGCACCAATTGCCTGTGGCAAGCATTGATGCGATTGGCCCTCCCCTCTACCGGAATAAAAGACGAGATGTTGTTTTTATACCGGGGGTCAAGGATAGCAAAGATCCAGTACTGGTTGTCCTCCATGATTTTGACAATACGCTTGTCGGTTGTAAAGCACCCCAACATGAACTCAGCCATGTCTGCCACAGTGTTAGTTGGCATGACTCCTCTGGCCCCACCGGAAAGTTCAATCTCCATTTCCTCCTCATCCTCCATGTCTACCCATCCGCGCTGCAACAATGGGACGATTCGAAGTTGCCTGGAAGCCTCCTGTATCACCATCACATCATCGGACAACTCTTCTTCCTCCTCCTCCTCCTCCTCCATTAAACGCAGTGAAGCGGACAGATGTGTGGACCTACTCTCCAGCTGTGACGGATCGGATGCTATCCCTAACTCCTCTGTGTGATCTGAGTTATCCCTGATGTCAATCAGGGATTCTCTCAGAACACACAAGAGCGGGATTGTAAGGCTCACCATCGCATCCTCAGAGCTCACCCTCCTTGTGGACTCCTCAAAGACCCGTAGGATGTCACAAAGGTCTCTCATCCATGGCCACTCATGGATGAGAAACTGAGGCAGCTGACTTTGTGGCACCCTAGGGTTTTGTAGCTGGTATTCCATCAAAGGTCTCTGCTGCTCAACCACTCTATTCAACATCTGAAACGTTGAGTTCCAGCGTGTGGGGACGTCGCACAAAAGCCGGTGTTGTGGCACATGCAGGCGTTGCTGGAGAGATTTTAAGCTAGCAGCGGCTACTGTCGACTTGCGAAAGTGGGCGCACATGCGCCGCACTTTCACCAGTAGCTCTGGAACATTGGGGTAGCTCTTTAGGAAACGTTGCACCACTAGGTTGAAGACGTGGGCCAGGCATGGAACATGTTGGAGTCCGGCAAGCTCCAGAGCTGCTACCAGGTTCCGGCCGTTATCACAAACGACCATGCCTGGGCCCAGGTGCAGCGGCTCAAACCATATTGCCGTCTCATCGAGGAGGGCATCCCTCACCTCGGAGGCAGTGTGCTGTCTGTCCCCCAAGCTGATCAGCTTCAGCACAGCCTGCTGACGTCTACCAACGCCAGTGCTGCAACGTTTCCAACTCGTAGCTGGGGTCAATCTAACAGCGGAAGAGGAGGCGGTGGCGGAGGAGGAGGAGGTGGCGGAGGAGGAGGCGGTAGAGGAGGAGGAGGAGGGGGGTGTTCTTCTCGTGTCCCTGCCAGGAATGTTAGGCGGGGAGACGAGGTACACCGGGCCAGTTTGGGAAGCAGTCCCAGCCTCAACTACATTCACCCAGTGTGCCGTCAGTGAAATGTAGCGTCCCTGTCCGCATGCACTTGTCCACGCGTCGGTGGTCAAGTGGACCTTTGTGCAAAGCGCAGAACTAAGGGCCCGCCTAATGTTGAGTGACACGTGCTGGTGCAAGGCGGGGACGGCACACCGGGAGAAGTAGTGACGGCTAGGGACGGCATAGCGAGGTGCCGCAGTTGCCATCAGGTCCAGGAAGGCGGGAGTTTCAACAAGCCGGAACGCCAACATCTCCTGGGCCAGCAGTTTAGCGATGTTGGCGTTCAAGGCTTGCGCGTGTGGGTGGTTAGCAGTGTATTTCTGCCGCCGCTCCAATGTCTGAGAGATGGTGGGTTGTTGTAAAGAAACGCCTGATGGTGCCTTTGATGGTGCAGGAGAAGGAGATAAGACAGGACCAGGGGAGGATGAGGTAGAAGTCAACAAAGTGGCGGAGGCAGATGAAGTGGTGTCCTGGCTCGTCCTCTGGAGTGCATCGCCAGCACAGTCAGCAGTGGCAGTGGCAGAGGCAGTGGCAGAGGCAGTGGCAGTGGCGTGAACGGCAGGCGGCCTTTGTCCTGCCGTTGCTGCCTGCCACTGATTCCAGTGCTTGGATTCCAAATGACGGCGCATTGAAGTGGTGGACAGGTTGCTCTTCTCAGAGCCCCTAATCAATTTCGAGAGGCAAATTGTGCAGACAACACTATATCTGTCCTCGGCGCATTCCTTGAAAAAACTCCACACCTTCGAGAAACGTGCCCTCGAGGTGGGAGTTTTTCGGGGCTGGGTACGAACTGGAACATCTTGGGAGATTCCGGGTGTGGCCTGGCTTCGCCTAAGCTGCTGACCTCTGCCTCTAGCTACCCTTTTTGGTGCTGCACCTGCCTCAACATCCACACTACTTTCCCCGCTTGACATCCCCCCTGTCCAGGTCGGGTCAGTGTCCTCATCATCCACCACTTCCTCTTCCAACTCCTGTCTCATCTCCTCCTCCCGCACAATGCGCCGGTCAACTGGATGCCCTGACGGCAACTGCGTCACATCATCGTCGATGAGGGTGGGTTGCTGGTCATCCACCACCAAATCGAACGGAGATGGAGGAGACTATAGTGTTTGAGCATCTGGACACAGATGCTCCTCTGTTAGGTTCGTGGAATCGTGACGTGGAGAGGCAGGTTGAGGGACAATGAAAGGAGCGGAGAACAGCTCTGGGGAGCAGGGACAGTTTGGGTTATTGTTCTGTAAAGCTTCGGAATTTTGGGAGGAAGGAAGACAAGACTGTTGGGTAATAGGAGGAGAGGAGGCAGAGTCTGACTGGCTGCTGGACAATGTGCTGTAAGCGTTCTCTGACAGCCATTGCAAGACCTGTTCCTGGTTCTCGGGCCTACTAAGGTTTGTACCCTGCAGTTTAGTTAATGTGGCAAGCAACCCTGGCACTGTGGAGTGGCGCAATGCTTGCTGCCCCACAGGAGTAGGCACGGGACGCCCTGTGGCTTCACTGCTACCTTGCTCCCCAGAACCATTCCCCCGACCTCGCCCACGGCCTCGTCCACGTCCCTTTCCGGGAGCCTTGCGCATTTTGAATTCCTAGTTAGAAATTGGCACTGTATACCAGTAGTAAAAATTGTGGGTGCACGTAACCCCAATATATTCTTTGAATTCCCAGTCAGACACTGGCACTATATGGCAGTAGCAAGAAATGAGGGTATTTGTATTCCCAATATACTCTTTGAATTCCCAGTCAGACAATGGCACTGTATACCAGTAGTAAAAATTGTGGGTGCACGTAACCCCAATATATTCTTTGAATTCCCAGTCAGAAACTGGCACTATATGGCAGTAGCAAGAAATGAGGGTATTTGTATTCCCAATATACTCTTTGAATTCCCAGTCAGACAATGGCACTGTATACCAGTAGTAAAAATTGTGGGTGCACGTAACCCCAATATATTCTTTGAATTCCCAGTCAGAAACTGGCACTATATGGCAGTAGCAAGAAATGAGGGTATTTGTATTCCCAATATACTCTTTGAATTCCCAGTCAGACAATGGCACTGTATACCAGTAGTAAAAATTGTGGGTGCACGTAACCCCAATATATTCTTTGAATTACCAGTCAGAAACTGGCACTATATGGCAGTAGCAAGAAATGAGGGTATTTATAACCCCAATATATTCTTTGAATTCCCAGTCAGACAATGGCACTGTATACCAGTAGTAAAAATTGTGGGTGCACGTAACCCCAATATATTCTTTGAATTCCCAGTCAGACAATGGCACTGTATACCAGTAGTAAAAATTGTGGGTGCACGTAACCCCAATATATTCTTTGAATTACCAGTCAGAAACTGGCACTATATGGCAGTAGCAAGAAATGAGGGTATTTATAACCCCAATATATTCTTTGAATTCCCAGTCAGACAATGGCACTGTATACCAGTAGTAAAAATTGTGGGTGCACGTAACCCCAATATATTCTTTGAATTACCAGTCAGAAACTGGCACTATATGGCAGTAGCAAGAAATGAGGGTATTTATAACCCCAATATATTCTTTGAATTCCCAGTCAGACAATGGCACTGTATACCAGTAGTAAAAATTGTGGGTGCACGTAACCCCAATATATTCTTTGAATTACCAGTCAGACACTGGCACTATATGGCAGTAGCAAGAAATGAGGGTATTTGTATTCCCAATATACTCTTTGAATTCCCAGTCAGACAATGGCACTGTATACCAGTAGTAAAAATTGTGGGTGCACGTAACCCCAATATATTCTTTGAATTCCCAGTCAGACAATGGCACTGTATACCAGTAGTAAAAATTGTGGGTGCACGTAACCCCAATATATTCTTTGAATTCCCAGTCAGAAACTGGCACTATATGGCAGTAGCAAGAAATGAGGGTATTTGTATTCCCAATATACTCTTTGAATTCCCAGTCAGACAATGGCACTGTATACCAGTAGTAAAAATTGTGGGTGCACGTAACCCCAATATATTCTTTGAATTCCCAGTCAGAAACTGGCACTATATGGCAGTAGCAAGAAATGAGGGTATTTGTATTCCCAATATACTCTTTGAATTCCCAGTCAGACAATGGCACTGTATACCAGTAGTAAAAATTGTGGGTGCACGTAACCCCAATATATTCTTTGAATTACCAGTCAGAAACTGGCACTATATGGCAGTAGCAAGAAATGAGGGTATTTATAACCCCAATATATTCTTTGAATTCCCAGTCAGACAATGGCACTGTATACCAGTAGTAAAAATTGTGGGTGCACGTAACCCCAATATATTCTTTGAATTACCAGTCAGAAACTGGCACTATATGGCAGTAGCAAGAAATGAGGGTATTTGTATTCCCAATATACTCTTTGAATTCCCAGTCAGACAATGGCACTGTATACCAGTAGTAAAAATTGTGGGTGCACGTAACCCCAATATATTCTTTGAATTACCAGTCAGACACTGGCACTATATGGCAGTAGCAAGAAATGAGGGTATTTGTATTCCCAATATACTCTTTGAATTCCCAGTCAGACAATGGCACTGTATACCAGTAGTAAAAATTGTGGGTGCACGTAACCCCAATATATTCTTTGAATTACCAGTCAGAAACTGGCACTATATGGCAGTAGCAAGAAATGAGGGTATTTATAACCCCAATATATTCTTTGAATTCCCAGTCAGACAATGGCACTGTATACCAGTAGTAAAAATTGTGGGTGCACGTAACCCCAATATATTCTTTGAATTCCCAGTCAGACAATGGCACTGTATACCAGTAGTAAAAATTGTGGGTGCACGTAACCCCAATATATTCTTTGAATTACCAGTCAGAAACTGGCACTATATGGCAGTAGCAAGAAATGAGGGTATTTATAACCCCAATATATTCTTTGAATTCCCAGTCAGACAATGGCACTGTATACCAGTAGTAAAAATTGTGGGTGCACGTAACCCCAATATATTCTTTGAATTACCAGTCAGAAACTGGCACTATATGGCAGTAGCAAGAAATGAGGGTATTTGTATTCCCAATATACTCTTTGAATTCCCAGTCAGACAATGGCACTGTATACCAGTAGTAAAAATTGTGGGTGCACGTAACCCCAATATATTCTTTGAATTCCCAGTCAGAAACTGGCACTATATGGCAGTAGCAAGAAATGAGGGTATTTGTATTCCCAATATACTCTTTGAATTCCCAGTCAGACAATGGCACTGTATACCAGTAGTAAAAATTGTGGGTGCACGTAACCCCAATATATTCTTTGAATTACCAGTCAGAAACTGGCACTATATGGCAGTAGCAAGAAATGAGGGTATTTATAACCCCAATATATTCTTTGAATTCCCAGTCAGACAATGGCACTGTATACCAGTAGTAAAAATTGTGGGTGCACGTAACCCCAATATATTCTTTGAATTACCAGTCAGAAACTGGCACTATATGGCAGTAGCAAGAAATGAGGGTATTTATAACCCCAATATATTCTTTGAATTCCCAGTCAGACAATGGCACTGTATACCAGTAGTAAAAATTGTGGGTGCACGTAACCCCAATATATTCTTTGAATTACCAGTCAGACACTGGCACTATATGGCAGTAGCAAGAAATGAGGGTATTTGTATTCCCAATATACTCTTTGAATTCCCAGTCAGACAATGGCACTGTATACCAGTAGTAAAAATTGTGGGTGCACGTAACCCCAATATATTCTTTGAATTCCCAGTCAGACAATGGCACTGTATACCAGTAGTAAAAATTGTGGGTGCACGTAACCCCAATATATTCTTTGAATTCCCAGTCAGAAACTGGCACTATATGGCAGTAGCAAGAAATGAGGGTATTTGTATTCCCAATATACTCTTTGAATTCCCAGTCAGACAATGGCACTGTATACCAGTAGTAAAAATTGTGGGTGCACGTAACCCCAATATATTCTTTGAATTACCAGTCAGAAACTGGCACTATATGGCAGTAGCAAGAAATGAGGGTATTTGTATTTCCAATATACTCTTTGAATTCCCAGTCAGACAATGGCACTGTATACCAGTAGTAAAAATTGTGGGTGCACGTAACCCCAATATATTCTTTGAATTACCAGTCAGACACTGGCACTATATGGCAGTAGCAAGAAATGAGGGTATTTGTATTCCCAATATACTCTTTGAATTCCCAGTCAGACAATGGCACTGTATACCAGTAGTAAAAATTGTGGGTGCACGTAACCCCAATATATTCTTTGAATTCCCAGTCAGACAATGGCACTATATGGCAGTAGCAAGAAATGAGGGTATTTATAACCCCAATATATTCTTTGAATTCCCAGTCAGACAATGGCACTGTATACCAGTAGTAAAAATTGTGGGTGCACGTAACCCCAATATATTCTTTGAATTACCAGTCAGAAACTGGCACTATATGGCAGTAGCAAGAAATGAGGGTATTTATAACCCCAATATATTCTTTGAATTCCCAGTCAGACAATGGCACTGTATACCAGTAGTAAAAATTGTGGGTGCACGTAACCCCAATATATTCTTTGAATTCCCAGTCAGACACTGGCACTATATGGCAGTAGCAAGAAATGAGGGTATTTGTATTCCCAATATATTCTTTGAATTCCCAGTCAGACAATGGCACTGTATACCAGTAGTAAAAATTGTGGGTGCACGTAACCCCAATATATTCTTTGAATTCCCAGTCAGACACTGGCACTATATGGCAGTAGCAAGAAATGAGGGTATTTGTATTCCCAATATATTCTTTGAATTCCCAGTCAGACAATGGCACTGTATACCAGTAGTAAAAATTGTGGGTGCACGTAACCCCAATATATTCTTTGAATTCCCAGTCAGACACTGGCACTATATGGCAGTAGCAAGAAATGAGGGTATTTGTATTCCCAATATATTCTTTGAATTCCCAGTCAGACAATGGCACTGTATACCAGTAGTAAAAATTGTGGGTGTATATAGCCCCAATTCTATTGCTAGGGGACTTGCAGGGTATTTCTGGGGTGAAGGTGGGGGGGCACACCGTTGGAACGGGTATCGGGGTATATATCGGGTATACGGGAATACACTGACAGTGTATTCCATTCAGGATCCTGGGAAAGCTGGGTTGCGGCGATTGAGCCCGTCAGTGCCACGTTACACTGACAAGCTTCTCCCTGGAATTTAGCTCTTATAAGAGCTGTTGGTTGTCTTCTCCTTCCTATCCTAGCCTGTCCCTGCCTACCCAGAATCTAAGCCCTAGCTAGCTGGACGGAAACCTCCGTCCTCGGTGAATTGCAAGCTCAGAATGACGCGAAGCTGGGCGTCGCTGTTCTTTTAAATTAGAGGTCACATGTTTTCGGCAGCCAATGGGTTTTGCCTACTTTTTTCAACGTCACCGGTGTCGTAGTTCCTGTCCCACCTACCCTGCGCTGTTATTGGAGCAAAAAAGGCGCCAGGGAAGGTGGGAGGGGAATCGAGTAATGGCGCACTTTACCACGCGGTGTTCGATTCGATTCGAACATGCCGAACAGCCTAATATCCGATCGAACATGAGTTCGATAGAACACTGTTCGCTCATCTCTAGTTTTAAGTTATATTTTATTTATGCATATTGGGACCTATACTGCCAAGAACTGCCTGTGCCCAAATCAATGAAAGTTCCTCTTTAAAAAGAGGTTACCTGACTATAGACTGTAATGGGGTCCACTGGGTTTCCACCCGAAAAATGCACATAGAAAAGTGCTGCTTGCTGGACTATATGCTGAACCCGGAGGAGAGAGTCCTCCATGCAGGACTTTTCTCTCCATCTTCACATGACTTATAAGCGGACTTAAATCTTAATGTATGTGGGACTTGTAGTATCATTGTTCACACTCAAGCCTTAAAAACGTTTCAGTGATCTCTATTTCTTAATTAAAAAAAAATGTATTTGTAAAAGTATTGAAAGTTAAACGGTTTTTTTTCTTTTTAATCCAAATCATAAGTCCAAGTGTCAGCAATCTCCGTCCTAGGAGATGAAGACTCTTCAGATGTCGTTTCCACATTGTTGCCATTATCTGCAAACAAAATGTAATGCTCATGAATATTAATACATGGCAGCAGAACTGCTCACAGCATAGAATTAGAGAACGCCTTCCATAGCTTTACATCTTGTCAAAAATAAATTGGAAAGGATCATGGAAAGTGACTGATTCTAGGACTAGAATCTGAGGTGGTGTGGTCTTGGTGATTGCTAACCTAGATGACTCTACCTATAGTTTTCTAGTTTAGAGCCTCTTTTAAGAGCTCTTGTATCCTCACGTTATATTTCGCCTGCACGCTATCAAAGTAGATAATGATATACTCATCTTTTTACATTGTCTCTAATCTGACAAAATGTTTGATTGCTTTTTTTCCTTATTGGTTCACAATGTCTATAATCTATGATTTGATGGAATGACGTTTACTTTATTAAAAATGTAGGCACGGTCTGAATGAAAACCTTTTATTCTTTCAATAAAAATTATTAAAAGCAAATACTAATTCACTGAGTGGAAGAGAGCGTTAGAATTTTCTAACTGCAGTTATATGTTATAAAACCATCATATTCAATGTTTGCTTGAATAAAGGCTCTCTACTGTATTTAGTGCTTCTGGGTGGGAACTCAGTTCACCCCACACAGATCTAACTAGCCTGTGACATGGTTCTGTTCTGTGCACCATATAGCAAAACTGACTATTTGCATTTTGTGATGTGCATGAGGCCTAACAACACTTACTTACCTAATGCTGGGTCCAATGAATCTACATTGTGATTCCTGGCTTGACTGTCTTTGTGGTCTATCTCATCCATGTGTTCATTAACTATTTCTTGGATTACAGGTCTTTTAGTCTTAAAAGCTGCAGCCTCTGGTTGAGTATGTGTAGGAGCTGACAATTCATTGGTATATATACTTAATGGATGAAGCTGAGGCTGCTCATTGTTCCCAGTGTCTGTTGTCAGTTCTTCTCTCTCCCAGTCACTGTCACTCTCATCACTATTTCCAGATATCACTTCAATCCTTGGTCGATACACCTGTTATAGGACATGATGGGTAAAGAAAAGTCACATCAAAAATGTTTACAAATAAGGGAATATAAAAAAAAAACTAAAAAAAACTTGATAGTCTTCAGTAGTTGATACCTTTTTAATGGCTATTAATGATGACAGATTACAACGCTTCGGAACTCTAGGCTCCTTTCTCAAGTAAATTTAAAAACCATTTCTGAAGGATGCATATTTATATACAAAAGGACACACGGTGGCTCAGTGGTTAGCACTGCAGCCTTGCAGTGCTAGAGTCTTGGGTTCAAATCCTGCCAAGGACAACATCTGCAAGGAGTTTCTATGTTCTCCCCGTGTTTGCGTGGATTTCCTCCCATCCTCCAAAAACATACTGATAGGGAAGAATGTACATTGTGAGCCCTATATAGGGTTCACAATCTACATAAAAAAAAAAATGTTTAGAAATAAAAGGGCCCTAAAATGTAAAGCTTCTGACACCCAAAGGCAGCAAGAATTACCTGACCAGTGTCAGACCCAATCCATCTGATACTGACTGATGACCAATCCTGTGGATCGGTTATCAGTATAGAAAACATTGCTGTGGCTGGAAAACTAATGTGTGTCAGAGTCTGGTAGACATCCAGAGGAAAAATGAATCTACCTTAGTAGTAGGGATGTTCTCCTCCGTGTCTGAGGGTAGCTCCTTAATGTCCACATCTTCCAAGTCTGGCAAATCCTGTATTATAAACAATAAGGAAGCAAAATATTATATTTACACACCATTTTACCCAGCACTGATATTCTCTGCAAAAGCACTGACTTCAAAAGGAATGGGAAACATAGAGGAAATTCTTATACGTGTCCTTTTTCCGCAACGTGTAGCATCAGTTTAAGGCCCCACGATACGCAAACGCAGATTTTTTTTTTTTTGTTGCAGATTTTGCTGTGGCTTTTTGAGTCAAAGCCAAGAGTATCTACAAGAGGAATAAGGAAATGTATAGGAAATTCTTATACTTCTACCTTCAGCTCAGTCTCACGTGGAAATGCAGCGTTTATTCTTGAAGATTTTGCTGCTTTTTTTAAGCGTGAAAAGGAAAGGGAAATATAAAGGAATCACTTAGATGTTTCTCTTCTGTTAAATCCACTCCTTAGTTTGGCTCTAAATAATGCAGCAAAATCTGCAATTAAAAAGGCTGCGCTTCCGCAACGTAGGGCCTTTGCCTTAAGGGGTTTACTATTATTATCTATTCGTTTTCTAACCTGACAAGCTTTTTTATGCTGCCCATGTACTGGAGTGGATTTGCAGCTTTATTTGCCCCTTTTAAAAAGATGCAAGTCATAAATACAGCGTAAAAAGGTTCTCCGCCTAGGCTATGCCCTATTTTCCCAGAAAAAAGCAAAAGTCGGGAAGGAACATAAAATAAATGCGTCTCATTGATTTCAGTGCGTCCATTCACATGTCAGTTTTTCATGGCTGTCAAAAAAACGGACATGCTGCACCTCTGTCCATTTTGATGGTCAAACAGACCCAATAAAAATCAATTTATCGATTTTTAAAAGATGTCAAATGGATGTCAAAGGTTGGTTCAAAAAAGACAGATTAATAAAATTCATTCGTTTTTTTTTTTTTTCACTGACAGTTAAGACTGATACAAAATGGATAACGCTGTCATCAAAACTGAAAAATACAATGGATGCAAAATGGATGTTAAAAATGACCTTAAGCTATATCCACACGACAGCATTAGAGTCAATGTCTGTGAATGGGGCTAGTCACTTGACTCAATATAGGTCATGTTTTCAGGGATCCCTCCATACATCTTAATGTAGGATCTGTGAAAACGACCCCCTCTCACGAGCAAGAGGGGCATGAAAGATGGATGCTTTTCACGACTTTTTACACCTCAGTCATGTGAGAAGTAGCTCTAGGCTGAAGCCACACGTGGTGTAAACACCAAAAACCAAAGCGTCCTACAGTCCCTGCAAAGTGGATGAGATTCTAGCAAATTCTATCCACACATTGCAGAGGAAATGCTGAGATGTCCAAAACCGCAGGAAAACTCAGCGAACTTTCTGTTAAAAAACGCTGTGAGAAAACTGCAATGCGTTTCCGCCACGGTTTTTCCTACTGAATTTTTTGGCTACGGCCTGTAATGTGGGATTAGAAAAATGTGATGGCTTTTTTTCAATATAAGGATCATACTTGTCCAAGTATCACAGCTCTGCACTATTGAAATGAATGGGTCTGAGGTAGTGAACACAACAGTGCAGTTTTTCAGAAAACATTTTTTTTTCAAATCCTGTTCAAACCTTTTACATTCACTTAGGTTTTATTGGAATGTTTTTCATACTGTTAAAGTAAATCTGATAACATTAAAATATATATTAGGACTTTTTCCTGTTATGAGAAAGAGAAGGAAACATGACAGATATTCAGATGGCTGACAAGTCATGAAGTCTGTCTCACATACATCAATATAAAGCTTTTCTGTGGCCTTTAGAGGAACAATCTCTATATCATCAGCATTGACCAGTCCCGTAGTCAGAGAACCTTCCTTGTTCATCTCCTCCAGTGATTCTAAAGACAAAATGTAATATGATCAGCTGTACAGCAATTGTAGAAAAAATGATGGAAGTATGTGGTAGCATAAACAAGAGAGAACAAAACCATGCAAAAGAATTGCGCTATTTTAAGGGTAAAAAAGAACTTTATACACTTCCCTCCCAGCACCATATTCGCATATAGTTAATAGCATCATAATACTGTGGTGCTGCTGGATGCCAGTTTTAATATAGTATTGTAGTGTATTGGACAAGCAAACAAGTGACTGCATTCTGGTGCCTGGTGTGGACCCCCCCCCCCCTTTTTTTTTTTTTTTTTTTAAATATAAAAAAACATCTTGAGGCCAGGGCCCCACATTGTGATAACGCCACGATTTGGTCAGGCAAAAACGCAGCTTATTACGATACCAGCCAAGCGGATTGGATTTTGCCTATTTCAATCCACATATTGTAACAAAATCTTCGCAGTAGAAATGCTTCAATTTCAAGAACCATGTTTTTTTTTCTAAATCACACCATGTCAATTAATGCCTATGGAAACGCTAGAGGAAAACTCTGCAGAAAACAATGTGATGCGTTATTGTTGCTGTTTTTTACTGCAGCTACGTATGTCTGCAGCCATTTTCTTGTGGCCGCTTACACAGTAGGCTGGTGTAAGAGGCCATTTTCTTGTGGCCACGGGCACGCACAGTTGGCTCTGCCCGATGGCAAAGCCGACTGCGCATGCCTACAAGATTAAAACCCAGAACGGAAGAAGACACACGGAGAGGGCGTTCCATAAGTAGATAGAAGGCGTCGCTGGAGATTTCTCTCGCAGCATTGGGGACGCCCCCAGTGCTGTTTGAGTGCTAGGGACCGCCCCCAGTGCTGCGAGAGAACTCATTTGCATATCGAAGAAAACCCAGATTTCTACCGAACGACAGCGCGGAGAAGACATCTAAAGGTAGGAGAAGAATAGCCTTTCTTAAGACTATTCCTACGTGTTAGTCAGAAAAAAAGGGTATCCAATGATAGGATCCCTTTAATGCTTTTCTCTAGATCTTCCTCAGAATATGGTAATTAATGTAGTTAATAGTCATTCCTGTCTTATTCATTCATTTACTTACCATTTATAAGACAATGAGAATCTGCATCCACACTCCATAATTTGTTTTTATTCCCAGCATTGTACTCTTGTTCTGTTAAAGTGTGGAAATCAGTATCCACATCAGGAGATGTCTCAGCTTGTTTCTGCCTGTCGTCTTCAAGAATCTGTACAAGTGGACCTCTTGGAGAGTCATTGTTCATGTTATAGGTTAACTCTTCATAGGCCTCAAAAGTTTCTTCAACAAATCTTTGGATCTTCTCTTGAGACTCTTCATTCTTACAGTGTTTCTCTTCCACGTCAGCGACAACTGTCTCAGCAACCATTGTTTCTAAGCAGTGAATGACAATGTAAAACATAAGGACAAAAATAAGGCTATATAAGGAATAAAAGGACATAATGGGTTATATTGGAAGACTAACCTTAATTTATTACTACAATTAGCAACCTACCAATAGGTAGATTGAAAGATCATTAACACGATACAGTGGTGGTAGCCAGGTGTAAACCCCAAGTGGCATCTTTAGGCACAAACCAAGAGCGGAATCCAAATCCATTTAAATGGATTTCAGGATAATTAATTCTTTAGGCACACTTTGGATCAAGGGTTACCTATTATATACTGTAAACAACGAAAAGGGGCACCCCCACTAGAAAATATTAAAACTTAACCTTTATTGGTGGTTCATTAAAAATAGGTGCACAAACACAGAATACGGCCCCCATGTACAAGGCAGCAGGTATATATGTGTGTAAAATTGCCCAGTCCCTAGTAGTGTTAGGTATTTACTTGCTCCCCTCCCTATTCCACAACAAGGAGATTACTATAGGTAGTAAACAGAGTTTACAACAGAGTGGTTTAATTAATTCTTTATTTTATCTCATTGGTAATGTATTTCAGGGACACAGAGCTCCTATAGCAGTCCAAAAATTCCATACCAGTTAGAATTTTTTCTTTAGCCCCCAGCATTCCTGAGCAATCGGTTTCAGCACCCAATATGCTAACTAAGGTCTACAGTCAGGTGGACTCAGACTATCTGCCCACATACCAGGACCACCCACCTCTCTGTACAGAGCATAATTAGCATATTAGGTGGTAAAACTAACTGCTAACATAGCTACATTAGAAAACTAGTGTAGGATTGGAACATCTTTGTCACATAGCTGTGATTTGCTCCAAAGATGCGCCACTTTGTTGATTATGTGCCCATCTTGCTACTTTTTAAGGCAGTGGATGGGAGAGACTTTGGCCCATCAGAAAACTAGGGCAAGCGATACCTGAAATCCGATCTCCTCAGATCTGCAGCAATCCTATCTACATTGAAATTACGATGTGTTTCATACCTTCTTTTTCCATTGTCTTCCTGCACTTCCTCTCCTCAGCTTGCCTCCTGATTTCAGATAAAGCATCAATACTATCTTGGATTTTCTTCCTTTCTTTGGTCTCCCAACGCTCTCTCTCCTCCATTTCTGCTTCCCGCCCTCCTCTGGACCAGGCTTCAGCACATGCTCTGTTGATGGAATGTAATGGTAAGAAGTACTGTAATTTATCAAGTCTTGTGAATTTTTGAGCCTTTTTTCAAAAACATTTTGTGTCGTTTTGCTTTTTTATGCTGCTTATTTCACTTCTGAAAAGGTTAAAAATTCCCCATAAATCTCCCCCCTAGAGTTGTACAATAAATTATATACTTTCTACATTTAAGAGGCCGTTGAATCAGGTTGTATATATATGTTTTACCTGTCTTTCGGAAATACTGGTCTGTCATCCAGATATGTTAACCCTTTCAACCGCACTGTAACTATCCTTCTGTAATTAGGAATCTTCTTAATAAATTCATTTCCCATCAGGTTTAATACATGCTACAGGAAAAAGCAATAGATAAAATGATCGCGATCAATGTGGGCAGAAACGTAGTTTGACTTTACACACAGGATCTAAAACAGACAGCAGAATTAACTTGAAGATACATGGCTTACATCTGCTGATACAAACAACTGGAAGGAATTTGCTTGGGATATAAATTAAATTTCCAAAATAAAAAATAAACCAAAAATGTCACATATAGAGATGAGCGAACAGTATAATGTTCGAGGTTCGATATTCGTTTGGAGTAGCCCCTCAATATTCAACTACTCAAATCGAATATCAAACCCTATTATAGTCTATGGGGGGAAAATGCTCGTTTCAGGGGTAGGCAACGTTCGATCAAATTACATTTACCAAGTCCACGAGTGAGGATCGGGCTGGATCCTCCGAGAAGTCTTCTCCGTGCAGCGTCCCTGCAGCGTCTTCCGGCTCTGAATTCACTCTGCCAGGCATCGGGGCTGGGCAGAGCTGACTGCGCATGCCCGCACTACAAGTGGGCATGCGCAGTCGGCTCTGCCCAGGCCCGATGCCTGGCAGAGTGAATTCAGAGCCGGAAGACGCCGCGAGGGAAGCTGCACGGAGAAGACTTCTAAAGGTAGGAGAAGAACCAGCGTTGATTGTCCGACTGTATAGCATTCGGCCAATCAATGCTGGTTCTGCATCAAACTTTTCCATTCGAATAGCGAGTGGTACTCGATCGAGTACGAGTATTTCGAATACCATAGTATTCGATCGAATACCTACTCGCTCATCTCTAGTCACATACTATTGGTAGTTAAACTAATCTTTCTAATTAGGCCACCAAGTTAGTAATGACTAGTGGTACTGAAGGATTGATGAACCGGTATCTTCATCCAACCTCATCTACTATATGACTATGTCTTTACCAATCCTTACATTTAGATGTATTCATTCTAACTTGACTCCATATGAGCTTAAAGGAAAGGTAAGGGAGGACTATTCTGTACATGCCAGCTGCTACCATGTCTCTCTCAATTTTTCAAATGTATGGATGACCAGCGAATTTGGTGTGTGGCATGTGACTATATTGTTATTTACAGAGGGTAAGATTAACAACCGATTCCATGAATTCCTTACCAATGCTTTACTTTTTCCATAGTTTTAAGGTTTATGGACCATGAAGTGTGATGGCTTTTTATATTTCAATATATAAGCTTACCAGATTTGGCATCTTTTCAAGGATATCAATTACTGCAGGATCATCCAATTTATTGTGAGATAAATCCAGGACACTAATACTGTGGCATTCCTGTAGGTGCTGCACATCTTCTACTGTTTGTAATAGGTTATGAGAAATCTGAAGAGTGTTCAGAACTGGAAGACAAGCTGGAATACAAGCACAATAAGGCAGATGAACTAATACAAGTGTCACAGAATTCTGGGGTGTAAATAACATTTCTGAACTGTTTTAGGGCTCTTTCACGCGGGGGTGGGGGGCGGATTTTGACCATATTTTGACTCGGGGAGCCAAGTCAAAATATGGTCAAAACCCGCTAGCCACGATGTCACAGTTGCGGCTTCCCCCACCCCAGAGTCGGCTCAAATGAATGGGCGGACAACGGAGGTTGCGGCCGTCAGGCGGAAGCCGCGGCTCAGCGAGCCGTCAATCCGCCTGAAGAAAGGGCAGCTCGCTTCTTTTTTTCCCGCTATTGGCAGCTGCCGATAGCGGAAAAAAGAACACTAGTGGTCTCCATAGACCACCATTGTAAGGGGTAGATCATGACGTGGATTCCGCTGTCAAAATCCGCCCCTTTGGCCCCATGTGAACTAGCCCTTAGACATTTGCTATACCTTGTCTTGTAACGATGTCTGGCTTAGTAGGAAAGGGAGTGGGGCTTCAGTTGACACAGTATACCACAAAAGTGCCAAAAACTAGGCTAATATCCATATTTGCCATCCAGCATCAGCCCCTGTGATAAATCTAACTATTAGACACTATCAGAAAATGTGCCCAATGACATTAAAATAGAATGATGTTAGTATCGACCCCCTACTTTTACTATAAACCCTGATATTAACCCTTCTAAATAGCTTCTGAAGTTTAGTATAGAATACTAAACAGCATCGCCAGTTCTGTGTTCACCATAACTCCCATAGACTGTGGTAAAGACAGCAATGCACATTCTCAAACTTTCTCATGTTGGATGTCTTGCTTGACACAATAGAGTCATCAGACACTTGTGAGTTTCCTACACCATAAATGTCAAGGGTCAGAATGTCCCTTTAATTACTAGTAAATGAAATGTGACATATACTCAGCCCCTATATGACTGCAAGCAGCGCATGCAGACTAAAGCTGCCCATACTTGATATAGAAGTCAGCCAAATGTTCAGTCATTTCTGACTCCACCAGAGACAAGACTGTGCATAGATTTTTAAAGTGGGGTAAAGATAACAGGTTGCTGTTACACAGAAATGGTAGTGATTTATCATCCACAAGAACTAAGGAATGGACATGCAGAACTCCAACATGCCATACAACAATACGTAAGGCACATGCATAACATTATTAGGCAAATACTGAACTTGCCACTCACAAAGGTTTTCTATAGTCTTGATGTAATTGTTGGAGAGGTTGAGGGAGTCAAGTTTTTGTAGGTGTTCAAGATTCTCAATTTTGTTAATGACGTTTTGATGTAAAAAAAGACAACGTAGTTCTGTCTGAGCTTCCAGATTCTCGATCTTCTGCAGACCATTACATTCCAGCCAAAGACATTTCAAGCCTGTATATTCTTCTAGATTTTCCAAACGCATAAATCCTGGGTGATGAAAACAAAACCAATATAAGAAAAAATGCACAAAGGCTTGTATATTGAGTAGAGAAGCCTGTAAGCAATATTTTGCTAGAGAAGAATATGGTCCCATACTTGCCGGTAAAAAGTGACTACATGACTGAATTGTTTCATCAGAAGAGACAAACTACCACTAACGCAGAAGGAGATAGCGACAAACTTACATTTTACAAGGAGAACATCGGTCATTGTCCCTTTCAGACAATCCCTGTCCATATTCCGTATTAGAGTTTATGGATACCAAATGAACATGTCTGATTCTCAGAGCTGATGTGACAAATGTTTCCTCCTGCTCTGGAGGACACAGCTATGACCACTAGGTGTATAACCTCTATTACAAAATTGTCTGAATACTGTATAAGCAATGCCGTCCCTGCTACCTCTTGTGTCACCCCCTCTACCTCATAGATTGTAAGCTCTTGCAAGCAGGGCCCTCAATCTCATTGTGTGAAATGACGTTCTTTGTTATGTATCTGTCTGTATTTGAACCCTACAAATTGTACAGCGCTGTGGAATATGTTGGCGCTTATAACCTGCCAAAACCTTCAAAGAGATTCTCCACCATAAGCAATGACATGGGACTTTAAGTCTAGGTTCTAAGGGCAAGATTGTCTTACAGTCAAAAGTCTTTAAATGTGTAAGTCAGAGCTCATGTCCCTAAGAATCAGTCTGCCTTACATTATATGTCACCAGGAACCTTGATAGTAACAGCCACAGTGCACAAGGGACTCAAAGCGCAGGTAGCGTTGGGAAGTCAAAGGTTACCAGACAGGCACTCATCCCCAACACTCACTAGAGCCAGTTGCTTATAGGAAGCCAATTTACCTATAAAGTAAGGAAAGAAGCCCACACACACACGGAGAGAACATACACACTCCATGTAGATACTGCCCTTGGTCAAATTCGAAACCAAGAAAGACAGTAATGTTAGCCACTGAACCATCATGTTACCTTGGATTTTACATGTATTTTACAGATGACATGTGGTCATAGCATGATTTGTCTGTAAAAACCATACAGCCCAAAGCTGTTATTCTGCGTTTTACTTACATCACTACATACACATGCGCCACGTTACACCTCTGCATTTCTAACTGTTATCACATTGTATATGTTTCACATCTGCATTTTTACTTGAGTTAACACATGCTACACATTACACATCTGCGTTTTACCTGTGTAACACATGCTACACATTACATATCTGCAGCTTTACCTGTATAACACATACTACTCATTACACAACTGCATTTTTACCTGTGTTAGCACATAGTACGTTTTATATCTGCATTTTTACTCATGTCAATACATACTAAACGTTACAAACCTGTGTTTTTACCTATGTTAACACATATTACAAAGTTGTGTTTTTACTTATGTTAACACACACTATTCATTACACATCTGCATTTTTACCTGTGTAACACATACTACTCATTACACATCTGCAGTTTTACCTGTATAACACATGCTACACATTACACATCTGCGTTTTACCTGTGTAACACATGCTACACATTACACATCTGCAGTTTTACCTGTATAACACATGCTACACATTACACATCTGCGTTTTACCTGTGTAACACATACTACTCATTACACATCTGCAGTTTTACCTGTATAACACATGCTACACATTACACAACTGCATTTTTACCTGTGTTAGCACATAGTACGTTTTATATCTGCATTTTTACTCATGTCAATACATACTAAACGTTACAAACTTGTGTTTTTACCTATGTTAACACATATTACAAAGTTGTGTTTTTACTTATGTTAACACACACTATTCATTACACATCTGCATTTTTACCTGTATAACACATACTACACATTACACAACTGCAGTTTTACCTGTGTAACACATACTACACATTACACTTCTGCAGTTTTACCTGTATAACACATACTACACATTACACTTCTGCAGTTTTACCTGTATAACAAATACTACACAACTGCATTTTTACCTGTATAACACATACTACACATTACACATCTGCAGTTTTACCTGTATAACACATACTACACAACTGCATTCTTACCTGTATAACACATACTACACATTACACTTCTGCAGTTTTACCTGTATAACACATACTACACAACTGCATTCTTACCTGTATAACACATACTAAACATTACACATCTGCAGTTTTACCTGTATAACACATACTACACATTACACAACTGCAGTTTTACCTGTATAACACATACTACACAACTGCAGTTTTACCTGTATAACACATACTACACATTACACATCTGCAGTTTTACCTGTATAACACATACTACTCATTACACATCTGCATTTTTACCTGTGTAACACATACTACACATTACACATCTGCAGTTTTACCTGTATAACACATACTACTCATTACACAACTGCATTTTTACCTGTGTTAGCACATAGTACGTTTCATATCTGCATTTTTACTCATGTCAATACATACTAAACGTTACAAACCTGTGTTTTTACCTATGTTAACACATATTACAAATTTGTGTTTTTACTTATGTTAACACACACTATTCATTACACATCTGCATTTTTACCTGTATAACACATACTACACATTACACAACTGCAGTTTTACCTGTATAACACATACTACACATTACACTTCTGCAGTTTTACCTGTATAACACATAGTACACATTACACATCTGCAGTTTTACCTGTATAACACATACTACTCATTACACATCTGCAGTTTTACCTGTATAACACATACTACACATTACACATCTGAAGTTTTACCTGTATAACACATACTACACATTACACATCTGCAGTTTTACCTGTATAACACATACTACACATTACACTTCTGCAGTTTTACCTGTGTAACACATACTACACATTACACATCTGCAGTTTTACCTGTATAACACATACTACTCATGACACATCTGCAGTTTTACCTGTGTAACACATACTACACATTACACATCTGTGCTATTTACCTGGGTAACACACACTACACATTACACAACTGCATTTTTACCTGTGTTAGCACATAGTACGTTTTATATCTGCATTTTTACTCATGTCAATACATACTAAACGTTACAAACTTGTGTTTTTACCTATGTTAACACATATTACAAAGTTGTGTTTTTACTTATGTTAACACACACTATTCATTACACATCTGCATTTTTACCTGTATAACACATACTACACATTACACAACTGCAGTTTTACCTGTGTAACACATACTACACATTACACTTCTGCAGTTTTACCTGTATAACACATACTACACATTACACTTCTGCAGTTTTACCTGTATAACAAATACTACACAACTGCATTTTTACCTGTATAACACATACTACACATTACACATCTGCAGTTTTACCTGTATAACACATACTACACAACTGCATTCTTACCTGTATAACACATACTACACATTACACTTCTGCAGTTTTACCTGTATAACACATACTACACAACTGCATTCTTACCTGTATAACACATACTAAACATTACACATCTGCAGTTTTACCTGTATAACACATACTACACATTACACAACTGCAGTTTTACCTGTATAACACATACTACACAACTGCAGTTTTACCTGTATAACACATACTACACATTACACATCTGCAGTTTTACCTGTATAACACATACTACTCATTACACATCTGCATTTTTACCTGTGTAACACATACTACACATTACACATCTGCAGTTTTACCTGTATAACACATACTACTCATTACACAACTGCATTTTTACCTGTGTTAGCACATAGTACGTTTCATATCTGCATTTTTACTCATGTCAATACATACTAAACGTTACAAACCTGTGTTTTTACCTATGTTAACACATATTACAAATTTGTGTTTTTACTTATGTTAACACACACTATTCATTACACATCTGCATTTTTA
Organism: Leptodactylus fuscus; assembly: GCF_031893055.1. Taxonomy (NCBI): domain Eukaryota; kingdom Metazoa; phylum Chordata; class Amphibia; order Anura; family Leptodactylidae; genus Leptodactylus; species Leptodactylus fuscus. The sequence goes on along the minus strand of NC_134271.1, from coordinate 49,038,055 downwards.
CCTGTATAACACATACTACACATTACACAACTGCAGTTTTACCTGTATAACACATACTACACATTACACTTCTGCAGTTTTACCTGTGTAACACATACTACACATTACACATCTGCAGTTTTACCTGTATAACACATAGTACACATTACACATCTGCAGTTTTACCTGTATAACACATACTACTCATTACACATCTGCAGTTTTACCTGTATAACACATACTACACATTACACATCTGAAGTTTTACCTGTATAACACATACTACACATTACACATCTGCAGTTTTACCTGTATAACACATACTACACATTACACTTCTGCAGTTTTACCTGTGTAACACATACTACACATTACACTTCTGCAGTTTTACCTGTATAACACATGCTACACATTACACATCTGTGCTATTTACCTGGGTAACACACACTACACATTACATAACTGCATTTTTACCTGTATAACATATACTACACATTACACATCTGCATTTTTACCTGTATAACACATACTACACATTACACAACTGCAGTTTTACCTGTATAACACATACTACACATTACACAACTGCAGTTTTACCTGTATAACACATACTACACATTACACAACTGCAGTTTTACCTGTATAACACATACTACACATTACACAACTGCAGTTTTACCTGTATAACACATACTACTCATGACACATCTGCAGTTTTACCTGTGTAACACATACTACACATTACACATCTGCAGTTTTACCTGTATAACACATACTACACATTACACTTCTGCAGTTTTACCTGTGTAACACATACTACACATTACACATCTGCAGTTTTACCTGTATAACACATACTACACATTACACATCTGCAGTTTTATCTGTATAACACATACTACACATTACACTTCTGCAGTTTTACCTGTGTAACACATACTACACATTACACATCTGCAGTTTTACCTGTATAACACATACTACACATTACACTTCTGCAGTTTTACCTGTATAACACATACTACACATTACACAACTGCAGTTTTACCTGTATAACACATACTACACATTACACAACTGCAGTTTTACCTGTATAACACATACTACTCATGACACATCTGCAGTTTTACCTGTGTAACACATACTACACATTACACATCTGTGCTATTTACCTGGGTAACACACACTACACATTACATAACTGCATTTTTACCTGTATAACATATACTACACATTACACATCTGCAGTTTTACCTGTGTAACACATACTACTCATTACACATCTGCAGTTTTACCTGTGTAACACATACTACTCATGACACATCTGCATTTTTAAATGATAAATGTGATTGACTTTAGCCATTTAGTTATTATTTCTAATTACCGTATTTTCCGGACTATAAGACGCACTTTTTTCCCCCCAAATTTGGGGGGAAAAGAAGGGTGCGTCTTATAGTCCGAATGTGGCGCCTGGCACCCGCTGTAATAGAGAGGCGGAAGCCGGAAAGGAATAGACGCCGGGGCCTGAGACATCGCTGTGCTCCTCTGCCCTGCATGAAGCCAGCAGCGGGAGGAGTGATGCTATTCTGCTCCTCCGTCCCCCCGCCGCTGGCTTCATGCAGGGCAGAGGAGCGCAGCGATGTCTCAGGCCCGGCACCTGTGCCAGCGTCTATCCCTCCCCGGCATCCGCCTCTCTAGTACAGCGGATGCCGAGTCAGTATCGGTGGCCCCTTCTCCCCCGGGGCCGGTCCCCACCGGCCCCGTACCTGTAGAGTTGCAGGCCAGCTCCTGGGCAGCGATATCGCAGGAGCCGACCTGTTCGGGTGACAGCCGGGAGCCTAATGAGGCTCCGAGGCCTGTCACTGCTGTATTAGTATTGCGGCTGGTCTCTATGACCAGCCGTAATACTAATAGACAGAATGTCCCATAGACGGCAATACAGTTGTATTGCCGTCTATGGGACTTGCAATCAAGTGACCGCAGGTTCAAGCCCCCGGGGGGGAATAAAATAGTAAAAAAAAAAAAAAAAAAGCTTTAAAAATATAAATAAAAGTTCTAAATCACCTCCTGTCCCTAGAAAAAAAAAAATTATATATATATATATATATATATATATATATATATATATATATATATATATATATCTCATAAACCACCGGGTTTTTTTTCAATACAAGGTGATCTAAGCAATAGATATTCCCCAAAATGGTATAACTAAAAAGTACAGCTGGCCCCACAAAAAAAAACACTCTATGCATCCCCGTACAGCTGCAGGGTCACCTGTCAATGTGGCCTTGCAGCTGTTGCAAAACTACAACTCCCATATATTAAATATTTTACCATTTTTTGCTTCAAAATTTTTTTCCCCTATTTTCCTCCTCTAAAACCTAGGTGCGTCTTATAGTCCGAAAAATACGGCAAATTTACTTTCTTGAATAGTTTTGTATTTTGCTTACCTTTGTAATGTAAGTACAAAGTGTCATTGAGGTGAGGTGTTACATACAATTTATGCTGCTTGCACAAGTCTCTCAGATACTGTTTGGTTAACCTAGAACAAGACAAAAAGGATAAGAAAATAACTATTTATCATCTAATCAAAAAGATTTTAAATGGTCGCTATCTTTTCTGACAACTTAGTCACATTTCATAGAGCATGCGATTCTGGACCAAAATGTAATGTACTTTAGGTAAAAATGTTAAAGGGGTTGTCCAGGCAAAACTTTTAAAGTTTAAATCTGCTGGGGAAAGTGAAAAAAAAAAACAACAAAAAACGTATACTCACCTGACCCTGTTGCTCCAGTGTTGTCCCGCGCCTACCAATTTGTCTGCTCTCCCGCGTCTCTTCCGGTGTTGTGCTGAAGCTGCATGTGACTGCTAAGGCCAATCAGCGGTCTCATTGAGCCTCAGAAGGAGGACCCATGATGTCACAGGTAGCGACATTCAGGTCCTTCACTGATTGGCCTTGGCGGTCATATGACCACTGAAGCCAATCAGCAGCTTCAGCACAACAATGGAATACATCACTGGAGCCGATGAACTGGGAGGCGCAGGAGGACACTGTAGCAACGGGGACAGGTGACTATGGATTTATTTTATATTTTTCACAACTTATTTAAACTTTAAAATGGTTGACCATTTTTGCCTGGACAACCCCTTTAAATGTGCTGTCTATGTGTGGATCTATGGATCTTTACCAGTGTTTGTATGGGCTCAGTGCGCATACTGCAATTACCTGGGGCCATAGTCTTTATCCTTGGTATTTGCCGAGCAGGTTACTTCTTTGGGATCTCCAGATTTTGTACAGACAGGGATTTCAGCTTTGAGACACAAGAAAGAAAGAGTAAGTTGCAGTTTTTATGTAAAGGAGAAACAGTTGCAGGTTTCATCCAGTAAGCTATTATTATATGTATGTCACTTGCTACAGGAAGTCTGTTAGGTGAACTATGTTAGTTATTATCTATGCTGCTATAACACACTGAAATTCCCCATGGTATGACTATTAAAGGATCATCTTATCTTAAAGGAACATTTTACAAAACGGTCGTGAAAAATGCACATTTCATGAACCCCTCATACATTTTAGTGTATTGAATGATCTGTGAAAATGGACAAAAATAGGACATGACGTATTTTTTGATGATCCATTAAAACAGAAAAAACATGGGTCATGTGAATAGCCCCATTCACATTCAGTAACTTTAATACAGCTGCGTGAATGGTGTTATAAATGGGTTTCACGCAGCTGGTTTTCTGCTTATTTTTTCTGCTAGCTGAAAAAATCATGTAGCAGAAAAAAAAACTGTCCAATTCAGTGCCAAATTCTTACATGTGAAAGTACATTTATTGACCCTGAAAGGGGTTTTCCCATTTGTGGCTTATTAACATAATGTCCATAACCCTTTTCGGGTATGTTCACACGGTGGAATTTGCTAGCGGAAAAAGAAGCGAGGCAGATTCCACGTCAAAATCCGCTTTAAAAAACTCTATGTGAACATACCCTTCTTGTATGAGCAGAGTACCGTATTTTCCATTCACTTCTATAGGACTTTCAAGAATAGCCTGAATACTACATTGGTATGCGATCTGTCAGTCTTACACCCGAACCCTGTACAGATCATCTGTTCTAGCTGTTGGGTGCCAGAAGCTGCTAGTGAATGGGTAGCACGTACAGTGCTGCTCCTATACAAATAATACTGCATAGTGTAGGGAACTGCAACGCTGCCCCTATTACTTGTATAGGAACACCGCTGCACGCACCGCCCATCCACTAGTAGGTTCTGGCATCCAGAGGCTACTGGAACATATAATATGTGCAAGGTATGGGTGTTGGAACCCGACCAGATCACATAATGATCACCTATCCTGTGGACAGGTCATCAATATTAAAATTTTGTTTGGGGGTTAGACAACCCCTTTAACGGATTATGGGTTTCAGCTATTCAGATGCAATTTGCTTAATATGAATCGGGCTCCATACTGTTTCTAGCACATTGATATATCTATCACACAACTACAATCTTTCTTGATGATGAAAAAAAAGTTGGGATGGACATTGCAATCTAGAAAATCCACTCAGATCCATGCGGTGAGGCCCTTACACAGTGGCGTACCTATAGGGGCGCAGTGGTAACCCTTACTACCAGGCCATGAACCCTGAGGAGGCACCAAAGATCCCTCTTACACATAAATATACCAATATTCTACATGGCACCAGACAGGCAGGCTCAGGAGCTTCAAGTTCACGCTTACATTTACACTTGACTACCAGTAACCTGCTTCAGATGGTTGAGAGCAGAAAACAGCCATCAGGCAAGAAAAACAGATAGACCTAAAGTGCTGGTTTTGCAGCCAATAAGAATCCAGCTTTCTTTCTATCAGTTCTAATTAAAATGAAACCAGTGATGTGATTGGTTGCTGTGAGCGCTCCTGATCCTCTGTATTTCTACCAAGTGTTGTCACCTACCGGGCCGCGTTACCTCCCCTGCACCTGTCTCTTGTCGGACCTTACTGCAGGCGCTATTCTGGTTGCTCCATGCTTCTTCTACTTGCTGCTCTGCTGCTGCTGGCTGCATTTTACCCTCCGAATCACAAAATGACTTCTATGTGAATCTCCACAGAATTCCCGCTGCGCCTTAGAAAAGGGATCAAACAGGGCGCAAATTCATCTGGAACCTGTATAGTAAAGTCAGCGCGTCTAAGGTTACCATGGGATCTAACTATAGCTATCCCAGCAGCCATTGCGGCCCATAGCGTCTTCCTTAGTAACGACGCACTTGGTTACGCCGTAGTCAAGCTGTTTTAAGACTCCTCCCACAGGAAGTGACGTTTTCTCGCGTTTACCCGCGCTTCTGCTGGGTGTAGTTTAGTTCATTCACGTTTGCGTGTACAGGGAGGCCGAATATAGGCTAGGGCTACACATTAACCTTGGCTGTGATGTGACTATCGCCTAAACAAAGATTCCTGTGTTGTCCCTGTGAGTCCTCCTCTAATATGAGTGAATGGAGGTGAATTTTGACTAAAAAGTGCTGTAGCTGCAACTTCAGGCGCAAAAGATAAAGCAGTGTGAGGAGTTGCAGTTATATCAACCTCAATGCAACTCCAGTCACTGAAATTACTGAAGAAATCGCATGATAACGTTATCATCTTATAGTTGCATGACAGGAGTTTCTGTGTAAACCTAAAAATTGCTGTGTCAACCTAGCCTTAACCTTTGTGGAAATGATCAGGACTGAGTAGGCTTAAAGGGGCTCTATCAGCAAAATCATGCTGATCGAGCCCCACATATGCGTGAAAAGCCTTTAAAAAGGCTATTCAGGCACCGTAAATGTTATATTAAACTACCCCCCCCCCCCCCGTTTTAAAATTAAACCCTGAAAAAGAATGTTATCTATTTACGGATCGTGCACTGTGGGCAGCATACAGGGTGTGTCTTCTTCCACGCCTCTTCTTCCTCTGACGTCCTCCGGTCCCGTCCTCCTCCGGCACTCGCGAGCAGACACTGATATAAAAAAATGGCCTGGGCGCATGCGCAGTAGCATGCGGCTTCTACTACGGCTACTGCGCAGGCGCCCAGGCCATTTTTTTATATCAGTGTCCGCTCGAGAGCGCCGGAGGACGGGACCAGAGGACATCGGAGGAAGAAAAGGCGTGGATGAAGAAGACGGCGCACCCTGAATGCCTGCCCACAGTGTACGATGCGTAAGTAGATAACATTCTTTTTTAGGGTTTTATTTTAAAACGGGTGGGGGGGTAGTTTAATATAACTTTTACGGGGCCTGAATAGCCTTTTTAAAGGCTATTCACGCATATGTGGGGCTCGATCAGCATGATTTTGCTGATAGAGCCCCTTTAACCACAGACTCTGGCTCAGATTTACTATTAGATACCTCTGTGGTGTTAGGGTCACACTAGCGTCGCCTCTCCATTGTTCAGGTCTGTTGGAGGACACAATCAATGAAGAGGCGCATCTGTAAAACAATGGTTACACAGGGGATCCAACAGACCCCATTGACTATAATGGGGTGTGCTGGGTGTCTATCATTTAACCACTTCCGGACCGTCCCATAGACTATAAATGTTCCGGAAGTGGTTTCCTTGTTCTGACAGGACGTACCGGTACGTCCAATCAGAACACAGCAGCTGCACAAGATCGTGCAGCTGCTTTCACTGGGAGCCGGCTGTAACTTCAGCCAGAGCTCTCAGAGAGAAGACAGGGAAGGTTTATTCCCTTCCCTGCCTTCTCGATCGCTGTGTATACAGCGCTCAATGAGCGAATACATGGCTATGGGCGCCGCCATGATGCGGCTGCCCTCTGACCCTGCGGTCACGTGATCCACCAGGAGCAGCGTCTTGCAAGAGCTGCTGGGTCCTACAGGACCCAGATCAGCTGTGTATAGCAGCGTGCAGGAGGCGATCAGCTGTGTATAGCAGCGTGCAGGAGGCTGTATTCCCCTGCAACTGGGGCTAAATGTACCAGCCCCAGTTATAGGATAAATCAGCCTCCAGTACAAAAAAAAAAGTGATAAGATGGCCCCAAAGGTCTCTTATGGGGACACCATTTGAAAAAAAAATATTAAAAAATTAATGAAAAAGTTTTAAAAAAATGAAATAAAATAATAAAAAAAATAAGTAAAATAATACGCCAATAAAATGATGTTATTAAAGGTTATAGCCCCACCCCCAATGACATCATATAAAATAAAAGTTGCCATAATGGAGAGGAAAAACTATTTTATAAAGTTTTTCAGTTGCACTTAGTGTTATTAAATAAAAAAGAAAAGTGAAAACCAGACACAATTTCCCTCCTATTATGTTTATATTTTCCCGGATATAAAAAAAAAATTAAAACACATTCGAAAATAAAAACAACATTAAAATAAAGCCCTATGTGTCGCCGAAAAAAGTCGCAAAAATTAGTTGAATGAGACATGAGAAAAATGTTACAACCCTCTAAACTGCACATACAAAATAAATCTAAAATGTGTCTGGTCCTGGACCACAAATTGGCCCGTTACTGAAGTGGTTAAACTAAAATCAGTAGAGGAAATAGCCCTCTGTGCTGGAGTCTCCGGCGCAGTGTATGCCACTACACATATGAATGATTCTGGGCTAAAACTAAATACTCGAGAGGCAGAATAAAACTGTCCTAAAATTCTTACTCAAAGTAAGCCAACTGCTTTATGATATAAACTTAGACTAGTCAGTCTCAAGATATACCATATTTATCATCCAATATCAGTAACTGTGATAAATTGAATTAAGGTGAATTTTCAGACTGTCTGAGTTTATATTTTTAAACTATTAGTAAATCTGAGCCTCTATGGTCAGACAGAATCAGTATGCTTCTTATTATTTGTACAATTTTTTATAATATAATTAGAGTTAAGAATTTTATTTTGTACTCCATCCAAAGCTCGTTCCGAATCTGACTCAAAACCTGGAAATTATAGTGTTATCATCTGTTATCGAAATATGTCGGGGGAAAAAAAAACAATAGCCTTACTAGATACAGTTATTCTGATCCCGTGGAGCTTGTTCCATGTTTCAGAGATCCCCTCCTTTTTCTTTATTCCCTATTAGTTACTGGACAGTGGATCAATAGGCTAGAGAGTTTGACCCTCTGTATGGGATTGGGGTTGAAGTGTATTTTTTATCATAATGACATACAGGTATGAAGGAGGTCAGTCAGCACAGGCAATCGATTAAAAACTAAGCACAATTTGAGTATTCGCTCAGTTCACTCAAAGCACTTGAATCTGATGGTGGACACCAAGTAGCACTTGGGGGCTTATCTGCATATTTACAGTCCTATGAAAAAGTTTGGGCACCCCTATTAATCTTAATCATCTTTAGTTCTAAATATTTTGGTGTTTGCAGCAGCCATTTCAGTTTGATATATCTAATAACTGATGGACACAGTAATATTTCAGGATTGAAATGAGGTTTATTGTACTCACAGAAAATGTGCAATATGCATTAAACCAAAATTTGACCGGTGCAAAAGTATGGGCACCTCAACAGAAAAGTAACATTAATATTTAGTAGATCCTCCTTTTGCCTCTAGTCGCTTCCTGTAGCTTTTAATCAGTTCCTGGATCCTGGATGAAGGTATTTTGGACCATTCCTCTTTACAAAACAATTCAAGTTCAGTTAAGTTTGATGGTCGCTGAGCATGGACAGCCCGCTTCAAATCATCCCACAGATGTTCAATGATATTCAGGTCTGGGGACTGGGATGGCCACTCTAGAACATTGTAATTGTTGCTCTGCATGAATGCCTGAGTCGATTTGGAGCAGTGTTTTGGATCATTGTCTTGCTGAAATATCCATCCCCGGCGTAACTTCAACTTCGTCACTGATTCTTGAACATTATTCTCAAGAATCTGCTGATACTGAGTGGAATCCATGCGACCCTCAACTTTAACAAGATTCCCGGTGCTGGCATTGGACACACAGCCCCAAAGCATGATGGAACCTCCACCAAATTTTACAATGGGTAGCAAGTGTTTTTCTTGGAATGCTGTTTTTTTTGGACACCATGCATAACGCCTTTTTGTATGACCAAACAACTCAATCTTTGTTTCATCAGTCCACAGGACCTTCTTCCAAAATGAAGCTGGCTTGTCCAAATGTGCTTTTGCATACCTCAGGCGACTCTTGTTTGTGGCGTGCTTGCAGAAATGGCTTCTTTCTCATCACTCTCCCATACAGTTTCTCCTTGTGCAAAGTGTGCTGTATTGTTGACCGATGCACAGTGACACCATCTGCAGCAAGATGATGCTGCAGCTCTTTGGAGGTGGTCTGTGGATTGTCCTTGACTGTTCTCACCATTCTTCTTCTCTGCCATTCTGATATTTTTCTTGGCCTGCCACTTCTGGGCTTAACAAGAACTGTCCCTGTGGTCTTTCATTTTCTTACTATGTTCCTCACAGTGGAAGCTGACAGGTTAAATCTCTGAGACAACTTTTTGTATCCTTCCCCTGAACAGCTATGTTGAACAATCTTTGTTTTCAGATCATTTGAGAGTTGTTTTGAGTAGCCCATGATGCCACTCTTCAGAGGAGATTCAAATAGGAGAACAACTTGCAATTGGCCACCTTAAATAGCTTTTCTCATGATTGGATACACCTGGCTATGAAGTTCAAAGCTCAGTGAGGTTACAAAACCAATTTTGTGCTTCAGTAAGTCAGTAAAAAGTAGTTAGGAGTATTCAAATCAATAAAATTATAAGGGTACCAAAATTTTTGCACCGGTCAAATTTTGGTTTAATGCATATTGCACATTTTCTGTTAGTACAATAAACCTCATTTCAATCCTGAGATATTACTGTGTCCATCAGTTATTAGATATATGAAACTGAAATGGCTGTTGCAAACACCAAAATATTTAGAACTAAAAATGATGAAGATTAATAGGGGTGCCCAAACTTTTTCATAGGACTGTATAAAAAGATTAATTTATTGGAAATGGAATGTTGAATCATAAGAGGATTGACTAATATTAAAATGTATTTGGCCTTTTTTCCTTAAGACGGATTTAAGTGCAAATGTATATCAATGCTTGTGGATCTGTCGCCCCATTGTCTTTTGTCACACAGTATATTCTAGAGTCCCCAATAAATAATAACATAAGTTTTTTTTAAAATTTAAAGTATTGAATAGACTATTGGTATTACAACCGCAATCCCAATAAATTTTGGATGTTGTGTAAAACGTAAATAAAAACAGAATATGATGATTTGCAAATCCTTTTCAACCTATATTCAATTGAATACACTATAAGACAAGATATTTATTATTCAAACAGATAAACTTTTTTTATTATTTTATTGCAAATATTCCATAATTTTGAATTTAATGCCTGTAACACGTTCCAAAAAAGCTGGGACAGGGGCAACAAAAGACTGGGAGAGTTGAGAAATGCTAAAAAAAAAAAAAAAACCTGTTTGGATCTTCCAAAGGTAAACAGGTTAGTTGGAAACAGGTGAATATCATGATTAGTTAAAGATAAAGGGAGCACCCCCAAAAGGCTCAGTCGTTCACAAGCTAGGATAGGATGTGGTTCACCACTTTGTGAACAACTGCGTGAGCAAATAGTCCAACAGTTTAAAAATAACGTTTCTCAATGTACAGTTGCAAGAAATTTAAGGATTTCAGCATCTACAGTCCATAATATCAAAAGATTCAGAGAATCTGGACAAATATCTGCAAGGTAAATGGAAAGGCTGAAAAACTATTTTGAATTACCATAACTGCATTAAAAACTGACAACATGGTAACGGATATTACCACATGGGCTCAGGGCCACTTCAGAAAACCATTGTCAATGAACACAGTTTGTCGCTACATCTACAAGTGCAAGTTAAAACCTTAAGTACCTTGCAAAGCGAAAGCCATGTATCAATAATAGAGATGAGCGAACACTGTTCGGAACAGCCGTTCCAAACAGCACGCTCCCATAGAAATGAATGGAAGCGGACGGCACGCGGAGATCAAGCAACCGGCCCCCGGCAAAGCGTACGTGCCAGGTGCTTCCATTCATTTCTATGGGAGCGTCTTGTTCGGATCGGCTGATCCGAACAGTGTTCGCTCATCTCTAATCAATAACACCCAGAAACGCCACCAGCTTCTATGAGCCAGAGCTCATCTGAGATGGACTGATGCAAAGTGGAAAAGTGTCCTGTGGTCTGACCATTTCAAATTGTTTTTGGAAATCATGGACGTTGTGTCCTCTGTGCCAAAGGGGAAATGACTGTCCGGATTGTTATCAGCACAAAGTTCAAAAGCCAGCATCTCTGATGGTATGGGGGGTGTTAGTGCCCATGGCATGGGTAACTTGCGCATCTATGAACACCAGTGTTAGGCACTGAGCAAATGTCTGTTTTCTGCTCAGAAGGTCTTCTAGAGCACCGGATAACTTGGGTAGTGGTGAAATGAAGAGGTATAGAGTAACTGGAGCCCGCTACACCCGCGATGGATGATAAATAGCAGAAGAATGATCAGAACGAAGAGGCACCGCAATTACTCCAAAATATTTTGACAATCTCACGTAGCTTTAGTGTGTTGGTGTTTGTTGAAATAAAGCTACGTCTGATTTTCAAAATATTTTGGAGTAAGTGCGGTGTTCTCTCTATTCTGGTCGTTCTTTTGCACATCTATGACGTCACCATTATTGCTGAAAGGTAGATAGAGGTTTTGGAGCAACATATGCTGCCATCCAAGTGACATATTTTTTAGGGACGTCACTGCTTATTTCAGCAAGAGAATGCCAAGCCACATTCTGCACATGGCTTTGTAGTAAAAGAGTGTGGATACTAGACTGGCCTTGCTCTTCATCTTTAGCCTGTTTCTCCACCGTCACTGATGAAAAGCTCTCCACCCTAATCTCTAAATCCCACCTTACCTCCTGCGCGCTTTACCCAATCCAGTCACATCTCATCCCCAAACTCACTGACGTCATTACTCCATTACCCATCTCTTCAACCTATCCCTAACCAATGGATCCTTCCCCTCTGCCTTCAAACATGCCACTGTCACACCTATACTTAAGAAACTGTCCCTCGAACCGTTCTCTACAGCCAACTATCGAACCATCTCACTGCTCCCATACGCCTCAAAACTGCTTGAACAACACTTCCACTCTGAACCTCCTATCTCTTGTCCAACCTGCTATTTGACAGACTACAGTCAGGCTTCAGAACCCGGCACTCCACTGAAACTGCCCTAACCAAAGTCACTAATGACCTTCAAACTGCCAAAGCCAAGCATCACTACTTTGTCCTCCTCCTCCTTGACCTCTCCTCTGCCTTTGATACAGTTGACCACTCCCTCTTGTGAGAAATGCTCTCATTGATTGGTATCTCAGACCTGGCCCTTTCCTGGATCTCTTCATTTATCAAGAACCACACATTCAGCGTCTCCCACTTGCATACCACCTCCTCACCACACCCTCTTTCTGTAGTTCTCCCCCAAGGCTCCGTCCTAGGACCCCTCCTGTTCTCCATCTACACCCTCGGCCTGGGCCAACTCATAGAATCTCATGGTTTTCATTACCATTACTATGCTCATGACACTCATATATATCTTTCTGGACCAGACATTACCTCCCTGCTGGCCAGAGTTCCAGATTGTCTAGCGGCCGTAGCCTCCTTTCTCTTCTCCCTCTTTCTCAAACTCAGTAAGGAGAAAACAGAGTTCATCATCTTCGCCCCACCTCGTACGGCGTCTCTACCTGACTCATCTATCAAAGTTTATGGAACCACGCTTACCCCTGTCCCACGGGTTTGCTGTCTTGGGATAACCGTGGACTCTGATCTATCCTTCAAGTCGCATATTCAAACCCTGAACACCTCCTGCTGCCTCCAACTCAAGAAAATCCATCAAATCCTCTCCTTCCTCACCCCAGAAACTGCAAAGATGCTAGTCCATGCCCTCATAATCTCCTGCTTAGATTACTGTAACACCCTTCTTCATAGCCTCCCAGCGAATATGCTCGCCCCCCTCCAGTACAACTTAAACTATGCTGCTCGCTTAATACACTCTCCCCTCATTCTTCATCGGCTGCCAAGACACATAAGACTGACCCCCCCCCCACACCCCAATTACAGGCTTCAAGAAGGCCCTGAAGACTTGCCTATTGAGGAAGACCTACAACCACCAATAACGCTACTGTCACCAGACCACCATCTGAACAGTCTCTCTCCTCACCTTCTTTCAATATCCCTCTTCCCTCATAGACTGTAAGCCCTCGTGGGCAGGGCCCTCTATCCCAGTGTGCCAGTTGATCATTGTTAGTATCATATCTGTTTGTATGTTTTGTATACTGTATGTAAACCCTGAAATGCAAAGCACCATGGAATTAATGGTGCTATATAAATTAATAATAATAATAATAAAACAGCACAGACCTGGCTGCTTGTGCGACCCCACTGTTTCAGAGTGGCCGCCATATTTATTCACGTGCACCAGGACTTAACTGTACATCCTGGTGCGCCTAAGGGTTAAATCAAAGAAAATTTGTCCAATGCAGAAAACAACGTGACATGAGTTCATTTCTGCAGCTCAAAGCTGCCACTAGAGGGAGCAAACTGAATATGGCTTTCTATTTTGGTCACTGAATTCAGATCTACTGAAATGTATGTGATTAGCAAATCTGTTAATTCAGAGAACCAAAACAGTGAGGCAGATTTACTAATACTTCCTAAAAGTCAGACAGTGCAGACTTAGCCTAGACAGTCTTAAAGGGTGTTTACTAGAGATGAGCGAACAGTGTTCTATCGAACTCATGTTCGATCGGATATTAGGCTGTTCGGCATGTTCGAATCGAATCGAACACCGCGTGGTAAAGTGCGCCATTACTCGATTCCCCTCCCACCTTCCCTGGCGCCTTTTTTGCTCCAATAACAGCGCAGGGTAGGTGGGACAGGAACTACGACACCGGTGACGTTGAGAAAAGTAGGCAAAACCCATTGGCTGCCGAAAACATGTGACCTCTAATTTAAAAGAACAGCGCCGCCCAGGTTCGCGTCATTCTGAGCTTGCAATTCACCGAGGACGGAGGTTTCCGTCCAGCTAGCTAGGGCTTAGATTCTGGGTAGGCAGGGACAGGCTAGGATAGGAAGGAGAAGACAACCAACAGCTCTTGTAAGAGCTAAATTCCAGGGAGAAGCTTGTCAGTGTAACGTGGCACTGACGGGCTCAATCGCCGCAACCCAGCTTTCCCAGGATCCTGAATGGAATACACTGTCAGTGTATTCCCGTATACCCGATATATACCCCGATACCCGTTCCAACGGTGTGCCCCCCCACCTTCACCCCAGAAATACCCTGCAAGTCCCCTAGCAATAGAATTGGGGCTATATACACCCACAATTTTTACTACTGGTATACAGTGCCATTGTCTGACTGGGAATTCAAAGAATATATTGGGAATACAAATACCCTCATTTCTTGCTACTGCCATATAGTGCCAGTGTCTGACTGGGAATTCAAAGAATATATTGGGGTTACGTGCACCCACAATTTTTACTACTGGTATACAGTGCCATTGTCTGACTGGGAATTCAAAGAATATATTGGGGTTATAAATACCCTCATTTCTTGCTACTGCCATATAGTGCCAGTTTCTGACTGGTAATTCAAAGAATATATTGGGGTTACGTGCACCCACAATTTTTACTACTGGTATACAGTGCCATTGTCTGACTGGGAATTCAAAGAATATATTGGGAATACAAATACCCTCATTTCTTGCTACTGCCATATAGTGCCAGTGTCTGACTGGGAATTCAAAGAATATATTGGGAATACAAATACCCTCATTTCTTGCTACTGCCATATAGTGCCAGTTTCTGACTGGTAATTCAAAGAATATATTGGGGTTACGTGCACCCACAATTTTTACTACTGGTATACAGTGCCATTGTCTGACTGGGAATTCAAAGAATATATTGGGGTTATAAATACCCTCATTTCTTGCTACTGCCATATAGTGCCAGTTTCTGACTGGTAATTCAAAGAATATATTGGGGTTACGTGCACCCACAATTTTTACTACTGGTATACAGTGCCATTGTCTGACTGGGAATTCAAAGAATATATTGGGAATACAAATACCCTCATTTCTTGCTACTGCCATATAGTGCCAGTGTCTGACTGGGAATTCAAAGAATATATTGGGGTTACGTGCACCCACAATTTTTACTACTGGTATACAGTGCCATTGTCTGACTGGGAATTCAAAGAATATATTGGGAATACAAATACCCTCATTTCTTGCTACTGCCATATAGTGCCAGTGTCTGACTGGGAATTCAAAGAATATATTGGGGTTACGTGCACCCACAATTTTTACTACTGGTATACAGTGCCATTGTCTGACTGGGAATTCAAAGAATATATTGGGAATACAAATACCCTCATTTCTTGCTACTGCCATATAGTGCCAGTGTCTGACTGGGAATTCAAAGAATATATTGGGGTTACGTGCACCCACAATTTTTACTACTGGTATACAGTGCCATTGTCTGACTGGGAATTCAAAGAATATATTGGGAATACAAATACCCTCATTTCTTGCTACTGCCATATAGTGCCAGTGTCTGACTGGGAATTCAAAGAATATATTGGGAATACAAATACCCTCATTTCTTGCTACTGCCATATAGTGCCAGTTTCTGACTGGTAATTCAAAGAATATATTGGGGTTACGTGCACCCACAATTTTTACTACTGGTATACAGTGCCATTGTCTGACTGGGAATTCAAAGAATATATTGGGGTTATAAATACCCTCATTTCTTGCTACTGCCATATAGTGCCAGTTTCTGACTGGTAATTCAAAGAATATATTGTGGTTACGTGCACCCACAATTTTTACTACTGGTATACAGTGCCATTGTCTGACTGGGAATTCAAAGAATATATTGGGGTTATAAATACCCTCATTTCTTGCTACTGCCATATAGTGCCAGTTTCTGACTGGTAATTCAAAGAATATATTGGGGTTACGTGCACCCACAATTTTTACTACTGGTATACAGTGCCATTGTCTGACTGGGAATTCAAAGAATATATTGGGAATACAAATACCCTCATTTCTTGCTACTGCCATATAGTGCCAGTTTCTGACTGGTAATTCAAAGAATATATTGGGGTTACGTGCACTCACAATTTTTACTACTGGTATACAGTGCCATTGTCTGACTGGGAATTCAAAGAATATATTGGGAATACAAATACCCTCATTTCTTGCTACTGCCATATAGTGCCAGTTTCTGACTGGTAATTCAAAGAATATATTGGGGTTACGTGCACCCACAATTTTTACTACTGGTATACAGTGCCATTGTCTGACTGGGAATTCAAAGAATATATTGGGGTTATAAATACCCTCATTTCTTGCTACTGCCATATAGTGCCAGTTTCTGACTGGTAATTCAAAGAATATATTGGGGTTACGTGCACCCACAATTTTTACTACTGGTATACAGTGCCATTGTCTGACTGGGAATTCAAAGAATATATTGGGAATACAAATACCCTCATTTCTTGCTACTGCCATATAGTGCCAGTTTCTGACTGGTAATTCAAAGAATATATTGGGGTTACGTGCACTCACAATTTTTACTACTGGTATACAGTGCCATTGTCTGACTGGGAATTCAAAGAATATATTGGGAATACAAATACCCTCATTTCTTGCTACTGCCATATAGTGCCAGTTTCTGACTGGTAATTCAAAGAATATATTGGGGTTACGTGCACCCACAATTTTTACTACTGGTATACAGTGCCATTGTCTGACTGGGAATTCAAAGAATATATTGGGGTTATAAATACCCTCATTTCTTGCTACTGCCATATAGTGCCAGTTTCTGACTGGTAATTCAAAGAATATATTGGGGTTACGTGCACCCACAATTTTTACTACTGGTATACAGTGCCATTGTCTGACTGGGAATTCAAAGAGTATATTGGGAATACAAATACCCTCATTTCTTGCTACTGCCATATAGTGCCAGTGTCTGACTGGGAATTCAAAGAATATATTGGGGTTACGTGCACCCACAATTTTTACTACTGGTATACAGTGCCATTGTCTGACTGGGAATTCAAAGAATATATTGGGGTTATAAATACCCTCATTTCTTGCTACTGCCATATAGTGCCAGTTTCTGACTGGTAATTCAAAGAATATATTGGAGTTACGTGCACCCACAATTTTTACTACTGGTATACAGTGCCATTGTCTGACTGGGAATTCAAAGAATATATTGGGAATACAAATACCCTCATTTCTTGCTACTGCCATATAGTGCCAGTGTCTGACTGGGAATTCAAAGAATATATTGGGGTTACGTGCACCCACAATTTTTACTACTGGTATACAGTGCCAATTTCTAACTAGGAATTCAAAATGCGCAAGGCTCCCGGAAAGGGACGTGGACGAGGCCGTGGGCGAGGTCGGGGGAATGGTTCTGGGGAGCAAGGTAGCAGTGAAGCCACAGGGCGTCCCGTGCCTACTCCTGTGGGGCAGCAAGCATTGCGCCACTCCACAGTGCCAGGGTTGCTTGCCACATTAACTAAACTGCAGGGTACAAACCTTAGTAGGCCCGAGAACCAGGAACAGGTCTTGCAATGGCTGTCAGAGAACGCTTACAGCACATTGTCCAGCAGCCAGTCAGACTCTGCCTCCTCTCCTCCTATTACCCAACAGTCTTGTCTTCCTTCCTCCCAAAATTCCGAAGCTTTACAGAACAATAACCCAAACTGTCCCTGCTCCCCAGAGCTGTTCTCCGCTCCTTTCATTGTCCCTCAACCTGCCTCTCCACGTCACGATTCCACGAACCTAACAGAGGAGCATCTGTGTCCAGATGCTCAAACACTAGAGTCTCCTCCATCTCCGTTCGATTTGGTGGTGGATGACCAGCAACCCACCCTCATCGACGATGATGTGACGCAGTTGCCGTCAGGGCATCCAGTTGACCGGCGCATTGTGCGGGAGGAGGAGATGAGACAGGAGTTGGAAGAGGAAGTGGTGGATGATGAGGACACTGACCCGACCTGGACAGGGGGGATGTCAAGCGGGGAAAGTAGTGTGGATGTTGAGGCAGGTGCAGCACCAAAAAGGGTAGCTAGAGGCAGAGGCAGAGGTCAGCAGCTTAGGCGAAGCCAGGCCACACCCGGAATCTCCCAAGATGTTCCAGTTCGTACCCAGCCCCGAAAAACTCCCACCTCGAGGGCATGTTTCTCGAAGGTGTGGAGTTTTTTCAAGGAATGCGCCGAGGACAGATATAGTGTTGTCTGCACAATTTGCCTCTCGAAATTGATTAGGGGCTCTGAGAAGAGCAACCTGTCCACCACTTCAATGCGCCGTCATTTGGAATCCAAGCACTGGAATCAGTGGCAGGCAGCAACGGCAGGACAAAGGCCGCCTGCCGTTCACGCCACTGCCACTGCCTCTGCCACTGCCTCTGCCACTGCCACTGCTGACTGTGCTGGCGATGCACTCCAGAGGACGAGCCAGGACACCACTTCATCTGCCTCCGCCACTTTGTTGACTTCTACCTCATCCTCCCCTGGTCCTGTCTTATCTCCTTCTCCTGCACCATCAAAGGCACCATCAGGCGTTTCTTTACAACAACCCACCATCTCTCAGACATTGGAGCGGCGGCAGAAATACACTGCTAACCACCCACACGCGCAAGCCTTGAACGCCAACATCGCTAAACTGCTGGCCCAGGAGATGTTGGCGTTCCGGCTTGTTGAAACTCCCGCCTTCCTGGACCTGATGGCAACTGCGGCACCTCGCTATGCCGTCCCTAGCCGTCACTACTTCTCCCGGTGTGCCGTCCCCGCCTTGCACCAGCACGTGTCACTCAACATCAGGCGGGCCCTTAGTTCCGCGCTTTGCACAAAGGTCCACTTGACCACCGACGCGTGGACAAGTGCATGCGGACAGGGACGCTACATTTCACTGACGGCACACTGGGTGAATGTAGTTGAGGCTGGGACTGCTTCCCAAACTGGCCCGGTGTACCTCGTCTCCCCGCCTAACATTCCTGGCAGGGACACGAGAAGAACACCCCCCTCCTCCTCCTCCTCTACCGCCTCCTCCTCCGCCACCGCCTCCTCCTCCGCCTCCTCCTCCGCTGTTAGATTGACCCCAGCTACGAGTTGGAAACGTTGCAGCACTGGCGTTGGTAGACGTCAGCAGGCTGTGCTGAAGCTGATCAGCTTGGGGGACAGACAGCACACTGCCTCCGAGGTGAGGGATGCCCTCCTCGATGAGACGGCAATATGGTTTGAGCCGCTGCACCTGGGCCCAGGCATGGTCGTTTGTGATAACGGCCGGAACCTGGTAGCAGCTCTGGAGCTTGCCGGACTCCAACATGTTCCATGCCTGGCCCACGTCTTCAACCTAGTGGTGCAACGTTTCCTAAAGAGCTACCCCAATGTTCCAGAGCTACTGGTGAAAGTGCGGCGCATGTGCGCCCACTTTCGCAAGTCGACAGTAGCCGCTGCTAGCTTAAAATCTCTCCAGCAACGCCTGCATGTGCCACAACACCGGCTTTTGTGCGACGTCCCCACACGCTGGAACTCAACGTTTCAGATGTTGAATAGAGTGGTTGAGCAGCAGAGACCTTTGATGGAATACCAGCTACAAAACCCTAGGGTGCCACAAAGTCAGCTGCCTCAGTTTCACATCCATGAGTGGCCATGGATGAGAGACCTTTGTGACATCCTACGGGTCTTTGAGGAGTCCACAAGGAGGGTGAGCTCTGAGGATGCGATGGTGAGCCTTACAATCCCGCTCTTGTGTGTTCTGAGAGAATCCCTGATTGACATCAGGGATAACTCAGATCACACAGAGGAGTTAGGGATAGCATCCGATCCGTCACAGCTGGAGAGTAGGTCCACACATCTGTCCGCTTCACTGCGTTTAATGGAGGAGGAGGAGGAAGAAGAGTTGTCCGATGATGTGATGGTGATACAGGAGGCTTCCGGGCAACTTCGAATCGTCCCATTGTTGCAGCGCGGATGGGTAGACATGGAGGATGAGGAGGAAATGGAGATTGAACTTTCCGGTGGGGCCAGAGGAGTCATGCCAACTAACACTGTGGCAGACATGGCTGAGTTCATGTTGGGGTGCTTTACAACCGACAAGCGTATTGTCAAAATCATGGAGGACAACCAGTACTGGATCTTTGCTATCCTTGACCCCCGGTATAAAAACAACATCTCGTCTTTTATTCCGGTAGAGGGGAGGGCCAATCGCATCAATGCTTGCCACAGGCAATTGGTGCAGAATATGATGGAGATGTTTCCAGCATGTGACGTTGGGGGCAGGGAGGGCAGTTCCTCCAGTAGGCAACCAAGTTCTCACCGGTCCACACAAACGAGGGGCACACTGTCTAAGGTCTGGGACACCTTGATGGCACCCCCTCGCCAAAGTGCCGCCACGGAGGGTCCTAGTGTCACCAGGCGTGAGAAGTATAGGCGCATGTTGCGGGAATACCTTTCCGACCACAGCCCTGTCCTCTCCGACCCCTCTGCGCCCTACACGTATTGGGTGTCGAAGTTGGACCTGTGGCTTGAACTTGCCCTATATGCCTTGAAGGTGCTGTCCTGTCCTGCCGCCAGCGTCCTATCTGAGAGGGTGTTCAGTGCAGCCGGTGGCATCATCACTGACAAGCGCACCCGTCTGTCAGCTGAGAGTGCCGACCGGCTCACTTTGATAAAAATGAACCACCACTGGATAGAGCCTTCATTTTTGTGCCCACCTGTGTAAAGCACCCCAACATGAAACTCCATGTCTGTACTCAACCTCTCCAATTCCTCCGCATCCTCATACTCATCCACCATAAGCGTTGCACAATTCTGCTAATACTAGGCTCCCTCCAACATGATTTCCCCCAACTCTGCTGGTTAGAGGCTCCCTCCACCCTGATTTCCACCAACTCTGCTGGTTAGAGGCTCCCTCCACCCTGCTTTCCCACAACTCTGCTGGTTAGAGGCTCCCTCCACCATGAATTTGCCCAAACTGGGCTGTTTAGAGGCTCCCTCCACCATGAATTGGTCCAAACTGGGTTTTTTAGAGGCTCCCTCCACCATGTATTGGTCCAAACTGGGCTGTTTAGAGGCTCCCTCCACCATGAATTTGCCCAAACTGGGCTGTTTAGCGGCTCCCTCCACCATTAATTGGTCCAAACTGGGCTGGTTAGAGGCTCCCTCCACCATGAATTTGCCCAAACTGGGCTGTTTAGAGGCTCCCTCCACCATGAATTTGCCCAAACTGGGCTGGTTAGAGGCTCCCTCCACCATGAATTGGTCCAAACTGGGTTTTTTAGAGGCTCCCTCCACCATGAATTTGCCCAAACTGGGCTGTTTAGAGGCTCCCTCCACCATGAATTGGTCCAAACTGGGCTGTTTAGAGGCTCCCTCCACCATTAATTGGTCCAAACTGGGCTGGTTAGAGGCTCCCTCCACCATGAATTTCCCAAAACTTGGCTGTTTAGAGGCTCCCTCCACCATTAATTGGTCCAAACTGGGGTTTTTAGAGGCTCCCTCCACCATGAATTGGTCCAAACTTGGCTGTTTAGAGGCTCCCTCCACCATGAATTGGTCCAAACTGGGGTGGTTAGAGGCTCCCTCCACCATTAATTGGTCCAAACTGGGCTGGTTAGAGGCTCCCTCCACCATTAATTGGTCCAAACTGGGCTGGTTAGAGGCTCCCTCCACCATTAATTGGTCCAAACTGGGCTGGTTAGAGGCTCCCTCCACCATTAATTGGTCCAAACTGGGCTGGTTAGAGGCTCCCTCCACCATGAATTTGCCCAAACTGGGCTGGTTAGAGGCTCCCTCCACCATGAATTGGTCCAAACTGGGGTTTTTAGAGGCTCCCTCCACCATGAATTGGTCCAAACTTGGCTGTTTAGAGGCTCCCTCCACCATGAATTGGTCCAAACTGGGGTGGTTAGAGGCTCCCTCCACCATTAATTGGTCCAAACTGGGCTGGTTAGAGGCTCCCTCCACCATTAATTGGTCCAAACTGGGCTGGTTAGAGGCTCCCTCCACCATGAATTGGTCCAAACTGGGGTTTTTAGAGGCTCCCTCCACCATGAATTGGTCCAAACTTGGCTGTTTAGAGGCTCCCTCCACCATTAATTGGTCCAAACTGGGCTGGTTAGAGGCTCCCTCCACCATGAATTGGTCCAAACTGGGTTTTTTAGAGGCTCCCTCCACCATGAATTGGTCCAAACTGGGGTTTTTAGAGGCTCCCTCCACCATGAATTGGTCCAAACTGGGCTGTTTAGCGGCTCCCTCCACCATTAATTG
The DNA here is from genome assembly GCF_031893055.1 of Leptodactylus fuscus. Classification (NCBI taxonomy): domain Eukaryota; kingdom Metazoa; phylum Chordata; class Amphibia; order Anura; family Leptodactylidae; genus Leptodactylus; species Leptodactylus fuscus. Next base: position 49,015,740 of record NC_134271.1, on the reverse strand, counting down.
GTCCAAACTGGGCTGGTTAGAGGCTCCCTCCACCATGAATTTGCCCAAACTGGGCTGTTTAGAGGCTCCCTCCACCATGAATTTGCCCAAACTGGGCTGGTTAGAGGCTCCCTCCACCATGAATTGGTCCAAACTGGGGTTTTTAGAGGCTCCCTCCACCATGAATTGGTCCAAACTTGGCTGTTTAGAGGCTCCCTCCACCATTAATTGGTCCAAACTGGGCTGGTTAGAGGCTCCCTCCACCATGAATTGGTCCAAACTGGGTTTTTTAGAGGCTCCCTCCACCATGAATTTGCCCAAACTGGGCTGTTTAGAGGCTCCCTCCACCATGAATTGGTCCAAACTGGGCTGGTTAGAGGCTCCCTCCACCATGAATTTCCCAAAACTTGGCTGTTTAGAGGCTCCCTCCACCATTAATTGGTCCAAACTGGGCTGGTTAGAGGCTCCCTCCACCATGAATTTGCCCAAACTGGGCTGTTTAGAGGCTCCCTCCACCATGAATTTGCCCAAACTGGGCTGTTTAGAGGCTCCCTCCACCATGAATTGGTCCAAACTGGGTTTTTTAGAGGCTCCCTCCACCATGAATTGGTCCAAACTGGGCTGTTTAGAGGCTCCCTCCACCATGAATTTGCCCAAACTGGGCTGTTTAGCGGCTCCCTCCACCATTAATTGGTCCAAACTGGGCTGGTTAGAGGCTCCCTCCACCATGAATTTGCCCAAACTGGGCTGTTTAGAGGCTCCCTCCACCATGAATTTGCCCAAACTGGGCTGGTTAGAGGCTCCCTCCACCATGAATTGGTCCAAACTGGGGTTTTTAGAGGCTCCCTCCACCATGAATTGGTCCAAACTTGGCTGTTTAGAGGCTCCCTCCACCATGAATTGGTCCAAACTGGGGTGGTTAGAGGCTCCCTCCACCATTAATTGGTCCAAACTGGGCTGGTTAGAGGCTCCCTCCACCATTAATTGGTCCAAACTGGGCTGGTTAGAGGCTCCCTCCACCATTAATTGGTCCAAACTGGGCTGGTTAGAGGCTCCCTCCACCATTAATTGGTCCAAACTGGGCTGGTTAGAGGCTCCCTCCACCATGAATTTGCCCAAACTGGGCTGGTTAGAGGCTCCCTCCACCATGAATTGGTCCAAACTGGGGTTTTTAGAGGCTCCCTCCACCATGAATTTGCCCAAACTGGGGTGTTTAGAGGCTCCCTCCACCATGAATTTGCCCAAACTCTGCTGGTTAGAGGCTCAATCCACCCTGATTTTCAAAACAAATGTTGGTGCCAACCTCAACTTACTACAAGGGCCAAATTCACTGCTGGTGACAAGCTCTCCTCACTGCAAGTGCCAAATACACATGTTTCAAGGTGTTTTCCTACTGTCAGAGAGGTGGTATTGAGTGTGTAAAGTGTGTAGTTGTTAGGCTGTGATGTTGGGGTAATAGAGGGTCTTTGGTGTGTTAGATGCCCCCAGACATGCTTCCCCTGCTGTCCCAGTGTCATTCCAGAGGTGTTGGCATCATTTCCTGGGGTGTCATAGTGGACTTGGTGACCCTCCAGACACGGATTTGGGTTTCCCCCTTAACGAGTATCTGTTCCCCATAGACTATAATGGGGTTCGAAACCCGTTCGAACACACGAACATTGAGCGGCTGTTCGAATCGAATTTCGAACCTCGAACATTTTAGTGTTCGCTCATCTCTAGTGTTTACCACCGCCACCAAAAATATTCAACTGCTACTTCTGTATTACAGAGTTCATTGCAGCAATAAACATCATACTATTTTTGCAGATTTGGATGAAAAACAACTTTAACCCCTTCTTGGCATCTGATGTAATAGTACGGAGGATGTTGGGTATTCTTATTATTATGCTTTTTTGTATAGCACCATCATGGTCCGTAGCACTTTACAGAGTCGCCACCGTGCTTGCACTGATTGTGGGCATTAAGGTGCTGAGGCTCCATTTTCCTGGTGGCGTATGGGCGCCACCATTTTGGTGAGGTTTGGGCGAGTATGAGATCTGGGGCCAGTGTTCAGTTGACTATGACTTGTATGACAGGCTGTTTTATGCAGCCTGTCATACAAATGCAGATATTTAGCAAAACTTTGCAATGCATTAACATTTTAATGCATTGCACTAGTGATCAGATTCCCTGGGCTTCAAGACCCCTAGGGGTCTAATACATGCAATATAGAAAAAAAAGGGAAAAATAATTAAAAAATAAAGCACTAAAAAGTAAAAAATTCAAATCCCCCCCTTTTCCCTTGAATATATATAAAAGTTAAAAAACACTGTGAATCACATACACGTTAGGTATCCTTTTATTCTCCTAATTGATCATAGATGATATAGTAATAAACTCTTTGACAGAATATTTGTATCAATGGGAAACAAGATGATAATACTAAGAAAGTGACTGGTCAAGTCTCTGAGGATATTAATCTTCCCATGACGACACTTTATTATAATTCTATGTTAGGGCACACATGCTGTCTGCAGTCCTTTGGGATTAAAAAAAAGTACCATAAATTTAGTGAGAAAGAACTTAGACTGTGATCACATCTGCATTGTGTTATCAGTTTTTCTTTTCCTTTGAAAGAACAAAAACAGATCAGTTTAACCATCCATTGATTTCAGTGTTTAAACTGCTCACTTGTTATCCATTTGTCTCCGTTCCATTGTGGATCCATTTTTTAGGCTAAATTCACACTGCTGATGTTCTTTTCTAATACATCATAGACAGAATGATGTATATAGATACAGCACCCTCCCTTTGCATCCATCACCATTCACTCTAGTTTTTAAAAGATATTGCTCTATGGCAGTGATGGAGAACTTTTTACAGACCAAGTGCCCAAACTGCAACCCAAAACCCACTAATTTATCACAAAGTGCCAACAGAGCAATTTAACCTTAACCCCTTTACGCTATTTCACGTACATGTACGTTAGGGAATGTGGTTCGTTCCCACATTTCCACGTGCCTGTATGTGATGGAGATCGCACGGGCTCAGAAGCAGAGCCTGTGCAATCACCATGGGAGCCCGGCTGTATCTGACAGCCAGGCTCCCGCTGTAACAGCAGGGACAGTGATAACACCGATCCCCGCTGTTTAACCCTTAAGGTGCAGGTGGTCAATAGTGACCGCCCCATCTTAAGTGTTCAAAAGTGAAAGTCAAAATGCCGGCGGCATCGGGAGCCGGAGCTAGCTGTAACACACAGCTAACATTCTGCTCCTTAACCCCAGATCGAAGCTGCGCTTTAAGCGTGGGTTTTAACCCTTTGAATACGGCGGGCAAACATGTCCCGCCTGCAGCCCCCACATACCTGGCTGATCCTGCCTTGTGTTGGATGAAGTTAGTCTATGCGTCTGCATAGACTAACTTCCTCTATAGACTGCAATACAAGTGTATTGCACGTCTATAATGCTGAATCAGCGATCCAGTGGATCACTGGTTCAGGTCCCCTAGTGGGACCTCAATAAAAAGTAAAAAAAAAAAAAAAAAAAGCTAAAAAAAAAGAATTTAAGGGTATGAAAAATAAATAAATTAATTAATTAATCAAGCAAAGAAATAATGAACTTTTTGCCATCTCGCCTTATTAAAATGCTATAAAACGAGATCAAAAAGTCACACATACTCCAAAACAGTACCAATAAAAAGTACAGATCGTCCCGCAAAAAATAAGCCCTCAACTAACTGTCAACTGAACAAAAAAAATGCTACACATCTCAGAAGATGGCGATGCAAAAATAATTGATTTCTTTCTCCAAAGTTTTTTGTTCTGCAAAACTAAATGAGGTATCGCCATAATTGTATTGACCAGCAGAATAAAGGTCACATGTTACTTATACACTACACTGGGTGGAAAAAAAAAAAAAGTTAAAAAACAATACCAGTTGCTGGGGAGGTTTTTAATCCACCAAGAAAGAGTTAATAACATGTATTCTATAGTTTATAGGCACCCAGAAATGTTGTCATTACATAATACATTTCATCCCGCAAAAAACAAACCCTTATATGGCCACATCACCAGAAAAATAAAAAAAAATATAGCTTGTACAATGTGAAGACAAAAATCTAAAAAAATCACCAAATCATTAGAACACAACTGGCTACGGCAGGAAGGGAATGCATAAGCTGTGTATAAGCGTATATCAGGGGACACCCCAGATTTAGAGCTTACGAGGGAAAATATACCAGAACTGACCCCCAAAGTGACCCCCCAATCTTAGGAGCCACTGGGGATATAGTCCGGAATTTGGTGTTCCCAATGCACTCTGCACAGCTTATATATTCACGTTCCACCATCCGCTGTGCAGTCATGTCTGGGATACTAATGCTCATTAGACCCCTGATAAATTTTTTGAGGGGTGCAGTTTACAAAATGGGGTCACTTTTGGGGGTTTCCAGTGTTTTGGTACGCTAGGGGCCCTGCAAATACGACATGGCACCTGTAAACTATTCCAGCAAAATTTGTTCTTCAAAAACCAAATAGCACTCTTTCCATTCCAAGCCCTGCCATGTCCCCCATACAGCAGATTCCGACCACATATGGGGTATTGCCGTGTTCAGGAGAAATTGTGTAACAATCTATGGGGGGCTTTTTCTCTTTTAACCCCTTGTGAAAATGAAAACTTTGGGGATAAAGTGACATTTTCACAATCTGTGAAAAGGCTGTGGGGTCTAAATGCTCACTATACCCCTTGATGAATTCTGTGAGGGGTGTAGTTTCCAAAATTGGGTCCTTTTTGGGGCTTTCCTTTGTATTGATACTCTAGGGGCTCTGCAAATGAGACATGGTGCCTGAAAATTATTCCAACAAAATCTGCTTTTCAAACACCCTGTGTCGCTCTTTCCCTTCCATGCGCTGTCGTGTGCCCAAAAATCAGTTTACACCCACATGTGGGGTATTTCTGTGCTCAGGAGAAATTGCATAACAAAATGAAAAAAAATGAAATGTCTAAATTTCGCCTTCATATTGTTTTAATTTCCATGAAATACTTAAAGGGTTAACAAACTTCCCAAATGCTGTTTTGAATTATTTGAGGGGTGCAGTTTTGAAAATGGGGTGATTTATGGGGGTTTCTATTATATAGGCCTTTATAATCCCCTTCAGAAATGAAGTGGTCCCTAAAAAATGAGTTTGGGGAATTTTCTTGTAAATCTGGAAAATCGCTGTTACACTTCAAAGCCTTGTAACATCCAAAATAAATTAAAAGATGATCAAAAGATGATGCCGATATAAAGCAGAGATATGGGAGATAATATTTATTCATGTATTTGTGTGATATAACTATCTGTTTGAAAAGCAGAGCAGTTCACATTTTGAAAATTCCGATTTTTTGCAAAATTCCATCAAATTTCCTATTTTTTTTTAATAATAAATACACAAATATTGATTCAATATCAACACTAACATGAAGTACAGTGTGTCACGAGAAAACATTCTCAAAATCACTTGTGTAAATTAAAGCGTCTCAAAGTTATTGCCATATAAAGTGACACATGTCAGTTCTGAAAAACGAGGCCTGGTCCTTAAGGCACTTTTGGGCTGTGTCCTTAAGGGGCTAATAATGTGCGGATCCACAATTGCACACAATTACAAACCTGTAAAATATGGTCATACTAATGGGGCTTTATAGAGCTTTCTGCTCCACTGTGACCCACACACAGTCCAATCTGCTCCACAGTGTCCTCTACACAGTACATTCAGCTCCACAGTGGCCCTCACACAGTATAATGTGCTGCACAGTGGTCCCCACACAGTACAATTTGCTCCACAGTGGCCCCCACAGTATAATCTGTTCCACGGATGGGTGCCCAAAGAGAGGGCTCTGAGTGCCACCTCTGGCACTTGTGCCAAAGGTTCGCCATCCCGGCTCTATGGCAATACAGTGATCAGAGAAACATGCACAGGGTAGAAACACTGTATATATCCATCTACGGTCACCCACCTAGGTTGCTTTATTAAAGTGATTCAGCTTTACTTACGCTTTGAACCTCCTATGAGCCAAGTTGTACAGCTTAAAGTCAGTGCCCAATTCATTAACATAGTAACCCACATGGGCACTCAGAGAACTCGATGCAGATGTTGAGTGGATAAAAACACCAGCCCAGCTCAGGATAACTTCTAAGCACTTGGCCAACATAATGTGGTCAAATGTTACTGTAGTTTTATGATCAATCTTTATATTACATAGGCCAGTCTGCAGCCACTTTCCACAGGTATCTCCTAAGGCTCTCTAAATCAGTGGTGGAACTACTGCCAATTGCAGCTGTAACAATAGGCCATTACCTACTGGAATTCTACAGCAGATAACAGCTGCTATTTACTTACCAATTGCCGATTCTGCCTATCCTGCCCACCGGTGCCTGTCTTTATCAGTGGGCAAACTTACAAAATCAGCAAGGGATCATATTCTTATTTCCTTCACTGTAGTTTTTTTTTGCAAAAGACATATTGGAATTTAGTTTGTTGGCTCTGCTAGTGACAGTGAGTGATGACTCCCTGGGATGATGATGTCAAGAGCTTCAGAATACTGACGCAAGTAAAATATTGACAAACCTTTGACCTCTAGGGTGACATGCACTATTGAATCCTATTACATATTTTTTTTAACTGCTAGAGGATTTTCCAGTCTTGACCAACTTGTTAGTCCTGAAAATATTTGTTATCGTTTCGTTCTCATCTTCAAAGGAGACAAAATATGGGTAAAGTATTTCACTTTTCAGGTTTCATTGTTCCCCCCCCCCCCCATGTATTATCAAGCCTGATGTCATATAGCCAAAGATAGTACAACAGTAAAGCATAGGATGATATAAATTGGTCAAAGCTAAGGTGAGTAGACATTCAGGGACTGGTTCAGGCTTTAGGTGAGAGGACTACATTTCTAAAGATATATTCAGACATCGCAGAAATCTCTATAGCCAATAAGTTACTGAATGAGGTTTACACTAAACCATCTATATACACTATCTACACCCATGCAAATGAAGATCTCTGCGGTCGTGATGTATGTCACGCCTTCTGACGTTAAATAGGAAACAGCATTGGCATTAGTTGCATGCAAGGTGCCACAAAGTTCAGAGTTGTCTGATTTCAAGAAAGGGGTAATTGTGGGGTACCACAGAAATGGTCGATCCTTAAGGGACATAGCAAGTGAACTGAATTACCCCATATCAACAGTGGCCTATGTGATTACGAAGTGAAAGGTGAACGGTGATTGTCAGAATGTTCCCCGGTTACGAACCATTCATTTCTATGAGAGCGTGCTATTCGAAACGGCTGTTTCGAATAGTGTTCGCTCATCTCTAGTAGACAGTGTAAAAGAATAATGCAATTTAACCCCTTAAGGACACAGGGTAGTTTGGGTCGTAAAGAGGATGTCCAGGATAAACTAATAATTATCTCCTAACCTAAACTCCCTCCCCCCACCTAACTTCTAATTTACTTCAATAAAAAAAAGTATAATTACCCACTTTCTGATAATCCGGTGACGTTCCATTTCACCGCTTCCAAAACGGAACATCACTATCACTCTTCCCCCTCCGCTATCTCCTGCAATACTTACCAAGCCTTGCTGTGTCCAGGGAACGAGTCCTCCCCCTCTTCCTGTCTTCTGCTAGTGGGCAGAATAGCTTAGTTAGGAGACAGGGAGTGTGGGAAGGGCTAGTAATGGGCGTGATTGCTAGTCAGTGAGGGTGGGAGGGGCTAGATTTAGCCAGATGAAGGGTATTGTAATGGAGTGAGAGGGAGTTAGTGCAGCCGCTACAGGAAGTCTGCACAGCAGGAAGCTACTGCATGTAAACAAAGAATGTCAACAGCAACCAGAGACACACAGAAATCACTCCAAAAACTGTTAAAGGTATATGGGTGTACTTATTAACCCATCACTAGCAGTAACACATTTTATAAAAATAAAAAAATAAAAAATGATTTTTAGCCCGAAAAACCCTGTTTTTCAAATATGACATGTTTTACTTTATATGAGGATAGCTTCATAATACATTTACCTATAAAGGTTATTCCAAGATTGTTTTTTCGTGACACATTGTACTTTATGGTGGTGGTAAATTTTGGTCATTATACTTTGTGTTTTTTTTGTTTTTTTTGTTAAAAATTTCAATTTTGAAAGTTTCTGTTATTTTGGTTAAAACACAGATAGTCATATCACACAAAATTATTCCTAATTAACATCAACCATATGTCTACTTTATATTGGCATTGTTTCTTCAATGTACTTTTTCTTTTCTAGGATATTAAAAGGCTTAGAAATTTAGTAGCAATTTGTTGGATTTTCAAGATTTTGTTTTCTAGGGACCTACCGTATTTAATTGTGAAGTGACTTTGAGGGGCCTATAAAACAGAAGCACCAATAAATGACCCCATTTTAGAAACTATAGTCTTCAAACTATTCTAAACAGTATATAGGAACTTTGTTAACCCTTTAGGTGTTCCACAGGAATTAATGCAAAATAGAGGTGACATTTCCAAATGCCACTTTTTTATGCACATTTTCCATTTCATACCAGATTTTCCTGTAACAAAGATAGGGATAATGGAAAAACATACCATAATATTTATTACTCTGATTCTGCAGTTTGTAGAAATAGCCCATATGTGGCCTTTCTGTGCAACTTAACTCAAATACAGTCCTCAGAAATGAAAGAGCACCTTTAGGGGTCATTCGCATGGAGTAACGCGGCATTGATTCTCGCACGAAAACTCGCGTAAGAATCAGCGCTGCAAAACAGAATCCCATTGACTTCAATGGATTCCGTTTAGCGCACATAACACATTAAAATCAGTGGGAGGGTTTTTAACTCATTGATTTCAATGTGTTACGCATGTTAAACGAAACCCATTGAAGTCAATGGGATACTATTTTGCAGCACTGATTCTTATGCGAGTTTTCGTGCCAGAATCAGCGCCGCGTTACACCATGTCCATGCCCCCTCACATGGACACAATTCACCACTCTCCGTCACACCTCCATCAAACCCTGCCCAAGTCCTCACCCCTATAATTTTATATTACTAATTATTACCTCATTAACTGATTTCCTTTGTGTAGCGTCTTACCAGTATTGTGCTGTGTTCTCAGTCATTCATTTGGAAATGCCTGAAGAAGAAGTCTCTGTGCCTTGAAAGTTCTGTGAGTATCATTTTTCTGGTTAGGCAATAAAGATATCAGACCTATAATACTTTTGCCTTTTTGAAACAGAAAAATCATATACACTATAGTCATAGATAGGCCTTCTATACAGCAATAGTGGTAAGACTACGAAACTTGCATAAATAGGATGTTGTAACAGTTGAAAACTTGCACAAGTTCAGAGGGGAAATAGACGCTTTTCTTACAAGTAAAAATATTACAAGTCATGGGAATTAGAATTTTGGGATATGTTGTTGATACAGGGATTTAGTTTGATAGTTGAGAATGATTTTTTTTTTTCAACCTAACATGGAGCAACAGGCATTCACATTATGGTTTTCTTTCCTCCGGATGAATATGGTATGTTTATAGCCTGTGTGTGCATGCATCCTTATAAACAATAATACTATATTACCCTCACCAATCTGGTATCACAGGTCAACAGCATTTTTGGGGCCAAAGATATTTCAACGAATTTAGGGTAACTTTGGGGTGCTGATTCTGAATATGTCATCAGTTTTGCCAGATTGGCTCAAGTTTTTGAGATTTGAGATTCCATGTTAGGATACTCCCATTTTCGTTTCTTATGCTTATTGAATCCTTGCACTTGCACTGCACAGAAATAACAGTCATCATGATGATTTTTTTGCTCTCTCCACACCATTGGAACACCAAATTTGAAGCTTTTTCTTTGTCCTTTGCTCCATTTTCGTAATAATTCGATACATGCTTTGCACACTATGTGTGGTGCCCAAGACTTGTCTTGGTCCCCAAGCATAACCTCAAAATAGGCCAAATACACTTTTTTATGAAGTCTGTTATGTTTCTTCTATGTTTTTGCAGTGTATATTCACCACAAATGTAACAGAATGAGTCTGGATCGTTAAGACAACTTCTTCTTGATGAGTTCATGCTTTTCACTGGAAAACAGACAACAACATAAAGTTAGTGCAAAAATCAAGCTATGAACAAACTTTTAGAACACTAATTAACAAAAAACTATATTGAGAACTGCTCAGTTCAAGTACTAATCCAAAGAAATTAATGAGATGATGCGTTGCATTTACCAACAAGTGCTATAAATAAGATACCAAAAATCTCAAAAACTTGAGCCAATCTGGCAAAACTGATAGCATATTCAGAATCAGCACCCCAAAAATACCCCAAATTCATTAAAATATTTTGGACACCAGTAAAAAAATTTTTTTTTGTTGACCTGTGTTATCTATCCGTAGGATTGGATATCAGTATCTAAATCCTAGAGAACTCTTTACATATCTCAATATTATAATAATACAAAGCATGTAAACATTCTTAAAAAGTCATAACTAATAATGTACAGTACAAATGTCGTGCCAAAGAATGAGATGTTTCTGTTAATATTTATTGAGCATACTACAGTATTTGTTTAAACATCAACGTCCTACATTGAAATGTTTATTTCCCTGGAACTGAATCAGCCTCATGGAGTTTGCACAATAGTTTCCTTCCCATTTTCGAAAACTCATCACATGTCTGCTGAACTCCAGATAAACTTTTAAGTATTCGCACTGAAGTATGTTTCATAGAACTGTAAAAATATTAAAACTTGGTGAAAGTGCAGAAAACTCTTCAAATTAGTCATTCTCTTAGTTCCTTTTTCCTAGGGAGTATGCCCCTGGTAGTCAACATCCTCAAGATTGTGTTACCCATGCCCAGGCTTCAGGTCATTGAACCCCTTTTTGGAGTAAGCCTAGCCCTCGAAATACTCTGGCGGTTCTTGGCTCTAACACAATAATGAACCCCAAAGATCCAGCAGAATACCACCCTATTTGGAGGAGATTTTGCAGTCAGTCACTTGCTACAGTTTCATATGGGCTGAATAATAAATATTAATATGTCCTGTGTGTACTGTAAAATGCTATTAAAAATGGATACATTTTCTGTATAGATGGGAGGGTCCCACAGGATCATTTTATCCGCTGGCTCCTCCTATAATTTGGCCACTTTTAGACCAATATTGATATACAAATGTTTTTGTTTGTGTAATAAAAAGTTGTACAATTTTCCAATATACTTTCTGTATCAATTCCTCACGGTTCTTAGATCTAGAAAACTGAGGAATTGATACAGAAAGTATATTGGAAAAGTGTATATCTTTTTATTATACAAACAATAACTTTTGTCTCTCAATATTAAAATATGTTTAAAACTCTTAAACGTGATACTATTTAATTTTTTGAGTATGGCACTTGTCTACCACTTGTGACTGCTTTTGGACTTTGTACTACTGTATGTTTGGCACCCACAGCATTCCTCTGGCCATTATCTACATAGCACATGATAGCAAACAGTAAAGTATGGCAATTACATAGGGGTATTATTTGCTGATAACGTCAAACACATGAAGAACAAACTATTGGGAAAGAGAATTGCCCCCCTTCCAAGCTGTTTGCCACATGTTAAGCTATTTTAAACCCATTTAATTGCATTTCAATTCAAATGAATTCTTACACATTTGTTAAAATTACACTTAAATCGGAGTTACTTTGTAAACCCAGTAACTGATTATAAAAAATCTTAAATATAATAAAATAAGTGTATGCCACTTTTAGTGGTCTGGGGGGGGCAGTAGAATTATATATGCCCCTGTTAGTCTTCCCTTAATAAACATGGGGGCAGCATAATACTGTAGGCAGTATGTGGGAATTACCAGCATAGCGAGGGAGCCTGCTGCCTTTTCACAGTGAAGTCCGCCTTCTTGTACCCTGTGGCCGTTAAAAATAAAATTCCCTTGAACTGGGTTTGGCTCCTTCCCAAATGCATGTTGTACACATTGCTTGAGCAATGTATAAATGGAAACTAACACTTGCAGTTGATTGAACATTCATAGGAATACTCATCTCATTCACCTGATAATCAGACCATGTATAATAGCTTATTGAGGTACTGTGTTGATTATCAATGGCTATATACCTGCGCCATTCAAGACCCCTAACAAAGAATTTAAGAGATGCTGGTGGTTCGGGAACGGACCCAATACTTTTCCATGCTAGACCTAGCGGTTACTAGCGAGGGAGATCGAGCAAAAACTGACGTCATGGTACCAGTGGGGCTGTATGAGTTGCTGTGGATCCCACCGGACGTAAACAATGAGGTGCCCATGTTCCAGTGATAGGTGGAACTGTTCCTGGGAAATTAAGCAAACAATTTTTTCTTCAACAATTGAGGAACACACAGATAGAATAGACAGGGTACTATACTGATTTGAAGGAGCATGAGTTGAAATGGAAACATCAGAAGTGTCACTTCCTCCATGAAAGTATTGAGCACCTAGGGCATGTAGTATCCCAGGAAAGCATAAGGCCCGTGGGTGTGAATATTCAAGCCCTACAACAATGGCCAGTGCCTGCCAACGCCATTGAGTTAATTCAGTATGTTCCTGGGGCTAATGATCTAGTACAGGTACCTTATGAAGAACTTTGTTAAAATCACAGCCCCACTGTATGATCAGCTGACCAGAACAACCAAAGAGAAGGCTTTAGCCAGGATAGACGTGAGCCACTGCTCACCAGTGCATTGATACTGGCCTCCATAGACTGCACCAAGCCAATCCTACTGTAAACAGATGGAAGGATGAAAGGAATAGAGGTGGTGCTTACTCACATCCAAGATGGTCAAGAAATGGTGATAGCTGTAACCAGCCAGAATCTCTGCAAGAGGAATCCCAATATACTAGAGGTCCTGGCAGTGGGGTGGGCAGTAACCAAAAGTTTATAGAGACCTTAGGCAAAGAGTTTACCCTGGTGACCAACAACAACCTTCTGATGTTTCTTGATACTGGCTCATCTCAGCAAGTATTCACTTACTCATTGGTACAGCGTCTAGGTGTTGGACCATCAAAGATCAGATTCAGATGTCCTGTGGAAAAAGCCATGCTGATTAGGAGTGAAAAAAAAAATTAATGGGTGACAATTCCTGAGAAGTTTTAATGATGATACCCAGCTGTCCAAGGAACATTCATACAATCATACAGACTTTTAGCTTGCAGGTATCAGTAACTTTTATTTACAAGTGGCTGTCACCATACCTGCAGTATTTGTCCATCAGCACAATACTGACCTTGGAACTATCCCTTCTGCATCTGTTACTACCTCAGAATGTCACATTTGTGAAGCAAGTCAGCGATAAAACTTGCGAGGTGGTAACAGTGAATTACGGTATACAGTATATGTAATACTGGATTCAGAAACAGCATACTGCACAATATGGCTTAGAAACCCCCAGCAATCTTGTGGGTTTTATTTCTTCAAAAACTCATTAGATGGAGATAGAAGAAGTTCTCACAGAAGCCGGGAATTCTCAAATATCCATTCACTAAATTGCAAAACTGTTTGCAGTGTAAATCTATGCATCTTTGCATGAAATCTATTTATAAAGCTTCCCTCCAACATGGAAATCCCCTCTAAAGTGGACCTGCCTCCTCTATGTCAGTTGTAGGAGATATATGTATTCCCAATAAAATATTTTGGAGTATCAGTTCCTCTGTTATTCCTCTTAAAAAGTTATCAAAAAATAAACAAATAAATATTACCAACTAATATTGTGTTGTAAGATTATGTAGGGCATATTCTTACACTTTCCAATTGGTGCTGACATTTGTCAGACTGTATAGAAAAACTCAACTTTGACAATGATAATGGTAAAATCTAGTTATGAATGTATTCAGAAATTTCTAGTAGGAGTAACCGAGGTACCGTACAAAAGAGAGTTTCCAAACAATTAGAGATGAGCGAGCTGCTTCATAACAAACCAGATCCAACTCAAATATTCCAAATTGAATGGTTTTTAACAGAATTGAACAAATAATGATTTCACATCAGATGACATCCTCTCAGCCAATAGATGATGCTAATTGCAGTAATGGTAGATATAGTGTAGGTCTGTGAGTCATCTGGCTGTATCATACGGAGCACAGTTCTGAAAAGCTTGTAAGTAGAGATGAGCGAGTACTGTTCCGATCAGCCGATCCGAACAGCACACACGCATTGAAATGAATGGACGTAGCCGGCACGAGGGGGGTTAAGCGGCCGGCGTCAAAGCGGAAGTACCAGGTGCTTCCATTCATTTCAATGCGTGCGTGCTGTTCAGATCGGCTGATCCGAACAGTACTCGCTCATCTTTACTTGTAAGCAATAGAGTAGGAGAATTAAATTTTTTTTAAATTTAATAGATAGATAGATAGATAGATAGATAGATAGATAGACATAAATAAATAGGAGTGTAGCTGTGCTGCTGTTTGAGCTTGAGAGTGCTGCATTCCTGCTCCAATACATAATTATGCTGGGTTCACACCAGCGTTCGGGTCTCCGCTTTCAGTTTCCGTCTTCTGCATGCAGAAGATGGAAACCTGTCATGCCGAGTCCAGCCGTGAGCGCCGGGGAGCGTTTAATGCTCTCCGCGGCAAAACCGTTTTTTTTAAACCGGACACAAAGTCCTGCATGTCCGAATGTGTCCGGTTACAAAAAAAACGGTTTCGCCGTGGATAGCAGTAAACGCTCACCGGCGCTCACGGCTGGACACTTTTCAAACCCATTCAAATGAATGGGTTTGAAAAATGTCTGCAGGTTTCTGTTTCCTGCCCAGTTTTGGGCAGGAAACGGAAACCTGAAAGTGGAGACCCCGGTCGCAGATATGAACAAGCTCTTACAGAAACACAGACAGGGCAGTTGACCCTGTCATTGCCAATAATCTAATTTTGTCTACGTCTGTTGTAAAATAGAGCAGTATTATCTACACAGTCTTTAAGCGCACTTTTTACTGAGAATTCAATTCTGTTAGTGAAACCTATTTTGTTAAGGGCTTTTGTGTTTCAATTTTTTCATTAAATACATACCAACTACTGTTCTTACAGAAAAGTGCTGATTCTGCCTGCGCAAATCTAAAAAAGAACTCTTATTTAAGCAGCACTTGTTGTTCACGCAATATACAGTCTAGTCTGCACTAATCTGGAAAAAAAAAATCTTCTATGCTCACCACCAAATACACAGTGTGACAGAGTGTTGTTAACCTGAAAAAGATATTCAGATAATTTCTTAAGCATTTTTTTGTTGCTGATGTATACAGTATAACAGCCTAATCTACAAAAGAATCTCCATTATTTCAGCAGACTAGCCTACTCTAATCCAAAATAAACTCTGTTATTTAAAGATGGCTTTTTTCTGAAATACTAGTTTGTAAAAAAAAAATAAAAAAAACCTATACACAGTGTCAGAATTGCTGTTAATCACTATAAATAAATTGAGCACTATGTGCAATAAAAAAATGTCTGGATAAAAACAACTATGGGAAGAATATGCAAATCTGCCTTCCATGATGTAATTAGGAAGACAGTTGCTGCCTCATTGTTGCAAACCAATAGAGGACGCTCACTGGAATGTGCAAGCCTGTCTTAAGACAGGATTCCAGTGAAATAACCCAATAATGGCTGCTCCCTTTAGCCTCATGCCCGACCTTCCAAGAGGCCTTTGTTTAGCAAAGGCTTGCACAACACACAATACACCCTTCATCTGCCCCCAGATTCATGTCCCACATCTCTGCCCCAGATTCATGTCTCCCCCATCTCTGCCTCCAGATTCATGTCCCCCCATATCTGCCCCCAGATTCATGTCCCCCCATCTCTGCCCCAGATTCATGTCCCCCATCTCTGCTTCCAGATTCATGTCCCCTCCAGCTCTGCCCCCAGATTCATGTCCCCATCTCTGCCCCCAGATTCATGTCCCCCCATCTCTGCCCCCAGATTCATGTCTCCACATCTCTGCCCCCAGATTCATGTCCCCCCCATCTCTGCCCCCAGATTCATGTCCCCCCCATCTCTGCCCCCAGATTCATGTCTCCACATCTCTGCCCCCAGATTCATGTCTCCACATCTCTGCCCCCAGATTCATGTCTCCACATCTCTGCCCCCAGATTCATGTCTCCACATCTCTGCCCCCAGATTCATGTCTCCACATCTCTGCCCCAGATTCATGTCCCCCATCTCTTCCCCAGATTCATGTCCCCCATCTCTGCCCCCCAGTGTCATGTCCCCTCCATCTCTGCCCCCAGTGTCATGTCCCCCATCTCTGCCCCCAGATTCATGTCCCCCATCTCTGCCCTCAGATTCATGTCCCCCAACTCTGCCCTCAGATTCATGTCCCCCATCTGTGCCCCCAGTGTCATGTCCCCTCCATCTCTGCCCCCAGTGTCATGTCCCCTCCATCTCTGCCCCCAGTGTCATGTCCCCCATCTCTGCCCCCAGATTCATGTCCCCTATCTCTGCCCCCAGTGTCATGTCCCCTCCATCTCTGCCCCCAGTGTCATGTCCCCCATCTCTGCCCCCAGATTCATGTCCCCCATCTCTGCCCTCAGATTCATGTCCCCCAACTCTGCCCTCAGATTCATGTCCCCCATCTGTGCCCCCAGTGTCATGTCCCCTCCATCTCTGCCCCCAGTGTCATGTCCCCTCCATCTCTGCCCCCAGTGTCATGTCCCCCATCTCTGCCCCCAGATTCATGTCCCCTATCTCTGCCCCCAGTGTCATGTCATGTCCCCTCCATCTCTGCCCCCAGATTCATGTCCCCCATCTCTGCCCCCAGATTCATGTCCCCCATCTCTGCCCCCAGATTCATGTCCCCCATCTCTGCCCCCAGATTCATGTCCCCCATCTCTGCCCTCAGATTCATGTCCCCCATCTCTGTCCCCAGTGTCATGTCCCCCATCTTTGTCGCCAGATTCATGTCCCCCATCTCTGTCCCCAGTGTCATGCCGTCCCCTCCTTCATCTGCCGTTTCACATTCCACCTCTATGCATACATACACACATTAAACTTACCTTCTCCGACGATTCCGAGTCCTCGCTCCCCCGCCACACTCTCTCTCTCTCCCGCCTGCCGCGACCATCGCTGTCGGCTCAAATGAATGAGCCGACATAGGAGGGAGCTGCCGGGGGCGTCATCACGTCACATCACGTCTACACAGCAGCGAATAGCCGCGTGAGTATTGCACCTCTGCGGCCCGCACAAAAGTCTCAAACTTTGTCTCTTAGAGACAAAGTTTGAGACTTTTGTGCGGGCCGCAGATATGCCTGTAAAGGGCCGCATGTTTGACATGCCTGGTTTAGAGGACAGCAGTCGGGAGATGTTTCACCCAATGCTTCGAGTGTTTAGTCCTTGTGTAGGCAGTCGAGCATTATACTATGTGGGGGCAGTAATAGAGAAGTATACTGTGTGGTGGGAAGGCACTAAGAAGCATTACACTGTGAAGGTGCACCAACAGTTCATTATAACATGTGGAGGCAACTAATGGGACATTATACTGTGCTAGGAGCACTAATAACCCATTGTGCCTCTTTCACACAATACATTGCTCCTTAGTGCTCCTACACAATAAAAATACACTGTCTACCAATAAGTATTTGGACACCCATGCAAATGAAGATACAGTATCTGCGGTCGTGATGTACATTACGCCTTCTGCTGTTAAATAGGAAACAGCATTGGCATTAGTTGCATGCAAGATGTGACGTAGTGCAGAGTTGTCTAATTTTGAGAAAGGGGTAATTGTGGAGTATCACAGAAATGGTCGATCCTTAAGGGACTTAGCAAGCGAACTGAATTACCCAAAATCGACAGTGGCCTATGTGATTATGAAAGAAAGTGAACGATGATTGTCAGAATGTGCCCCAAGTTGGCAGACCCCCACAACTGGGAGATACTAGAGACTGATGGATGCTGGCCAGAGAAACCGCACCCAACTGATGGCTCACATACACCAGGAGTTTCACCAGGCATCCGGGAGTTTTGTGTTGCTCAATCCCATCTGTAAGGAATCATCTGCTGGGTTCTACCAACTATTGAATATGAAGAAATATTGTTTTTCTATTCCACCGCAGGTGTCCAAGTACTTATTGATAGACAGTGTACTATGTGAGTCCCCCACACACAGTATAATGTAATGTTAGTGTCTCCATATACTATAATGCCTTTAATGACTTTATTGTTACTATGAGGTTTTGTCAGGTCCCATTTGCTTCATCTGACTACCTTTATATATTGTTTGAGGCATTTATTTGGCGGTATATGATTGGTGATGCTATTGACTTAGTGCTGCATGGTAGTAGTCATTGAAGGAAAATTTTGTCAAGACTTGTGCAACTGGTAGTGGATTAACAGTATTGGAAAGTATCATGAAAGAGATCGAGTCATCGCAGCATCATTCCCCTTAGGGCTAGTTCACACGTGAGTATAAGGGGAGGTTTTTGACAGCGGATTTCGCGTCCAAAACCTCCCCTTATAATGGTGGTCTATGGAGACCGCCGGGCTTCTGTTCTCCGCTAGCGGCGAGCTGCTGCTAGCGGAGAAAAGAAAGGACATGTCCTTTCTTCAGGCGGAAGCCGCGCTGTCTCAGTCGCGCGGCTTCCGCCCCCCGCAGCTCCCTCCTATGTCGGCTCATTCATTTGAGCCGACAGCAGAGGGTTAAGCCGCGACAGCGATGGTCACGGCGGGCGGGTTTTGACAAGAGAGAGACGCGGCTCGCCGCGGCTCTCTCTGTGTCAAAACCCGCGCGGGCAGTTCACGTGTGAACTAGCCCTTAAAGTGAATTTTAAAAAAGTTAAAACAAGTTTGATTTTAAAAAACTCTAAAATAAAAGACAATAAAATAAACCTGTTATTTTACATTTAAAAAACATTTAGTAAAAATAATATATTCTTTACAACTGCTATTAAATGACGCACAAAAAATAATATAGTATTTATACCACATGGCATGAAAAAATGTGTAGACATGAAATACATGTACCATGAACTGCAGGTTGCGTTATTTCTCCAGTAGTTGGAGTCACATGATGGCAAACATAGCAATGATATAATAAGTATGCATTCATGCTATGTATCCTGGGAATCAGGTTGTAGAACCAGTTTGTTACATAATAGGTGTAGTAAAACATACCCCTAGTGTATGAGTTATCCGCGCCAATGCAGGCTGTTTCTAGTGTCTGTAGTATTCTGATAGTTAATGTAAGATATTAGTGATCAGTTTCACAGCAAAACTAATGTAAATGAATTTCTTGGGAACAACACTGTAATAGCAATTTAATGGTTACTCCTATCACAACAAATGAAGTCAAATCTCAGAATCTCAAGAAACTAATATCATATCCTAGATTTAAGCCCAGACGTTCTGCCCAGACGTTCTGAGACAAAATTCTCCTATAAGATAACATGCACCCAGGAATACATTTTTAAAAAAACCTTTCACATCCTCATCGATGTACAAGTCTATGGAAGAATACTGTCAGAGATGATGCTCCTCATAACCTAGCAATGACGCTTCTGACAGTGGAGAGATATCGGTGCCAAAATTAATGGCACTGATATCTCCAGTATCGGGGCGCATACTGACAGCTTTCTAGCGATTTATAATACCGCACATTGATGAGGATGTGAAAGATCCACTTTAATGCATATGTTCCACTTCGATTTTCATGCAGGCTTTGCCGTGATTCTGCGTCGGAATCAGCATATGTTACATGTGGATTTTGTCAGAGATTTTCTTGAAGATTTAACCCCATGCAATGCAAAGGGTGAACTATGGAAGGAAAACCTGCTGAAAAAAATTGACGTCTCAGATTCCAGAATCCTCACTGCAGGTCAAGTCAGGTGCAGAACATACAATTGTCTCGAGTAGACTGACGTTCTCCAATGACATAACTCATTTAGGCTTAGGGTACATGCAGGCTGATTAACTTGAGAGGTGGGCCCAGAAACCTTAGGGGCCCATAAGCTGCTGTATCTCTGCCCAGTATGAGCAGACCAGTACTATAAATGATACATTTTAGGTGAGGGATCCGGTACAAGCTTTGCACTGGGTTCCAGGGGCTCCATGTTATATCTCTGGTAAGTACTGTATCCAAAATGTTTTCCAAACCTCTTAGACAGTGCAGAATAATCTGACCCATTGCTGCTTGTCCACCCTGTGAGCTGAATGTAATGTATCTGAATAATGACTGTACAACACAGATTCTTCTCTTCTATTAGCAAGCATTAGACTCAGGCTGGTAATAGGGAGGGGTCACTTTTCTTCCTGTCTCATTTTTCAGCACTACCTCTTTAATTGAAAGAGAAAATAGAAAAGGGGAATTTCGAGTGGGCGGGTGTGTGGGTTTACACATTACTGACTGCCTGCTTTCCAGGGTAGGTTTCTGCTTCTTCTGGCTTGTTCTTAGCAGCATTCAGCAAAGGACCTTGTTGTGGTAAGTAACAACAATATATAGTACCCAGAGCAATCCCGCAGAAGCAGTTCTCCCCAGTTCTCAGTGAAACAATTTATTTGCTGATTGTAGCCATTTGCAAGCACTTTGCTGACACTACAGAGGTGTCCCTAGAAACTCTGCATCCAACGACACAAGGTATTATGCTACTGCCGGTGCTTTTAGTATAAAGAGCATATGTGGACTTATATATGATTCTTGGCCCAGTGTCCTATCTTTATCATAGAGTATATTACAATGTAGCTTCAAGATCTAATCTACAGGGGGGTGGGGTGGTTTGTATACAGATGTTCTCTGTACGGGATGTCATACATAGAAAATATGGACAGCAGGCATATTCTTTATCTGTTAGGATACCTTTCCGTAACAGTAGGGTCTCCTCGTGCTGAAAATGACTATTGGAGCAGTATCTACTAGGACCACAGGAGTTTATTGAAAACATAAGCAATCTTGGAATGGTACAGACCTTGTGGATATCTTTCAGATACATTTGAGAAACACTTCTAGCAATGTCACCACAATGATTATTATTGTATGTACAGATTATCCTTAAGGCAATGATTGATTTGCAAATAAGTGGAATAAAGCCCTATGCATGCGGGCAAATCCAGACTATATATTACCCACATCTCCTGAATGTGGTCCAGAGACAAGTTCTCGTTGTATCATAGTAACCTGTTTCAAGAGTCCCTCCCCTGTCTGTGGCTCTACTGTATATAGTATGGGGCAATGGAGCCGCAAGGAAGCAAAGACTCCTAGTATCTCCTAGTATCTTTGATCATGATGAAGAAAAGTGTCTCAGTCTCCTGCCTGGGTTGAGCCAAGAAATCTGGCTGATGTGTGGACTTAATTTTCCGGTCCATATTCACCTGTATAAAGACAACCTAGGAGTGAATGAAACTCTTCACTGATTATTAATACTATTTATATGGGACACATGGTGCTTAGATTGAAAAATACTCTAATGCTCCATGCATGCAACCAGTTTTTACCCGCAATTGTGTATAAAAATACGGACAATTTCATTTTATGGCCCCATACACATTTTTAGTTTTTACGGATGTATGTCCAGACCATAGAAGAGCCTCCAAGTATGGAGCAGGTCCTATACCTATCCGTATTTGCGTCTTAATCAATACATTGAAATGTACGGGTCAGTGAAAAACAAGGATGACATAAGGATACCAATCTGTTTAGTTTCTACTGACCCACACAATGCACACAGTCACATGAGGAAGTCCTCACCGCACATGACCTAAAGAAAGGACATGCGACACGTCACAGGTGATGTACAGTATGTGACTGCCGTCCTGGTTTCTTTCTTTAGCTTTAACTCGTGCACCATTTATACAAATGTTTAACAAATGAATAAAGGGTTTGTTTTATAGGGCGTGATGAAAATGGGTTAAGGGGCTATAGACTTCAATGGGGCAGCACTGCAGTGCCCACACTCGCCACTAGAATTTGTATGTTGAGTGAGCATGATCTGCAGGTGTTCCTGGGTGTCGGACCCCCACAGATCTAATATAGATAAGCCTATCCTAAGGATCAATCATAGAAACCAGATAGCCTCTTTAATCATTGCCCTAAAGATTGGTTGTAAACAATTACATATTGGACATTCCTTATAAATTGGTCCTATATTTTTTTATAGTTGGAACATTATGATTATGAGCAACTGATTATTATAACTGCATTGACCTTAAATGGTGGGTTTTAATATCTGTAGGTAATTCAATTTGCGATGGAACATGCCACGTTTTGAGTAACCCCATATAGTCCATAGATCTGTTATATATAGATCTGTTAAGCGGTGTTCACACCGCCGCTGCTGTCCGCCCCGGGGTGTCCGCTGTAAACCCCAAGGAAACCGGACAGCAGACGGTTTGCGAGAGGTCGGCTTTAAAACCCATTCATTTGAATGGGTTTTCAAAGGTGATTGCCCGTGCGCGTTTTCAGCCTCGCCGCCTTGAGTCTGTTTTTTCCACAGTCACAAAATCCTACATGGAGGACTTTGTGTCCGCTGAAAAAAAAACAGACATCAGGCGGAGAGGCTGAAAACACGCACAAGCGGTCACCTTTGAAAACCCATTCAAATGCTTGCAAGCCATCTGCTGTTCGGTCTCCCCGGGATTTACAGCGGACAGCAGCGGCAGTGTGAATGCCACCTTATACAACCATGTGCATGGTCCCTCATAAATGATTTCTCTCCAAATGTAATTTCAATTAATTTCTGAAAAGCAGAAATTGAGGAACATCCTGAGTATAGTGAACATTTACTTCTACTTTTGTGACTGTAAAGTTAGCCATGTCATCTGTGCAATGAGTAATAGACCTGATATTTGTAGACATGTCACAATATACGTGCAACAGCTTCAAAAATATGAGTACTGTACAGCAAAGGGCTCGTTCACATCTGCGCCCGGACTCCGTTCTGCAGGTTTCTGTTTCCTGCACAAAACAGAGGCAGGAGACGGAAACCTGCAGGACTCTTTCATATCCATTCATTTGAATGGGTTTGAAATATGTCCGGCCGTGAGCGGCGGTGAGCGTTTTATGCTCTCCGCCGCAAAAACTTTTTTTTTTAAATCGGACACAGAGTCGAACATGCAGTACTCTGTGTCCGATTTAAAAAAAAACGGTTTCGCGGCAGAGAGCATAAACCACTCACCGACGCTCGCGGCTGGACACAGTCTAACAGGTTTCCCTCTTCTGCATGCAGAAGACGGAAACCACAGAACGGACTGCCGAACGCTAGTGTGAACCTAGCGTAAGACCTCATTCACACATCTTTGTTTTGCATCAGTGTATAAGCTAAAACCAAAAGTATAGACTACAGACAGATAAAGCGTAATAGAAAGATTTTCACCTGCTGTGTGGCTTTGACCTGCTTTTATGTATGGCTTACATTCACTGAAGCAAAACACTGATCAAAAAAATAACGTGAATATCTATTTAATTTCTATTGTTACTGATTTTTATTTAGGTATTTTAACTGTAATCTGAGTCTTTGAAGCCAGAAATATGTCATAGTCTTTCAGTTAGGCAAAATATTGCCTATAGTAAATGTGCTTATAAATGCACTTTCTTGTGTTGCTCCCCTGGGGTAGGCATTTTACTGGGGTAGGCCTTCACTTTACTTTTGAAGCATACATTCTGTGTTCAGGAAATATGGCTGTGTAGACATTCCAGCAATTGCAATAAGGTGTCATGTGGCTGATACAACACTTTTTTACATGAATGTGAAATGCACCTCACTCCAGCGGAGTCTGACTGCAACCCAAAAGCAACAATTATAAAAAAGAAAAAAAAAAAGTTGACAAAACAGATAAGAAATGTTTGCCCATTGAAGTCACAGTAAAGTTGCATGATCGTGTTACCTTTAACGTTCCGCTAGTCATCTGCGTGTGAACAGAAGCAGGCAAGCTCTAAGGCTATTGATGAATTAGTCATGTTACTGTATCACATGATGTAATATATACATTCTTTAAACATGACAGCATTAACAGATTTTGGTTCCTTTCCATGGAAACCTGTGCTAAAGTCCATGTCTGTCTCTTCTGCAACCCAACCTTGTTTCTCTCACTGCCTTATCACTGGGATATGAGTGTGTGGTCTATAATGCATTAGGGAGTGTGTGTGTGGGGGGGGGGGGGACTTTAAACACTTACCGTATTTATTGGCCGTTATAAAACATAGAACAGAGCTTTCTGTGTCATATGAAAGATGAGATTCGCATTAGTGTTTTATTCGTCCTATCATAAAAACACAATTGAGATTGAGGGCAGCTCCAGTTGTATATAAATATATCAATGCCTACTGTGTTTTTGTCTGATCATATCTATTGAAATAATATAGAAATAAGTTGCAATTTGAGAATCTTATCTTTCATATGACACCAAATGCAGAATTCTATGTTTAATGATGGCTGAGATACTAGTCAGTTTTTCTGCTTTATGAGAGCCTGTGCACCGCTACTCCAGTGAGAGAAACAAGGCAAAAATACAGAAGGGGCAGGAGTGAATTTCAGTTCAATATTTCACAAAAAGTAGTGAAGTTAGGTTACTACTAGAGATGAGTGAACAGTAAAATGTTTGAGGTTCGATATTCGTTTCGAGTAGCCCCTCAATATTCAACTACTCGAATTGAATATCGAACCCTATTATAGTCTATGGGGGAAAAATGCTCATTTCAGGGGTAGGCAACGTTCGATCAAATTATACTTACCATGTCCACGAGTGAGGGTCGGGCTGGATCCTCCGAGAAGTCTTCTCCGTGCAGCGCCCCGTGCATCTTCCGGCTCTTCAGTCACTCTGCCAGGCATCGGGCCTGGGCAGAGCCGACTGCGCATGCGGACTTGCGCAGTCGGCTCTGCCCAGGCCCGATGCCTGGCAGAGTGAATGAAGAGCCGGAAGACGCCGCGGGGAAGCTGCACGGAGAAGACTTCTAAAGGTAGTAGAAGAACCAGCGTTGATTGGCCGACTGTATAGCATTCGGCCAATCAATGCTGGTTCTGCATCGAACTTTTACATTCGAACAGCGAGTGGTACTCGATCGAGTACGAGTATTTTGAATACCGTAGTATTCGATTGAATACCTACTCGATCGAGTACTACTCACTCATCTCTAGTTACTGCAGTACAATACTTATTAATGACACAAATACTGCCAAAAAATCTAAGTTTAGTTACGCTTTAAATATGGACCTAAAATGGACTGTAAACATCCTGGTTACATGTTTGGGAAAACATCTATAGATTCAATATATTTACATAAGTTAAAAATATGGCGGTTACAATGCTTCATAATAGTCAGGTACAGACCCAAAAAAGCATTTGGTTGGTTCTAACAATATCACAGTCCTGGGCATAGATCTAGGCGGTTCATATATATTTGAAATAAACATCCCTTCATTCTTTCATGTTAAAGGGATTCTACCATTGAAATGAATTTTTTGGGCGATCACACGTCGGAATAGCCTTTAGAAAGGCTATTCGTCTCTTACCTTTAGATGTGATCTCCACTGCACCGTTCTTTAGAAATACCGTTTTTTACCAGTATGCAAATTGGTTCTCTCGCAGCGAAGGGGGCGGGCCCCAGCGCTGAAAATGCGATGGGGGTGTCCTCACTGCTGCTTGAAAACATGGTCCAGCGACGCCTCTATCTTTGGATGGATCCTCCCCTTCTTTCGTCGTCTTCCTTTGCATCACCTCCGACGCCTGCGCAGTTGGCTCTGCCAGTGAGACACCAGCAGAACCCAGTGCGCATGCCAGCCAGCGGCCATTTTTGGGAGGCCGCTCTTGCAGTTCAATACAGGAGCAACCTCCCAAAAATGGCCGCCGGCCGGCATGCGCACTCAGCTCTGCTGGTGTCTCACTGGCAGAGCCAACTGCGCAGGCATCGGAGGTGACGCAAAGGAGTTTTCGTAACGTGGGGCTTTTAGCTTAAAGAGATATGCTTTGTGATACACCCTTTATGGTTATCGTAGTCTCATGTATTTTTGATGCCTTAAGTATGATTAAAGCAATAAATAGTTTTCATATTATAGGTACTGTCTACTTTTTGTTGGTCTAATAGCATGCTAGCAATTATGTTTGCCTACTTGACAACCCCTGCTATGTTCTAGAGATAAATCTAGGTCTTCTGGATATGTCATTGTTAACTCATTAACCCATTGAGGACATCTTCTGAGTAATCCTAAAGCTACAGAGAAATGATATTACGTGGCACTGACCTCATTCATCACCATCTCAACCATGTAGCTGTTTACACTTACATTTACTTCCAGATTAGGGTAAGTTCACACAGGGTTTTCTGTGTAGGAACCTGAGGCGAAGACCGCCTCAGGATCCGATCCAAAAACCAGGGTAGCCGTGACTGCAATGCCGGTGCACTGCAGCGGCATCCAGTCGCACACTCCGATCCGGATTAGGCCCAATAATTGGGCCTAGTCTGGAGGAGGGTGAGTCTTCAGGCAGAATGGCGAGGTGACTCAGCCTGAAGAATGAGCATCTCACTTCTTTTTTCCGGGAGCTCTCATTGATTTCCATGGGAGCCATCTCCATGTGAACTCAGTCTAAGATGGTTTTTATACCTGTCATCACCTTAGTATCAATGTCAGTGAGCTACATCAGTGTGGAACATTTCTACCTGTTTCTAACCATTCTGTCCAGTCTGTAGAAGAACTACATTAATGGAGCAATTTCTATAAAAAACAAAACAGAATAGCAACATGAAATGAGACGTAATAACATATTGCCATTCTATACTAAATGCTATCAATGTCCTGTGTCTGGATCTACTTTATTTTTTAGCAATAAATAAATCGCTCCCACATGGAGCTATGTAAACCTTTTAAATACAGCCCAAGGCTGCCTGCGCTATACGGGCCCATGCACACGGAGTTAACGCGTGCGCATTTTAGCATAATACACGTGTATAGAATACACGTGTAAAAATAACATTCCCATAGGCTTCAATGAAATTTATTACACGTTTAAAAAAATGTATCAAAAAAACACGCCAAACGCTTGTTAACTCCATGTGCATGGACCCTACCAAGTACCTGACGTGAGACTCAGTCCGAACGATCACCATATTTCCCGGTCTGTACATTATGATAGTTATGTATGATGTTAGGTGCCCCTACCTCAGTGTCCCACTCTTGTGTGCTCACCATGGTTTATCCATCTTTCACGTCTGTGAAAAGTAGATCAATTTTTATTGTTTCATTTTCTATATTCTGTATGTCTCTGGGTCAGATGACATCAGTTTTTTTTTCATAGACCCATAGACTTTCATTGATGTGATGCATCAGAAGTTGTGAAAAAAAGGACATGCTTCCATTGGTTTTTGACAGGCCATGAAAACTGCTGACACCATAAAATAGGAAATGCAGACGTGTGAATAAGGCCTAAGGCATGACACTACTAGCAATGATTGAACAGTTGTAGAGACACAGCCCTTTGATTAGGGGAACGAAGACACACAGTTGTCTATCAATTTCCAGGAGAGAAAATAGGAACAGCACAATTGTACACAGTCCAGTCATATTAATGTGACCATCGCCTACTTTTGACGTCAACGTTAAATAACCAATCGCAGAAGACACGTGTCATCTGGGTGCACTCATCATTGTGGAAGGCACGATGGATCAACACAAGTATGCATCTATCCTTGCAGACCATGTTCACCCCTACATGCGAATAGTTTTTCCTCAGGATGATGGCATCTACCAGCAGGACAATGCGATGAGTCATAAAGCTTGCAGTGTACGTGCCTGGTTCGAGGAGCACCAGGATGAGTTTATCGTACTCCCTTGGCCAGCAAATTCCCCAGACTTGAACCCAATCGAGAATCTGTGGGACCACCTTGATCGGGTTGTTCGCGCCATGAATGCTCAACTGCGTAACCTAGTGCAGCTGGCCATGGCACTGGAGTTGGCATGGCTCAACATCCCAGTGATCATCATCACAACATCCTCTTTCTTCCTGCACGTCTCACAGCAGTCCGCTTTGCGAAAGTTGGTTATTCTGAATTCTGACAGGTGGTCACATTCATGTGACTGGACTGTGTAATGTTTCGGCACAGTTTTTACATGAGGTATGCAATTATCTACTAAAACCGGTATCTCAGGATAACAGATAGGTCTTTTTTTTTTTTTTTTTTTTAATAAAAGAAAGCCCAGCACAATTTAGATAATAGACACATTAGAGGACTAGGTATCACATTGGTCTCCAGACATCTGCGTTCTGTAATTTATTACAGAAGATATTGATTTGTCAAAAGACATATATGGATTATTATCAAATCTTGGAAACGTATTTTATATCTGAAGGGAATTTCCTGTCTGTTTTATGTACCGACTCGAATATGTTCTGCCAATTTATTTTATTATTACCTTCCTGCATTCCTTTTGAGCTTCATAACTACGCGGTAGAGATTGGCTTGATATTTCCTGCCAAGGTTCAGTGCAGGTTTTGCATCATGCAGTGAGTCATGTAATGTCATGAAAACAGTCTGTAAGAACATACAATTGTCACGTGGAATGGAAAGATGTTGCCCAAGCTTTCTCATCATCTAAATGTAGAAGCCCCCTTTAATGCTGTGTCCCAATGTAGTGAAACGCAGCAAAAAAATTCTGCAGACAAAAGCAGTAAAACGCATCACGTTTTTTTTCATTGCGTTTTTGTAGAGATTTTCTATGGAGACCTTCTGCCCTTATAATAACTATATGAAAAACATCAAGTGGATGTGTTGATGGGATTTGCGTGTATCCCATCCACTTTGCAAGTACTGTGAAACACAGTGTTTTTTGCCATGGCATTTCTTCAGTGCCAAAAATGCTGTGTTTCGCAATGTGAGGCTTAGGTTGATACCTCATGTTGTGGAAACGCAGCTTTTTTTGTTGCAGATTTTGTGTGCAGTTTTTTTGAGCCAAAGCCAGGAACAGATTGAGTAGTAGATAGGAGTATAAGTACTTCCTATATATTTCCCATTCCTGTTGTAGCAATTCTTGGTTTTGGTTTAAAAAAAAGCAAACAAAATCTACAACAAAAAAAAACGTGGGGCCTAAGCCTGAGTTACATATCAGAAAATAGTAGACCAGTGCAAAGTATGCAATGCTTAAAGAGGACCTTTCATGAGATCGGGCACATGCAGTTTTATATACTGCTGGAAAGCTGACAGTGCGCTGAATTCAGTGCACTATCGGCTTTCCCGATCTGTGCCCGGTGTAAAGCGCTATCGGTCCCGGTACCGTAGGGCTTTACAGTCAGAAGGGCGTTTCTAACACTTAGCCAGGGACGCCCTTCTGCCCAGCAGCGCCTATCGCGCTGTACTGTGGAGCGGGGAGGAACTCTCCTGATAATACTCATCTATGGACGAGCACTGTGAGCAGAGGGAGGGGGCGTTCCTCCCCGCTCACACTGTACAGCGCGATAGGCGCTGCTGGGCAGAAGGGCGTCCCTGGCTAACTGTCAGAAATGCCCTTCTGACTGTAAAGCGCTACGGTACCGGGACTGATAGCGCTTTACACCGGGCACAGATCGGGAAAGCTGAATTCAGCGCACTGTCAGCTTTCCAGCAGTATATAAAACTGCATGTGCCCGATCTGATGAAAGGTCCTCTTTAAAGGGAGTCCTGTCGGAAGGAAATTGGTTATAACCCTAATCCCAGTATATTGCATAGGTGATTCTACAGTTGCTAAATATGCTTCTGTTAATCAGTTTTGGAACCCCATTTTTGTGTCAATTGCAGATTCATTAATATGCAAATGAGGGAAAATATGTTTTTCCTGGAATCTAGAGCGGAAACTAAAGTCTAGACAAACTAAGAAACGCCCCACACAGCATTTTTTCTGTAATTTGAATAAAATAGGTATGTAAATGGGGCTTCAAGGCTGAAACACAGAGGCATATTGCTAACTGTAGAGTCACCTTTGAGGTACTGTGATTAGGTTTAGAAACAATTTACTGCTAACAGATTCCTTTTAACAAGACACATAACATTTTGCAAGTATAGGTAATTAAATATTTTGCAGAGTTTTAAAGATTTTCTCTAAATATCTTGTGGTCACAGTCGACCATGGATGCAAGATCTTTCTAAGGTCAGAAAATCCGCCATGATTTCCCTATTGTGGCCGGGATATCTTCTCGTACATGTAGTGTCTCTGCCTTATAACCCAGCTACAATAAGAAAATCATAGCTGGGTTTCTGACAAGTCCCAGACCATAGAAAGTTTCTGCATTTGTGATCATATCCATTGGTAATCTAGCAAGACAACAGATGCCACCTCTAAGGTAGTAGAGAAAATCTTTAAAACTCTGCTGAATTTTTAACTACTTACATTTGCAAAAATGTTTAACTTTTAATTATCTTCAAACATATAAAAAAAATGGCAGCACTCCACAATTTACTAGAAAAAATGTGGGTTTATCCCAAGAAGGGCGACGTTTCGGTCCTTACTAGAACCTTTCTCTGGCTTTAGAAAGGTTCTAGCAAGGACCGAAACGTCGCCCTTCTTGGAATAAACCCACATTTTTTTTCTATTAAATTGCTGGAGTTCTGACAATTTATACTTTTGGATGCCCAATTGAGGGCTTGCCACCCCCTTCTCTAGATCTGTACCTGGTTGGTATACTGTGCTGCTTCAGTATTTTCTTTTTTATCTACAAATATAGATATGGTTATGTTCATGGGAATTCCCCTTTAAGGGGTTGTATGATATATGTCCAAAGCATTCATGGGTTGTGCATGGTATTTCAACTCTCTGCAATGCCAGATACCAACTAGAGCTCATGTTATTAGGGGGCGTTCACACGATGTAACGCGGCGTTGATTCTGACACGTAACTCGTGTCAGAATCAGTGCTGCAAAACAGAATCCCATTGACTTCAATGGATTTCATTTAGCGCGCGTAACACATTGAAATCAACGAGTTAAAAAGCCTCCCATTGATTTCAATGTGTTACGTGCACTAAACAGAACCCATTGAAGTCAATGGGATTCTGTTTTGCAGCGCTGATTCTGACACGAGTTTACGTGTCAGAATCAACGCCGAGTTACATCGTGTGAACGCCCCCTTACTGTTATATGCATTATCACGCCAGTAAATATTTCTCTAAAACTCTTTAAAATAACATATACAGTATGTGATAGCAAAGATGCTTTTTTTTTTTTTCTGGTAATTGGCCATGTTATTTCCTTGTCTTCCTTATGTTACAGAATTCAGCGCTGACCTTGCTGCTTCCGATGAGAATGATGTAGCTGAACAATTTAAAGGAACGTGGAATCCTATCATCTGTGCCAACACTACTGTATATTGTCAGAAATGTCACTACCTATAATCAGTCAGAGGGACCTCAGGACCTACCAAATAGTGAAGACCAGTACAGAATATGTCTATAAATCTACCTATGCACCCTCTGGCTTCCCGGTCTTCATAAAACTTTTGGCTTTGGCTGAACGAACTGATAGGTAAATAGACTAGCCAAACATAACTAGATGCTTGTAGAATGTGGGTTCTAACCACGAAAACTAAAAGCTATCCACATCTGATAACACACCTTAAAGGGAACATTTACATTTCACATTTACAGAACCATTGATGGATCAGCTGTGTATAGACTGAATGTACTTAAAGAGAACCTTTTACCACCTCCACCAATTTAAGTTCTTAGCATCTGGTAATGGCCTCCACTCCACTGATTCCAGCACAGTTGAAATTTTCTCTCTAGGTCCCACCATTCCTGAGCAACAAGTGCAGTTAGTTTTGATGACTGATGAACTATTTCTGCTCTGGAGGGCCAATGTCAGAGCTCAGAATCACATACCTTGCCTGCTCATGCCTGACACCGACCCGAGCTTCTGACCGTAAAGAGCCTAAATAGCTTATAAAGGTGCAAAACTAAAAGCAGTGATTGCTCTAGAATGGTGGAGACCAGAGAAAAAAAATCCAACTGTGCTAGAATCAGTGGAGCAGCAGCTATTAACAGATACGACAAGCTGGACTTGGTGGTGGCGGCGAAAGGTCCTTGCTAAAAGACTTTCTTATCTGACTTTTTCATTATAGCTGTAATTCTGTTAAACATTGACAAAAATAATAACCATTAATAAAACACCATAACAACAGTGTCACACTGATAGTGAATGGTGGTCAGCCACAGCTTTATTTTAAAGAGCATATGATATATAGACAAATGTATGATATCAGTGTTATTACCGAGACTTGTAGTGGCTGATGTCATTCTCTATGCCAGCCAACCTTTCCTGGGTGGACATGTCCTTCATGATCGGCAATGGTTGTTTTTTTAAGACAGATCTGTCCTTTCTGCCACCTGTGACATCTAGATGAACAGTAGAACAGTATCAAAACTAACTGTAAAAGCATACTAAGGGTGCCTTCACACGGAGTCTACGCTCCGTGTATTCTGTCTACGCGCCATGTATTCTGTCCATTTTACACGTGTAAAAATACATTGCCATTAAGTTCAATGGCTTGTTCGTATAACGCGCATGAACTCAATGGCTAACTACATTTTACACATGTATTTTTACACGTGTGAAATGGACAGAATACATGGCACGTAGACAGAATACACGGAGCATAAACTCTGTGTGAAGGCACCCTAAGGCTAAGGAAATGAGCCGGAAACGCAGCGCTAAAGCGCTGCAGGAACAACCGCGGTGTGAACGCATTGCGATTCTTCCCGCAGCGCTTTGAACAGAAAGTTCACAGAGTTTTCCTTCGGATCCACCATTAAAAAAAAAACAAAAAAAAACCAGGTGACGACACACAGATGACAAACGGAATACATCAGTGTGCCGTCCTAGGTTTTTAGTCTCCCATAGGAGTCTATGGGCGAGTCCATTCTGCAAAAACTGAACAGAATAGGACATGTTCTTCTGATGTAGTGCAGAATCACGGCTCGATATATATATATATATATATATATATATATATATATATATATATATATATTTTTTATTTTTTTTATTTTTTTTTTGCACACCTACCTTACTATTAGTAAATTCCATAAAATGGGGACATATTGTAATAACAGAAGTGCCATGTTATCTTAAAGCGGTTGTCCACAAATTTCTGGACTGAGGGAGTCTGCTGTTGTGCCGTCCATGGTGGGCTGTGCCTTTGCCGACAAAATTCCTGTGTCATATGTGACCATTGAGGCCTCAGTAACCACTGAAATAGAACCGGTGAGGTATGTGAGTGACATCACTTGGTCATTTCCTATGGGCACTGATGCCACTGATTGGCTTCTGCTGGCAAAGGCACGTCATGCACGGGACAGAACAGTGGTGAACATGAGCGTGTTGGGGACAATTGGGTATGTTTTGGGGTTTTTTGTTTGTGGTTCAGCTTCCCCGGCCTCCTCCTTGAGTCCTGAAATTAGTGGCAATCCTTTTCAGTTATAAGAACAACAATATTAATGATTAATCTATAACATGTTTGTACTTGAAGGGAACGGCAAACAATTCTCAGTGGTGTGGAGTATATTAGTAGAAGAAAATCTGAACGTCTTACAGAAATTGTTGGGATATTTCGGACTTCAAATACAATTGGAATTGTGACAGAATGGATGACAAATGAGTCACTACACTCTCTTCTGTATCAGGTTGGAGATTTATCTCAGTAATCTAGTTTAAAAGAAATGTTTTATCAGAAAATTACATTTTAAGTATATACTTTTAAAAAAATGTTGATGATGAGACATAAAGATATTGAAATATTCCATTTTCCACAATGACCACTAGAGCAGTCATGGCAGGATAATTTTTTATTTCTGTAACTCACTAGTCAGCTTTGTTGTATAGGTTTAGGTCAGAGTAAGCAGAGTAATTTCATTATTTCAAGATGGCAGAGGATTTTATGACAGTCCTAATGTACTTCTGACAGCCTAGATACATTGGGATGCCATCGCTGTAAACTATACAGACAGATAAGGCTCTGTATGCAATTTCTTGGTCTCTGGGGGACTGAATATAAGAAGCGGGACTGAATATAAAAGCTATCATAAAGCATAAATTCTATCAATACAAAAAGTACAGGAAGAAATTGTGAAAATCGAATATAGTAACTTAAAGGATGTAAAAAATGTCTACAACATTTAGAAAATAACAAACACATCGGGGGAGATTTATTAAAGGGATTCTACCACTAAAACACATTTTTTTCTAGTTAACACGTCGGAATAGCCTTTAAAAAGGCTATTCGTCTCCTACCTGTGGAAGTGCTCTCCGCCGCGCCGTTCGTTCAAAATACCGGTTTGTACCGGTATGCTAATTAGTTCTCTCGCAGCGATGGGGGCGTCCCCATCGCAGGAGCAGCGATGGGGGCGTCCCCATTGCAGCTCGAAAACCGACCGCAGCGCCGCCTCTATGGTCTTCTGTATCCTCCCCTTGCTTCTTCAGCGTCTGTCGGACGCCTTCGCAGTACGCTCTGTTCGGCGAAGATTGCCGAACGTACTGCGCATGTGCGAAATTGCGGTGCCCGCACTATGGTGCCCGCACCATGCGCAGTACGTTTGGCAATCTTCGCCGAACAGAGCGTACTGCGCAGGCGTCCGACAGACGCTGAAGAAGCAAGGGGAGGACACCGAAGACCAGAGAGGCGGCGCTGCGGTCGGTTTTCGAGCTGCAATGGGGACGCCCCCATCGCTGCGAGAGAACTAATTAGCATACCGGTACAAACCGGTATTTTGAACGAACGGTGCGGCGGAGAGCACTTCCACAGGTAGGAGACGAATAGCCTTTTTAAAGGCTATTCCGACGTGTTAACTAGAAAAAAATGTGTTTTAGTGGTAGAATCCCTTTAAGAATGGCATTTGATTCCTTGCCTAAACGTTGGCTGCTTGTTGATGAACCCCATATACTTTTTCATCACTTTTAAAACGGGTCGAAAAGCTTAAGTTGCATGTTTTAGCACAACTGCCACATGCCCAAACTCAGCAAATTTTTTGGGCCATAAAATGGGCACAAATTCCCCCATAAATTGAATTAATGAGGTTACAATTAAATAGATGAGACATTTCCCCTAAAAGGGAAAAATAAACGGCAGTCATGGATTTAGTATAATGTATGTACAATAGTACCAAAAAGAAACATATGCACATATTTATAGGGGTTATTTTATCAATCGCATTCACATGACCGAGTTACAGACGTGATACTTGGTCGTTGTGTTGGCTGGATTTACCAGCATGAACAGTATGCTGGGAGAAGGCCTCCTAGTATTATAGTTGTCTATGATGCTAGGAATCCCTGCCTCCCAGCGAACTATTGTCCTATACAGATTATAATATGGGACAGTATGTCGTTGTGAGGCAGGGACTCCTAGCCGCATTGATAACTATTGCTAGGAGTTCCAGTCCCGGCATACGGTTCAGACGAGTAAATCCAGCCAACACAAGGACCAAATTTCCCAGCCAAAGCTCGGTCATGTGAACAGGTGCTCATATGGACTATTAAGACAGTGAAATGGATATCACCTGTGGGCATCTCCTACTGAAAGCCTGTAGGTCTCGACAAGGCATCTTTGACTAATCATTGGAATGATTGGGAATGGCATTCTATGTCTTCCCTATAGGGGGAATCTATGACAAATCTTGGCCAGGGCAGATTCTAACATGGTCAATGCCAATATAAAATAATTGCCAATAAAATTCAATTTATATCACCCAACACTTGTTACTAAAGCTGCATTGACAATGTATGATCTGCTTATTCTCGTAAAGATTAAAAAGTCTTTTTTTTTAACTAAATGGCATCTTTCTCTCTGCTTGCAGCATGATCTGTATCCTACAGTCCCACTCAGTATACGTATCAGAATTCTTGCAGATGTCGCTGCAGGATTGTTGTTTTTGCACAACCAGCATCCTCCCATAACGCTCCAGAGACTGAAACCTTGTAACATATTATTGGATGCTCAATTCCGGGCAAAGGTAATTAAGAGGAAAAAAGAATATTTTGTCCAATTATTTATGATTAAATCAGGAATAATTCAAGTGAGGGATAGATAGATAGATAGATAGATAGATAGATAGATAGATAGATAGATAGATAGAATGCATTATTATTATTATTATTATTATTATTCTGCTCAATTTTGTGGCGCACATAATGATTATCACCCATTATTACAGCTCTCAGATTTCTGGCAGTCAGACCTCCAGAAAGTAAATTTCTCCAAGGA
This sequence comes from Leptodactylus fuscus, assembly GCF_031893055.1. NCBI lineage: Eukaryota > Metazoa > Chordata > Amphibia > Anura > Leptodactylidae > Leptodactylus > Leptodactylus fuscus. The sequence goes on along the minus strand of NC_134271.1, from coordinate 48,979,592 downwards.
CCAGCAGGAAAATACTTCCATGATATATCTTTCACCTCAAAGGCTGCAAAAACATGGACCAACCACAGCAGATGATATATACAGGTTGGTAAATAAAGCATTAAATCAAAGATAAAGTTTCATTTTCTCTATATTCAGCTAACTCCATCAGTCCTATAGAATTGAATAGAACAGTATGGCTCATGTGTCACCACTGCTATATTCAAATGCCTTTGAACTGGGGGTCATGATGGTGATGATGGTGGTCCCAGTGTTCAAATGCCAGTGATCATGTCTGCGCAATCCACAGTGACACTGCTGCTCTACCACACTCTGAGCAAGCTTCTCAGGCATCTTAAAAGGTCTCGCCTCTCACTCTGCTATTTCTGCAAAACTCTGGCTTTTTATCCTGTCCCCTCCTAACCAGTGTCCATGTGCAATGCTGAGTGCTACAAAGCACGCCACCACCTCGACACTGGCCTCAGAGGTACTATAACATTGGTGCTATCTGGCTATACTGCCATACACTGTGGCCCATTATCCCTTTACAAGCTAAGGAATAACAAAGGTGTGGAAATCAATGTAAGTGAAAGACACACAATTTTATGTTTGGGTATTGGGGGATATAAGGACTACCACCTCATATTGACAGTGTGAATTCACATGTGGCAGATTTGTTGCAATCTGTTTGCATCTCTACCATTCATCTTAATGGGACTGCGCAAAATCAGTGCACATGCTACAAAAATAACACCACTTGTTTTTCACTGAAATTTTTGGCTCGTGAATTTAGTCTAATACAGGCTGTAACTCAGGATTAGGAACATGCATCCATATTTGGTGGAAATCATCTTGGGGCTGTTCACATTTCGATCATGTTTAACTGATACATTTTATGGATAAAAAAAACTGATGCTAATAACTTATGGAAACTGATCCATTTACATAGAGTACCTGACTGGGTTTTTTGTTGTTTTTTTTTTTGGGGGGGGGGGGGGGGCACAAAAGTGGGTATTTCCTCTTTGTAAGGTCTCCAGAAACTAATCTGATTAGATGGTCATCACTTTCTATCCATTATATCTGTAATTTTGACCAGTCAAACTGATGATCAAAACATTATCAAAACGGCAGCTTAAAGGGATTCTACCATTAAAACATTTTTTTGTGTGGATAAGACGTCAGAATAGCCTTTAGAAAGGCTATTTGTCTCATACCTTTAGACGTGATCTTCGCCGCGCCGTTCCTTAGAAATACCTGTTTTTACCGGTATGCAAATGAGTCCTCCCACAGCAATGGGGGCGGGCCCCAGCACTCAAACAGCGATGAGAGCGTCCCCACCGCTGCCAGAGAAGGGTCTCCAAGCGCCGCCTCCTTCATCCGCCACGTCATGTTCAAAGTCTTCTTCCGGCGCAGGCTCGTAACCTAGCAGACCAGAGCAGACTGCGCAGGTGACTAACAATACTGTGCAAGTGGCCATTCTCCCGTGACCTGTGCGCCTGCGCAGTCTGCTCTACTCTGCTAGAAGTTACGAGCCTGTGCCAGAAGAAGACTTTGAACATGACGCAGCGGACGAAGAAGGAGGCGGCGCTTGGAGACCCTTCTCTGGCAGCAGTGGGGACACTCTCATCGCTGTTTGAGCGCTGGGGCCGCCCCCATCGCTGCCAGAGAACTCATTTTCATACCGGTAAAAACCGATATTTTTGAGGAACAGCGCGGTGGAGACCATGTCTAAAGGTAAGAGATGAATAGCCTTTCTAAAGGCTATTCCGTCGTCTTATCCACACAAAAAAAAAGTTTTAATGGTAGAATCCCTTTAATGATCTGCTTATTGACAAAAACCCAAAGCATAGGGAGGTATGCTATATATCTATATAGATATATATATATACCTATATCTATATAGGTGACAGGCAAAGTGCTGGGGTCCCGCTATATCAGCCCCAGATTCCTGATTTATGTGTGGTCCAGTGTGAGTCTGGAATAGGTTTCAGCCCCAGGTGTGGGTTATTGGCTTGTTACTGGCCCATAAAAGCCTGCTGAGCCTGCACTGTAGGGCAGATCCTGGGAGGAGAGGAAGGTGTTGGGTCTGTCCTGACACTGAGAGCCTTGTGATACGGTATAGTGGGGTTTTTTTTTTTGGTTGATTCATGTGGCTGTCAGTAAGCTACATGTACAGTTAGTGTTTTCTGTTTAGTTAGTGGTCAAATGAGCAGGATTTTGTTTGACGTTATTTTGCCTGAAGTTAAGGCTGTGTTTTATTTTGCTTATTTTTGTGCCTGACGTACAGGTTTACTTATTTTGCTGTTTTTCTTAAATACACCGCTTTGCTTTCTGTACCTGAAATTCCTCCTGATGAACAGCCCATAATAGGGCTAGGGAAACGTGTTGAGGAGATGGGTATATGTGGGGAAAACTCTCTGAAGCCACTTTACTAGGAGTAGAGATAGAGTCTGGGTGTTTTATGACCAGCCTAGTCTTGTTTGCTTCCATGCCGGAGTCCCCATTGAATCTATGGGACTCTGACTACATGCCATGTTACTAAAGAAGCTCTTCAAATATAGCATTGAGGCTTCAACTTAATGTGAGGTTTGGTAGAGACCAGTGGGAGTATTTAAGTGGTTGATATTGATACCACACACACTATTGAAAGGTCTATCCACCCACATTTTTTTGGTGTTTTTAGGACTTAATTTATACTTGTACGAATTGTTTTAATGGATCCAGTAAAAGTTACATTTTAGTTACTCCTTCAGTGAACTAATACTGAGATGTGTTTTATTCTAATTATGAATCTTCTTTGCAGCTTGGGAATTATTATGCATGAAACCCTTAGCCGGAAGCAACCATTCCAAGGTAAGTACGTGATCCAGCCATTCTTACAATAAGAATTGTAGAGGGGATCCCCACTTAAGACCCTAAAAGTAGCTTGGTGCTCTGACAGATGTGACCTTTGCTGAACATTAGTACAGAGTGCCAGGAATATTGCCAGGAAACAGCAGTGCCCTTTCATTATGGCCAGCTTTTTTGGACTTGTTTGGAGGCAATGTTCACAAAGCAGGGCACTGAAGGGGCTCATTGCTTTCCTAACATTGCTTTTCAGCATTAGATGTCTAGTCCTCTCTGAACAGACATTGAAATCATATTCAAGCCATTTACCAATAATGTCCTAAATGGTCACTAAACTTTTTGTAATTTTTGCACAATTCAAAGTATAAACTTTTTTCCTTTTCCCCTCCAAATTCTACATTCCCTCTGAAATCTAGGCTTGTTCTATCTTGGTCTCCGAAGATGGATCATTAGCTAACTGAAGTATCAAATTAGAGCTGCCCATAGAAAACTAAGGCGGGAGGGCAGCCTAGTGAGAGAGACGCAGAGATACACATACATGCTGTATAATATATTTTCTGGTTAACCCGAGTCCTTGCTTTACACCAGTAGCATTTAGTACTTCTCTACGATGTCTTTCATGCTAGGTGCCATCAGAGAGAGTAAAAGTTTCCTCATACTTTCCCCATGAGCTATTTATGAGGGATATTGTAGCAGCTAGTCTCTACCTATGAACATGTGACTATTGAGAATTATAGATGAACACTGCATAAGGAAGACTAGAAATAAATCAAATACAGGTTCTATAATGGCCAGAAATATCGTCATTTCTCCTGCATGCCAATTTACGGTGTTAAATCATCAAGTTTGAGTACACTTTAAGCGGAAACATCTATTTAGATGGGCAAAAGTCATGTTCTCAGACAACTAAATCTATTCCATTTTACCATATATAGAAAATAATCCTTTGAAGCTGGTGACTGAAATTACCAGGGGTATCAGGCCTCAACCCAACATAGATGATGTCTTAAAAGAAACCAGTCTCCAACTCAGTCAACGTGATAACCTAAGTCAACTCACGCGCTTGTGCTGGCATCAGAACCCTAGTATGAGGCCGACTGCAGCTGGTAAGATGGATATTTACTTTGCATATGACCCTACCAGATCTTCTTACACAACAAGAAGTATATAATGTAAGATAACACAATCCAGTCTCTGATAATTGTCATGTCAAGCTTTGCCTAATTCAAACATTAAGGCTATTTGTACATTGATGTGTGCATGTATGAGTACGTGAGAAGGCGGCATGGAAGGCACATGGATGATATCCATGTGCTGTCTGTAGACTCCAAGGACCCATTCATTTCAGTATAGAGCATGGTTCGCAAAATGGACAGGAATAGAACTCATCCTGAGTTTTTCCCCCAGGGCTCATGGCTCCTTTAAGACCCTTTAAGACATAAATATAATACAGACATAATATACAGATGTTTGTGGGGCCATAAGAAAATAATGCGTAGTCTTTTTAATGCTTACACACTAACAAAGCGCACGTTTGTGTGCATGGAGCCTAAAATAATGTTCAGAATTAAGATGTTGGGGACACCCTTTATATAAGATGAAGTCATTTATGGTATATGTTATAAGTGTTCTGATAGTAGGGAGATCTTTGCTCAGTTCATTCCATAATCTCTATCCACCGCTAGGTTCAGATTGCGGCTGAGATACCCCTGTTCTCCCAATAGATAGAACTCAACACCTGAAAACCTCTTGTTAAGAAGTAAAAGACAAGTGCTTTGGCCATTAACTTAGACAAAGATCCGTAGGAGTGCAAGAAACCCCGAAACGCAGTATCATAGTCTTTTCAATAAAGTCATGTTGCACCAAGTTACACGTGTCCCTGAAATTCATGACTACAGTAAGGAGCACATATCCTGGTATATCTTTCTCGGAGCGAGCACCAGCTCCTCACAAATTGTCTATTATATACGACTCTGGATAGATATAGCCATCCATCCGCCTTCATACCTTTCTGAGCAGTTGTGGCCTTTCACAGCAGAAAAAGGTGTGCACCCAGTACAAAAGAGAAATTTTGCAGGCGCCCTTAAGATTTCCACTGGTTCCACACAAGGAGCACATCTTTTCTGATTTTATCTCTTTCAGTACTTACATTGTTAAGAAGTAATTTATACTTACAGTAAATTTATATCCATAGAGTGTTTGTCACGCCTAAATAACATCCAGCAGAACTTTTCAAAAGAAGAGATTCAAAGTGACATTGACTTCATGAATAAAGAAAAGGTGAGGTGAAAATCTGGTACAAGAATCCTTGCCAGTCCCAGACTTAAAGTATTAAGGACGGGATATACATTCCACTCTGCAAGACTGGAAATAATAGTTAAAACCTTCTTTAATGTTAGCGATGCATTGAGACAGATTTACGCTGGGTTCACGCCAGCATCCGGTCTCCATTCTGAGGTTACCGTCTTCTGCATGCAGAAGACGGAAACCTGTCAGACTGGGTCCGGCTGTGAGCGCTGGTGAGCGTTTTGAGATCTCCGTGGCAAAACCGTTTTTTTTAAACCGAACACAAAGTTCTGCATGTCCGACTCTGTGTCCGGCTAAAAAAAAACGGTTTCACCACAGAGAGCTCAAAACACTCACCGGCGCTCACGCCCAGACACTTTTCAAACCCATTCATTTGAATGGGTTTGAAAAATGCCTGCAGGTTTCCTTCTCCTGCCCAGTTTCAGGCAGGAAATGGAAACCTGAAAGCGGAGACCCCGAGCGCAGATGTGAACGAGCCCTTAGTTGCATACGTGTTACATATTCTGAACAACCTGTCAGTATTCCAGAGACACTTGAGATGTAGTGGCCATTTACAATTGATCATACACATTAGATGAATATTGGCTGAACCTGCTGACTTTGGTGACACCAACCAACCACCACACCTGTAAGGAGACCCCACAGGTTAAAGGGGTTGTGCCGTTTAGGACATGTATGCCCTATCCACAGGGGAGGAGTCAGATTCAGTACACATGTACAGCTCAGCATGTGCCTAGCACACATATGTGTAGGGAAATATGGTGATAGCTGTCACCAACACAGAGAAGTTTTCTTTACATAGTTCTCAATTTTAAACTATTACATAAGACAATAAAACCAACAGGAAAGATCAGATAAAAGGAGAAAGTGCTGGGACAGTACTTGTGCATTTTCTGTGTTTAGTGTTCCTTTAAAGGGATTCTACCACTAAATCGCTTTTTTTTGCTTTAGACGTCGGAATAGCCTTTTGAAAGGCTATTCGTTTGTTACCTTTAGACGTGGTCTCCGTGGCGCCGTTCGTTAGAAATACCGGTTTTAACCGGTATGCAAATGAGTTCTCCGCAGCAATGGGGGGCGTACTGTGGCCAGCCGGTGGCCATTTTTTGGAGGCTACAGTACGCTCCTGTATTGAACTACAAGAGCAAGAGCGACCTCCCAAAAATGGCCGCCGGCCGGCCACAGTACGCTCCCCATTGCTGCGGAGAACTCATTTGCATACCGGTTAAAACCGGTATTTCTGAGGAACGGCACCACGGAGACCATGTCTAAAGGTAAGAGACGAATAGCCTTTCTAAAGGCTATTCCGCCGTTTAAAGCAAAAAAAAAAAAAAAACACTTTAAAAAAGTGATTTAGTGGTAGAATCCCTTTAAGAAACATGGACATAATTTTGAGATTGTTAGTAGTCAGATGAAGAAAACTCTGAAGGGCCATTAATGATTGATCTACATTCTAAATGGACGTGGAACGTCTACTTTGTATTTAATTCCACGTTACGGATGTGCAGCGTTTTTTTGAGCCAACGTCAGGAAGGATTGAAAAGGAATGGAAAATACAAAGGAAGCTCTATGACATTTCTCTTCTGTTAAATCCACTTCTGGCTAAAAAAAACTGCAGCAAAATCTGCAACAACATAGGACTTTAGCCTAAAATGTTTTTTTTTTCTATGTAGAGAGCTATCCTTGCAACCTCTCTAAATACAGAAATCAGTGTCTTAGAGACATCAAGTATTCCAACATTTGTAGCCCAGATAGCAAGACATTTGTAAGTCTCGCCCATAGATAGCCTAGGGAAGCCTTCAAAACAGCCTGGAAATGCCTGGTTTACAGGAAAAGCCCATAGAAAACAATATAGATATCTGTTTTCGATTCTAATTTATAGAGTAGGTTGGACAGGTGTTTTACTGTTGTAGAAGAAAACTTCCATGTTTTTCTAATCTTGACAACCTGCGTTGCAGAAAGACATACACTGAGATTTTAAAACAGTGTTACAGTATATATATATCTCCAACATTGTGTCTGGAAAGACCCAAAGCTCTGGATGCTACTGCTATGGAAGCAGGGATTATATTGTCTGTAGGACGTTGCTAGTGTATTAGTCTAAATACAAATGGCTATTTCTTTTCCAGATGAAGGCAGTGCGGCAGTCTCAGGAGCGCTCTATGGAATTTGACATCAGATATTTAGATGTAAGTATTTATGTGGAGGAAATATTTCTGTATTTATATGTATAAAATATTTATATGCTCATGGTTTTATTGTTGCTACTGTGATTTTATGTGGTTTTTACTGCTTTTTATTTATATATTTTTGTACACAGGTGAGATTCTGATAATTTTATCTGATCCCTTGAAATTAAAGGATTTTTTTTTAATGAAAACACCCTGTATGTGGGTATAATAGGGCATATGTATGTCATAAGGTAACCCTGCATTCACACAACTGAAACTCAGTCTGTGTATTCACTTGATTTACTGGACTGAAGAGTGTGCAGGGAGAGGGACTCCAAGCAGGGGCGTAACTACCAAGGTAGCAGTGGTAGCGGCTGCCACAGGGCCCGGGACATTAGGGGGCCCGGAAGCAGCCTCTACCACCGTGGTTTTTTTTTTTTTTTTCTAACAGGCCGTTACCTGCTGGAGTAACTGTATTTACATACTGATCCTGGCTCCTACTTACAGCCGCCGGCACTTCCCCTTCCACAGAGGCCGCTGTGAGCAGGAGTCGGGATAGGTAAGTGAGGCTGCAGGCCCGGGAACCTCAAAAACACTATCATTATACTCGGAGGGGGGAGTATAATGATCAGAGGCCCAGGAGAGGTGAGAGAACATAAAAACTGTTACTTACCTCTCCTGGCTCTGGAAGGCTTCAGGCCTACTTGTGTGACGTCCTAGATGTCATGTGGGCTGGGCTTGCGTCCTTAGAATTAACCAGTAGTAGATTAATCCTTGTGGCCTCTTCAAAATTTCATGTCATCCTGCAGAAAATGCTGAAAAATGACAAACAGTGAGAACAACTATATTTGTTCCTAACAGATAGCATTCACGTTTAGTGTGCCTTTAATAACGCAGGTTTCCTGCTGAAGGCATTAGTGGTATATGGCTAGAATACACCATCAGCTGGGTTATGTGCAGAATATTACCCTGTATGTTGGTTCCAGTGTAATTTCTTCAGAAGTATTATGGTCACCTAATGTCTACAATGGGCGAGTCATGCAGTCTCTAAGAAGCCAAGCCACCAGTAGCATAAATGGTTGTAGTGAGCATGCTTACCACACTGATCACACATGACATGGTGGCATAACTTAGCGGGAAAACTTTAACAATGGGATTTTTGCTTCTTTTGACATTTGCATGTAAGAATAAGAAACAAATAAATTGGTTTGTACAATTTGCAGGAGGGCTGGTTGACTAGTAGCCAAGTGAGTAGAGCACAGAGTGTGCCCGAAGAAAGCACAGGAGAACACTCCCTATGTGCTGGGACGAAAAAAGAAAAGAGAAGTGGTAAGAGCATTCCTCCTACCAACCGTACATTGTTTCACTTCTGTGTGCCGCTATCACTACGTCTTCCAGCAGGTTAGAGGCTAGTTCTGTCTATAGACATACATAAGATGTGTAAGTTTAGTCAAAACCTAGCCAAAATTTAGCAAATATTTGCTCTTTACTTAGCAACTTGCACTAAGCCTTTTTTTTTTCTTAAACTAGTTGGTTTATGAGAAGGAAACGTTGTCACTCAAGGCTTTTTGCCATTGACTTGTAATGTATTACAGGATTTCCTGGGTACTAAGGTGAACAGAACAATTCAGAAGGCAAACTCAACAAATACAATAACTCTGTAGTAAAATAAATGTACACAGGTGAACACTGCTATTGCTGCAATAAAAACACAAAATATGTAGCAGCATTCTGTAGAGGTGCTAAGACATGTGTAAACATGAAGTATATGAAGCACTTAGCTACTATCATCTGTGTACATATTATATACATGTGAGGTTCTTAGCACACTCTTAGATCAAATTCTGAGAGCCCTTATGTCCCAACAAGGCAATCGCTTTCAGATGGGAACCTAAGCCATACAGACATACCTCTCTTAAATAAACAAGCGCCACTTATTTTTTATGTTAATTGTAAAAATTGGATTGTAGGAATTCTCCTTTCCTATGATAGATTGGTCACGAGGACTGTTAGATCATTTAAAATTTTAGGCTAGTTCTAGCAGAACTTCTTATGCAGCAGGAGCATCGGAGATAAATCTAATGAAACTTATCAGGCTTATCTCTAGGTAGATATAGACAGACAGAACTTCTCTACGGATGTCTGTGACACTTAACCACCTGTCCAATGGGTCCTGTTGGTGGTCTAGTGTCCCAAATTTAAGTGACGAGTTGCTTTTAAAAGTAAACTTGAATGTAATAGGGGTTTGGTACAAATCTTTACTTATCCAAAAAGATGTCCAGAGGGTTAACAAGTATCCTGCTTATTTCTGTCTCTCCAGCCAGCCTGCCAGTTTCAAGTTCCAAGACTAATATTCATCTGGCGAGCACATCTCCTGCACAGAGGGCAGCCAGGAATTGTGGAGTTAGACGGATACATAGTAATGTAGAAGGTAGGTGTGTCTTTCTTATCAGGGTGCAGCCGAGTTTGAAGGTTAAAGACAAACCATAAATCTTGCTAATTTTACAACCCTGAGAAGAATGAGAGATTTATTGATCAGCATGGGAACAGTTATATATAAATAAAATGTAGTTCTTAAAGGGGTTGTCCAGTTTCAACAAATACATATTGTTTATATAATGAAAAGTCATACAATTGTCCACTAAACTTTCTATATCATTTCGGTTTCCTAAATTTCTGCTTGCTGTCATTCATTCTGCTTACTTCCAGTGGATAAAAATCAGTTCATGGTCATATGATATACAGTCCAGGGTTATGTGATATACAGTCCATGGTCATGTGATGGACACACAGGTGCACAGCATGTTATAATCACAGCACAGTAGTGTTGAGCGAATAGTATTCCTAGATTCTAATAACTCTGCTTCTATAGGAATGCATGGGAGTGGGCGATCGTGAAGGGGTTAAGCGCCGGGCTTCAATGCATTCCTATGGGAGCGAGGTATTTGAAACTAGAATTCAAATACTGTGCTCAACACTACAGCACAGTAATCAGATATCTTCCTGGTAATGAGCTGTGTACCTATGTGCTCGTCACATGACCATGGACCATATAACACATGATCATGGACCATATATCACATGACATTGGACCATATATCACATGACATTGGACCATATATCACATGACATTGGACCATATATCACATGACCATGGACCATATAACATGATCATGGACTGTATATCACATGTCCATGGACTGATTTTTATCCACTAGAAGTAAAGAAATGGCAGCAGAGATCTAAAAAAACTGAAAGGAATTGATACAGAAATCATATTGGAAAATTGTAGAACTTTTCGTTTTACTAAGCCTGACATTTATTTGCTGAAACTGAACAGCCCTAAAAAATAGCTTTATTTATGTTATCATGTAATTATAGAATATGGAACATTCATTCTGTCTGTTATGTTAGACGAACACTGTAACACTGGATCTCCTGGTGTCCATAATACACTTAGCTTACATTCACACAGTAGTGAAAAACGGCCATGAAAAAGCAGTGACTGTTTTCATGGATCCCTCATACATTACGTGGAGGGAGGTATCTGTGAAAACAAGCAAGACCTATATTTTGAGGGTCCATGAAAACGGTCTGTCAAAATATCGTATCGGTCATGTGAATATCGGTCATGTCATATTGGTCATCGGTCATTAGCCACCACTAACAGACATTGAAATTAATGCAGCTAATAAAAAAAACAGAAATCAAGTGGCCGACTTTCACTGTCATGTGAATATAGAGTAAGGCTGGCATGCATGGAGCATGTTCACTAAGATTACTATGATCCCTCCACCATGCCCGGTGTGCACTGGAATCTATTGAAATCGGTCTGTGCTGATGCCAGTCCTGACTGTGAAAATAAGTCAAAAAGGTGCAAAAACTTATTTTTGCTTTTTTTTTGACAAGAGAACTCTGCAGTGCAGGACTTGACAACTTCTCCCCAATATTCTAATAAATTAGTCCATAATAAAATAGTATTGTGGGAACTAAAGAAGGAATTCATTTTTTTGGCATGATCAGAGCTGATCCTGGTTGCCCATGATGTCTCTTTAGCCTTAATAAAGTCCAATCTTAGATAAGTTGAAATATTTGGACTTTCTTTTCATTTTCTGATATTTTGGACATTTTTATACAGATTATGTTTCGTGTCCACATCTGGTCTGGAGTGTAAACTATGCTGAGACCCTAAAAAGGAACAGGGAAACTATTCTGAACCGAGTGACAGAAGGACATCTCAATCACCTCATTGATACCATGAGATCCAAATTTGTGCTCTCACGAGAGGATTCTGAAAATATCTATGCAGAAAGGACATTAAAGGCCAGAACAAGAAAATGCCTAGAAACCTGTTCTGAAAAGGGGGAAGAAGCATCCAGAATGTTTTTGGACAGTTTGTGTTCACGAAATGTCATTTATATTCACCCAAGAAATCCAGCCTGAATATGAGAACCTACAGAGCTGACGGGACACAGTAGATAGAATTTGGCTATATCAGACACATTGCCTGCTAGTGTTTGTTGTATTTAACACGCCATCCAATAACACGCCATCCAATCATTGGGATACTAATTTATAAAAGGATACGTATAAAGGAAGGTATTATCGTTTTTTTTTATTTTAATAAAACCAGACAGTGAAATATATGGCTTTTTCTAATCTGTTTTCTTCTTCTGATTGTGGATATTTTACTCTATTTTCTGTACATGATTATCTTGTCATAGCTTCTTTTGTGTTCTCTTAGCAGCACTGAGTGATATTCTCTACTCGTGGCCATAGGCAGCAATTGAATGAAACTGGAGAATTTTCTAGACATGGATGGGCAAATTTATCAAACTTTACACTAAAGCTACAAATCCCAAACGTAGTCTTAGACATAATTATAAATCTGTTATATGGACCTTCATAATTGTGCCTCACATTCTGATGTGCCAAAAACATCAGCCTCCATTTCCTGTGTGCCAAAATTCTGTCTCAACTGAATCTTCAAAAAAGTTTACACCATTTTACACCTGGTACTTTTACACAAGAAAATTGTATTCGTACTTTTCTGTTTCATGACTGTGTTGTAAAGTAGGACACTTTTATACCACATCTATTCTGGTGCACGTGTTTCAAAAGTGTAGAAACCGTCAGATTTTCTGGGGGGGCGGGGGCTTGGACATGCTGTTTATAAATATGTTTTAAATGCCGCGAACCATACTTTTCGTCATAAATGTAGACATAAAAGTTTCTGACTTCTATTGAAAAATACGACCCACTATGTGAAGAAAGTGGGGGTAGATATCACATCATCTGTTCTAAGTAGTATATGCTATGATGGGCCTGTAATGCTGTCTATAGAGTTGTTATCTTCTGTTGTAATCTTGTCGGTCCTATAAATAAGTGTAAGATTTAAAAATCTTAAAGCTATTAAGATGACATCACAAAAATTCAGCTAGACCTTCATATGCACATATATATATATATATACTAGCTGGTACCCGCGACTTCGTCTGGGGTGATTGTAGAAGTGGGTATATACAGGCGCGGGTAAGGTTTTCGTACTGTGTATAAGGTATGGGATATGAAATGTAACTTTGTATCTTGTTGTTTCTGTAATTCTGAGAATACGAGAGACTTTTGTGTTGAAGTTAATTTGTATTTCAGCTGCTATACGGTGTTCTGAGAAACTCTACATAGTGACTTTGGGACAGAGGTATTTCAAGTGAATATACTTGGATATACGACATTGTATGATTTGTTATTTTCTGCCAGTACATGTAAGTTTTGGGCACAGGATACTCTTGAGCAAGCAACATAAAGTCTGTCCCTGTGCGTGACAGTTCAGTAACTCCATGCGCCTCTTATTAATAGAAATGAACCCCAAAATTTCAGCCAAATTGATGGAGCGGGTTTTGCGTGATTGAGGAACAAACATCCGAACATCCAAACACACAAACCCACAAACACATCACATGCACCCTTTTTTCTGATTTCATTTGATGACTTTCAGTCTTTGCACCACAAGTTCTTTCTCCTCTGTTCTCTGGTCCATTGAGATTTTTTTGTCCGCAAGATTAGGATTTACAGACTTTCCCTGCCAAAAGTAGCAGCTGGTAAGCATTTAGGCAATCTTTACTATTACGTCGAACTGAGCATATAGTTAATGGTCAGCTCAGTAATAGTACGGCGCTGTTATATCCTGCTGTAACACTACCGAGGGCTGGGACCGACCGCCGGAGTTGGAGGATACTCTGTCTCCAGTGAATTAACATGAGCCATAGCGACCACAGCATCCAGGGGGTTCGGGGGCAAAATTGCTGATTCCATGGCAGCTAGGAGGCTGCACCACTACCTATGCATAGTTACCATAGGAACTAATGTGCAATGTTCTGCAATACTATGCATTTCAAGAAGTAGCTGCTTCCTCTCATCTGGTCTCTGGAATACAGACATCATTCTATCACTGACTAACCCAACTGAGTCCCTGACGCAGGCCATGGCGAACATTAAACATTATAGGACTCTCTCCTTAAAACTCAAATTCTCCCATAGAACTTCACATCTTAAGTTTTACTTGAGTTTCAGAGGAATTTCCCTTTTGATTGGAGAGAGCCAGAGAAATACTTAACCAGCTAAGCTAAAACACACCAGGTCATGGTTGGGCAGAGCAGCTACATTCCAAATGTTAATATTACAGAAACTGCTCTATTTACTGATGACAATCGCTCTGCCTCCTCCCTCGCTGTTCTTCCAGAAGGTAAATACTCTCAATAATAAGTTCATTTAGGGGAACAAAAAGCCCAGACTGACATCTTCAGTCTTAACTAGGCGTAATAGTCTTGGATGCCTCGACATACCAAAGGATTATGACTATAATGTTGCCTCTCATCTTTCCCACCGGTGCATCCAGGTGGTATGCCAATGGAAATACAACCTGGATGAAGATAGAATCCTGCCTTATTCCCAAACAGAGCCAGAAAAGCATGGCTTTATTACTCCTCAGTGTCTGATAATCATTTATTACCCTCATTCCCAATCCTCAATCATGACAACTCTATGGAAACAAACCCACAAGACAATTGACCGATTTCAGACTCTTAACCTTAGAGATGACCCTACTGAGATATTAGAACTAATCATAACTGACTTGGACGCAATTGTGAAGAAACAATGCCATGGGCCCAAGTGAATTCTTGTGAATGAGTAATTGTTCATATACCTTAGAATTAAACATTTTCTACTCCATCACTACACTGGGAAATAGATTTACAATAAAGACATATTCAATATGATAAAACTACCAATCCAACTTTGCAAGATCTTAAGCTCTATTTATAATACCAGTGGCGTAACTAGGAATGGCGGGGCCCCGTGGCGAACTTTTGACATGGGGCCCCCCCCCCATCCCAACTGACGCCGAAGACCTCGACCGACCCCCTCCTCCGCACTCTATTATGTCCCTTACTTGCCCCTGCACACAGTATTAACCCCAATAGTGTCCCCTGCACACACAGTATTAACCCCAATAGTGTCCCCTGCACACACAGTATTAACCCCAATAGTGTCCCCTGCACACACAGTATTAACCCCAATAGTGTCCCCTGCACACACAGTATTAACCCCAATAGTGTCCCCTGCACACACAGTATTAACCCCAATAGTGTCCCCTGCACACACAGTATTAACCCCAATAGTGTCCCTTGCACACAGTATTAACCCCAATAGTGTCCCTTGCACACAGTATTAACCCCAATAGTGTCCCTTGCACACAGTATTAACCCCAATAGTGTCCCTTGTACACAGTATTAACCCCAATAGTGGCCCCTGCACACACAGTATTAACCCCAATAGTGTCCCCTGTACACAGTATTACGTTCCTCTGTGGACACCCATAAACAATTATTATACTCTGGGGTCTTTTCAGACCCCAGAGTATAATAATCGGAGACCCGGGAAATAAAAACATTAAAAAAAAAAAACACTGTTGCTTCTTACCTGTTCCCCGGCTCCTGTGCTGTGCTGTCCTCCTCTCGCGTCCTTCGTTAATGACGTTGGACGTCACATGACCTGGGAAGCATGCCGGGTTCATGTGACGTCAGAGACGTCAGACAGCAGTAGGACGGAGGCCTGGCAGGATCGCGGAGAGGTAAGTAACAGTTTTTTATGTTCCCTTACCTCTCCGGTCCGCCGATCATTATACTCGGGGGTCTGCAAAGACCCCCGAGTATAATGATAGCCCTTGTGGGGCCCGCGGTGTCACTTGCCGATCCCGGCCCAGCCAGGATCGTCAAGTGAATAGGGCCCGTAACTGCCTATTGAAAAAAAACCGCAGCGGTAGCGGCTGTCACCGGGCCCCCTAATGGCCCGGGCCCTGTGGCAGCTGCTACTGCTGCTACCACGGTAGTTACACCACTGTATAATACCTTCACTAAGATGATCCCTCTTCACACTTGGGAACTTGAACTCCAACGATCCTTCTCTCCTTCACAATGGAAGAAAGTTATGAATTTTACCAAAGGCACATTCAGGCACATGCGAACCAACTATAAATCTACAGTTAAAATCCTTCTACATTGGTACTATTCTCCTTAAAGATTAAAGAGAATTTTCCCGCATACTTCAGGCCTGTGTTGAAGGGCTTGTGGAAAGACTGGCCACTTATATCATAACTTATGGACATGTCTTGCGTTAACCCATTATTGGAGAGAAGTTTTCGGGTGACTCCGCTCTCTTACAAACATTCCAATCACACCATCTACTGAACTGGCTTTGCTTTTTTCAGTGAACTGACCAAAACCTAGCACCAAACTTTCTGATTGTGTTTGGAGACTCGCATAGCAATTGACTGCCACGGGTTACCTATCTACAGAACACTCCTCCCAAGGGATGAGCAGAAACGGGGATTTGATTAATAAAATAGAATAAAAAACTAACATTTCTGAAGTGTGTAACTCCTTATGGAAAAGTACCCACTAAATAATGTGGAGAGACATAGTTGTCTCTATTACTTTTGGAAGAGATATTCTAGTTTGGATTTTACCTCAGACAACGTTTCTAGGCTTCATAGAATACAGGGCACTGATCTATAGGGAACTATCTCCTAAAAGTAGTGATAGAATTTTTTTTTGTTTTTTTCAATAAAGGAAAACTTATTAGTATCAGAAAATGTTAGCAATAACCTTACCACTGAGGTATTAGTATACATTCTTCTAAGGAAGCTGAGGACATCTAGTGGCAACTCTATGATATAACATTGATATCAAATCATAAGTACATGTTGCGGCTGAGCTTTATCTCCTTCCCACTCAGAACCGTACTTTGCAATTTTTAATGTTTTATATACTTAATATGAAAAAACGGATATTGCTAAAAATGTTATGCTGTTTAGAGAAATTTGATTGAGGCATATAATAGTTGTATGCTGGTTATTGACCGCTAGATAACCACTTCCGTGAAAAGTGAACTTCAGGCGTCAGAACATCATCACATTGGGACCAGTCAACAGAGGATCCATTGGAGAAGAAGAAAAAACAGGATATCCGCGCTCACCCAAGTCTTAGGCCTGGTTCACATCTGTGATCAATATTCTGTTCGGGGAGTCCGCTTGGAGACAACCCAAACACAATACAGAATCTATTAAAAAGCAGTGAGCAATGGAAGCACACGGACCCCATAGACTATAATGGGGTCCCTTTGTTTTCATCATAGTGTCCACACGAGTCATGCAGAGAGGAAAGTAGTTCATGAAGTACTTTTCTATCCACATGACTCGTGCGGACACCGTGCGGAAAACACATAGTTTTAAATGTATTATTATACATATAGTAGTATAGTATGTATTATAGTCTATGGGGTCCGTGTGCTTTCTTTGCTCACCACTTTTTAATGCGTTCAGTATTCTGTTCAGGGGGGTCCCCAAATGGTCTTCCCGAACGGAATACCGAACGCAGATGTGAACCAGGTGAAATAAAAAAGGATATCAGTGCTCACCCAGGTCTTATAGAAGTAATTCTTAATTGGAATCTATAACATATGTTTTAGGATGGGCTGGGGCCTCCACTGTGCTGCATGGAGGCGCCTGACCTGACCTTGTCCAGCGTCGGAGTCACTGCTGGTTCCGGCGCTGGAGGTTCTGGTTTCTCCCTAGCGCTGGGACCAGCACTTCTGGGATCAGGGGGGTCAGTAGCGGGCCTGAGGCTATTTAAGTCTCATTCTGGTCTCGGCCCACCGTTGGTTATTCATTTATCAATGGCATCAGCTCCCCTAGCAATGAGCCCTCCTGTTTTCCTTCCTTGCTCCCTGTCTGCTGCCTCCTGTCCCTGAAACTTGGATTCCCTGGATGTGTTGACCTGGCTTGCTTTTCAAACCTCTCCTCCGTGATCCTGATTTGGTACCTTCCTGACCTCCTGTGTATGACCTTTGGCTTCTACCTGACCTCCCTTCTGGATCCTGTTTTTGGCTAAACCATTACCTCCGGCTTCCCTGACTATGCTCCTGCCTCTGCCTTCTGCTACCACGTGACCTCCAGTTATCGGCTCGGCTTGTTTGACCACGTATTTGTTTCTTGGGTATCTGCATGACTTCCCTGGATTACCCTCCTTCTCATCTGCATTCCAGTCCATCCTGCTCTCTTGGATGTCCCTCTCAGGTTAGTGTCTGGGTTCCTTTGGGTCCTCTTACTTGGGGTTCGCTGGGTGTGCGTCGCTCTCTGGGCAGTTACGGATCTTGGCATCACACTTTTACCAAGTCCAACTCAACCATCAGGATCTCTGGTGAAGAACTCCGGGGCCTGGTTCCGCTCCGGTTAGAGGAGCGTAGTACACCCAGGGCTGTTTTTGCCTCAGCATCTGGGGATCATGGTTGCCTGGAACTTAGTGTTATTTTGTGCATCATATTTCCTTAAAATATGTTTCCGAGGAGAGTGATATGTACAGTATGTCCATACAGATCAATGTCCTCCCTAACACTCACACATTTCTACAAAAACATATTTTCGCATAAGGAATTTCTCTAAGAGGGTGTAATATACTCCGAAACGCATTTTGTTTTGGATTCCAATAAAGAACTACTTCTCTAAGACTTGGGTGAGCGCTGATATCCTTTTTTTATTTCACAAGCAGATCCTTTTTGGCCCAATTTGCTAATGAATGTAAACAGGTATTTTTTTTAATAATACATGTTTTATAACACATAATACTTGACGCTGTGCAAAAATATGCATCAACAATTGTGCCATGTGTCAAAAAAATGTAACAATTTTATAGAAAAGTGTATTTTAATGCATATTTGACAATGCTTATAAGTTAGTTTATAAACAGTGCAGGTATTGACATTTTAATAGAAGTCTTAGGGGAAAAAAAAACATGCAACAATTTTTTTCTAAGCCTCAGATGTGCCAGAAAAGCATCAAAAATCACAGACATGGCAAAATTCATTAAAGCTAAGAAAGTGTCTATGTATAAGGTAGAAACCACATTTTATCCAGATTTTTTGGCGCAGACACAGTACAAGGTAAATACTAAATAGCATGTGCCTTGATAGTAAATGAGCCCTAGTGAATTTAAGGCTAAGGCTCCACGTTGTGAAAACACAATGTAAAAAAACACTACCTTTTACTGTAAGAAATGCAACATGTTTTCGCTGCGTTTTTTTCTGCAGCATTTTTCGCTATGCGGGGCCTTAGCCTTAAAGCATCTTCTAAATAAGGATTTATTAGGTGGAAACAATTACATTATCTCTTTATTCTACAACTACTCAGCATGGACTAAATACAGGACAAGTGTGAATGAGTTCTGATACTGAGTGTAGCAATAATTCCAGTTTATTATTTTGAAGATAAGTGAAGGATATGATAATCATTTATTTACAGCATTTTATGCTTTAGCATTTTTTAACAAAGTGACCTGAAGAACATATATTAAAGCACTGAATATAGTAATACATATTTATGGTTTATTATATAACAACATTGAATAAGGGGGGATTTAGTTTTTACTTTAGTTGTTACCTCTCAAAAGAAAAATGCACATAAAGAGGATGTGTACTTGGACACCATAGAATTGCATACCTCCCAACTTTTGAAGAACCGAAAGAGGGAGAAAATGTGCAGCGCAGCAAATTTAGCCCCACCCACTTTTGTGTTGACTCCGCCCATTCTCATTAATTTTTCATGTGCCCGCACACAGTATAATCCTCCTACAGTCACCTGTAAATTATCTGTCCCCCCTCCATCTCTGCCCCCAGTTTCATGTCCCCTCCATCTCTGCCCCCAGATTCATGTCCCTCCATCTCTGCCCCCAGATTCATGTCCCCACATCTCTGCCCCCCGTGTGTCATGCCATCCTCTCCTTCATCTGTCCCCAGTTTCACGTTCCACCTCAGTGTACACATTACACTTACCTTCTCCTCGTTCCCTCACCGCTCTCTCTTGCGCACAGTTGTAGACGTGATGTGACGTCATCACATCGCGTCTACACAGCCAGTAGGCGGCGTGCAGCGGCGAAGCGAGGAGCTGAACTGTGACAGCTTCTTGTTTCAGTCGCGTATGTGTTCAACTCTGGACGCAGATCTGAGTTGAAATCGGGACATACCTCCCTCCAACCAGGACGGCGGGACACGTCACCGGAATCGTGAATGTCCCGCGGAAATCGGGACAGTTGGGAGGTATGGAATTGTGTTGGGAGGTCCAATACTTACAACTCCCTTTGTTGGATGGGGTAGAGCGTTGCTATGTTCTAACAATTCCCATTGTGGCAGAGTGAATAACCGATGGCCAATGTAGTGTCATATAAAATAGAGGATGTCTTCAAGTGAATAGAATTCACTCTATTCGCTGGGTCATAGTTTTCATGATGTCAGCTCATCCTCCTCCTCCTCAGAGGTTGGAAGAAGGTGTCGAGGGACTGTTGGACACCCAGGAAGGGTGATGCAAGGTGAGTGGGCCTCTTTTGTGGGTGGCAAAACCAAAAAACTTGTGTCTTATCTGTTATGGACATGGCATTATAGTAGATGTAGAGGCTCAACTCTGGTGTTTTTGATGGTTGATGTTATGAGTCAATTAGCTAAATGGTCCAGAGATCCTCCACCCAAAGGTTCTTAAAAAAACCCCTCCAATCTGTTATTGCCGCTCCTCTTACTAATTTATGTAACCAGTCCCTCCTAACAGGCAATGTTCCTGAAGATTGGAGAATGACTGATGTTAAACCCATCCTCAAGAAGGCTTATAGACAAGTAGCTGGAAACTACAGATCAGTTAGCTCGACCTCTGTAGTAGTAAAATAATGGAAATTCTCCTAAAATAGAGGATAACTGACCACTTAAAAACCAACAAGGTGTTGGATCTGAAACAGCACAACTTTACTAAGGGCAGACACCGGATCTGACTGATGTCTAGACTATAACATTATATCCCAAAAGTGTTGGATGAAGGTGGTGCCATGGATATCACTTACCTGGATTAAAGCAACACCTTTGATACGGTGCCACTTAAAGAGCTCAGGGCTACATTTATGGAAGACTTGGACTTAATCCCTGAATTCACAGTTGGCTGATGAATAGATATCAGGTGTCAGAGAGTCGCGTACCAGATCACCATAGCAGGTATTAGCTGTCACTTCTGGAGGTGAGTTCATGGAACACCAAGAATATGAGAGGGTAATATAAAAATCCATTGCTACTAAACATAAATATATAGCTATAGATATATATGTATATATAGATATAGATATATATACTGTATATAGTTCACTTGTATGCTAAAAGGAGAAGACTGGACATGTGCCAGGGGCTTGGTGCAGTGCGGAATCTTCCCCTCTAGCTACATCTTTGTATACATTTCAGTTTACCTTGTAGACATGATTATGGAGGGAGATGTAACTGGAATAAATTTTCTGACTAATTTCCATTATCCAACCATCTTTATTTCTGATATACAGACAAGGTTATACTTGCTAAGTCACCACATTCTGATTCGGACATAATCTTGTGATTTATAAACCCAAGGACTTGGCATAATTCCATATCCTGGGATTACTCTGCTGGGGATTGCAAATTCATACTATGTAAATGCAGATAATTGACTGCTAAATGAAGCCCATACAATAATTTGTCATATGTAACCAGAACTGCCCAGAGATGAAATGTCAACGGAAACACAAAATATTGTACCTGTAATAACAGTACATTGTAATACATTGTAGGAAACATAAATGAGCATATACGCTGTATGCAACTGCAAGTAGTTATAAGCAAAGGCAATGTACAATGTAATATAATCCAGAAAAATAGCAATAAGAAAACTTAGTAAGGAACTGATAACATTTGCAAACTATTCCCATAAAATGCTCTGATACCTTTGTCACATGCTCATATATCGTGTTTTAGCATCCCCGCTACTAAGTTCTGCTTATTTATCAGTATAAGGATTACAGATAAGTTTTTGCAAGAAAAATAAGATCAATTTAAAGTCTAATATCATTTTGTGATGATTTTCTGGGGCTAAAACATTGAAGACGTATTCTTAGGACAGGTCAACAATATCAGATTGTTGGGTTTCCAAAACACCCAGCACCTGAACCGATCAGCAGTTTGAAGTGACAAGTGCTTCAGCCTCTTCACGACATACAAAGTGCAAGAATATACATTGTACGGTGACTGTGCTTGTTACTGTAGCTCAGTCCCACTTGCTTGAATGAGACTTAGCAGTAAAGACCAATGAATGTAACATCACATGGCATATAAAGTGGGAGTGGCTCTCACTAGAGGTTCAAAGAGCTGATCTGTGGGGGTGTTGCCTATTGCAAGCACTCCCAGCACATAGTAAGGAGCTCATAAACTTATGGACATACCATTACTGTCATGCACGAGCTTTCATGGAGGGACATTGGATCAGGCTGCCGGTGTAAATCAGGGAAAGGGGCGAGAAATTGGTCAGGACAGGACTGGCCAGTGAGTCCAATCTCTGCAATAAAGATGGTATTAAGGGACAGGTAGGTGCCCACAAATGTCTAACTGCCCTAACACAGGGAGTCTTTTGGTAGTCATAAAGGCCTTTAACCTCATAATTTATCTGTATGAGAGTTGGAGCTAAACTTATTATTCATTACCATTCCATAGAAGCTGTAGAAATAGAAGAAGCTCCAAAGCTCCTCCTAGTGGTGACTAAAGGCAGTAAGAAATGTATCAATTAATGTGAAGAGAAAGGATTGAGCTCCAGCCATGATATATTATGATATTAATTCTGCCCAAAAAATTCTCATTTTAAATTTAAAGGCTTAGAAAAATAGAATAATAAAATAATGTTTGCAAACACCATCAGCCGCACGTCAACCAGTAACATATGTTTGTGGCCGTATCCCTTTATTCTCAGGAGCAGAAACCTTTATAATACTTTCTCAGTTACAATCCAAACCAGCACTGGAGCAATAACCAGAGGTAACAGGCTATGTTGTATCATGCACGCTAAACCTCGCAGGGTTTCTTTGTTTGTCTCTCCAGTATCCATGGCCCCCATTCTATTTGCTTGCTGATTCCTGGAAGTGCAAAGGTCATGCAAGTTGCCCTGGTACTGAATTTTCCTTGATTCCTGCCTGAGAGATTCCCAAATGGCTGCTGTATCGTCAGGGCAGTTGATCAGGACACTGCTTGCACACTTGTGGAATTCATCCCAGGATCTATAGAGATAAATACAATATTAGTCATACATTATTACTCATACATTATTAGTGATCATACATTATTAGTCATAAATTATTAGTCAGACATTACTAGTAGGGTTGAGCCGATCTTGAGATTTCAGGATCGTTTTTAAAATCTGATTTCCGATCATGTTCTATCTGAACCCGATCCCGATTCCGAACCTAATGCAAGTCAATGGGATTTTTTAATGATTGAAAATCGGATTTTAAAAACGATCCTATTCAAGGCTTCAATTTTTGTGACTCCACGCTGTGTAGTAATTAAAAAATCCCCCGGCTACTTAGTCCCCACCACTTACCTGCATAGAATTGCTGCTGCTGCCGCTCCCCATTGTTCTCGCTCCTCAAGCCCCGCCTTCTCCCAGCATCTGTAACACTAGCCTGGGAGGCGGGGACGTACACGATGAGCTGCAGGCATGTGAAGTAGAGAGTAGAGGAGCGAGAACAACGGGGAGCGGCAGCGATTCTGTGCAGGTAAGTTGAGCAATTGGGATCGGAATTCCATTCCTGATCTTTTTAAGCTCGGAACCCGATTTCGATCATGAAATTTACTTGATCGCGAATTGGGATCCTATCTTTTCTAATCCCGATCACTCAACCCTAATTACTAGTCGTAAATTACTAGTCACACGTTACTTATCATACACTATTAGTCACGCATTATTAGTCACACATTACTAGTTATACATTACTTGTTATACATTACTATAAGGAAAATGTTCGTTCTTGTACCGTGTTAGCCGGTGGGTTGGAAATATAAAAAAAACAAAAAAACTTGATAGTCTTCAGTAGTTGATACCTTTTTAATGGCTAACTCATAATGATGACAAATTACGACGTTTCGGACCTCTAGGCTCCTTTATCAAGTAGATTTAAAAACATTTCTGAAGGATGCATATTTATATACAAGAGGGCACATAGGGTTAGAATTCCCCCTTCCTCCTGGAATTCTAACCCTATGTGCCCTCTTGTATATAAATATGCATCCTTCAGAAATGTTTTTAAATCTACTTGATAAAGGAGCCTAGAGGTCCGAAAGGTCGTAATTTGTCATCATTATGAGTTAGCCATTAAAAAGGTATCAACTACTGAAGACTATCAAGTTTTTTTGTTTTTTTTTACATTTCCATACATTACTAGTCAGACATTACTAATTATACATTACTAGTCCTGCATTATTAGTCACACATTATTAGCCACACATTACTAGTCACACATTATTAATCACATATTACTAATCACACATTATTAGTCACATATTACTAATCACACATTATTAGGCACACATCATTAGTCACATATTGTCTTTGCAAGAATTTTCTAAATTACAACATATTCAAAAGTAACAATTTGTAATTTTGCAGCAATAAACACTAGCACTCCTTTTTTTCTCCATAGAGCTCAGCGTATACAGACGTACTCTGGGATAGACACTGTATATTTGTACTCTTAGTCAGGCATTTTGTATTGGGGCCATTCTAGTTAGCAGTATGTATAGGAGAGCACTCTGCTCTGACTCTCATATATACATCGGAATATGCATCGCAGAATCCCGGTGTGAACTAGCCCTAGTCTGCAAAAATACAATGGAAGAAAGTCCTTTCTTTTTCATGGATGCTGGTGTATCACGGATGCATCACTCCAATGAAAGTCTATGATATTTCTATATATGATAGATGATATTTGCGCTTCAACCATTTTTTACAGACCCAGAGATATACAAATATAGAAAATGAAACAAAATAACAATTGATCTGCTTTTCATAAACGTTAAAAGTGGATGAACCACAGTGACCATAATACCCGCAAATGAGTATAGACCACCTCACATCTGCATCTGCACATATGTGAATAAGGCTTCATTTTTAACCAGAGAGGAATCCAATGTGCTCATTTGACTGATCTCTGGTGCTCCTGGTGCATGTCTTCAATGAAATCAGGGCAGTATACCTAGCCTACACTGCAGATACGCTAAACATGGTTACATGCAATGTGAAGCCACGGTATACCACTTTGACTTTATTGAAGAAATGCACATGTACCAGGAACACATCAGTCAGTAAAGATTAACAAAAAAAACATCCCCAGGGCAGTAAGCCATACTATAGTCATACTCAACACCATAGACTATACACAATAGTATTAGCATACTTGCCTCCATTTACAGGCTCTGAATGGGGACTTCATAATTGGATGAGGCTATAGGAATCTATAAACTGACTAGTAGATGGAGCAGAAGTATAACTACCCTAAATCCCTTCTAATCTTTCCACACCATCATTCAGATGACTGAGGTGCAAAACGTCCATTTTTTTACATCTGCCTTGCACCCAAGTGGTGCCCATTTCTCAGATCTGCCATACATTTGAGTGTATTGAGGGATCAGTGAAAACAGCCAAAAATACGACATAGCTTGTATGGGGACTGCACCACACGTTCACGATTGGTTGAGGAAGGTTCCACAACAAGCCACAACAGTAGACAACCCCGCTATAATTGTTGTATTAATTCATCCTATGCTGGTTTATGGTCAGCCTGTATGTGGTTCTACCTACTGAAATGTTTGTATTGTTTATTGCATTGATATTGCGGCATCGGGTGCTCACCTATATTACATGACTATGAGAATGGAAGTGTACCGAGTCTCTTACATTTCCGTTATTTTCCCTATGAATTTCCCGTTTATTATAATAAGAGTTAATGAGCTTTTGCCACCTTATTCACAGATTACATTAATGTAATCAGAAATGAAGTCTTTCCCGCTAAACCAGGCTCCATCTGACCAGCCCATCTGGATAGACATTTGCACTGTAAATTAATTTCTCCTGTGATAGTTCAAGTTCACTGTAAATTGACACATACTAATTAGGAAAGAGCACAGGCATATAAAGCACATGTACAGACTGCGCTTCAAGCCACGGCTTCATAAACAACGCAAATAGAGCATTCATTTCTATATAAAAGTAGAGGATCTATTTTTTAGAGTGTCTAGCCGCTCTTGTCAAATTTTAAAATTAAACACATTCATAATTTTGTTTTTCTTTAGTGCATATTATTAATTATTATGAATTATTCAAATGTTTCCGTTATTTCTGTTTCCATGCCCTTTCTAACAAATAGTGTGAGAGAAGGGTTCAGTAGGACCAAGACATTGACTTAAGTACCTATTCTTCCCCCTTTAGACTAAGGCCCCACATAGTGGGTCATAGCAAAAACGCGCTGCAGCAACAACTGCGGTGGCAACACATTACGGTTTTTCCCTCAGCGTTTTTCACAGAAAATCCACAAATGTTTCCACTGCAGACCTTCTACTTCAATTATACCTATAGGGAAACCAGCGGTGTTTCCATATAATTCAAATGCTGCTATTTCCAAAACCGCGACTGTTTTTGAAATCGTAGCGTCTCTGCTGCGCATATTTTCCCACAATGTGTGAATGGGATTTGCTAGAATGCCATCCAGTTTGCAGGGACTGTAAAATGCAGCATTTTTTTCACACTTTTATGCCACGAGGGGCACCAGCCTTAAAGAAGACCTTTAATTTCCTCTGACCCTAGAATCTAATTCTGCTCCTCTACCAATGATTGACAGCTTTCTCTCCATGCAAAGTCATATAGAGAAACTTATCAATCAGTGTTAGGATTGTAGGGGCAACCCACCACTCATGAATTCAAGCCATGACTCCTGGCAATTTTTTTGTCTTTTTTGTCAAAAATGCTAAAGCCAGATATTATTTAAAAATCTACATAGAAAGGAATGATTCATCAAAACCTGCGGACTTTATGTCTTGATATCCCCTGTGCCTCATCGTGTATAAGGCTTAACCCCTCAGCACCCTTGCATAGAGGTGTAAATCTATGGCAAGCCCCATCATCTACATCACTTCTGAGGTGTACATGATAATGAATATAATGTGGGTGGAAGCCCTGTCCTTTATTCTTTTCACCAGCCTCTCACAATTTAGGAAAAGTAGTTAGGTCAGCGTAAAAACGTCACTTGTGAATACTTTAATTACTGTAAGTGCTTTTTTGGCTATTCTTGGCTTTGGCACAAGAAGCCCCAGCAAAATCTACAATAAAAAAGGCTGCGTTTCTGCAACGTAGTGCCTCAGCCTCAATGTTTTTATTTTTGCTGTTTTGTGGCATTTTTGAGGTTCTTAGTATTACCTTCAAATACACTATGGAGCAGTCATTGCACAGATGTACTGTTGATACTTTGTACATTCAGCTATTACAAGGGCCAGCTCTATCCTGAGGAGCCCCCTTGACCCAGTACAGGTAGTTGGTGACAAAAGGATACTATTCATGGTGAGCTCCATGCTGGAGAACAATTCCCATCTCATGTATGGGACTGTAACAGCACTGGGCGGCACGGCCAGCGACCAACTGCTTCACCCCAAGTGGGAGAAGTTGCGCAGCTGGGAACAGGTGCAGCTGGCGAGTTCTATACTCCGCTACTCTTCAGCAGCCCCGTTAATAGAGCACAGCAATGGTTCACAATAAATTGACAGAGAGGGGCGGGTATTGCCCAGTTGTCAATTTATTCAATTATTAGCATAGCAAGGGCTAATAAACATATAAATAGTGGATAAGGAAAAGGAAGAGAATGGAGCTCATGAAGAAAAAAAGAGGCTACAGAGAAGGAACCATAGGTTGCCATTGCCAAATAATTTACTCCTAAGTATTAGGAGGTTTTAGAGTTAAATTTTAACAGGGAAGTGAAGGAAAAAAATACCCTGAGATACAATATGGTAATGTTTTGTGACATCCCTGGGAATTTAGAGCAATGAAGGCGTTAATAAGAAAGGTCTTATTGGTCCCGAGCTGTGAAGGGTCATTGATGGTACAGAGTATTGGAGGGTATAATGTTGGCATCACTAGATATTAAATCTGATTAAATCCCTGAGGATTTGTGGTGGTTGATGGGTTGATGGTAAAGTCATTGGTTGTCTAGGACAGTAAAAGGAGTTATAGAATTCCTGGCGGTCTAGTGTTACTGAGCACTCTGCCTGGACAATTTCCCATTTTATAAACCCTTAAAGCCAACCTTGGGAGTGTGGTTTGCCCAGTGCCGCACCTCTAATGAGGCAAAGTGATGCAGAGGGGGTGGCAGCATGGGCGATTTTTTTTTTTTTTTTTTTTTTTTACTCTTTTTCTCTATACTAACGCAGGAGAAGGGCCACTCTTAAAATAACCCGAACGGCCCTTCTCCTCCGCTGACCTCTGCGTCTCAATGTAGGTGGCGTCATCACACCGCCTACACTGAGACGCAGATGTCTTACTGCCGAGTGAAGAGGAGGCGGCAGCGGGAGCAGCACGAGATCGGTAAGTAATATAACTTTTTTTTGTTTTATAACAGGCCGCTACCTGCTGGACCTCCCCGGACCTGTTCACTGCCACCCCCACTTCCCCTTGTACTATAGACCGCGGTGGGCAGTAGTGAATAGGCCCAGGCCACGATCCACTACAGATATTATTATACTAGGGGGTCTTTTCAGATCCCCCAGTATAATAATCAGAGCCCCAGGGGAGGTGAGGGAACATAATAAATAGTGTTACTTACCTCTCCGGGATCCGAAGTTAATTCTAGCAGGCTTCGGGTCTATATGGTGATATCCCAGACATCACGTGGTCTGGGATATTACCATTTAGGCCCAAAGCCTGTGCTAACAGTACCATATAGGCCCAAAGCCTGTGCTAGTAGTAATAGCCTGTTACTGCTAGCACAGGCTTTGGGCTTGTATGGCAACAGGCTGTTACTGCTACCACAGTCTTTGGGCCTGTATGGTACTGCTAGAACAGTCTTTGGGCATAAATGGTAATATCCCAGACCACGTGACGTCTGGGACATTACCATATAGGCCCGAAGCCTGCTAGGATTAACATTGGATCCTGGAGAAGTGAGTAACACTGTTTATTATGTTCCCTAATCTCCCCTCGGGCTCCAATTATTATACTCGGGGGTCTGGAAAGACCCCTGAATATAATAATAGTTCATGGGTGTGCAACTGTGGGGCATAATACAGCTTGAAGGGTCCACTGTGGCCCCCTGTAACCTCTATTATGCCCATAGTGTCCCCCCTGCAACCTCTATTATGCACCACAGTCTATTGTGCCACTGTGGGATATATATATATATATATATATATATATATATATATATATATATATGTGCACGGAGAAGGAAGGAGTCGAAGATTTCTGTGTTTAAAACTTTACAGAATCAACTGGAGAAAGTGGTCATGGCAGTCCAAAGGGGAGAGACAGGAAATGTGGGAAGACGTCTCCTGTGAGTATTACTGCACAAAATATTACTGCATTGTATTTATTGTAATGTTACCGCTAGCATCCCGAAACCCCCTGCTGTCTGAGGCGGACGATCAAAAGATGAACAACCCACCCCCACCCCCCACCCGCCCCGGACTCAATATCAGGAAGGGGGGGGGTGTCTTTTGATCACCGCCTCAGGCAGAAGAGAGGCTAGGTTCACCAAAGGGTTAGCCAGATAATAAATACCCTAAAAACAAAAAGGCACCCAGATAAAAATGTCAGATTGTTGCAAAGCTCAGTATGAAGTTATGTCTAGGGCAGATATATAACTGATTACATGTGTGGTCTGATTGGATACTGGGTATTGCCACAAGAGGATGTACAAGTATTTCCCCTGCTGCCATATAAAATGGCTTTCAGAGGTTACTTGGGTAGCAAATTTCTTGGTGAGAGAATGTTGACTTCTAGACATTGGATGTCATGGATGACGCATGCGCAGTCGGCTCTGGCTAAGAGAGCCTGTTAGAGCCGACTGCGCATGCGTCATCCATGAGGCCCAAAGAAGACAACACAGAAGGGGCGGTCGCAGCTCAGGAAGAAGGCGGCGCTGGCTATGGCAAAAGGTAGGAGACGAATAGCCTTTTTTAAGGCTATTCCGACGTGGTCAGAGGAAAGAACTTCTTTTAATGGTAGAATCCCTTTAACTCCTCGCGTGCCGAGCGCTTCCATTCATTTCAATGGAAGTGTGCCATTGAAATGAATAGAAGCGGCCGGCACGCGGGGGGTTAAGCGGCCGCCGGCAAAGTCGGAGTGCCGCCGCTTTCAATCACATATAAGGCGCACCGGACAGCGCTGCGCCTTATAGTCCGGTGCGCCTTATATATGAACCTAGACAGGACTATAAGGCGCTCATGGGTAATGCACCTTATAGTCCTGCCTAGGTTCATATATAAGGCGCACCAGACTATAAGGCGCACCGAACTATAAGGCGCAGCGCTGTCCGGTGCGCCTTATGTTTACTACGGTATGTCTTACTTTTACTTTTAGACATTTACTATGTCTTACTTTCGGGGTACGTCTTACATTAGCCCACCCCCCAAAAATCCCACTACGTCTTACTATCGGGGGTGTCTTACTATCGGGGAAACACGGTAGTTGACAGATTTTGAGAGGTTTGCATCACTGGACTGAGACAAGCACGATGGACATTTCAACAAATTGCTCACCACCTAAACTGTTTGTAGCTTGCTTGCAAACATTTATGGGGGAAGCTGGGATACCAACTCTGTAAATGTTCAGGATCTTCAGGTTCAGCTCCAAAATCCGTGGGCAATTGTTTTGCCTGATACAGAACCTGTATACCTCCATGCCCAACTGTATTTCATCTTATATCCATACTAAAGGAGGCCCATCAGCGTACTAGAGCCTCCTTTCAATTGTACAGTTTTCCCCAATGAACTTATCCTTTCATTTTATTTTATTTTATTATTTTTTTTAAATGTAGATTGTGAGCCCCACATAGAGCTCACAATGTACATTTTTCCCTATCAGTATGTCTTTTTTTTGGAATATGGGATGGAAATCCATGCAAACACGGGGAGAACATACAAACTCCTTGCAGATGGTTTTTTGCGAATGGCGGGATTTGAACACCAGGACTCCAGCGCTGCAAGGCTGCAGCGCTAACCACTGAGCCACCGTGTGGCCCCTCATTTTATTATTTAATATGTAGATTAGTATCAGTTGTGGTTGGTAAAGTGGTTTCACAACAGGAGAGTCACTGCAGATATGGTGCAAACAGGGGGGTTCAGGTGTTTTATATTCCAAAAGAAATAGAAAACCAGCCCTCTCAGCAATAAAGAAAACAAAACCTGCTTGGCTAAGCACTAAGTAACAAAAATAGATAAATAACGAAAATGCCATTCTACAAGGCTCTGGACACACCACTATGATAAGGAAGTTTTGTTTTTTTTATTTACAGGTACAGTACAGTGGCCCAGACTTGGATCCTCTAGAGTACGTCCAACACTAAGCCACTCAAGCCCTGTGTCTGCTCCTTGTAATACAGATACTGCAGCAACAGCAGATCAACCAGCAACCTGGTCTTAATAACCAACATGGACTAGGGTTTGGAGACGCAGCCAATTCTCCCCAATCCAACTCCAAAGTCCTTTTTGGCTTTTCCAAAAGACCGTTAGTGAAATGTCTGCACATATACTGCATTTTGCCAATTTTATAAGACTTACTTGCATATGGAGTCAAGCTCTTCAGCGTCATCAAGCTCTTCATTTACCTTGGATTGCTGGACATTCTGAGCCATGCTATCCCCCAGGCTGATCAGACAGTCAGCAAATCCTTTATAAATTGTGTCACATTTTCTGCTTGTCGCTTTCACTGGAAAATGTAGAAGAGCTGAAGAAGAGAGAGTAACAGATATTAATAAGGGGGACATTTTTCTCTGTGTGTTGAAATAATTGACTATAAATTGCTGCAAAATATTAACTTTCTATTTTAATAAAAAAATAAATTATAGTAACTGAAGAAAAACATTATATTGTATAAAATATTTAAAAAAAGAAACATACAAAGATCTATCTTTGTATGATAGGGTTTGAACATATGCGATGGTATCTGATGGCCTGGCTGTATACAATGGAGTTCTTTATGTGTTTAGGATGAAAGCTATCCCATCTTAGGTACGTAGGGCGGTCAATAGGTTTCCGACCTGCAGATAGGGACGAACACCTTGGGGGCCTCAAAAACACATTCTTGAGGCAGGGTTACCATCCAAGAACAGTTGATAACCAAATCACCAGAGCCACCAGGATACCAAGATCGGAGTTATTAAAATACAATACCAAACAGGAAAACAATCGGGTGCCCCTGGTCGTTACATATAACCCCCACCTGGAGACGCTGAGAGGAATCACACGCAAATTACATCGACTACTGCAAAAAGACAACCGTCTAAAATCCATATTTTCTGACCCCCCTCTCCTATGCTACAGACAGCCACCAAACCTCAGGAATATGGTTGTCAGCAGCTCACTGTCACCTCCAACTAACACAGGAACATTTCCATCTGGACAGAAGAGGTGCAAAACCTGCCCTCACATACTGACCACTGACAGGGTAGAGATACCAAACTCTAACAGGGAATATAAAATCCCAGGTACGTTCACCTGTAACACACCTAATGTAGTGTATTTGATCATTTGCACCAAATGTTCCACTGAAAATCTGTATGTTGGAGAGACCGGTCAGAAACTCAGAATGAGAATTAATTCACATCGCCATACAATCAAACAACAGAGAACTGATCTTCCCATGCCAAAACACTTCTGCCAGGAAGATCACAACATCATCAATGACATGAAAATCTTGATCTTAAAAGGGAACTTTAAATCAAGGAAACAGCGACTGATTTATGAGTACAAGGCCATGACCCTATTCCAGACATTGGACAATGGGATGAACATCTCACTTGGGTTTATGTCTTTTTATACAGATCATTAAGACAGCCATTAAGATAAGAACCAGGGATCTGGCAATTGATTGTTTGTTGTTATAAGTATATAGTAATAAGCCTCTTCCCCCCTCCCTCCTGTAATTCTAGCCCTGTGCCCAGTCATAAATATGCAGCCTCTACAGAGTGTTTTTTAGTTATATCTGAAGAAGAAGCTCAGAGGAAGCTTTGAAACGTCATATTCTGTCATCATTATGAGTTAGCCATTAAAAAAGGTATCACCTACTGAAGACTTGCAAAGTTTTTTTGTTTTTTATATTCCTGTGTACTACAGCAAAAACCCTTATTGCCCTTCATTGGAAAAAGGGTCTCCCTCCCACGTGGTCTGAGTTAGTTGTCCGCATGAAGGATGTCTGTAGCCTTCAGTTCCTGACTGCAACTCTCAGCCACACTGTGGATGCATTTGATGCCGTCTGGTCGCACTGGGACACCTACTGTATTCTACATGGTCTATGACATCTGTTCTGTCTACTAACCCTCCCCCCTTCCCCTGTCTTTTGCCTTTTGTTGTTTCTTGTATTCATTGTATACCATGTATATTGTCAGACTGTTATGCCACATGTCGTGGCCCCTTTTCTATTTTTCTTTGTATATTATATTGTAAAACTTACAGTTGAAAAAAAAAACTAAAAAAGAATATCCAGAAAGTTGCATCCTACAATGATACGAATAAGGTTTAGTGCCGTTGTTTTACCTCTGACATAGATTTGGGTATTTTTTCACCTCTATTTAAGGATAGGGTCTTTCACATCTGGGAACATCCATGCATTATTTTATATGTATATATTGTATTGAATAGTATCTTGGTTTTCTTATATGAGTTTTGAATATTTGGGGGATTTTATTATTATATTCACCATTACTCCTTTGATTTATGTATCTTGCAATATTTTTTATAAATACTACCCTTACGTTTGGGTTACAAAGATGTCAAGAGGAAATGCCATATTGTGCCATCCTCTCTGGATATATTTTTCGTTTTTAAGCATGTTTTTGGTGTTTGTATACATTAAGGCTGAGTTCAGATGGAGTTTTTTTGTCCGGAATTTGAGGCGGATTCCGGACCAAAAAGACGGTAAATGCGACTGGATGCCGGTGCAGTGCACTGTCATCCAGTCACGGCACTCCGCTCTGGATTAGGCCCAAATGAATGGGCCTAGTCGGGAGGCATTGTCTTCAGGTGGATGTCTGCAGCTGAACCGGCCACGGCATCTGCCTGAAGAATGAGCATATCGCTTCTTTTTTCGGGAGCCGGAACAGACCACTCGCAAAAAAAAAAAAGAAATGGCCGGCTACCATTGATTTCAATGGGAGACATTTTTTTGGTCAGGATTTTGAGGTGGATTCCGCCTCAAAATCCTGACCAAAAATCCCTGTCTGAACTCAGCCTAAATTTCTATATTTGTATTTTTGTGCACTTTTTTCTATATATACTACTAATATGTTTGTGAGTTTAGATGTTTGTTCCTCAATCACGCTAAAACGCCTGGACGGATTTGCGTGCAATTTTCCACAAACATAGTTTTCCCTTAGGATTGAGTCATAGGCTACTTTTGGTGCCACTAAACAACATGGCTTCCTAGCAGGAGACTCACAAAAGCAGGACTCCTAGCCCCAGCTATAGACTCACACACACTGCCTGGCATTTCCTGCCTCAACCTGCCTGCACACTCCTTACTGTCACCTCAGGAGTAGCCCTCACTCTACTCACTCACATTTACATATAGCTTTCCACTATATAACACATCACACTGTCTGTATTACTACATACACAATATAACACATCACACTGTCTGTATTACTACATACACAATATAACACATCACACTGTCTGTATTACTACATACACAATATAACACATCACACTGTCTGTATTACTACATACACAATATAGCACATCACATTTGCTATCCCACCAAACTTTTTAAAGCACTTTTACAGTTTCACACGTCTGTGTCCGCCCAATTCTCAAATCACCGCAGACGAAGTCGCGGGTAAAAGCTAGTATTTTTTATAAATCTAGGAAACCAAGATGTCTACACTAGTGCTGTTATGGTTATTTTGAAGATGAGCATGTCAGTGTAGATGTCAGTTGATTAATAATTACTAGAGATGAGTGAGTAGTATTCAATCGAGTAGGTATTGGATGGAATACTACAGTATTCGAAATACTCGTACTCAATCGAATACTACTAGCTATTCGCAGTAAATATTCGATTCAGAACCAGCGTTGATTGGCCGAATGATATACACTGTATAACATTTGGCAAATCAGCGCTGGTTCTACAGCAGGTTCAGCCTGCCTAGTCAGGAGAGATGGCAGCTTGCTGTTACGAGGGAGCTGACTTTTTCTCATAGGAATGCATTGACCAGCGTTGATTGGCCAGTGTACAGCATTCGGCCAATCAACACTGGTTCTGCCGGAGTCTCGTCTGTGAGGAGGCAGAGTCTAAGATCAGACCACAGCAGTCTCCACACAGGAAAGGCAGCAGGAGATTAGGGAGGCAAACAAGTGGCTCAAGAGTTGTTGTAGGAAGGAGGGGTTTGGGTTCCTGGAGAACTGGGCAGACTTTACTGTGGGCTACAGGTTCTATGGTAGTGAAGGGCTGCATCTCAATGGGGAGGGTGCAGCTGTGCTGGCGGAGAAGATAGCTAGACGGATGGAGGAGTGTTTAAACTGCGGAGGGTAACAGATGTAGAGGACAAGATGAAAAGAGGAAAGAGGGCTAAATAC
Source organism: Leptodactylus fuscus (assembly GCF_031893055.1). Taxonomy (NCBI): domain Eukaryota; kingdom Metazoa; phylum Chordata; class Amphibia; order Anura; family Leptodactylidae; genus Leptodactylus; species Leptodactylus fuscus. Next base: position 48,944,082 of record NC_134271.1, on the reverse strand, counting down.
TGTAACTGGGGGTGGAGCGGGGGTGGGGTTAGAACAGCCAGTAGGCAGTGGAAGAGTAGGGAAGATAAAGCCATGAAATGTTTGTATACGAATGCCCGAAGCCTCACTAACAAGATGGAGGCACTAGAAGTGATGATGTTGGGAGAAAATTACGACATGGTGGGGGTAAGTGAGACATAGCTGGACTCTAGCTATGACTGGGCTGTAAATATACAAGGAGTTTGCTTATATGTAAAATCCTGCCGTAATACAGTCCTGCATGAAGACATGTGGGAGGAAAATGAATATGTGGAGTCCTTATGGGTGGAAATTATGGGAGGAACAAAAAAATAATAAAATACTGATAGCGGATTGTTATAAATCCACAAATATAACGGAGGAAGCTGAAAATATACTAGTAAAACAAATAGATGAGGCCGCAAACATAATAAAGTCATTATTATGGGGGATTTTAACTACCCAGATATCAACTGGGAGGCAGAAACCAGCAGGTCCAACAAAGGGAACAGGTTCCAACAAGAGGTCCCAGTGCAGGACACAACAAGAGACGAGGCACTTCTAGACCTAATTTTAACAAATGAACCTGAAACACTGTCAAAAGTGGAGGTTGGGGGACATCTGGGTAATAGTGACCATAACATAATAATCCATACACAACAAGATACGAGGTGGCATTGCGGTCACGGTGCATATAACCACGCCCACTCAAAGAGCGAACCTGAATAGAAACTATCCACGGCCCAAATTACTTCTCCATTTTGGTCTGTGCATGAGTGGGTGTGGCCTCATGAGGTTAGGTGATTGGCCGAGGAACTGAAGCCCTTTGAAAGTCTTTATTTAGGTTTGTTTTAGATAACGATGAGTATCCCAGCTTTCCTTCTGGTCCAATAAGGGGAGGAGTTATACAGAGGCATGTCTTTTATTGGAGTATTCTATTGGTGGTCTTATTAGCACTAAACCATTTGGTTTTATTAACTGTTTAATGTCTGTTAAATGTTTTTGATTGGTTGATTCCTGTATAATAGTATGTGAACATGCCTGTTGTATACTATAGCAAGCTTGATAAAGTGCCTGTAAGGCACTCGCTCTGCCAGTTTATTCCAGGCATGCCTCCTCCGTTTATGTAGATGTTTTATTGAAGATGAAATAAAGTGTTTGTGAGTTTTATAAGACGTCCCTCGTTTGATACATAACATAATAAGTGTTCTTGTACAGTAGAGGGGGTACAAAAAACACTAAACTTCAGGAAGGCCAATTTTAACGAGCTGAGAGAGGAGCTTAGCAGCATAAGCTGGAACAATGTCTTCAAAGTGATGGGAACACAAACTAAATGAGATTTCTTCAAAAGCATTCTAAATAGGAGCAATAAAAACATATACCCTATGGGAATAAGCGGGCCAGAAATCAAGAAAACCAATATGGCTAACTAAAACAGTAAGGTGTGCAATGAGGGATAAAAAGTAAGCATTTAAAGTACTAAAACCAGAAAGCAGCAACACAACATTAAAAAACTATAAGGAGAAAAATAAATGCAATGGTGCAAAAGACAAATAAAAGAGGGGAAGATTGAGGCTGAGCGAAAAAAGGAAATGCAGCCTGCACAAGGCAGCCTGTAATGGAAGTGAAGGCATTTGACTATACATTGCAATGCATTAGCATTGCTTTGTATTGTATGAGTGACCAGTCTCCTCGGGGATTCAAGACCTCTAGGAGCTAAAAACAAACCTGTAAAAATAAAAAGAACTAAAAATCACCCCCTTTCCTTACAAAACATCTAAAATAAGTGAACAAAGTAAAACATAAACAAATTAGGGATCTCCGCATCCCAAAATGCTCAAACTACAAACTTGTAAAAATATTTTTCCATTACTTAATAATAATTACATTAACATTTTATTAATTTATATAGCGCATATAACATATTCCACATAACTGTACAATTTGTAGGGTTCAAGTACAGACAAAAAGATACATTACAAAGAAATAGTCACTTCATACAATGGGACTGAGGGCCCTGTTCACAAGAGCTTACAATCTATGAGGTAGAGGGGGTGACACAAGAGGTAGCAGACATTTTCTATATGTAACCCATTGAGTGCCCTACACATTGATGTGTTATTTACCACCTCATATGAAGAAACATAATATGCTTCCTCTATTTGACTCAGAGACTAAATGAATTAATCTTCTGCTTAGTAGACAAAGGTTCAAGTCAAGGATTAAGGGTTATGTCATGATCCCACTGAAGCCTGAACTGCAAAGTTAAAAATGCTGCATGATCTTGAAATGACCATCTGTCTCCTGTACTGTGTTTACATATACTAGGGAGCAAATAGGAAATGCAGAATTCTACTTATATGGCCTGAAAACCTGACATACAACTACAGTGTTACAATGTTAATATAATTAATTTGTCTATTGAGCATACCAATAGACACAAGAATGGATGTGTATAGAAGTGGCCCATACAATATATACTTTATGCCTTCATCTTAAAAAAGGACCTTTTACCACTTCCACCAACTCCAACTTACTGCACCTTTCAATAGGTGCTGATCCAGAGTACCTTTTCTTTAGCCCCCCCACCATTCCTGAGCAATCAGTGCTGGGCTGTTCCTGTATTTCTCCTCCAGTCTAGGACCACTTTGGGAAATTCTAATAGATATATGCGAGTATATGAGTATAATGGATTTTTTGGGGGGATAAATGTTATGATTAATTAGTGTAATTGGTGGTTCTCTTGATTCTATTGCAGACTGCTCAAGGCATTTCACAATACATTGCAGTGCATTAGCATTGCTTTGTATTGTATGAATGTCCAGTCTCCTCGGTGGTTCAAGACCACTAGGAGCTAAAAATAACAGTAAAAATAAAAATAATAAAAATAAAAAACTAAAAATCACCCCTTTTCCCTACAACACATCTAAAATAAATGAGCAAAGTAAAACATTAACACATTAGGTATCTTCGCATCCCAAAATGCTCAAACTACAAACTTGTAAAAATATTTTTCCATAAGGTATTCACCTTATGTATGTACCTTAGGTGTGTGTACATCACATGACCATGGACTGATTTTTATGTACTGGGAGTAAGAAGAATGAATGACAGCGAGCAAAGATTTAGATAACTGTAAGGAACTGATGCAAAAAGTATACTGGAAAAATCATAACACTGGCCTCTGGAGGTGAAAGAGTGAAAACACAGCAGTTTGGCACTTTTGACTTTTTTCCCACTAAGACATTCATTGTATGGAAAAGATATTTTTATATGTTTGTAGAGAGGGCATTTTCGGACACAGGGATACCTAATGTATATGCATTTCATGGTAATTTTTCAGTTTTATATCTATTCTAGGGAAAGGGTGGGAGTGATTTGAACTTTTAGATTTTTTTGTATATTTATTATTTAATTTTTATTACTATTTATTAGCCCTCTTAGGGGGCTTGAACCTGCTATTGTTTGATTTCAAGTCCCTTAGACTGCAATGCAACTGTATTGGAGTCTGTGAGACTTTCGGTATGTTACTATTGTGGCTGGATATAGACCAGCCGTAAGAGTATTATCCCTATTGCAGGCCTGGAAGCCTTTAGAAGGCTCCATGCTGCCATGGGGACAGGTTGGTTCCTGTGATCTTGTACCATTAACCCATCACCATTTTATGCATGCTTCACCCTCCAAAAAAATTGATCTTGAATTGAATGTTGGATTTGATCCATGGATAGTTCAATGGATTCACATTGGGCTGTTGAATAGATACCAGATTGCTGTAAATGGTGTGCATTTTGAGGGGATATACAAGTGGTCTATATCAGGGGTCTGTCCTGAGTCCTAGTCTTGTTAATGCACTGGTGGGCGACACAGGAGGAGGTGTGGTAGATGAGATATGCCTGTTTGCAAAAGTGTATAATAGGGTTGATATTCCTGCAGGGCTTTGTAACCTAGAAAAAGATTTAACTTCACAGATGAAAAGATTTAAAGAATGGAAAGTGCAGTTCAGGATTTCCAAATGTAAAATAATGAGAAGGAACCTCTGACTATTGTATTTGTGGCTTTGTGTTAGCCAGAACTTTAGAAGAAAAGTATCTGGGGGTCTTAATATCTAGCAAGCTAAAATGAGTGCCATACAGCCGGGAAGACAAGTAGGATGCTAGGCTGTCTAGCTAGATATACAGGTTGGGCCATAAATATGGATACACCCAGTGGCGTAACTACCACCGTAGCAGCAGAGGCAGCTGCCACAGGACCCAGGACATTAGGGGCCCGGTGACAGCCGCTACCGCTGCTATCATTATACTCAGGGGTCTTTTCGGACCCCTGAGTATAATGATCAGCGGCCCGGGAGAGGTAAGAAACATAAAAAACACTGTTACTTACCTATCCATGATCTGGGCAGGCTTCGGCCTAGTCGTCTGACGTCTCATCACCCCGGCCTGCGCCCTGAGTCATGTGACGTCAGAAGACGTCATTGAACCCTACATGTAGGGTTTTTCTGTCCGCTTGAAAAGTCGGACATCTTTACAAGCGGACAGTGAAGGAAGGGCACGGAGTGCAAAAGAACGCACCCGATATCCATTTAAATAAATGACAGATGTCACGGACACAGCTAGTGTCCACTCCTAATGTCCATGCCAGATGTTGAGCGGACACTAGGAGCGGACACTACCTGTCGGACACAGACGGTAGTGTGAACGCTCCCTTAGACAGTCATTAGTAACAGCAATTGAAGGCAAGCCTGAATACAAACAATGCTGATCCATCTACTGACATTGACCTCCCCCTCCTCCTCATACACAGATATCAGGACACTGTCCTCTCCACAGCACACATACATACACACTCACACACAGACACACACTCTCCATCCTGCATCCTACATCCCCCCCTCCCCATCAGTACCTAGCAGCACATCTCTCCTTCTCTTCATCTCTTGCAGGACTGCACGGGCTATAAAGACACGCCCACCTAGTCATGTGATGGCTGACCTCACACAAGGTCCTTCATCTACAAGTCCTACAAGCTTATCGCAGTTACAACAGTTTGTCTGTGATAAGAGCGGGGGTAGCAGCGGTAGCAGCTGTCACCAGGCCCCTAATGTCCCGAGCCCTGTGGCAGCTGCCTCTGCTGCTATGGTGGTAGTTACGCCACTGGGTACCGGCACCGCTAGTTCTTTACCCGGGGCACAGATCGGGAAAGCCGACATCTTTCCAGCAGTATATAGAACTGCCTGTGCCCCAAACCATGAAAGGTCCTCTTTAAGACCTCATATGGGTCTGAGAGTGGAAAAATAAAGAAGTTATGGGGTTTGGAAGGAGGGGAGTCAAAAAATGCCATCAGCGGGAAGGGGTTAAAAAGCGGTTACACTGTAGACTGTAGTGGTCAATCCTCCATGCAGTACTTTTCTTTCTGCTGATTTTAGGTGGAATTTGCGGCAGAGTCTCAACCCAAAAGTGAACCTAGTTCACAGGAGTTCTTGTTTGCACAGGGCAAGGGCTCAGCTTACATGGACCATGCTACTGCTGTTGTTTGTTCTGCTGCTCTTAGGGAAAAGGTCAGGTTACACTATAGTTACTCTGCATTGCTGGGTAACTGCACTGGTTGCACCGTAGTCTTTGGGTTAGATTGCCGAAATACACAGGTAAACTCCTTTTGCTGCCCTTACATGGCAGTAAATTGTCATATCACAGGACGCATAGGCTGAATTCAGGATGCTCAAAAAAACACAATGCCCAAGCACAGCCATTAACAGAGTTTCACCTGAGTGAGCCATCGCAATGCTTCTTGTCCAGAAAGTACTGGAGCAAAAAAGGGCACAATAAGTTACATTATCAGTGAATAATGGTCGCGTGATATCTGTTTTTAACAGATGTCACACAGCAGTGTTAGATTCAATGTGAGTGAATGGGCACTTTTGACAGTATGTTTGACGGTCAGTTGTAATAAACTGTCAAAACATAGGTCATGTCCTATTTCTGACCGTTTTCACAAATTCCTATATACACGATAATGTATGGGGGATCCATGAAAACGGACGCCCCTCAGGTGTAAGACGATTTTGAAAAATGGACGTTTTTCACAGCTTCAGTCAACTGAATGTAGCCTTACAGTACAAAGTAAACACCTTACTGTTAAAACATACAGAAATACAAAGAGCACAGATGCATAACAGTGCAAGGGTACATCTTGGTAGTCCAACACTAAAGGGATTTTATCATGATCATCATCATATATACATTTTTAGACAATTAAAATTTAAACATTTTTGCAAATATAAATAATAATTTTGCAGAGTTTTAAAGATTTTCTCTAACCATCTCAGTGATGAAAATTTTTTGTCTTGATAAGTTGTCAAAGGATACAACCATGAATGAAGGAACTTTCTATACTTTTAAATCCAGCCATGATTTCCTTAAAGTGGCTAGGCAATCTTCTAGTGTATAGACTGTCCATGCCTGATAACCTATCCACAAAAATAAAATCATGGCTGAGTTTCCGACAAATACCAGACCATAGATAGTTCCTTCATTTATGGTTGTATCCACTGATGTCTGATCAAGACAACAGACTGACATCCAGTGGCACAACTAAAGTCTTGTGCACCCCGATACAAACACTTGTCCGGGGACCCCCTCCCTACAGCGTATTCTTGATAGTGATGTTTGTGGGTGCTGCAGTGGTATCTTAGATACTTAAAAGAGCTTTGGTAACCACAACTGCATTTATCAACAATACGGTGAATGAGCAGCGTTAGCATGTAAATAATATTGAGATCTGAGTGCTGTGAGTGCTTGCTTCACTATCACATCGCCCAGGATCTGTTTTTATAACTACCATGCAATGTTATTACAGCATGTAATAATAGTGCACAGTTGCTACAAAACAGATGGTGTGTGAATAGTGAAGTGGCCCCACACTGTTTAATATGCTCTACAGAGACCCCATACAGTAGAATATGCTCCACAGTGACCCTACACAGTATTATATACTCCACATTGGCCCCCATGCAGTAGTCTATGCTCCACAGTTGTCCGCACACAGTATAATATGTGCCACAGAGGCACACACAGTATAGTATGCTCCACAGAGACCCCATACAGTATAATATGCTCCACAGTGACCCTACACAGTATTATATATTCCACAGTGGCCCCCATGCAGTATTCTATGTTCCACAGAGGCCCACACACAGTATTCTATGCTCCACAGTTGTCCGCACACAGTATAATATGTGCCACAGTGGCGCACAGTATAATATGCTCCACAGTGGCCCCTACAAAGTACAATATGCTCCACAGTGGCCCCACACAGTATAATATGTGCCACAGTGGCTCCTACACAGTATAATATGCTCCACAGTGGCCCCTACAAAGTATAATATGCTCCACAGTGGCCCCACACAGTATAATATCCTTCAGGTGCACTCCACGAAATTCGATGTATATTTGTGAGGTTCGGCCCTCTGTTTTGGTACTATTATTATACTCTGAGGTATAATAAGTAGAGGCTCAAGGGAAGTGATTAAAAATAACAAACACTTATACTCACCTTGCTTCCTCCTCCCTTTGTCTGGCTGTCTTCAGCATCTTCTTCGGTCTCCTTCAACCTGCGACTGAGGTCACGCTCTGATGTCATTACGCTGGTGCCTCCCATGTGACAACTGGAGCCCAATCACATCATCATGTGATGTCTTGTGCACATGACCTCTGTGACAGGACGAAACAGCCAAGAAGAAGACTGTCAGAAGCCCAGGAGAGGTGAGTATTGGTATTTCTTACTTTTAGTCACCTCTACCAGATCCCTTTCCATTAAAAAAATGTATAGTGTTCGGGGAACCATGGTTTCCCCAACTGATATCAAGGTGGTCCTTGGCCCCGGCTATCTCCAGCGATAGCTACACCCCTGCTGACAACACTATGGTGATTAGGGAAATCTTTAAAAAAAATCTGAATATGGTTATGTTCATGGGAGTACCACTTTAAGGCAAAAGCTGTGAAAGGTTGTGGCCTCCTCACAATAGAATATAAGTGGTTTAGAAGAGACTTTTCTGGTGGTAGGGAATGGTCTGGATAGAAATAATTAGGCTTTTTTATGGCATAATGAAAGTTCTACTACTTGCATATATACTTTGTGAAACAATTTCTCATGTTTTCAACATCTCTACTGTATTCTTTGAAGTGCAACTTCCATTTCGTAATTTCAGAGGCTAAACAGTCTGTCTTGTTCTGGCGCCTTAGCAAGATGTGATAACTGAACTGTAGCTGTAATAATATGTGAACTAGTGTAAGGATTACATAAAGTGAAGCTGAAGTTTGGAGAATCTAGAGGACTTTCATTATTTATAAGTCAGTGATGCCAAACTATTACTTGTGAAAGGATAGGATGAATTGTACGTTTTGTACAATATTGTTATCTTTCTATGGTTACAGTAGAACCCCTTTAAAGAAGCACAAGACAAATAAAGGAGAAATAAACAAGACAAACTGCTGGACAAACTTCTTCCTGGACACCAGAGGAAGGGAAGGGTGAGTTAATTGGGTTAATACAGCTTTACCTGGCAGAGAAGAAACATTCCAACCCCAACCTCATAAAGAGGGGGGTGTCCAGACAAAGAAACATTGAAAACATAAGCCAGGGCCTAACATAACAAAAACTGTTGATACCGAAATAAATTTTGTCACATCTTTGGAGCCAACTGAGCTCCATGGAATCAAAAGTTCTGTAACTTATAAGATGTTTCTGTTTTTTTTTCTCCTTTTTAATTGCAAACTGTTTTGCTTGTCGATGTCACCTTTTTGGCTTATTTTTGTAAGCACTGACCTTTTCGATATTAAAGGATGCACTTTACTGGTGGTCCAAGTATGCTCGCTCTATTGATCCATTGCCTTTTTAAAGTGTTTGCCTTCCAACTTCTGAGAGCAGTGAGCATGTGTGTGTCTTTGATTCCTAATAAAATGTGCTATATGGTGGCAGTGTGTAACTGTGTGGAGTGTGTGGATTGTGTCGGGCTACAATTTATGCTCAATTTGAAGTTTGAGTGAAGGGTGAAGCAAGATTGAGTGATTGGAGTGAAATAACCCCCGACAGCCGCACCCTCGTCACATGCTAGGATGGTCTGTTTGTGACAAGTACAACTAGCTGGATGTAGGTGTGAAGAACATGAAGGCAGTAGAGCTTTGTGAAGGGGTGTAACTACCGTAGAGGCAGCGGAGGCGGCTGCCACAGGGCCCGGGCCATTAGGGGGCCTGGTGACAGCCACTACCGCTGCTTTTTTTTGTTTTTTTTAATAGGCCGTTACGGGGCCTATAATACTGTGTGCAGGGGACACTATTGGGGATAATACTGTGTGCAGGGGCCACTATGGGGCATATTACTGTTTGCAGGGCCACTAAGGGACATAATACTGTATGCAGGGGACACTAAGGGACATAATATTGTGTGTCGGTTGGGGGGGCCCCATGTCAAAAGTTCGCCACGGGGCCCCGCCATTCCTAGTTACGCCACTGGCTTTGTGGTAGAGGGAACTTGCAGATAGGAGAGTCGTGTTTGGGGGAGAACATGACGTTAGCAGAACTTTGTTGTATAGAAGGCATGTGAAGGAAAAATAAGCAGAAGACGGGCGGTATGCAGCTAAAAAGCATGATAGAGGCTGAATGTAGCTGACTCTTTTTCATATGGGACTAAGTACAGTAGTGTACTGAACAAAAGTCTCACCTGAAAAGAGGTCCCACTTTAAATAATTTTGAGAAAAGCAACTTAATTAAGGAAGGAAACATCTTTCAAAGATTTGTACAGACCCTTTTATCAGGCCATTGAGGGGCATCAGCTGTCCAGTGACTTTATTGCTGACAGAATGGCAGAGCAATCTGCCATTATTTAGGGTTGTCCTGGTGTGACTGCTCCCATTCAACTATAATATTATGTAACCCTGTCTGCCTCTTAGTCTGTCACGTACTGTAGCTCTAGCATAGTACAGTTTTCTTGCTTTGAAACCTAATGTAACCTACCAATGTGAATAAAGTAACAACAATCATCCCAGAACCTCCGGCTTCCATTTAATCTGTATGAGATGCATGGAGGAAAATAAGAACCCTTTGACCCAAATGAACGATGGAGTCATCATATACTACAACAGCCAGCAATGAAATTGTAATACAATAAACAGAAAGAAACATTATATTAAAAAATTGAATGATAAGGAAAAGACTTTGACATGATGGCACATACCGTATATAAAGAGCGACAACATGGCAGATTTTGACCTAAGTATTCCTATGCCTTTGCTAAGCCTGTAGAAAAACTGGGACACTGCATTTGGGAGCTTATTTTCCAGGGAATTATAATACATTTAGGCCTACATAGCGACTCTGATGCATTATAAAATGTTATCTTTCATTTATATTAAGTGATCATTCATTTTGACGGACTTGTATATGAATGTAATGCAGTATATTTACTAGCGGCCCATTATGAGATCAACAGCACCGTATTATAGATTCTGAACGTTTTCTCATTTCAAAACTGAGTTGAATGTGAATTATTCTAAAACATGAATGCGTATAACAAAATGCACCTTAAAGTACTGATAAATATAGGGTCAACATAGTTTACAAAGTAAGAGAATGAGACAGCATTAACTAAAGATTTATGTTATTACTTGTGATACACTATAAAAATCAGGTAAAAGGTTGTAGGACATATGTATACATATATATGCAACAAGAATAAACTCTATACTAGAGAAAGCAAATAAAAATAGTTTAGTGATTCTTTTACTTTCTTATGAACAATAATAATTTCCCACTGTCTATATAGCTAGTGGCAACATATTGTATATCACTTTACTGTACAGATGTTTATCAAACTCACTTATAAAATATAGAATATAGATACATCACTATAAATATTTGTAAATGTAAAAGGCTTAGCTAATGTTAAGTTACAAATAGCAAATGTGTTCCAAAAAAGCACGAGTTGTAGAAAGTGTCAAACGTACAATGCAAATACAAATAAAGTACAGATAGATAGATAGATAGATAGATAGATAGATAGATAGATAGATAGGAGATAGATAGATAGATAGGAGATAGATAGATAGATAGATAGATAGATAGATAGATAGATAGATAGATAGATCTTACCTTGTTGGAAAGCCAAGGGCACAATGACTAATTGAATTATCCACGACAAGCAGGTCATGTTAAAAAACATATACTTAATAATGCAAAAGTTTTTTTCCTATAAGAGGCAGGAGAATTTTAGAGTTTGATGTGTCTTCTCCGAAAACTTAGCAGCATTCACGATTCCTGCTTTGCTATTCGACAGCTCTGCAGAAAGCAACGCTAGATGATTTTTAAACGTAATAGGGGAAAACAACACAACAGCTGCTAAATCTCAATGGAATAAACCATTCTCTCCTGCCGTTGCCCTGCAGCTTTAATAAGCAACGCTACCTAAAGCCGATTAACCCATTCATGCATGAGGACTTAGCAACACATCCCTAGGCACAACATGGCAAGTGTGTAAACCTGAAAACTGGAGTTCTCCTTAGTGATTACTATAGTAAAATATATCAAAATATGTCCAAGTTATTCACTCAATTCACTGTCACTCGTCTGTGTTAGAATTCACCCCTACATTGTGCATATTGATTGGAATACACAGTACTGTGTTTCTCAACTATTTCACACCAAGTACCCCCAACTGACAAAAAGCTCCAACAAAGGAGTGATGAGTTATAGATGCTGACAAAATAAGGCTATGCTCACTGCTGTCTGAGGTTCACACTTCGCAGGCTCGGTTGGCAGTTCTGTCAGATTTGATCGGAAGAATAACCTGCAAAACTTCACAGCAAGTATCAGCGGTGTCGCTCTGGCGGGTGACTACAATGCCGCACGGTGCACTGCGTCAGCACCCTGAATATAAGGGTGAAGTCAGATGGCTGTGTGCGGTCCCATACAGTTTACAAAGTGGCTAGAACCAATCTCACTGCATCATAGTGATCTATTACACCAGGAAATGTGGCAGTCATAAAGACCATATTACCTGCATCACACACAGCCATCTGAATTTGCAGCTAAGGACCTTTGGCACAGCCTAATAGTCAGGACAATTATTGAGAACAAGAATTCCTTGGAATAATCATCCCCAATTATAGATGAGCAAACCTTTCAAGATTCGGTTGACTTATAGTTGCAGTTTATTCTACTAATAATGGAAACCTTCTATTTCACTCAATTTTGCACTTCTATTTATGTGTCCTTTCTGTTGTGCCACCTTTATCTCCAAAATTCCTTGGAAAATTTGGTAGTCACTCTCTTTGGGTTCTCGAGCCCTGAAAACTTTGCAATGAAGAGGGAGACCAGTGATGTCACTCATATACATCACCAGTTTCTTACCAACAGTCACTAAGGCACCCAGCTTGAGACTGCACGGATTCTGGACCCAACCGATGGAGTACCTGGGACAGGTGAGTATGCTTTTTTTTAATTTTTCACCTACCTCTCCCACCCCACAGGTTGCTCCAGGTCCTAGAAAGCTCTCTGACCTTATTAAACATTTTATAATCTGTATGTGATACTCTAAAAGCCTTATCATATTGTTCCCAATATTATCAACCTGGTCTGCCAAATCCATAATGAAACCTAATGCTTTCTTTATACAACTGCACACTTAGCGTGCAATGATAGTACAGCACAGAGCGGGAAGAGGTTAAAGCGTCACTAAACTTTTTTTTTATGAATCCATAGCTAAGGTGAAGATAACATGGTTAGTGGAGACAATAATTTTCCATCGTTCATCCAAAGACCAGAGGAAGGATCCTGTGACACATCCTTAGTGGCCTGAAGTGTTTTTGATGGACAGGCGTCTTGCAAATGAAGTGGGTAATCTGTAGAAAGATGTGTACTTGGGGCCATCAACATTGTGACCCTCTGAAATCTGTTTGTTATGGCTGGTAACTTGGTGATGTGATAATGTATTAAGCAATCTTTCCCACTTCTTCTGGATGATCTCATACGCTTTCTTGGAAATATCCACCATATTGGGAAGTGGTTCATGTTTCCATTGTGGTGTGTATAATTTTTTTTTTACATAGAAATTATTTCTACCCTGAGCTCATCCAGTAGCCCACCTACATACCCACCACTCGTCCTAACACTTCTCCCTTTATCTCCGATTCATCGATTTCCCATCCACCATTATAATGTTTTCATCCATCCATGTATGTTTTCACTATAGCACACTCATTCAGACTCCACAAATCATCATAAATTACTTTTAGTCTTTTGCAACCATCCCAACTTTTTTTTTTTTACTTTTGAGAACAATAATGTAAGTCAGGCGACTCGGCTATTTATAGCTCTAACATCAAAGGGTTTCCATGGCACAAAAACTGCTTGAATATTTTGCACATATTCTCCTCCCAACCCAAGTGCCCCTGGGATCATAACTCTGGGGAGCATATACATACGCTGGAGAAACTGACTGCTACTTTTCCCAGCTGCTGCCATTCAGGTTATTGACTTTTCTTATCCCCCAAAACTAGAATATCTATTGGAATCTAAAGCTTTCTTTAACTCTTTCTATAATTGAGCTTTGTCCAGTTACAGTCCCTCTCCACTGAGGGTTTGCTGGGTCTACGTCAACTCTTTTTTCAACTCCCTATAGCTCTAACTTGGCTTTAATGGACACTATATATATTAAAGGTAGGTGGGACATTGGGACAAACAGATATAAGTGGTGAGGAGCAGGAGAGCATGGCAGCTGATGATATAGAGGAAGGGCACTCTGCCACCACATTTGCATAAGGGGAACAAAACTCACCATTCTCACTCCCCTCTTGCTCCTGTTTCTGTAACCACATCATAACAGGGAGGGGGATTTGGTCTCTGGGCCATTGCAATCAACTCCTATACACACCTTCGGCTTCTCCCAACTGTTCCTCCTTACACACAACATAATTTAATACTGCAAATCTGACCTCATGAAAAGAACCCTCGCTTGGCCACTATTTATGGGGTTGATCTTTATAAATTAATCTAGTTCCTTTATATCACTTATGTTAATACTTAATTGTAAGGATCATTTAACCAGTTTGTAACAAGCCAGGCTTGTCTACGATGGGTCCTTATCTTCTTCAGGCCTCTTCTGGCATCCTGAATGACATGAGAAGAGACGCTAAGAAGAGGCCCTAAGGGGGTGGGGGCCCACACCAGAAGCCACAATGGAGAAGTGAATATGATTGATTATGTTTAAGCACCTCCCCTGGGCCTCCGCTTATTATACTCTCTGGGCTATGAGGAAGCTAGGTTGTACGGTCACCCTTCTGACAGTGGGGAGTAGAGATGAGCGAGTATATTCAATCGAATACCTCCCCTGCATAGTTATTGTTGTAAAAAAAAAGCGCCAGGGAAGGTGGGAGGGGATTCGAATATTTACTGCGTGGTATTCCACCGAGTACACCAATAACTATGCAAAGGGAGGTATTCGATCGAATACTAATCGCATAGAGATTGGTTCTGAAATTAACATTATCAATATCCCCAGTTCCGGGGCGCAAACCAGGAAAGCTGAAAGTGTGCTAAATTCAGTCAGCTTTCTAGCAGTATATAGTACCATACATCCTTGAGAACATGAAAGGTCCTTTGTAAGGTCCTGTTGTTCATAATTCACTTTTTTTTTCTAGCAATCGCTAATCCAATGTTTTTAGAGTATCCCTACTCATTATCGGTAATGACACTGTTCTTGACCACCCCTTCTATTCTCTATCAAAAATTTCCTTTACAGAAAGTCGGATTGGTGTTCCTTTTATTCCTGCAATTCTGTCCGGTAGTTCTGCACTCCTGCTATTAGGGTTATTCTATACCCTATATGAGGCTTTTACTCCAGACCACCTAAACCCAAAGGGGTCCCTTTTCTGGTTGGTAAGATTTTGTGGTTCTGCTTCTAGATAATCTGCCAAGTGTCTTTTACCCACTCAAGCAGTTTCACCACCTTATTATTTTTGCTGAATTTTTTTCATTATGTCCACTGCAATAAACTTTTGTCTGCTCCATTAATCTTTTGCCCTGCCTTGAAAATACAGGTCAATCATGAAAGTGTTAGCTAAATAAAAAAAATAATAATATAATAAAAAATATAGTAAAACATAAACACATTAAGTTTTTTGAACTATAAAAAATATATTTTTCCTCTACATTGACCACGGTAGCCAGAAAAAAATAAAAGTGTATTGGCAAGTGTATTCATTATGCAAACTAACTATGCCATTGACAGTTTAACTCCTATATGCCTGCTCTACAAGAAAAGAGTAAGTTTTATTCCTGGGTTCATTGGTAGATCAGGATGCCCGCCAGGATTAATGTTTGTCCCTATTGCCTGTGTATTATTACTTCTGTACTTACTTGTGCACAGGTAGGCACAGGTTACTGTGCAGGCAATGGGGACAGCAAGTGGCTGGATCTGTCATCAGTAACCTACCAACGAAGTTATGAATGCTGTGAGTAAAGGAGAAGACACTGTATCTTCTATGATATGGAGCACTGCGGTTTTTATAGTTAGGGGGCGCTATGAATACACTGCCATGGAGTACCTTCATTGGTACTGCTAAGGAGGCACTGAGGGCTGCACTTCTTCAGAGCACCATAGATGGATACGTTCACATGCATTAATTTAACAATGATTTTTAGGTGAATTCTGTCTCAAAATCTTCAGATTCTGTCCTGAACCTCCCTCCTATTGGTTTCAACGAGAGGCAGAGTGTGAAAGACGATACTGTAAAAATAAGTGCCTGCTCGATCTTTCTGCTGATTCTGTGGCTGGTTTAGCTGCAGAACCCAAGGGGTGAGCCCCTCCACTGATCAGCCCCATTCATGTGAGGCTAATCATCAAGGAAAAGTCAAGGCAGGTAGTTGAAACTCCTCTGGAAAGTGGAGATGAGTTTGAGGCAGAGGTCCACTTTAAATAACCTGTTCACTTTATGACAGTGGTAAATCTAACCCATCTGCTGCCTGAGGCGGAGGAACAAAAGACTCCCCACCCCTGCTTAGACCGGGGGCAGGGAGGGTGCCAGTGGTGTAACTAGAATGGCGGGGCCCCGTGGCGAACTTTTGATATGGGCCGTACCCCCCCCCCCCCGAAGACCCCGAACGACACACCCCCCCCTACGCATTCCTGCGCGCTCTATTATGCCCCATAGTGGCCCCTGCACACAGTATTATCCCCCATAGTGGCCCCTGCACACAGTATTATCCCCCATAGTGACCCCTGCACACAGTATTATCCCCCATAGTGGCCCCTGCACACACTATTATGTCCCTTAGTGGCCCCTGCACAAAGTATTATACCCCATAGTGGCCCTTGCACACTATTCAGTGTAATAATCGGAGACCCAGGGGGAGAAAAACATAAAAAAAACTCTGTTACTCACCTATCTCCCGGCTCCTACGCTGTTGGCCTCCGAAGTAGTCCATCTTGAATTACGTCAGACGTCACATGACCTGGGACACAGGCCGGGGAATTACGTCAGACGACTAGGCCGAAGCCTGCCCGGATCGTGGAGAGGTAAGTAATAGTGTTTTTTATGTTTCTTACCTCTCCCGGGCCGCCGATCCGAAAAGACCCCCGAATATAATGATAGCAGCGGTAGCGGCTGTCACTGGGCCCCTAATGTCCCGGGGCCTGTGGCAGCTGCCTCTGCTGCTACGGCGGTAGTTACGCCACTGGAGGGTGCTAGTGGTAACATTGAACACAGTGTGCAGTAACATTTTGTGACTTACAGGAGACGTCTGCTCACTTTTCCCATCTCTTCCCTTTGGTCCGCCATGACCACTTCTTCCAGCTGTGACTTGTCTCTGTAATTATATATATACGTGGTGTACTGTTTTTTCCAATAAAAGGACATCTTTCCATCCATATAAGTTGCTGGCAGACCGGAATGTTTATTCTATTGTAAACCCTTTTGCCTGGAGAGGGGTTTCTGCCGTTCAATTTATGGGATGATATACAGTCCTATGAAAAAGTTTGGGCACCCCTATTAATCTTAATCATTTTTAGTTCTAAATATTTTGGTGTTTGCAGGAGCCATTTCAGTTTGATATATCTAATAACTGATGGACACAGTAATATTTCAGGATTGAAATGAGGTTTATTGTACTAACAGAAAATGCGCAATATGCATTAAGCCAAAATTTGACCGGTGCAAAAATATGGGCACCTCAACAGAAAAGTGACATTAATACTTAGTACATCCTCCTTTTGCAAAGATAACAGCCTCTAGTCGCTTCCTGTAGCTTTTAATCAGTTCCTGGATCCTGGATGAAGGTATTTTGGACCATTTCTTTCTACAAAACAATTCAAGTTCAGTTAAGTTTGATGGTCGCCGAACATGGACAGCCCGCTCTCAAATGATCTGAAAACAAAGATTGTTCAACATAGTTGTTCAGGGGAAGGATACAAAACGTTGTCTCAGAGATTTAACCTGTCAGTTTCCACTGTGAGGAACATAGTAAGGAAATGGAAGACCACAGGGACAGTTCTTGTTAAGCCCAGAAGTGGCAGGCCAAGAAAAATATCAGAAAGGCAGAGAAGAAGAATGGTGAGAAGAGTGAAAGACAATCCACAGACCACCTCCAAAGAGCTGCAGCATCATCTTGCTGCAGATGGTGTCACTGTGCATCAGTCAGCAATACAGCGCACTTTGCACAAGGAGAAGCTGTATGGGAGAGTGATGAGAAAGAAGCCGTTTCTGCACGTACGCCACAAATAGAGTTGCCTGAGGTATGCAAAAGCACATTTGGAGAAGCCAACTTCATTTTGGAAACAAAGATTGAGTTGTTTGGTTATAAAAAAAAAAGGCGTTATGCATGGCGTCCAAAAAGAAACAGCATTCCAAGAAAAACACATGCTACCCACTGTAAAATTTGGTGGAGGTTCCATCATGCTTTGGGGCTGTGTGGCCAATGCCGGCACCGGGAATCTTGTTAAAGTTGAGGGTCGCATGGATTCCACTCAGTATCAGCAGATTCTTGAGAATAATGTTCAAGAATCAGTGATGAAGTTGAAGTTACGCCGGGGATGGATATTTCAGCAAGACAATGATCCAAAACACCGCTCCAAATCCTCAGGCATTCATGCAGAGGAACAATTACAATGTTCTGGAATGGCCATCCCAGTCCCCAGACCTGAATATCATTGAACATCTGTGGGATGATTTGAAGCGGGCTGTCCATGCTCGGCGACCATCTAACTTAACTGAACTTGAATTGTTTGTCCAAAATACCTTTATCCAGGAACTGATTAAAAGCTACAGGAAGCGACTAGAGGCTGTTATCTTTGCAAAAGGAGGATCTACTAAATATTAATGTCACTTTTCTGTTGAGGTGCCCATACTTTTGCACCGGTCAAATTTTGGTTTAACCCCTTAGAGACACAGCCCAAAAGTGACTTAAGGACCAGGCCTCTTTTTTCAAATCTGACATGTGTCACTTTAAATGGCGATAACTTTGAGACGCTTTAACTTACACAAGTGATTCTGAGACTGTTTTTTCGTAACACATTGTACTTCATGTCAGTAGTAAATTTTCGTTGATATGTTTTGTCTTTAATTATGAAAAAATAGGAAATTTGGTGAAAATTTTGAAAAAAATGCAGTTTTCAAACTTTGAAATTGCAAGCCTTTCAAATAGAAAGTCATACTACCCGAATTTTTTCATAAATATAATTAACCATGTCTCTGATTTATGTAGCAATCAAATTTTAAGCACCCTTTCATTTTTTTCAGATATTATAAGGCTTACAAGTCAAGCAGTAATTTTCCAAATTTTCAAGAAAATTTCCAAAACACATTTTTCAAGGGACCAGTTCAGTTCTGAAGGGAACTTGAAAGGCCTCTCTAATAAAACCCCCCAAAAGTCACCCCATTCTAAAAACTGCACTCCTGAAAGAATCTAAAACAGCAGTTAGAAAGTTTCTTAACCCTTTCAGCATTTCACAACAATTAAAACAAAATGGAGGTCAAATTTACATTTTTCAATTTCTGTCACTAATATATTCATTTAGCCCTAGAATTTACACATTTACTAAGGTTTAAAGGAGAAACTGCACCCCACATTTTGTTACACAATTTCTCCCGAACACGACAATACCCCATATGTGCTGGTACCCTAATGTACGGGCACACGGTCGCTCTCAGAGCGGATGGAGCACTAATTGGATTTTGTAGGCCAGATTTTGCTAGAATATTTTTCAGGCGCCATGCCCCGATTGCAAAGCCCCCAAGGTGCCAAAACAGTGGAAAACCCCAAAATGTCACCCCATTTTGGAAACTAGACCCCTCAAGGAATTTATCAAGGGGTATAGTGAGCACTTGGACCCTACAGGTGTTTCACAGATTTTTTTATCATTGAGATGTGAAAATGAAAAATTACTTTTTTTATAATAAAATGTCACTGTAGCCCCAAATTTTTCATCTTCACAAAGGGTTAAAGGAGAAACTGCACCCCACATTTTGTTACACAATTTCTCCTGAACACGACAATACCCCGTATGTGCTGGTACCCTAATGTACGGGCACACGGTCGCTCTCAGAACGGATGGAGCGCTAATTGGATTTTGTAGGCCAGATTTTACTAGAATACTTTTCAGGCACCATGTCCCTTTTGCAGAGCCCCCAATGTGCCAAAACAGTGGAAACCCCCAAAATGTCACCCCATTTTGGAAACTATACCCCTCAAGGAATTTACCAAGGGGTTTAGTGAGCCCTTTGACCCTACAGGAGTGTAACAGAATTGGCCCAACAAAAGGAAAAGTGACATTTTTTGCTATAAAATGTAGCTTTAACCCCAAATTATGCATTTCCACAAGGGGTTAAAAAAGAAAATGCACCCCACAAATTGTCAAGCACTTTGCCCCAACTACAGAAATGCCCCACATGTGGATGTAAAGTGATGTATGGGCACACTGTAAAGTCCAGAGCTGAAGGATCGCTATTGGGATTTTGGAGGGCAAATTTAGCTGAAATCTGTTTCAGGCACCATGTTGCATTTGGAGAGCCCCTGAAGTGCTAGAACAGTGGAAACCCCCCCCCCCCCCCCAAAACGACCCCATTTTGAAAACTAGACCCCTCAAGGAATTTATCAAGGTGTTTAGTGAGCACTTGGACCCTACAGGTGTTTCACAGATTTTTTTACCATTGAGATGTGAAAATGAAAAATTACTTTTTTTCCAATAAATCGTCCATTTAGCGCCATATTTTTAATTTTTGCAAGTAGTTAGAGAATTAAGAGCCCCCCACAGTTTGTTACACAATTTCCCCTGAACACGGCAATACCCCATATGGGATCATAATCTGCTGTATGGGTACATGTTGGGGCTCAGAATGGAAAGAGCGCTATTTGGATTTTGGAGGGCATATATTGCTGGAATAGTTTTGAGGTGCCATGTCGCATTTGCTGAGCCCCTAAAGTATCAATACAATAGAAACCCCTCAAAAGTGACCCCATTTTAGAAACTACACCCGTCAAGGAATGTATCAAGTGGTATTATGATTTTGAGACTAAAAATGCTTCCCAAAAATTGAAATTTTTAATTAAATATGCCATTTTGGTATCCAATGCATTGCACCCACTTTGTGTTGTCAGAGACCTGCACTCCTAAAACTATTAAGTGGGCCTTCCCGAGGGGCAAAAAAATTATATATGTGGGTATAAACTGCTGCTTGAGCGCACAGCAGGGCTCAGAAGGGAAGGAGCACTGCGCTTTTTAGCTTTTGGGGTACAGATTTAGAGGGACTTCCTGGGCGCCATGTTGTTTTTGCAGAGCCCTGGAGGTGCCAGTAAACTGGAATTCCCCAAGAAGTGACCCCATTTTGTAGGGGAAATTTTAGAGTCTCTGCAAAAGTGCCATGGCATCCAAAAACCAAACCGTCTAAGTCTGTGCTCCAAAAACCAAATAACCTTCTTCCCTTCTGTGTCTGGCTGGGCCCTAATATCAGTTTATACCCACATATGACATTACGTACGTTATCCGGGGTACACCAGTGTCATATATGTGCCCTAATATCAGTTTATACTCACATATGACATTACCCCGGTTACACCAGTGTCATACATGTTGCATACACTGCAGCTTGGGCACACAGCAGGGGGCAGAAGGGAAGGAGCGCGATGCGGCTTTTGGAGTACAGATTCAGATGTTTGGTATCTAGACGCCATGTCATGTTTGTAGAGCCTGTAAGGTACCAGAAAAGTGGATTCCCCAAAGGAGTGACCGCAGTTTGAAAACTGCACCCCTAAAAGAATTTATCAGGGGGTGTAGTGTAGTATTAGTATCCCAGACGTGACTGCACAGCGGATGGCGAAGAGGGAATATATAAGCGGTGCGGAGGACATTGCAGACACTAAATTCCCTACTGTACCCCCAGTAGCTCCCATGATTGGGGGAGTCACACTGGGGTCACTTTGGGGGTCACTTCTGGTATATTTTCCCTCATAAGCTGTAAATATAGGGTGTCCCCTGATATTTGCTTGCACAGCTTATACATTCCCTGCCTGCCGCACCCAGTTGTGTTCTAATGATTTGGCGATTTTGCGTGATTTTGTCTTCACATTGGTAGAGGCTATATTTTCTTTATTTTTCTGCTGACGTGGCCATATAAGGGCTTGTTGTTTGCGGGATGCGATGTATTTTGTAATGACACCATCTTGGGGTGCCTAAAACTTACTGATTACATTTTATTAACTATTTTTTTGCTGGATTTAAAAGAGAAAAAATCAATTCTGGTATTGAGTTTTACCTTTTACATTTTTCGCCATGCAGCGTACAGTATAAGTAACATGTGACCTTTATTCTGCGGGTCGGTACGGTTACGGCGATACCTCATTTATGTTATTTTTTTATGCGATACTAAGTCTGCAGAACAAAAACACATTTGGGGACATAAATCAGTGATTTTTGCATCGCCATCTTCTGAGAGGCGTAACATTTTTATTTTTCGCTTGACAGTGTTGGTTGAGGGCTTATTTTTTGCGGGACAACCTGTGCATTTTATTGGTACTATTTTGGGGTGCATATGACTTTTTGATCACTTTTTATAGCACATTTTGTAAGGTGAGATGGCGAAAAATCACTACTTCCGGCGGGTTTTTTCCGTTATTTTTTCCCGCCGTTCACTGTGTACATTAAATATTGTTTCAGTTTTGTTGTACAGGTTGTTACGGACGCGACAATACCAAATATGTATTGTTTTTATTAATTTTTTGTGTTTTTTTTACATAATTCATTTTTTATAGAAAAAAGGGATTTTTGGGACTTTATAACTTTATTAATTGTTTTCAAATACTTTATTTTTTTTACACTTTTTTTTTTTTACTTGTTCTTGTGTCCCTATGGGACACATGGATCAGTGAAGATTGCATCACTGATTCTCTACTCTAGACTGAGACACAGGCTGCAGTGACAGCCTGCACGTGTCTCACTCTAGACACAGGAAGTGAGCTGTGCGGACGGGACAGCTCACTTCCAGAAGACGCCGGGAGCATCACCAGGTAAGTGAGTGCTCAGGGCTGTCTGGGGTCACTAACCAGACCCCAGACTACGTACTACAGATACCGGCACCCCCCGATCTCGGTCCGGGGGGTGCCGGCGGGGGGGGGAAAGATCGCGGCACCCTTTGTTTGCGGTGGTCATGTTTGACCATCGCAATCAAAGGGTTAAAACCTCCGATCGGTAAAAGTACCGACCGGAGGTTATGGAAAAGGGTGATAGCTGTCAGTAACAGCTATCACTCAGTTCCGATTCCGCCCGCTCAGCTAGTGAGCGGGCGGAATCACCATGACGTAATATTACTTCATGGTGCGCGAAGTACCTCGCGTCCATGACGTAATAGTACGTCAAAGGTCGCTAAGGGGTTAATGCATATTGCACATTTTCTGTTAGTACAATAAACCTCATTTCAATCCTGAAATATTACTGTGTCCATCAGTTATTAGATATATCAAACTGAAATGGCTCCTGCAAACACCAAAATATTTAGAACGAAAAATGATTAAGATTAATAGGGGTGCCCAAACTTTTTCATAGGACTGTATATATAGAGAGAGAGAGAGGGAGTGTTCTCCTGACACTAATGAGTTGGTGCAGACCAGACTCACTGCCCTGGACAGAGGGACAGCAAATGCAGGACTATCCCGCTGTCCAAAAGTGGCCACAATCAGAAGGTATCTTCCATCACGTTGTTTACTTTTGTAACAGAAGATAAAGTTATGAATGCAGGACAGTTTAATGTCTGTTGCTGCATCCTATGAAGGAAGACATCAACGGACATTATCAACAGTAGTGTGAATAACGGGGACAATGTGGCTGCATTGATATGGAGCACTGTGGTTAGTACTATAAAGTGGGCACTGTGACTGGCACAGTATGAGTCGAAATGTACTGGAAAAAAATCCATTTGTTGTTTCACGCTTTTACATTGTAATATTTGCAGGTTTTGAGATTTTGGACTGATTTTTCTGATAGATGTGGGTGAGATTTTTTTTATCCACATACATTACAATGTAATCTGATGTTTGACTCTTGGTACAGAATCCAAACCTCAAACCTACAGCAAATTTATAGTATCTGAATTTAGCCTTGTAGGGGCGCTGTTCTGGCAGGTAGGTGCACAATAGCTGTCATGTTGGTGACAAGGCTGAGGTCTGACAAGCCTGTCTGTCTCCATGTAGTGTAATTTCGGAGTATTGTCTGCCTACAGTGTAATACTGACAAGTAATGTCTCCCTATGATGTAATACTGACAAGTATCGTTCCTCACCATGGGCACACACACTCTCGGACACACACACACTCGGGCACACACTCTCGGACACACACACAGTCTCCCGCACACACACACACACTCTCGGGCACACACACACACTCTCGGACACACACACAGTCTCCCGCACACACACACACACTCTCGGGCACACACACACACACTCTCGGACACACACTCTCGGGCACACACACACACTCTCAGACACACACTCTCGGACACACACACACACACTCTCCCGCACACACACACACTCTCCCGCACACACACACACTCGGACACACACACACACTCTCGGGCACACACACACAGTCTCCCGCACACACACACACTCTCGGACACACACTCTCGGACACACACACACACTCTCCCGCACACACACACACTCTCCCGCACACACACTCTCCCGCACACACACACTCGGACACACACACACAGTCTCCCGCACACACACACAGTCTCCCGCACACACACACACACTCTCCCGCACACACACACACACTCTCCCGCACACACACACACTCGGGCACACACAGTCTCCCGCACACACACACACTCTCCCGCACACACACACACTCTCCCGCACACACACACACACTCTCCCGCACACACACACACACTCTCCCGCACACACACACTCGGACACACACACACACTCTCCCGCACACACACACTCGGGCACACACAGTCTCCCGCACACACTCTCCCGCACACACACACACTCCGGGCACACACACACACACTCCGGGCACACACTCTCCCGCACACACACACACACTCCGGGCACACACTCTCCCGCGCACACACACACACTCCGGGCACACACACTCCGGGCACACACTCTCCGGGCACACACACACACACACTCTCCGGGCACACACACACACACACACTCTCGGGCACACACACACACTCTCCGGGCACACACTCTCCGGGCACACACACACACTCTCCGGGCACACACACTCTCGGGCACACACTCTCCCGCGCACACACACACACTCCGGGCACACACTCTCCCGCGCACACACACACACTCCGGGCACACACTCTCCGGGCACACACACACACACACTCTCGGGCACACACTCTCCCGCGCACACACACACTCTCCGGGCACACACTCTCCCGCGCACACACACTCCGGGCACACACACACACTCTCCGGGCACACACACTCCGGGCACACACTCTCCCGCGCACACACACACTCCGGGCACACACTCTCCGGGCACACACACACACACACTCTCGGGCACACACTCTCCCGCGCACACACACACTCTCCGGGCACACACTCTCCCGCGCACACACACACACTCCGGGCACACACACACACTCTCCGGGCACACACACTCCGGGCACACACTCTCCCGCGCACACACACACTCCGGGCACACACTCTCCCGCGCACACACACACTCTCCGGACACACACACACACACACACACACACACACACACACACACACACACACACACTCTCCGGGCACACACTCTCCCGCGCACACACACACACTCCGGGCACACACACACACTCTCCCGCACACTTTCCTGCCACCTGCACTCTTTCCCTCCCTCCTCTGCAGCCTGAGTTACCGCCCACTTTGCCGCGTCCTCGGTTGCCAGGGTAACAGCGCGGTAACCCGGCGCCATGCAAGCTGAGGAGGTGAAGCCGCTGCCGCGTACCAGGTACCGCAATGTGCTGGCTGCGTGTATGTGTGTGTGAACGGATGTGGAGGAACAGGTGTCGCATGTGTGGTCGTATTGGTCTTAAGTTGGCTGGGTGTGATAGAAGGGCGTCTTCAAGGAAGTGCATTGTCCTTGTGTTTCTGCTCTAGACTTCTGGCCATCACGTGATGTGTCTATACTCCACTTAGGAGGGGTTATTGGGGCAGCTGTGCTAATAACCTGATGCTCCCCATAGCTAGATCCAGGCTGCCATACCCCAGGTTCTTGTATATGCACATGGGCCTCCCTGCTCTAGTTGTGCAGGTATGGACATAAGGTTATATCCACACTGCTGTTTCCAATGGGACACTGTACGGTAGGTTACTCAATAAAGGGCCAAGTCATTTATACAGCGCGTAATGGATCTCTGTTTAGGCCACGATCCCTTCCCCGACCAAAATCAAAAGTAACAAGAGCAGCGTAACATCTGGAAAATAATGCGCAACTTCTTTATAAATGAAGCACAGGGCAGAGAAAGATCTCCAAAAGGGCAGTTTATGCCATAAAAATGGTGCAAGTAACCTAATCAATATGCCCTTCTCTTGTGGAAAATAATATTTACATTGTGGAGTAAAGTAAGTAAGATGAAAGCTGAAACTGCATTAAAATGCCAAACAGCGGCAGGAACCTGAGGCGTTATTACAGTTCATGCAGGGCATCTGTTTTGGGCTCTCAGGTCATGTGTTTTTTCCATCCGTTTAATGGAAGCAAAAATTGGACAAATGGATGGCCATCTGCTGACATAGACATTGTACAGTATATGTATGATATACTACATTTTGTGTCCTTTAAATAAAAAAAGTTACTGTCCGTTTTTTTTCTTTGCAGTATTTACTTTTTAAACTTTGATGGCACTGCTGTCATTTGTCATAGGATAAGTATACAATGACCTCCACACTCCAGACTGAAGTGAAGCATATGGGTTTTTATTTTCACAATATATCCTCCCGGTCTATGGGACAACATGGTGGCTCAGTGGTTAGCACTGCAGCCTTGTAGTGTTTGAGTCCTGGGTTTGACTCCCGCCAAGGACAACTGCAAGGAGTTTGTGTGGATTTCCTCCCATACTCTAAAGACATATACTGATATATCCTCCCGGTCTGTCACCAGACAGGGATGGAATGGATATACTCTGACGTGCCATATTACTATAACACATCCATCATAGGATGACCACAACAGGAATTAACTGTAGCACAGTAACAGATAGAGATGGTGCCCCCCTGTGCCTGGGTTTGTTCCCATTGACTCCAATGTAAAATGAAAATTACAGACACCAACATTATTGACTCCAATGTATAAAGAAACATTACAGATGCTGTCTTCATTCATGTTTGTTTACCTTTGTAATGGGGGAAAAACTCCTTCGCAAACAACTTTTCCTTCCATCAGAACAGTAAAAAACATGACAGAAGAAAGCTTCCATCCAGTTTGGTTTTTTTACACTGGGGAGAAAGCATATGGACACTTGATGGAGGGGTCTCTGCCTGCATATGTCATTTACTGTCTGTTGCTCTTATACTAGGTTCACACCAGCACTTGGAGAAAAGAATGACCAACTATGGGAAGAAAACCACACTTACTCCGAGAATGTTGAAACACACATGCAACTTTATTTCGGTAACATCAACATGACGCCAGTGTTTCAGGGTTTTACCCCTTTGTAAAGTGCAACAGTTAAAGGGGCTCTATCAGCAAAATCATGCTGATAGAGCCCCACATATGCGTGCATAGCCTTTAAAAAGACTATTCAGGCACTGTAAAAGTTAAAATAAACTACCCCCCCCCCCCCCCCGTTTTAAAATAATAACTTAAAAAAGAATGTGATCTACTTACGGAACGTGCACCCTGGGCGGGCATTCAGGGTGTGTCTTCATCTTCTTCCCCGCCTCTTCTTCCTCCGATGTCTTCGGGTCCCGTCCTCCTCCGGCGCTTGCTCGCGGACACTGGTAAAAAAAAATGGCCTAGGCACATGCGCAGTAGCACGCGGCTTCTACTACGGCTACTGCGCATGCGCCCGGGCTATTTTTTTTTATCAGTGTCCGCGAGCAAGCGCCGGAGGAGGACGGGACCCGAAGACGTCAGAGGAAGAAGTGGCGGGGAAGAAGAAGACGGCGCACCCTGAATGCCCGCCCAGGGTGCACGTTCCGTAAGTAGAGAACATTCTTTTTTAAGTTATTATTTTAAAACGGGGGGGGGGGGTAGTTTAATATAACATTTACGGTGCCTGAATAGCCTTTTTAAAGGCTATGCACGCATATGTGGGGCTCTATCAGCATGAATTTGCTGATAGAGCCCCTTTAAACACAAGGGTATCCTGATGGAACATAAAAACAAGAACAGGGACACTTATATTGTATCACATATAAAATAATAAAAACTGTAAAAATTGTATAATAATTATAGACAGAAAATAATGGAAATGGAAACCAGTAATTAATTACCTTACAGGACTTGGATAGGGCAAGTCTCCTACGTGTAACTGTGCGCTATCATTGGGAAACGTCATTTTTAACTAATCACATCCTTGCATAGCCTTTAGAAAGGCTATTCCACACCTACCTTTAGTATATAAATTGCATCAGTGTTTTTTTTAATAAGTCCGTTTTTATTCATATGCTAATTAGACTGGGTGCACGATGCATCGTGCACCCTCTTTGCTATTCTTTCCTATGAGAGGCTGCTGCTGCTGGTGTCTCTGCTTCCTGTTTACACACGCCATTAGGAGAGAATAGCAGAGACAAGTGCTGCTGGTAACTTCCTGCGCTATCTGGAAGATCATTAGCATATGAATAAAAACGGGCTCATTCAAAAACCACTGAGGCAATCTACATACTAAAGGTAGGTGTGGAATAGTCTTTCTAAAGGCTATGCAAGAATGTGATTAGTTAAAAATGACTTTTCCCAATGATAGAGCCTCTTTAATTACTGGTTTCCATTGTCATTATTTCTGTCTATAATCTGAGTTCTTCAGCAGCTAAAATGCACTACAAATATTTATTTTATGTTATGTATTGAGTGGCGTCACTGTGTGCAATATTTGTATAGTTTTTTATATACTTATTCTAGGCACTCCATATGAGGTTTCTGTTGACATCCGGGTTCCTCACAGCATGTTATAATATAGTACTCTTGCACATTTTTGGCAATAATTCTTATACAATTTTTACACAGTTTTTATTATTTTATATGTGATACAATATAAGTGTCCCTGTTCTTGTTTTTATGTCCCAGGATACCCTTGTGCTTAACTGTTGCACTTGACAAAGGGGTAAAAGCCCGAAATGCTGGTGTAGTCATCGTGTTGATGTTAATGAAATAAAGTTGTGTGTGTGTTTCAACATTCTCGGAGTAAGCGCGGTGTTCTTCCCATTGTTGGTCATTCTTCTCTGCATTATCATCCCATGTGGGTGCAGACGGTCGATCGGTGCATTACCTCTTTTTACACACCAGCACTTGGGTCTCCATTGTTTGGGTCCACATGGAAACCCAAAAGACAGAGACCTTGTCCACTTAAAAAGAGTAAACCCGTGGACCCCATAGACTGTAATGGGGTCCGCCGGGTCTATGCCTTGCTAGGCTTTCTCTCTGCCGATTTTAAGCAGAAACTGCGACAGAGACTCCAATGCAGATGTCAACCTAGCCTTAACAGTAGTATTGGTAAAACTGCCCTCCAGAGAACTGGTGTATATATTCTGTGAAACACACCAGTTATCTGGCGTGCGTTAGACCTTCTGCATATGACACAGTGGACATCTGATGTGGAGATGAATTTGCAGTGGAACGTACACAGATTTTATGCATTGTCGTTTGATTCTGTTCTGACATGGAATAATAGAGCATGTCCTATCCTGCACTAAGTCATCAGAACAGATTGAATCGGAAACCCCCATAGATGTGACTGTATAACAGAAAGCTCTCCGAGTGTCATCTGAGGGCATAACACTGCTAAATCCACCCAACATTGGCTGCACACTTGGTAATGCGCCTGGTGTCTTATTGTAAATATGCTGGGCTAAGTTTTCTCTGCCCAGGTCTCCAGAAGTAAGGAAGTAGTACATCTTCAAGACATAAAAGGGCTACGTGACAGAGATGAGTGTGCTGCAGACTTTCACTGACTCTTTTAGCCTTTCCGATGGATTGGATGAAATCTGCTGCAAAAACTGCATGTAACACGGTCAGACTTTGTCTATTCCTAGTCTTGTCTGATGACTAAATTTCCAAGTTTTCCTGTACATGGCTGCACATTATGCCTGACGGTAGGTTCACACTAGGGTTCCAATTTTTGTCCTTCGGGTCTCCATGGGAACATAAAAGACGGAAACCTTGTCCCCATAGACTATAATGGCGACTGCTCAGAAAGCGCTGGAGGAAAAAAACATGATGGCTTGCGTTTTTTTTGCCGCAGCGCTTTTTTTGCTGCAGCCTGCTACGTGGGGCCTTAGCCTTAGTCAATTAGATTTACTTAGTAGCTTAATATAGCAATGACCATTCTTTATATTCAGTAATAATATTACTGGAGGCAGCCTGTTTATACAGGAAGAATTGTGCGAGTTTCTAGTACTGCTGGGGCCTCCAAGTACATTACTGGGTCATTTGTACTCATTTTTTTTCTTGTAGAGAGAACACAAGCATTTTCTTTTTTATTTGTTATACCATTTACTAATGTTGAGAAACAAATGTTATTATTTGTATAATAAAAACTTGTACAATTTTCCAATCTCACTGTTTTATAGATCTCTGTTTGCTTTCATTCACTTTGCTTACTTCTGAGGATAAAAATCAGTCCATGGTCATGTGATGTACAGTCCATGGTCATGTGATGGACACACAGTTAGTTACAGTCACAGCACAGTAATTAAACATCTGTATGGTAATGAGCTGTGCACCTGTGTCCATCACATGACCATGGACTGTATATCACATGACCATGGACTGATTTTTATCCACTGGGACTAAGCAGAGTAAATGACAGAAAGCAGAATCTAGGAATTGATACAGAAAATAGGAATATTGTCCAAACAACTAAATTGGTCTCTCAATATCTGAAAGTGAACAACCCCTTTAAGGGTATATTATTTGTGTTTTTAATGCAACTTTTGCAACTGCAGAATCTTATGTGACTTCCCATTTACTTGGATGGAAACTGAGCTGTGATAACCAGGTTTGGCCAATACAAAACAAGGATAGCCCTGTACGTTGTGCTAATTCCATTAGCCATGGCTTATGCTATCAACTGATCGAGAGGGGTGTCGGACCCCCACTTATCATACAGGTTATAAATATCTAAGTCCTTGAAAGCCCCTTCAGTGTCCTTCCGTTTACATCCTCAATTCATTATTTTGAAGTCATGTGTTAAAGGGTACCTGTCATTCATGATGTCCTAACCGCACCTAGAGTGAGATACTGAGAGATTCCTCATTTATAAACTACTATGTTTTACTCTGAAATGCTTAAAGGGAGAAATCTGTCAAGCCGATCTAGGATGAATTGTGCAGCGGATTGGAAATGCTTAGGGACAGTGCCTTAAATATACAGTGGGAAGGGGTTAAAACTGTGTTCCATCATACAGTGATGGCTTATTGCTCGGATAGACCATCGCTGTATCATCAGAGGGGGTTTGACGTTTGGGACCACCACAAACACTGAAACTAAAGGGACTGTTTCTCTGTTTGATGGCGCATCCTAGCTACATACCATGTCTTCATGAATAACCCTATAATGTATCATGTATATATGAATGGACGTTGAGTCCATTCTCCTCATTTTCTCTTAAAAACAACATTGAAAATAAAGGACGTTTCAGCAAAACCGACATTATTTTAGCTTCACTAAAAATGTGTAATGCATTGGGAGTACTTAAGCCTGACCTATTCTTTGTAGATATAATCTTGAATAATCCGTCAGTGACCTACAATCCATCTGTCAGTAGAAAGGAGACATGGGGAAAAAGACAGATTTCTACATTTCAGCTTCCTGGTTTAGGGAGAAAAACAGTGGAATGAATGTCCGATAAGTGTTCCTATTAGCTATGTGAGCGGGATAGGGACACGGAATAAGTGACGGGATCTCACCGCTCAGCACCTAATGATATTACATGATATTTGCTGCATTTACAAGGTGAACTTTATTTTCTTTCGTCTTAATATTTTTATTATTTGGCAGGTCATATACCGTATAAGAAAGAGGGCAGAAACTTGTATTAACGTGTTCACATTTGTTATTGATGCATTTAACAAAAATATTTACCCAAATATTTATATTATATATTTGTACATTGGGTAACATATGATGCTACAGTGCTGGAAGCTGAGATGCCATTTTAGTCTTAAAGGGATTCTACCATTAAAGCAACTTTTTTTCTAATTACCACGTCGGAATAGCCTTAAGAAAGGCTATTCGTCTCCTACCTTTAGATGTGGTCTCTGTCGCGCCGTTCCTTAGAAATACCGGTACTTACCGGTATGCTAATGAGGTCTCGGCAGCAATGAGGGCGTCCTTCTTCTTCATCTGCCTCCTCCCCTTGTCTGTCGTCTTCTTTCTTCGTCAAGTCTGACGACTGCGCAGTCGGCTCTTGCAGCGAGACCCTGTTAGAGCCGACTGCGCATGCCGGCCGGCGGCCATATTTCTAAGGCTGCAATTGCACGCATGCGCAGTACGCTCCTCACATCTTCGCCAAACAGAGTGTACTGTGCATGCTCAGTAAGGTCCGTACAGCCCTCTGACGCCTGGATGAGTTCACTCGCGCAAGCACATGGCTTGTATTTCTACGCTCATACTTCATCATGAATAAATATATTTTCAATATTTTGTTTCCATTTTTTTATATTTTACATATCATTAATATGTCTATCGATCACGTGAATTCCATAATTCCACTAATTTTCTTTCTTAGTTTCTCAATGTCAATGTTGAGTGCCATGTGGTGCATTGGAGAGGTAGGGAGGCAGGGAGTCGTGTTTTAGCCGAGCCAAGCATGCATGTGTATGAGGGAGTAGACAAGATAGCTATCAGTCAATGAGTGTTTGCCCAAAAATATCACATGGCTTGGCCATCTTTAGCTGTACACATAAACTTTTTATTAATTTAAGGCTAAGGCCCCATGTAGCTAGCCACAGCCAAAACCTGCTGCGGAAAAACACAGCGGTGGAACGCATAGTGTCTTTTTCTGCAGCGCTTTTCATAGAAAGTCTGCAGAGTTTTCCTCTACTGACTTTCTTTGCCTATTAGAGGGCATTCACACAGAGGAAGTTGGCGCTGAATCTGGCACGATAACTTACAGCAGAATCAGTGCTGAAAAAAAGCCTCCCATTGACTTCAATAGGTTTGGTTTTCCACGCGGATCCCATTGAAGTCAATGGGAGTCTTTTTTTTTTCAGCGATGATTCTGCCGCGAGTTATTGTGCCAGAATCAGCACCAACTTCCTCTGTGTGAATTCCCCCTTATATTTATATGGAAAACAACAATGTTTCCATAGAAATAATTGACATGCTTTGATTTACAAAAATGCAACAGTTTTTGAAATCGCAACATGTCCGCTGTGGATATTTTTCTGCGATGTGTGTATGGGATTAGCCAGAATCCCATCCACTTTGCAGATTCTGTAAAATGCGGTGTGTTTTCCACTGCGTTTTTGCCTCAGCCAAATTGCGGCGTGTGTATGTGTGTGTGTCGCTCTACAGCTGGGGATTCCACCAAGCAGGGAATCTCCTCTGGTTGACAGTGTCTCTGGTCACATGGAGGGACCAGGAGGTGAAACCTAATGAATCTGCTCACTGGCATCATGATAGAGCCAGGGAAGAACGCAATAGGACACGTGGGGGTTAATCCTGGTCCTTTTTGGACAGCTAAAAACTTTGACTAAAACCAAATTTCAATTATTTTCCAT
The DNA here is from genome assembly GCF_031893055.1 of Leptodactylus fuscus. Lineage (NCBI taxonomy): Eukaryota > Metazoa > Chordata > Amphibia > Anura > Leptodactylidae > Leptodactylus > Leptodactylus fuscus. The sequence continues at coordinate 48,910,652 of NC_134271.1, read as the reverse complement.
CCATGTCATTCTGTCTCACATTGTCATTGGCTAAATGATGTCACTAACTGTATGCTATCCAATCATTATTGCGTGGCTATATAAGTGGGGGCTGTGCCACTGTATTGTTATGGGGACATTATGGCTTGTACTATTTTAATGGCTCGCAGAACTTTTGTTATGCCACTGGCAACACAATGATTTCCACGATAAGCCGCACAGCTACTAACTGAGTTCTTAGCTCCAAATCACATTAAGGTGCTGCTGGAGCAATACCAGGGGTATGTCAGGGCTCGTTCAGATCTGCGCCCGGGGTCTCCGTTATGCAGGTGTCCGTTTCCTAAACGAAACCGGCCAGGAAACGGAAACCTGCGGGCATTCATCAAATGAATGGGTTTGAAAAGTGTCCGGCAGTAAGCCTTGGGGAGCATTTTATGCTCTCCGGCGAAACCGTTTTTTTTAACCAGACACAAAGTTGGAAAAAACGGCTTTGCCACGGAGAGCATAAAACGCTCACCGGCGCTCACTGCCGCTTACGGTCTGACAGGTTTCTGATAACGGAGACCCGAACACTGGTGTGCACCCATGGTCAGCCATATGAAGTAATATTCCAGTGTTCAAGTAATATACCAATGTGACTTCTTCCTTGTCCTTAGTTTGCTGTAAACTTGGCTCCTAGAAATAACAGTTGCTACAGGTAGCTGCTTCTCCCTTGCCGCCTGTGCAATGTGGTAGATTGGCATACATTAGACTTTATTCATTACAGTAATTTATACCTTTATTTTTTTAAAGGCTGCAGTTTCCTACAATTTCCAGGTCAAGAAGTGATGAAGGTGGAGATATACATAATATATATTCTTTAGTCCATCCCAAGGTAAATGCAGTAAGCACAATTCGTAATTGTTACATTGCAAGGAGTAACCTATAGATGTAGCCATCGACAACATATCTGCGGGCACGCAATAACCTTTGCAATAGTGCACCTTCAGCATCAGTCCTTCTCCCCCTGTAGGAGCTGACACTTTACATCAAAGCGCTGCATTTGGGGAGATGGAGAATAAGGTTATTGTGTAGTCTTTGGCTACTTTATATTACAGTGCAAACCAAGGTCACGTGAGTTAAATTACGTGACCCTTGTTTACTTAGTGCAGGGACGCTGGAGTCCCCATGCTAGGAATGATTACCGGCCGATGACCGTGAGTTGTGCAACTTGTGTACCCTGTAATAAATAGATGGCACCCCCAATAGCCATTTCAACACTGAGGAACGAGCTGCATGTCAGTATAGTATTCAAATTGATGGAAGTGCTCAATGCTCCATATGGGGTTACCCAATTAACCCTGAATGCCAAGAGTCCTATTTCCCTGATGGTGTCCCTGCCTTGGGGATACCCACAGTCAAATCATGAGATTTGACTTGAGAAGGACTTCTTGGAAGGGATTAATTGCCGTCAAGTTCTATCCATGACTAACCCTTTCTAGTGCAGGGACTCCTTTGTTTATTACTATGTCTATAAAATCACTGCTGAATATGTTGGTTCTATACAAATAAGATAAATAAATAAATAGACTCATTACACTGCCCTAGAGGGCAGCAAGCAGAGGCATTGTTTTCCTAATTTCATCCTGGAAAACAGATTAGCATATTTCCCATAATCCCCCAGTGGAGCAAAAATGACTTTGTAAGTCTCCACACACCTGCAAAGACTCTCTCCTCAATGAGTGATATCCCCAGAATCAAAAATCCATGAAAAGAAGCTTGGCCTCAGGGTAGATGTCTACTGTAGATGTTCATCTTCATCAGACAATGAGCAAAACTAGACTTCTCAATAGACTCTGGCAGCGGTAGCCAGGGCTAAACTTGGGGGGTGTAACTATTTACTAAAGAGGCAAACAGAGGGGAAAGGAATTGTGCAGTACTGGATGTGGGTGCAGACTCTGCATGACTAGGAATGGAGAGAAAGAGAGAAGGTAAGTGTCTCTTACATATAAATCTTTATTTTATTTGTAGCACCACGTAGATGTGTTGAATGAGCACTAAACAATTTCCATTTTTTTCTTGTAAATCTATTCCATTTTTGTAGCAATAAACCTTTTTATGAGGCATTTTTATTATGTTTTTACATGTACAGAGTCTTGTAAATTCAGCAATTGGTAATCTTTCTACCTGGCCAGCATATGGAGCAGGACAAACCTTCATTCCAAAGCACAAACCGTGTTCGGAATCTGATATCCGCAGCACCAGGTAAGTTTTATGCATTGGGAATGCGTTAATGGGATTGTCCATGGAGTTAAATTTACCTGCCTTTCTGCGACGGTTTTTTCATGCTGGGCTTGGGGGTTCTGGACTTGTTCCAACCCTGAGTGATTTGATTGGAACCAGCCCCTTAAAGGGGCTCTATAATTGGGAAAAGTCATTTTTAACTAAGCACATACTTGCATAGCCTTTAGAAAGGCTATTTCACACATACTTTTTGTATGTAAATTGCCTCAGTAGTTTTTGAATGAGCCGGTTTTCATTCATATGCTAATCAGCCTCCAGCGAGCAGCAGAAGTGTCTGTGAGCACTGTCTGCTATTCTCTGATGTGTGTGTGTGTGTGTGTGTGTGTGTACAGCATAGGCGGCTGCTGCTGAGGACTCATCTCTATGTTCTCACAAATATAGCAGAGAGTAGTAGAGGGTGCTCACAGACACTTCCAGGGTGCACTCTGGAGGCTAATTAGCATATGTATAAAAACTGGCTCATTCAAAAACTACTGAGGCGATTTACATACAAAAGGTATGTGTGGAATAGACTTTCTAATGGCTACGCAAGTATGTGCTTAGCTAAAAATGACTTTTACCAATGATGGAGCACATTAAACATGGGTTGCTTTGCCCTCTCCCTCCTCTGATCTCACAGGTAGTTACCTATGCTATGGGGGCAGGCTGACTAATAAAGTCCAACCCTTGGGAACCTACACCAAAGCTAAGTGAAGGGGCTGCAATACAATGCACAGTGATCCATCCAGATTGACCACTGTGCCTTTGTCATATAGTGAGGGCCAATCCTAAAGGGAGGCATCTATTTTTTTTTTTTAGTCCTAGAAAACTCCTTTAATGATCAGTCAGTCTTTCAGATTATACTTTAGGTTTACCACATTTTTTTCATCTTTTTCCATTTATTCTGGATTATAGATCATCTGTTCATGAGAAACAAACTGTAATATTAAATCATATATGACGCATTACATTTTACCATAGATACGCTGTTTCTCATGCCTATGTTATCATATATTCATACACATAAGTGAGAGGGTCATATGTCAATGAACAAAATGAAGTAGGCATTGGTGCCAGTGCATTTGAGGATGACTGACCTATGATGGAACTGACTGAAATGCATATCCGCAAACTTGTGTTATTTGATCAGATCAGAGGACCCCCTGATTACCCCTTTTTGTGCTGTGTAAACCCCTGTTTATGGTGCTAAATGGGAAAGTCTAAGGGAGCTCCCTAAGTAACTTAGATGCGATATGGTGCCCGGAGCAGAGAAGCTCATGTAGTGAGAGGTGATCAGTTATTGCAGCTTTGATCTCCTCTTTCCAAACTTAGTCTTGGTTTGGGGCCTACTCGTGGCTTCCCGGTGGGTAATTCTGACCTTGCTTGTGTAGCGGATTCACCCTCTCTCCCGGTAGAGCTGACATTTTTTTTTCTTCTAATGACCTGCATGCATGCTAATTCCAACCGTGGCACTCACTTAATGATGTATTGGGATTAGTTTTGATGTAGGTGCTTTTTAAGAACCGTTTTAAAGCAAGGTTAAGTTTACAACTTATCATTGATCCACAGGATAAGTAATGAGAGTTTATTGGGGGATCGACTACTGGGACCCTCACACTTAATAAAAATTGTATCCCTTGTATTGATGTCTAAACAAAGTGGGGTTGCTGAAGAGAGGCAAAATCTCTGCTGTCTCTGGTCGTACCATAGAGGTGAATTTACCTGGTGTGGGCCAGTGTGACCACTCCTCCCTTAAGATGAGGATACAAGAGAACTCCATCTTGTGATTGGTGGTGATCTTTTTTTGTCTTGTTGATATTTTTTTTTGTTATTCTATTCTCCTATTTACCAGGTCAGGCAAGGAAAATGCCAGTACTGTGTCTAAGCCACGATATCTGGAAAAACTTGAGTCCTACTTAAGAAGAGAATTGCAATCTCTTGATTCAGCCAAAGTAATTTCTCAAGAACTAAGGCTACAGGTTGGTACCGATGTCAGAAAAGCTATAATTGACAGTGTCGTTTAATCCAATAGACACTGCAATCTATGGATGTCACCAAAGTAAGGTAGGGTATGAAAGTACAGTACAAGTATACTATTAAAAAAACCTTCCTAGTGGCTACCAGCATGGATGGTAGGAAGCAATGTCACACATTGTAATCCCATGGTGTTAAAAGGTAGACGAAACAATTCAGTACCAAGGTTATCTACAACACGACTGGGCTAACTATTTCAGCATCGCTACCAGTCCCACTCATTCTTTGTCTGATGACTCTTGCCTTGGCTATATTGCTGTTTTCCATGAGCGTTTGTGATTTCTGCTTTATGTGCAAACCTATGTAGGGCCAGCATAGGGTAGAGGGGCAGACACTGCTTAGGGGTTTGAGTCCACATTTTATTTTAAGTGACAGTATAAATGCTGCCGGGTTCCATTGACTAAGACCTTATTCACACATCCATATCTAGTTTTTGCTGTGGGTAAACAGTTCTTCTTTAGATTTCAGCCTGTGATTTCCATCTGTCATTCCTATTTTTTTATTTTTTTTTAATATGTTGTCTTTGGTTTTATGAAATGTTGACTTAACTGTATTTTGGCCAAAAAAACGGACAAAATAGGACTCTCTTTTGTTACTGAATTTTAAATTTTTTTTGGAACCGCAGTCTATGAAAAATAAATCTATGTTCTGAATAGATATATAGAAATGAATAAGTCCATGTGCTGTCCTTGGGAAAACACTGACAGAGCTCATATGAAAATCACTGATGTGTGAATAAGCCTTTTAGCAGATAAGTCCTACTTCTCCCTACCCACACACAGTGACATCTCTTCTTTTATGAAATCTGTCAATAATGCAACATTTATGCCAACTGAAAACCTATCACAAAATTGCACTTTATAATGTGTCCGACTGATTTGGAGTAGTGTTGCGTGTTTTTACAACATGAGGTATTGCATTGTGTGGTATACTGTATATTGACCCTGATGCAGTATTGTCTCATTAATTTCAGGTAGGTATTAGAGATGAGCGAGTAGTATTCGATCAAATACCTCGCTCCCATAGGAATGCGTGTAAGCGGTCGAACACCAAGGGGTTAAGTGCATCAAATATTCTCTGCGCTTAACCCCTTGGTGTTCGGCCGCTTACACGCATTGCTATGGGAGTGAGGTATTTGATCGAATACTACTCGCTCATCTCTAGTAGGTATATAAAGAACTTAGGAACAAGCAAACTTATGCCAATGTTTGGCTAAGGGATGAAGCTATAGCAATCGTACTAGACTCTGGGGCGCCCCAAAGGTCCTTCTGTCACATGAAATAACTACTAATATGTCACAATTCTAATTGTCATAAGGCAGATAAGAGCTCCATTATAGATTCTGCATTGGGGCTCAGAAGCTTCAGTGTACGCCTCTGGTTTGGCTTCTTTCAGAATTTTGTAGTGTAAGTATGTTTAACTTTCTGTGTTCTAGATGTAACACCCAGATTTCCCAATTTCTGGCACCATAAACACAGGCACGGTATTCATGTTTGAATGAGGCCTTTCTGTGTAGGTCAAGAGAGGTAGAATGTCATCTTATGTTTTCTCTTTTAGCCTTACAGAGATGTCTTTGATTATTTTATGGAGGATTTTAAGACGTACAAGCCATTGCTCTGTGCTATTAAAAATGAGTATGAAGTCACTCTCGGTGAGTATATTCATTTTTATCCTTGAGTATATAATGTGGATATTCAGAATAAAATATTTCGTTTCTGTACAATAACTTGCTGCACAAAAAAAAATCTCCTATGTCGGGAGATACTTGTGTATTTTATTCCAGGATTCAGGGATCTTATGTTTTTTTCAAAGATAAGCTGCTAGTTGGAAGGAAAGCAAATGAGTCCTTGAACTGTGTGGTCATGTAATAGCCATTTCCCTATCCCTCCTTTCAGGGTCCCATGAAAATCATCCCTCAGAGTCACTTAACGTGTATATAAACTTTAAAACTTTTTTTTATGTCATAAATTAAAAGTACAGGTGAAGATAAATTTTATAATACTTACTAAAGAGAAGTGCTTGGTCCTTCAAATATTTTCTTCCTCTTGTCTTTCCTGTTTACACTGTTTGCGTTCACTGATTCTGATGTTTACCATAGAAGTCCCCTACACAGACAAATTGGTTTACAATGAAGTCTATGGAGAGGTGATGAAGAGGAGCATTAGACAGAAAAACACCTAATATTCTAGTTTTGTTGTAAATTGTCAGTGTATAGTGAGAAGGAGTGTTGTCATGTCTTTGTCTGCAGGAACTCAATGTTCCTTTCTCCATAGACTTCTGTTATCTGACATTTAAAGATGTACAAATTTGATATGTGGCAGAAGGAGAAAAGTAAGTGAAGAAAAAGGCACTTTTCTTTATCTAAATAGTACAAAGTTTACTATCATAATCTGCACTATTGATTTTAAAGTTCAGGTACACTTTGACTAATATTTCTATGCCTAAAAAAACAAAAACAGAGAAAACAACAATCCATTTATAGGACTAAAGTGGATCTATTCTCACCACTTCTGATATGTCTGTTATATTACATACTCATAAGTGCCATGAAATAACAATTGTAAAGTATCTTTACTTAGAAAGTTCTGAATAAATTGACACTGGGTGTTACCATACCTCATGTGAAAGGAGTATGCAGAGATGCAGCCCCACTGGAAACCTATGATGGATGACAGCAACAGACCTCTACAACGGTAGCCTTAATATAGTCTGTATTTTACAGCTTACCAAAGAGAACAAATCCGATCACTGGAGCCCCTGAAGGCGATGATTGTTTCCATATCTGAACGCTGTGACAAGAAGATTCAAGAAATTTTTGAAAAAGAAAGGCTCGAAGTAAAAACTCTGAAAATGGAAAAACACAATCTGTTGAAAGTGATTGATATATTGAAAGAAGAGAAAATCTCTTTACAAGCTCAGGTAATATTAGTTTGCCTCTTCAATAACAGGAAGTTTCCGCTTATTGTGAGTCTCAGTTATCAGGGTGAGCCTTCAAGATTTTTTTTTTTTAATGTAGATTGTGAGCCCCATATAGGGATCACAATGTACATTGTTTTGTTTTTTTCCTATCAGTATGTCTTTTGTGGAATGGAAGGAAATCCACGCAAACACAGAGAAACATACAAACTCCTTGCAGATGTTGTTCCTGTCGGGATTCGAACCCAGAACTCCAGCGCTGCAATGCTGCTAGCCACTGAGCGACCGTGTTGCCCTTTAGCCTTCAAGATTTTAGGATACTTTGATATAGGTGGTGGAATTGGATGGAAAATTCTTAAATCTGTTTAAAATAAAAAGTGCACTACTTTTATCCCATGGACCAGGCCTAGTGTTGAAGCTTAGCCCCATTAAAATGGATGAAATAAATTTAAAGTGTAACTAAATATTCGGACAACTTTAGATTTTTTGGCAGTGTTTGTATTATTAATACATTTTGTGATGTACTTTATTAACAATTTATGGCTCCTTTCTGTGAAATCCTGCACTTCTTTATTCTTCCCCTTGCTTTTCTATTGAGAACTGTTCCCTTGTTACTTACTGTGTATGGTGTACAGGTTTGTGTGTAATACAGAGAAAATGGGGCTGGGGTGGGTCTCTTCAAACAGTTATATCTAGGGTATGATAAAAATGAGAGACTTGCTTCTGATGTCGTATGAAAGAGAAGATTCAGTTCAATCTGTACGGTACTATTATATCATTGGTTAAAAACACGGTCTGAACTGGGATATATACACACTCAATTATATATATATATATATATATATATATATATATATATATATATATATATGCAGCTGCATATAAATATCCCAATCCCAACTTTGTTTAGGAGAAACAATATGTGTATATGTTTTTTTTTTCTCAAATTCCATGGTAATTCTATTTCCCCCCACATGCCCAGTGCAGACTCTGAAGCCCAGTACTCCTGTGGCGTTTTGATCTAATTGGGCCTGTGCGGACTAGCGATCCTGTGCAGTGGATCTTTAGGGATGCCAAGGAGTCCCAGCACACGTTGTGCTGCGATCAGCGTATTTTACACTACACAAGGTTATGCCTTTTTAGCATAATTTGGTTTTAAAGGGGTTGTCCCACGTCGCATACTCACTAGTCTTCGTTGCTGTAAATTCTTCTTTCTTCCGGCTTTGTTGCGTCATTGGTGGGCGGGGTTACATATGCAAAGCCAAGCGGTGAGATGCCGCTGGCCCTGCGTGCACGTTCATAGACCAGTCTAGCCTTCACAATGCGAATACAGACCCGGCATCCGCCTCTCTCTATTACAGCGGATGCCGGGTCTGTATTCGCATTGTGAAGGCTAGACTGGTCTATGAGCGTGCACGCAGGGCCAGCGGCATCTCGCCGCTTGGCTTTGCATATGTGAATACAGACCCGGCATCCGCTGTAATAGAGAGGCGGATGCCGGGGAGTGTAGACGCCGGCACAGATGCACAGACGCCGGCACAGATGCCTGCAACATCGCTATGCTCCTGCCCTGCATGAAGCCAGCAGCGGCAGAAGCGATGCTGTTATTCCGCTCCTCCGCCCCCCTCCCGGAATAGCAGCATCGCTCCTGCCACTGCTGGCTTCATGCAGGGCAGGAGCATAGCGATGTTGCAGGCATCTGTGCTGGCGTCTAACCGTCCTCGGAATCCGCCTCTCAATTACAGCGGATGCCGGGTCTGTATTGGCAGCCCCTTACCCCCAAAGGGTAAACTACCCCCCCCCCCTCCAGGCTCGCTCCCGTGCACATAGCCCCTCCTCCCTCCCCTCTCAGAGCAGCAGATAAATCACTTGACTTATGAGCAGATAAGTCAAGGGATGTGTAAAAAAAAATGAATGAAGTAAGATAGTGGACAAACAAAGCAGTTTTGCTGAAGCAGTGTATTTAGGAAAAGTCTTACATTCACATTAACAAGCAGTATAGATAGGATCCTTGTGATGGGACAACCCCTTTAATGTTATGTTATGAGTCTTTCTCTTGGTTTATGGGGTAGCAGTGGTATTGGAGATTATGGGATTGTGTTAACAAGCTCATGTTAGTGTCCTTATGTACCATCATATTTACAGATGTGTTTTGTTCACTATTGAACTTCATGTACATATGATTGTTTATACGGTTACTGGATTCTTATTCTGTGGGGACTGTAGTAGGTGTGACAACTTGATTTGCCCTCCCCTCTCCGGGGTGGCTCCTCCACCTCTACAGGTACTTATGTCAGTGTCTCTTGTTACTTGTGCTATACACACTTGAAAAAGAGGGATCAGTTACCCTGAATTGCATTGTGTAAATTATCCATCTTTGCATGGAGTAAAGAGTTATTTTGAAGGTTATCCTCGATTTGCGCGATCATTCATCTTCTGGTCCATTTGCTGATATACCATAGAGAATAACCTAGTACAGCTTAGCCAGTGTGATAGGATGCCACAAATAATACATTTGTATGTACTGGGAACTGCTGTGTACCCTGATATAATAGTGATGACAATGTAATTATCTACAGGTCACCAAGCTGCAAGAAGAGATGGAAAAGGTATACCTAATGTATAGGAATGAGTGTGATGCTCGCAAACTTCTTATTTCTGATATAAATGAGCTGAAGCATCAACAAGAAGACCTTAGGCTATTCCAAGATCATAGTAAGTTATTGATTTGTACAATAACAATATTTGGGTCGCTAGTTAATCTCTAATACATTTTATAATTGGAATTACAATTTAAAGGGATTCTATCATTGACTCTAGTGATTTTTAACTAAGCATATATTTGCATAGCCTTTAGATAGACTATTCCAGACATACAGTTAGGGCCAGAAATATTTGGACAGTGACACAAGTTTTGTTATTTTAGCTGTTTACTAAAACATGTTCAGAAATACAATTATATATATAATATGGGCTGAAAGTGCACACTCCCAGCTGCAATATGAGAGTTTCCACATCCAAATCGGAGAAAGGGTTTAGGAATCATAGCTCTGTAATGCATAGCCTCCTCTTTTTCAAGGGACCAAAAGTAATTGGACAATGGACTCTAAGGGCTGCAATTAACTCTGAAGGCGTCTCCCTCATAAACCTGTAATCAATGAAGTAGTTAAAAGGTCTGGGGTTGATTCCAGGTGTGTGGTTTTGCATTTGGAAGCTGTTGCTGTGACCAGACAACATGCGGTCAAAGGAACTCTCAATTGAGGTGAAGCAGAACATCCTGAGGCTGAAAAATAGAAAAAATCCATCAGAGAGATAGCAGACATGCTTGGAGTAGCAAAATCAACAGTCGGGTACATTCTAAGAAAAAAGGAATTGACTGGTGAGCTTGGGAACTCAAAAAGGCCTGGGCGTCCACGGATGACAACAGTGGTGGATGATCGCCGCATACTTTCTTTGGTCAAGAAGAACCCGTTCACAACATCAAGCGGACGGCGCTTCATAGTACAGATGGACAATGACCCCAAGCATACAGCCAAAGCTACCCAGGAGTTCATGAGTGCAAAAAAGTGGAACATTCTGCAATGGCCAAGTCAATCACCAGATCTTAACCCAATTGAGCATGCATTTCACTTGCTCAAATCCAGACTTAAGACGGAAAGACCCACAAACAAGCAAGACCTGAAGGCTGCGGCTGTAAAGGCTTGGCAAAGCATTAAGAAGGAGGAAACCCAGCGTTTGGTGATGTCCATGGGTTCCAGACTTAAGGCAGTGATTGCCTCCAAAGGATTCGCAACAAAATATTGAAAATAAAAATATTTTGTTTGGGTTATGTTTATTTGTCCAATTACTTTTGAGCTCCTAAAATGTGGAGTGTTTGTAAAGAAATGTGTACAATTCCTACATTTTCTATCAGATATTTCTGTTCAACCCTTCAAATTAAACGTTACAATCTGCACTTGAATTCTGTTGTAGAGGTTTCATTTCAAAACCAATTTGGTGGCATGCAGAGCCCAACTCGCGAAAATTGTGTCACTGTCCAAATATTTCTGGCCCTAAGTGTACCTTTTGTTTAGTAATCCTCTCACCCATTTTTGAATTAGCCCAATTTTATTGATATGCAAATTAACCAGCACAGTGCACTCTGGAAGTTCACTGAGCACTGTGTGATGTGTGTAAACAGGGGGAGGTCAGAGCCAGGGAAGGCTGCTTCTGCTGCTGCTTCTGACTCATCAGCCTTCCCTGATGAGTCATCCATTTTCCCCACAAATCCTTATGTGACACTGTGAAAACATGACTACAGTGGGAAGGGGTTAAGGCAATCCTGGAGCTTCGGGGGCCACAAATGCCAAATCTTTTAACACCCCCCTGTTTATCATGTGGGCAGGCGGACTGGCTTTCTGTAGAAGTTCTTAATGATCTTGATTTGTACTCCATATAGTTATGTGATACGTAGCAACTCATTTGTTTCAATTGTCACTTTTTGATGTTGCAGAGGAGGAGGGGGAAGATCCAGTGACTTTAGCTGTGGCATTAAGAGTGGCTCGCGATGATCTCACAAAAACTCAAGTTCTACTCAACACATTACAAGCTGACTATGGAGATGTAGTTCCCAGAAGAGACTTTGAGAATCAGGAAAAAGAATTGGCTGCGTGTGTAGAGAAGGCAAGTCTATACATATGTATAATGTATTGTATTCCTGAATTTTCTTTTTGTTTTGTTACATTCCGTTAATTTCAAGGTTTTCATTATAAGGTAAATGTATACAGAAATTTGAAAAGCTCACACACTGTGGATCTACTTCTTCAGGTTGTCAGCAGTCTGGCATATGGTAAAGGTGCAGGGGGCGTTTGTAGGACTACAAGTAACAGCATACATAGGAAGAATTTCATCAATCCAGCACCATTAGGGTTTATGTTTTCCTGGATATAAAAAACATGCAAAAATAAAAACAACATAAAAGTAAAGCCCTACGTGTCGCCGAAAAAAGACGCAGAAACAGCACACACAAAAAAATACGAAAATGTGTCTGGTCCTGAACCACAAATTGTCCCAGTACTGAAGTGGTTAATAAATACATTTTAAAAATTTCCAATACATTCCTTATAAAAGAGTCATTTCTGTCAGGAGGAGGATGGATAGTAATTCTTAGTAACCTAGCTGTATTGTGAAAAAGCCAATCTTTCTACAGTGCAGATGTCTCTCCTCATAAATCCATAGTGCAGGAGAAAGTTTGCGCCTTAAATTTTTGGGGTTGTCTCATGAAGACATCCTCTGTCGATTTTTTCCTGTTATGACAAATGGATGTCATAGCTTCCCACATTGCATCCATTTGTTACATGGTCAGTGTGTAATACCACATTTCACCTGTAGTGGCCACTGAAAGGAAAATGCTTAGCTGTCTATAACTTTTCAAGCTGCAAAAGCAGCTATTCAATATGACAGTTACAAGTGACTCCGTTATGAAAGGAGTTGTCTGTGACATTTGGATAAATAGAGGAATTAAAAGTATCTTTAATCTAGTGTTATCTATTTTAGTAATGTACATAATAATACCCCTGACTCACTATACTTATCAACAACTTTACTGCATCTGTAAAGTACAAGCATCTGCCATCTACATGTAGGATCTGTGGTTTTGGCTAAATATATATATATATATATATATATATATATATATATATATTTTTTTTTTTTTTTATTGTTGCAGTTGGAAGTTCTTCAGAAGGATATCTCCCAATTAGAAACCGAACACAAGTCACTTCTAGAGATCAACCAACAAATCGTGCAGGAACGTGATTCTTTCTCCAAGGAGGTGGATGACCTTCAGAGAAGCAGAGCCCCTACACCAATATGGGAGAAATGTGTGGGTATGTACAGTATACCCTTTGTATCTTCCAGTTCAGGATATATTCAATTTACATATGTATTTTTACTTTAATTAAAAAAGAGAATGTTAAAGGACGCAACATATTTCTATTAAGTACCAAACTAGACTGTCCTGAAAGGGGTTGTCCAAAATATACACTTTTTAGCAAGAAGGCCATGGTGGATGTAAAAAAAAAACAACTACTTGCCTGTCCCTGATGCTCCGGTTCTCCCACTGCGGTCTGGCGTTGCTGCTCCCAGGGTCTTTGACCTCAGCGGTCACGTGAGGTGAGGACTTCCATCAGAGTTGCCGCTGGTCCAGACAGCGTTGAGGGAACGCTGAGCACAGGGGTTTTTTTTGTTGTTGTTTTTATTTTTTAAATGGCTTCCCCAGCCTCCTTGCTCATATCTGTATATCCTGGGCATACTCTTTAACAGAGGAACTTGCTCCTAGTACCACCTTTTGTAAGGTAGCACCCTATAAATGAATGTATTGTTTTTCATAAACTTAATGAAAAATAATTTTCCATGAACATCATTGCATAATCTGGGACCAGTAGATAAGACAGTATAACTCCTCCAAAAGGAAGATGTTCCCACCCGCAGACTGCTCTGTAGAGGTTATTGCCTCACATTAGTGCAAAGCAGAGTTCATGCAGGTTAATACTGGATAGTCTAGAGCTATTTCACCTTTTCAAGTGGCATATTTGAATGGTTTTGTAAAATATTTTTGTTTTATTTTAGGCAAACTATTTCTTTCAATTCTTTATTTATACAGTTTTCACAAACACAGCAATACCGTAGAAAAGTCTTTGAGAGACAGGTGTCTGACCTAACAGGATGCTGTAGGATTTGCATTGTTTTGTCAATTACACTTACAATCCCCAACACAAATTTTCAGATTTGGAGCACCTTGCTTAACATGGAATGGTTTACTTTTGTTGGTGGAATTCCTCTTAAAAGTAATATATAGAAATGCATTTATGTGTGCTCGTACTTACGGTTTATAATTTGGTGTCCTTTCTGCAGATATCTTACCTGAAGTCTTTCAACAAAGGTCAGAGTTATCTGAAGGAAAGAGTACCGAGAAGCTGGTGGACATGTTACTGACGGAACTGGGCAGAAAAATTCTTAAAGAAAAAGATGTCTTTCCTGGCATGGTATGAATATATGGCATATAACAAATGATAGATGATGCTTTAAGATGCCCAGCATGGTATTCTCCTTATATAACAGTGCTGTGAATATGTCCAGTTTACATGAGCTGATAGTTCCTAGGACTAGTAGTTCCCAATAATCATTGACCCATCCTAAGTTTCTGTTTACACCAGTATCACGGCTGGTATCGCCAGCTACGACAGATCAGTTGTGTATTGAACACTAATAGATCCCTTTAACTGAATACCAAGTTACATACCTGTCTATAGGTATTGTATTGCACCTCTATACAGCTTGTGAGCTTTAGTCTTCTATTATCTTAAAGAGGTCGGCCAAATTATTTCTTTATGGCTGCTGATGGGACCAATAACATAGAAAAAACATTACAGATCCTCATCAGCAGGATTGGTCTCCTGCATACAGGCCCCCGAGCTGGTGTCAGCAGTGATGTCCTATTTGTGCTCGGTGACTACTGCAGGTTGCAGGCCTCAGCGGTGTCCTCCTCACAAATGGCACATGACTGCTGTGACATGCTTTATGTGCCAGATGACCATTGCAGCCAGTCATTGGCCATAACAGTGATCTCTTCACAAACAGACAGGGGAGTCTGTAAATAGCTGACCAGATCTGCTGCCTCTGGTAATGGAGGACAGGAAGAGGAAAGGTTTTTTTTTTGTTTTTTTTTAATGTTGTTGCTCCCATCAGCAGCCCTCTTTCAGTTAGGGTTGTGGAGATGGAGTGGGAAAAACAGTTATCAACACCAATTCCTGCTTCAAAATAATTATTTTAAATATTATACAATTATTGATATTATATTATTTCTTAGATTCATGATTTGTTACATATTTACTTTCATAGGAAGTCAATCACTAGTTTTTTGTTTTTTTATGAATTACTTTACTGCTTCGGTGTCAGAGTTGGTGTGTTGGCCAACTGACTCCACAATCCTGGCTACAGCATAATAAAACAAATAGGACAGCCCCATTAACTATGGGAACCATTCATTCTAGGGAGTTGGAGATAATGTTCCCCTCCATCTGCGCCATGAAGGACCAGTGAAAAACCTACGATTAAGCCTAAAAGAAGTGTATGGTATGGTAAAAGAAATTTTGAAAGAGAAATTTGCCATCGACCAGCAGGTAAGATTTCTACTATTGCATACCGAGTGATTCATTATGGTGATGTTTTTGCACTTTGCATATGATCAGATATTCACACGATACATTAGAAGCACCTCAGTGCCCAACACTGTTGAATATCAGGAACCCCACTCACATATCATTTGTATTATTGATTCCCACATAATGGGCTTAGGGCAGGTTCACATCTACATCTGGTCTCCGCTTTGTGGGTTTCCGTCTTCTGCCAACAGGAGACGGAAACCTGGCAGTCAGTGTCCACCTGTGAGCGCGTCTTCTGGTCTCCGCGGCGAAACCGTTTTTTTTTTTTTTTTGTCCGACTTTGTGTCCGGTTAAAAAAAAAAACGGTTTCGCCGCGGAGAGGCAGAAGACGCTCACAGGCGGACAGTTTGCAAACCCATTCAAATAAATGGGTTTGAAAACTGACTGCGGGTTTCCGTCTCCTGTCCAGTTTCTCGGGCAAAAGACGGAAACCTGAGAGCGGAGACTGGGCACAGATGTTAACCCGCCCTTAAATGAATGTTCTGGGCATGAAGTTTTAATGCTCTATGCTAAGGAGAGGTTATCAGTATCAGATTGGTGTAGGTCCGACAACCAAACCAATCACCTGTTTTCAGCAGATGAAATGCAGAGAATGGAGCAGGAAGCAGATAGCTCAGGTTTTTTGTGTAGTGGCTGAACAAAATCATTACAGGTTAGGTCTCATTCAAGTGAGTACAGTAACCTAGTTTGGCCACTACAAAGGGATTGGTGCTGTCTGCTCTATTCTTTGCTGAGAACAGCTGATCGATGATAGTTGTCGGACCACCACTTATCTAATATTGATAACCTACCCTTTGCATAGGCAATTAATTCTTTTAGCCCAGAAACCGCTTTCAACTAAGGGCCCTTGTAGCGGGCCACAGCAAAATCTATATTATATTATATTTATATTCAGAAATAAATAGCACAGGCATAAAATAAGAAACTTTCCAATATATATTATTAAAGAAATATATTGCCTTCTCCATTTTTAAAGCTGAGTTACTTTCTATGGAGAATCAACTGATAAAATTAAGCTGTCCATGCCCCCGTGGTTTATCATCCCTGAGTCCAGAGACACCACTACGCAGCTTTCCTGAAATCCCAGCATGCACCATGGTGATTGTTTTGACACTCTCCAGCTGTTTTAGGGTGTAAATTCCTGGTAACTGGGTCCTAGCTGAAACTTTTTTGAAACATCCACTGGATGTATCTCATAAATGTCACATGTGGGTCCCATCTTTATACTGTATATCCGCTGCTTGGATGTAGCAGCTGGGGTCCCCCTAACTTAGTGAGGCAAGGGTTTGGGGGGGGGAAACCCAGTTCTGGAGATGTTCCAGAGGAGGGGACCAACAACTATCAAATTATGGCATATCCTTTGGATAGAACATGTATGTCTTTGATAGGAAACGTTTTACAGATTGTACAGCTATAACACAGTGTATTATTTATCCGGCTTGTCCTAGAAGGGTAGACGGTCATCCCTGTCCGAGTTTATGATAAACTATCTACAGAAGAAGTTCGGAGAAGCCTCATATGAATGGTCATATACTTTACATGAGATGTGCCGAATCTGTCTGATAAATGAGCAGATTCATTCATTTTACAGAGTCCTTATGGATCAAGTGAGTAGAATTTAGATACCAGACTATTTTTGAGTATTGTTTCTCAATTTCTATGGGCACAATTGAATAAATAATCCGAAAATGTCAAATAATGTAAAAACTTGATACTTCCCATATAAGTTCATCACAGTTTTCTAGATCTCTGCTTGCTGTCATCCATACTGCTTACTGGATAAAATGGCAGGTTACTTATTGTGCTATCCATATGGGATAAATACAGTTATTTTTATGGTTCAGACAATGTTGGTGATATAGAGTGAGGGCTGTGATTTCAGTAGGCTCCTGTCTGTCATAGAAGCTGGTGGTGATAGTGATAAAGGCGGTATGCTACGTACGCGCCACCGTGCTTTAGGGGCTTCAGTCACAAATGACCGCGGTAAATAAACAGTTAATTGCATGGATTTGGATAGACAAAACTCTCAGTATCTATCAGATGAGGTTTGTCATTTGGAATATTTATATTCCTGAAGAGAGGTCCTCCTTAGGCTGGGGCCCCGTGTGGCGTAAATGCCACTGTTTGGCCGCAGTGTTTTAGTCACTGCAAATGACAGTGAATCCCATCCACACCTTGCAAAAAGAAACGCACTGCAATTTCCAAAACTGTTGTGATTTTGGCAATCACAACATGTCAGTTATACCTACGGAAATGCCGACAGTTTCCCTATAGGTATAATTGAAACAAAGTCCGCAGAGGTTTCTTCTGTGGAATTTCTGTGTGTAAAAAGCGCCACGGGAAAAAACAGTGATCCGTTTCCACCGTGGTTTTTCCCACAGTGCTTTTTTGCTGTGGGATGCCATGTAGGGCCTTATAGTCTTAAAGAGGACCTTTCACCACTTTTGGGCACAGGCAGTGTTATATACTGCCGGAAAGCTGACAGTGCGCTGAGTTCAGCGCACTGTCGGCTTTCCCGATCCGTGCCCGGTGTAAAGAGCTTACGGTGCCGGTACCGTAGTGCTCTATGGTCAGAAGGGCGTTTCTGACCATTAGCCAGGAACGTCCTTCTGCCTCGCGGCGCCTATCGCGCTGTACTGTGGAGCGGGGAGGAACGCCCCCTTCCTCTGCTCACACAGCTTGTCCGTAGACGAGTATTATCAGGAGAGGGAGGGGGCGTTCCTTTCCGCTCCACAGCACAGCGCGATAGGCGCCGCGAGGCAGAAGGACGTTCCTGGCTAATGGTCAGAAACGCCCTTCTGACCATAGAGCACTACGGTACCGGCACCGTAAGCTCTTTACACCGGGCACGGATCGGAAAAGCCGACAGTGCGCTGAACTCAGCGCACTGTCAGCTTTCCGGCAGTATATAACACTGCATGTGCCCAAAAGTGGTGAAAGGTCCTCTTTAAATGGTATTACTGTCTAGTTATTCTGAAGACAGATGCGCATGGTCCATAGTGAAGACTTAGCAAGTCCTGACTGCTACATACTGGCCACAGTATGAAGTGCTACTAGGTGACAATACAGCCATAATATTACATCGAATGTATTCCTAAAATATCTTCATTAAAAAAAGTTATATAAAATTAGTTAGATAACTCTATGGGTACCCTAGTCCAACTCCACCCAGCTGAACAAGTATATGTACGAGGCCTAAAACTTTCCATTTTATGATCGCACATTACAACGCTGCAGATGCTAGATGTGTGGCTACAGCATGCACACTAACAGGGAAGGTGTATCTTACAGATGGATGAAGATTTGTATTATGACTTGTTCCATGTGCATACTCACCTTCTGAAGGAGCTTACCACTGCAGAGAACACAAATGCTGGTTCAATGACACGCGAGCAGTTCAGGTATGGTGTTTGCATGCTTTCTATCCCCTGCATATATTGAAAAAGGATCTTCTATCACTTCTGCCAAGCCCAGCTCTATACATCATTCAGTAGGCGCTGCGCTTCTGGTTCTGGTACAGTTGGAATTTTTTCTCTAGCCTCCACTATTCCAGACAAACAGGTTCAGTTTTGTTTTTTGCCTGATATGATACATAGGTTCAAATATGCAAAAAGAATAAGCAGGGCACTCACTGAGGTACTTTGTTAAAAGTTATAGTCCTTTATTTCATCCTTCTTAAAACAGATTGCAGAGGAAAAGCAACACTTCCAAGCTACTTTTTAACAAAGTACCTCGGTGAGTGCCCTGCTTATTCTTTTTGCATATTTGTATTCCTGTGTATATATTTTTTGAGGCAGAGAGCACCATCTGGTTGGCGATAGCCAAGAATAATGAAAGTATATGGTACATCCAGCACCTGACTTTTCCATTTGGACACAATTTATAACGGGCGGTGTAGGCTGTAATTCAGACGTGGTGCCGCTCATGAGTTTTTTTCTTCTTTTGGACAGTGCTACATAGGTTCTGTACTGTCAGGTGGACCGTGTTTGACCCCTGACACTGCCCACCTGACAGTAGACAACCATGAGCATCATGTCAGGCAACAAAACAAACTGCATTTATTGCTCAGAAATGGTGGGGGCTACAGAAGGAATTCCAACTGTGTTGGAATCAGAGGAGCGGCGGCTATTAATAGATGGTAATAAGTGGAGTTGGTGAATGTTTGAAAAGTCCTCTTTAAAGCTGGGGCCCCATGTGGTGTAAACGTCGCGATTTGCCCGTGGCAGAAACGCCACAGAAAAAATCATGGCATTTTACAGTCAGAGCAAAGTGGATGGGATTCTAGCAAATCCCATGCCCACTTAGCGATTATAAATCATGCTGCGGTTTTGGAAATCGCAGCATGTCCATTATACCTACAGAAACACCAGTTTCTTTATAGGTATAATTGAAACAGTTCGCAGAGGAAAGCCCCTGTGAACTTTCGGCCTAAAGTGCTACGGGAAGAAACGCGTTTCCGCCACAGTTTTTCTTGCAGCGCTTTCTTGCTGAGGGACGCCTAGTGGGGCTTTAAACTAAAGCTCTGTGCTCAGTCTCAGCTGCTTCCTGCCAGAGGAGAACCATGTACTGCAGTTTGGATACCTGGAGGTCTCAGAGGTCAGACCCCCTAACCATCCATAGCGATGGGTTACTACTTAACCTAGAAATCAAGGTTAACCCAAAACATGGGATAATTCTGCTTACGCTTTGTAGGATTTTTTTTTTTTTGCAGGTCTTAAAACTGTTTTGTAAAAATCCAGCACAACAAGAAGGATATTTATTTTCTGATCTACGTTTTCATGGGCACTCACACAACCAACAAAATCATACATGCATAGTATCCTATGGTGTAGACATGTCTGGGATCACCCAGGCCTTCATTAGGGTATAGCACCTTCATGATCTAATAAATGTCATTTGTATCAGCATGCACTGCCTCTGATACCCAGCAGGGGGAGCATCAGGCAGCGCTGATGTCGCAGACCATTTTCCAGTTCAGTTTTGTTTTTTTCTTTGCACAGACTCCACCTTAGAAAAGCCTTTCCTTCGAAAACTCCAGATGAGATTCAGGAACTTTTGGACATTGCAGATTCCCAGCTGAAGCCAGAGGATGAAAATATTCATTACAAGTCTTTATTCAACGAGGTGAAGTTCAAATTTCACTTTTTTTTTTTTTTACTTGGACATTATTACAGTTATGGATTACTTAATAAAATATTAGGCAGATTAATATACCTGGTAGGTTGTATGGGGCAAATACCGCAGTACTATATGTGTCATTCTAGAGCATTTGTTCTCAACCTTTCTAATGCCGTGACCCCGCAATACAGTTCCTCATGTTGCAGTGACCCCATTCAGGTTGGAACACGCATCCAGAATGGCGTGCGTTCCAGCTGAATAGCACTGCTGCAGATAGTAGCGCGGCTTCTCAGTGGCTAAAGCCATCGGAAATATGTATTTTCTGATGGCTTTAGGCATACCTCCCAACTTTTGAAGATTAGAAAGAGGGAAAAAATATGGCAGCCATCTCCCATCTCTGCCCAGAGCTTCATGTCCCTCCATCTCTGTCCTCAGTGTCATGCTGTACCCCCCCTTCATCTGCCCACAGTTTCAAGTCCCCCCATCTCTTCCCCCAGTTTCGTGTCCCCATCTGTTCCCCGGTTTCATGTTCCCCCATCTCTGCCCACAGTTTCATGTCCCTCCATCTCTGCCCACAGTGCCATGCCGTCCCCCCCCTTCATCTGCCCCTTCATTATGTTCCACCTTAATATTTAAAACAAAAAGTGTCTCGCTCACTCATATAGTTGTAGCCGCGCTGTGACATCATCACATCGCAGCTACACATACAGAAGCCGCAGCACAGCGTTAAAGCAGGAGCTGGCTGTGTCAGCTCCTGCTTTAATCGCCTGTGTTTTCAACTCATCGGCTTCCTCCGGGCGCCGATCAGTTGAAACCGGGACATACCTCCCACTGACCGGGACGGTTGGGAGGTATGTGGCGACCCCTGTGTTTTGGTCATTCGACCCCTGCCGGGGTCGCGACCCACAGGTTGAGAACCGCTGTTCTAGAGGATAAATAAGGGTGTTCTATACCTCCTGAGGCCTCTTTCAGTCCATTGTTTTGAGCCAAGTGCCCACACAGACTCTGATTGTATTCAGGTTCTTAGATCAGTTTGCAGATTTCTGAGGCACAAGGCTGACAAGGGACTTTATACGGGGTCATTAAACTGCAGTCCGTATACTTTCCGGACTCTTTCTATAGTCAACAAAAAACACCACAAATAAATCATTATATCAGTAATTGGGTCAATGCACCAGAGTTCATGTTTTCTGTTCTATTTAGTTTTGGAACAAGTTATTTAATAGACATGTGGTGGATTGTTTGGTTATGACTGATACTAGCTTACAGGGGTTGTGCCATTAAGGACACGTATCCCCTGTCCTGTGGATAGGGAATAAGTGTCCAATTGCTGGGTGCGCCTGCAATCAGGAGGACGGGACCAAAATTCCCCCTAAAGCTTCCTTGTTGAGTCAGTGCACTTGTGTGATTGGCGATTCATTCATTGCTATGGGGCTGCCAGGACTGTCATAGCCAACAGCACCCACAGCATCATAGAAGTGAATGGAGCGCCACTCACGCAAGCAAACAGGTCCTCCATTCACAAGGAGGCTTAAGGGGGACTTTTGTTCTTCCGTTCCCCTGATCACTGAGGGATCTTAGGGACAGGCCCCCAGTGATCAGACACGTATTTCCTATGTGCAGGAAAGGTGATAAGTAACCTTAATGACGTAACCCCTTTAAAGGGGCTTTTCCCATGAAAGCAAGTTATACCTTACTTTTGTCCCCCTTGCTGAATGGAGCGATGGTCTGTCAGCAAGCGCAGTGGTCCATGCAATGGGAGCACCAGGGTTAGCCGAGCACCATTCTCCTGATCAGTCTGACTCCCACTGGTCTCAGTACATGCAGACAGTTCTAGTTTGGCAAAAGCTGCTCCAATGTGAAATGATGTGAAGGGAAATTTTAGAAAATATATGGTTAGTATATGTATAAGATAATCCTTTAATAGTCCAACAGTGTGGAAATTTCAGTATGTTACAGCAGCATAGTAATACAGATACAGGATAATACACAGTAATATATTACAGACGTACACACATATGCTGAGAAGATATACTAGGAATCCATAGCAGCTAAGGAACGGAAGAGAAAGAAGGAAGACTTCATAATCATTAGTTTTCTGTGTGGGGTGATAAGCCCTTCCCAGTGTTCTGGTGCACCTCAGGTCCCTGCAGACACAGAAATGTAACCATTCAGCTGATCGTCGGCCATATAGGTGACCTGCTACAGCCAGTGACTGACAGGCTGGTCACATTTCTGTATCGACAAGGACCCGGAAGTACAGAGATGAGTAGGAGACCTTAAAAGTGTTTAGACGTCGGTAAGATAAGCATCACTTTAGTTTAGAGTGCTTTAGGTGGCCAAGGAACCACAAGTTTTACTGATATAAATATATCAGATTATTATTTATTTAAAAAAATAAGCTTTATTAGATAAACGTGCCAAAACAGAGTTAGTATACATACATTTAGTATTGTCAAGACCGCTCTAGCTGTTTGTTTTTTTCCAAAAATGAAAATTTTAAATTATCCCCTAAATGTTTATGTACCATAACAAAGTAACCTGACCCCCAGCCATCATACACAAAAAATAAAAGGAATGTCCAATATTTGTTCTGTTTCTCAAAGCCAAAATTGGCCTAGACCTCAAGATGTTAACATATGTACATAATGTATGTATATTGTAAAAGTCGTGCTTTTTATTTTTCAAATAGGATGAAGAGGGGAATCCATGTCGTTTTATTCTGACACTCAGAAACCAATTTTCTGCTGAGAGAAAACAATATCTGAAAGAGTTGAGAAGTAAACTTGGGAACAAGTAAGTGATTAAGCATGTGGATTCCTTTAAGGACATGGCAGTATATTCTGTCATTGCAGCTGTTTGAGGACTTGGTTTTTGCAAAATGAGTTGTATTTTCAAATGGGTGACTATAACTTATTGACCAAGTTTGACTAACGTTTTGGGGTGGATAAAAGAAAAAAAAAATACACCGATTCTTGTACACTATTTTTAATTTGAAATTTTGCCCTATTCACTATATGATATAAATAAGAGGTTACCTTTGCAGGTTACCATTCTGCAGAATGAATTGTCCTTTTATTGTTACCATTCTCCAATTAATTAGTTTTATAGTATGGGTCATTACTGATGCGGTGTAGCAGTAAGGCAGGGTTCACACTACCTTTGTTAATCTCCATTTCTGTCTTCTGTCATAAGATGACAACAACGGACTTTAAACTGTTGCATATTAATTCAGTCATGTTTATTTACTTTTGTAATGGAAGATGAAGTCGTGCATTCAGGGCTTTATCTTCCGTTGCAAAGTTACGCAAACATGGCGGAAGCTTCCATCATGTTGTTTTTAGAGATGAGCGAATAGTATTCGATCGAATACTCGTATCGATTGAATACCATGCAGGAAAATTCCATTGAATTCAAATCAAAAACCTCCTCGTGCTCCTCGTCCTGCTACTTCCTGAACTTGGAGGATCCAATGTGTTGAACTTTGGTTTCCATGGAAACCATAACAACATTCCCGTTTTTTTCCCATAGACTATAATGGTATTTGATATTCGATCGAATACTACTCGCTCATCTCTAGTTGTTTTCATTAGTGTCAATGGGAACAGATACAGAATCAGTCTATGCCCGCTCTCTGCAACAGTTTAATGTCATCGTATGACTGAAGACAGCAACGGACATTAGTAACGGTAGTCCGAACACCCCCTAAGGTGCGGGAATGGGTTAATCCAGCACATACCACATCCTGTTATTAGCAGAATATCACATAGACATGAAATATTAATATAAACCTTTCCTGCCAAGTCTGTTTTAGTAAATATTCTCCACAAATAAAATTTGGAGAAAAAGTTAGACGTTTCACCTAATGACATCAATGAATAGTACAGACGATTGTAAGAGACTTTAGGGTATAATCTCTTACCCTTTCCTCTGTTAAAGTGGCTTTCACTGTGAGACTGCTCTGTCCATCATGAGACAGACTGTAGGTCACATGACTAGGAGGACTCATCTCTGTACAAGTCTATAGAGAGGTGAAACGACACCACTTTACTCACATTTGTACAGGTTAGGGCTCGTTCACATCTGCGCCCGGTCTCCGTTCATACAGGTTTGCGTTTCCTGCACAAAACAGAGCAGGAGACTGAAACCTGCAGGTCTCTTTCAAACCAATTCATTTGAATGGGATTGGAAAGTGTCCGGCCGTGAGCGCCGGTGTTTTATGCTCTCCGCGGCGAAACCGGGTTTTTTAAACCGGACATATAGTTGGATATGCAGTACTCTGTGTCCGGTTTAAAAAAAAAACGGTTTCGCCGCAGAGAGCATAAAACGCTCACCGGTGCTCACGGCCGGACATGGCATGACAGGTTTCCCGTCTTCTGCATGCAGAAGACGTAAACCTGAGAACGGAGTCCGGGCGCTAGTGTGAACCCAGCGTTAGCCGTGTCTCTCACCTGCATTTTACATGAACCTGGAAACATACAGATAAGGCTAAGTTGACATTTGCACAGTCTTTTGGGTGGAGTTGGATCTGGCGCAGATGTAAAATCATCCTAACAGTAGCGTGCATCTATGGCAGAACTAAAAAGTCTGTAAGAAGTTATTGAAGAATATACATAGTATTTATATACATATCTTATTTTTATTTTAGTAATGTTACACCTAAAGAACTTAAAGCTGCGTTTCAGTCTGTGGATCCTGCCATTGATGACAAGACATTAGAAAGATATCTAGCTCGAGTTTTTCAAGTGGCCAAGGATCAACTTGAAGTGACAAAGCCGATGTCCCTTAAACAACTATTTCAGAACTTGGAGGGAGTAAACATAAGGAAAACTGGATCTGGAGTCCAAGTGTAAAGAAGGTTTTGGAACTTATCTGAGGACATCACTAAGATGGAGGTCTTTAACTTGAGCTCTTACATTATTACAATTCTTAACAAGGCAGTGGGAGGCTAGGGAATGTGTTCAGCAAAATATCCAATATACAAGAAATATTAAAGGAACTTCTAGGATTTACCACCAAATCAATGATCTCTTGTTTATTTGGAAGTTACACTTTAAGAATAGTTTATTAATGTAAGGCTTATTTCACACTATGCTTTTTATATCATTTTAAAAGGGTTATTGGGTTTTTAGTATTGATGGATTATCCTCAGAATCAATATTAGGTCTGGGGGGATCCTGGGTGTCGGGATCACCTGTACCGAGACAGGGTGGCTCTCGGTATTGTTTACATACTGCGGCTGCGCTGCTCACACACCGTACAACTTGCAGTGTACATATTACAGCGTGGATTACTAACACTCACTACTATAGGTTGTACAGCAAGTGAGAAGAGAGTCTCGCGGTATGTAAACATTACCAAGAACTGCACAGTCTCAGTATGGGCAATTCCAACACCCAGGACCCCTGCAGATCTAATAAGTGGATGTATTAAACTAGAACAGTGTAAACTAGTGCGCTAGTTCATGTGGCGTAAAACACAAAAACCACACTGGATACCACCATCTTTTTTTTTACCTTCTCCAATAGGTGAATAAGGGAGCAGTCGGTATCTGTTTTCCATATGCAATGGGAGCAGTTTGAAAAAAGCCTCATCCTTCTTAAAGGGAATGTGCACGGTTAGAAGAAAGGTGGGAAGTGATAAACTGGTGCAGGGGTTAACCACTAGGGAAGCCCGAGGTGTGATTTTCCAGTTACATAGGCAGAGTCTGAATGGAGTGGTGGTTTAGCAAAGATCTACTGCTCCATCCACACCTGAGAACACTGGAGAACCAATGAACAAAGAAGGTCCCAGCAGTCAGACCCTCACCCATTTTGTAGATAGGTAGTAAATGCCTGAAGGCTCTGCCATGGCTTCCATTTATAAATATGGGACAGGATCTGTCTTCCAACAAATCCAAACAAACTATCACCTTAAATGGGGTCCATTGGTATTACTGATGAAACGAATTAGGGCTATGCTATAATTACACAGATACAAGAGGACCTCAAATGTATTGGGTTTTATCTGCTTAGAACGACAGTCTGCATTCTAATACTGGAAGACTAGCAACACACGTGTGAACAGAACTTAAACTGATCTTTGTAAAAGTAGATAGAAGATGGACAATAAACAGAGATATTCCACCATGCTTATATTTTCTGAACTATACCGATCATTTTTAGTGACAAGTGTTACAAATGTTAAAGGTTTTCCCAGAAACATTTAAATATATAGAGAAAACATTTATACAAATATAAAAACTAAATTTTTCTCCCAACTATATCAGAAATTACAGCTTTTTATTTTGATAGATTACCAATGAATTTGACCATGAATGCAGAGACTTGTCAGAAACCCAGCCTTGGTTTCTTATTGTGACGGATTATCTTTTGTGCAGGAACAGTGCATGCACAAGATGATCATGGCTGGGTTTCTGATAAGTGCCAGACCATGAAAAGTTCCTGCATTCAGGATCATATCCATTGACAACCTATCAAGAAAAAGACTGTCACTGCTAAGATGGTTAGAGAACATCTAAAAAAAACACCCTCAAGCCCCTTTTAAAAGGGCCCTACCTGATGTTCATTGCATAAAAATGGTTGAGACTCTTACATGCTCTTTCCAATAGAAAGCTCAAATATTTTATTAAGTACAACATGTCTTCATTGCTTTACACAAGACATTACTATTTACAATAACATACATTAGAAAAATACATTTTTTATTTATTTATTTTTGTACACCCAGATGAAGTCACATTTTTGGAAACACTTTGTTTCCACTCATTGCACATGGGATAAGAAGTGTTCTGCATTCTAGTGGTAAATGTTTTTCAATGAGAACATTGAGAGAAGTGGTATCCGTCACCAAACGCTGCCTGTAAGCGGAAAACATACAATATGGTCAATGCGATGAGCAAAAAATGTCTGTGTAAACCAGGGCTGTGGAGCGGAGGCCAATTTTGGGTGCAGTCACAGTTGGGGAAAAAAAAAATTACCGGACTACGGTGTCAAAGTAAAATGAATAATAATTGGCCTTCCGACTCCACAGCCCTGGTGAAAACAACCACTTTGGAATGTGCTTTCTAACAATGAATGAAACTCCGTTTTGCATCCATACTGCGTGAAAATGGGCAAAAATAGGATTTCCTATTTTTTCACAACCAGTATCATAAAACACATGGAAATACATCCCCAGTCATTTATTAGTCTTAAAAACAGCAGCCATTGTTCACCGTCATGTGCATGTTACATAAGGTCTAGATTACCAACAAAATCTAATGAATCAATGGAACTTTTATTAGGTAATCTGAATAACAAATCCAAAAGAAAAATTGGCATTAAAACACTAATCTTTATTGATATTACCATTAAAAATATTTCCCTGGGTACAAATTTTTTTTTATAAAAATAGTCTATTTTCATGCACCATTTATTTCTAAACACCAAGGGGTATCTAATAAACGTATGAGAGCCCCTCTATTCAGTGGGTGTTTAAAAGAAACAACTATAAGACATTGCCTGTAGATAGCATGGCTAAAGTCAAAGACTATTGAGTGGGTGCTAGTTCAAATCCCCAATCTATCTGTTTTGAGGATCAGTTAGATACAATTCATCTCAGGCTAATTGACTGCTGAGTTGTAATATATATGACTGCTTCTTGCTCTTAAGAATTCAAAGAAGCATAAAGTAACTTTGTATCAATATTGCCATGAGTTTGTTCATAGCAAATATATATCTAGTTATTATGCCTCTATATTGCATGTCAGCAGCACGATAGGTTAGCTGATGGCATGGTGAGGATTCAAAATAATAAGCAAATGTCTAATGAATAGGCGTCTCTACGCGTTTCCCCCCTGTTTACGGGGTTCCTCAGGAGACCTTTTGTATAAATACACCCCACGGTTTTGATGCGATACCGCGTCGGTAATGAACTCCTATTCAACTGGGACTATCTGCAATAACATTCCCTGCAGCAGATTCTACCGTCCCCCAGCTTACTGAGTCCGCTAATCCTGCTCTAATAGCACAGCCTAGATGTTCATTAATGGCGGTTATAACCACCGTTCTCCGTGCCTTGATGGTAGGCACGGATAATTTCTACCAGCCGAAGGCAAAGCGCCGCAACGAGTCCCTTTATACCCAGGACAAGAGGTGCGTACTTACCCGCCTTCCCGCTCGTCTCCCATGACTGAGGGCGTGTCATAGACTCCGCCCCCCGTCAGTGATTGGTTAGCGGGCGGGACGCTTGGTAACTATGGTAACGGAGACGCTCATCTCCGTGCCCGGCCAGATGATTGCCAGCCTGCAGCGAGTCGCACGTCTCCAGATCTTAACCTGTGTGTCCCTTAGTATAATCCAGCTCTGGGTGACGCTTCAGCAACTTTAGAATAGACAGTAACACACCGTGGTCATGAAGATTTTACATTTAAACCCTACTTAGAGGGTAAGAAGGCTGGTACCTATCATTTTCATAGATGACCCAATGTTGGACGCAAATAGAAAATATATACCACATCTGCCCTGCAGTTTGTCAGGAGTGCAGGACTTCCTAGCTATTACATACAAATTTTAGTTAACCCCAAATTTGCTATTAACTTTAAATAATTGTCCTCAACATTATCCGAAATGATATAACTTATCCAATAATCATCTTTAAGATGTTTCTAAACATGACCTGCATAACCTGAATAACTGTCAAACTCTAAAAAAGCGTCTCACATCTACTTGTGCGATTTTATCACTACAGACCCACCCTATCCTTCAGATAACCCTCACATAAAGTAATATTAGAAAAATACACACATATCCCAGGTCACGAAGGTCTTACCGCACATACAGACCAAAAATCTGGGACACACAGGTTAAGATCTGGAGACGTGCGACTCGCTGCAGGCTGGCAATCATCTGGCCGGGCACGGAGATGAGCGTCTCCGTTACCATAGTTACCGAGCGTCCCGCCCGCTAACCAATCACTGACGGGGGGCGGAGTCTATGACACGCCCTCAGTCATGGGAGACGAGCGGGAAGGCGGGTAAGTACGCACCTCTTGTCCTGGGTATAAAGGGACTCGCTGCGGCGCTCTGCCTTCGGCTGGTAAAAATTATCCGTGCCTACCATCAAGGCACGGAGAACGGTGGTTATAACCGCCATTAATGAACATCTAGGCTGTGCTATTAGAGCAGGATTAGCGGACTCAGTAAGCTGGGGGACGGTAGAATCTGCTGCAGGGAATGTTATTGCAGATAGTCCCAGTTGAATAGGAGTTCATTACCGACGCGGTATCGCATCAAAACCGTGGGGTGTATTTATACAAAAGGTCTCCTGAGGAACCCCGTAAACAGGGGGGAAACGCGTAGAGACGCCTTTTCATTAGACATTTGCTTGTTATTTTGAATCCTAACCATGCCATCAGCTAACCTATCGTGCTGCTGGCATGCAATATAGAGGCATAATAACTAGATATATATTTGCTATGAACAAACTCATGGCAATATTGATACAAAGTTACTTTATGCTTCTTTGAATTCTTAAGAGCAAGAAGCAGTCATATATATTACAACTCAGCAGTCAATTAGCCTGAGATGAATTGTATCTAACTGATCCTCAAAACAGATAGATTGGGGATTTGAACTAGCACCCACTCAATAGTCTTTGACTTTAGCCATGCTATCTACAGGCAATGTCTTATAGTTGTTTCTTTTAAACACCCACTGAATAGAGGGGCTCTCAGACGCTTATTAGATACCCCTTGGTGTTTAGAAATATATGGTGCATAAATAGACTATTTTTATAAAAAAAATTTGTACCCAGGGAAATATTTTTAATGGTAATATCAATAAAGATTAGTGTTTTAATGCCAATTTTTCTTTTGGATTTGCTAAAATTAAGATTCTAGTGGAAGTTTGTAATCTGAATAACGCACAAACACGACAGACGAGGATCAGAATGAAATGGAGAACCACAAATATAGCACCAGTAAGATTATTTTCACTACAATTTACATCCGTTCTAATGGGCCTGAGAATAAAAAGTGTTTTTTGTTTTAATTAGAAGGCTAGGTTCACATAAATCCGTTGTCCTGATGCTTCATAGGATTAGAACATTGGACTGACAATCTCATATAATGATGGATGCATATGGAGCATATTCTGCTACATTCACTGTAATGTAAAAAACAAGACAGACGCTTTCTTACACCTTGTTTGTTATTGTTTTACATGGAAGAAGAAAATTGTGCGTGCAGGACCTTCCATCTGCAAAGTATGCAAACAAAATGGCAGAAATCTTCCTTCTGTTTTTTATATCATTGTGAATGACAACTGATACAGACTAAGCGTGCTCGATCTGCATGTGACATATATTAGTTCGGCATCCATTGCCCTAATCCTCTGACTGATCAGGACAACAGACTGATGTGACTGGAGTCAAAGAAACGGAGGATTACTAATCATTTCTACTCGCTCGCAACACAAGCTGAACATCACGCATTCTGTTC
Source organism: Leptodactylus fuscus (assembly GCF_031893055.1). Lineage (NCBI taxonomy): Eukaryota > Metazoa > Chordata > Amphibia > Anura > Leptodactylidae > Leptodactylus > Leptodactylus fuscus. Next base: position 48,879,660 of record NC_134271.1, on the reverse strand, counting down.
TATCTGAATTTTACATGCTCAAAACGGCTCAGTAATAGTTTGACCTCCTCACCTTTTCATAAGAAGCTCCATGTCCGCACGTGTTATTGTTTTCCTGTTGGCATGAGCAGTGTATGTAGACAGATCAGCAGCTAGCTGGTCCATATGTCGATCTAAGCTATGGGTAAGAAAAATACAGATGATATCTTCTAAAATTATTTATTAGTAGAGATTCTGAGTGTGGATTTGTGCCATGAAAAAGCCATTACATTCGACCCCGTCGAAGGCAGAATGATAACGGCAGGATAATGTAGGGATACACTCCCAGCTTGTGCTCGGGGACCGCTGTAGCCAATCATAGGCCTCAGCATTCACCTCTTCACAAACGGCCCACCCTTTTCAACTTCATTGTTTATTCACTTGTTTTAATTTCGATGTTTACAATTTTCATCTGTGAACTCTTATTTCTTGTAAAAACTTAATAAAACTGAGAATTGATTAAAAAACAAACGGCATGTGACCTGTATACTGATGAACTGAGCTGCCTGTACTGGAACCAAAGGATTAGGGAGAGGCGAGTAATGGTTTACTGTGTTCAAAGGGTACCTGAGTTTCTTCAAAAGTGGAAATATCTAGAGGGTTTTGTTGGGCAGTCTGCTCTATGGCTGTATAAGCCTTCATATATTATGTCCTAACAATTTTTCTACTGCTAGTAGCCATATTATGGCTAAAGCAAATTTTACTTTTTAAGTCTTGGGACTTGTACAGTAAGGACCAGTCTGCTCCTTCCCCAATCCATTACTACTACTACTGGTTTCTTTACATGTAATTCTGCCAGGAGTAACTGTAAAATAGCAAACAAACAGCTGAGTAAACCCCAAGAGAGCCCTAATATAGGATATCTAGGGACACTGACAAATCTAGGCTATGATGCAGCTGAAAACCTGACATAGTGAAAGCTTCTTACGGTCTATGACTCGAGTATTTAGTCAGTAATATATCCATTCACTTTGTCCTGTGAAAAACTGCAGACTTCTCTATGCTGAGAAAGCTGTGTGGAAACCTTGCAAAACCAAAAACTCCCCTCTCTATTCAGTGTGAAGAAAGACCAACCCCTCCCTCCTCCACTCATTTTTTATTTTGAAGGTAACTAAGGACAGAACCTCTAGCAGCAGGGAGTGTACAGCAAATTACCTAGAAGGGAGACACCTAGTGGCAAGAACTTTACAGTAACTTTTCAGGTAGAAAACAGCAATATTTTTAAATAAAGTGCATTACTTTTTGGTCTAGAATCACACAGTCTATGACATGAAACTAGGTTGCCTGAAAAATTAGTGGCTGTTTAAGGGCTCCTCGGCAGCAGTAATAAAATTATTATCCTGACAACCTCTTTAAAGGGGCTTTATCTTTGGGAAAAGTCATTTTTAACTAAGCACACACTTGCAAAGCCTTTAGAAAGGCTATTCCACACCTACCTTTTGTATGTAAATCGCCTCAGTAATTTTTGAATCAGCCCGTTTTTATACATATGCTAATTAGCCTCCAGCGTGCACTCCAGAAGTGTCTGAGCACCGCCTACTATTCTCTGCTATGTGTGTGAGAGCAGAGAGATGACTCATCAGCAGCAGTCGCCTCTCTCTGCTCTCACATACATAGCAGAGAATAGCAGACGGTGCTCGCTGGAGTCTAATTAGCATATGGATAAAACTACTGAGGCGATTTACATACTAAAGGTAGGTGTGGAATAGCCTTTCTAAAGGCTACGCAAGGACGTGATTAGTTAAAAATAACTTTTCCCAATGATAGAGCCCCTTTAAAACACCTGTAAAGTTGATACACAGTCTGAACAGAAAGGAATGATGTTAAGCCTGCCCCTCACTCCACCCTACAAGCAGCAGGAAACCTGTCCATAATCAGTTTTACATACAACACTGAAATCATTCCTTTTATGTAATTATTTTTAAAAATAATGTTGTCCGCTAGCGGGAAAAAACCACTGGCGGGAAAAAAAGAACACTAGCAATCTGCATAGACCTCTATTGTGAGGGGATGGATTTTGAGGAGGATTCAGCGCCAAAATCCGCCCCCACTTGCCCCGTGTGAATGAGCCCTTAATGTTAATTCATAAACACCTAAACCAAATTTTGGAACTCTACAGTAAAGACTAGAACATCCAGCTTACCATTTTTCCACATCCACCAAAGCTTCCTTAGAGACTCGCACTTGAGCATGATGGTTAAATATCTGCTTTACTAGTCTGCTTGTAAATACTGCCCCTTGTTTCTTTGGCATTGTGCTTTTTGTTCTCTGGATCTTCTTGCTAATAGCAGGTTTGTCTTTGTTTCTAAAAACATTAGAAATAAACACATCTCAACAAAGAAGTATGGCTACTCCTGGAACTGTGTCAGCAGTCACGGATCTTACAGCTTCAATATACAGCAGGTAAAAATAGCTCATACACTGGACAAAATTATAGCAATATACAGTGAGTAATAAACCGTTCCATTGTTTATAAGAAGGTGCCAATTTAGGCCATTGGCATTAAAGGGGCTGTGCTATTAAAGAGGACCTCTCATCACCAGTTGAAGTTGTATCTGTTAATTGATGCTGTTTCATTGATTCCAGTATAGTTGGAATTTTTTCTCTGGCCCCTGATGTGCTATTTAACCTCTTCCCGCCGAGGAAATAGCCTCATACCTCAGTAATGCTCCTCTGTGGCTTGTGCTCCGTTACTCCCTCCTCCTCCACACTTGCTGTACCCGCCTACATCCTCTGTTGTCTTGCTCCTGGCGCTTCAAATCCCGTGCATGCGCAGTAACGCTCTGTTCTGAGCGCTATTGCGCATGCCCAAGTGCCATTTTCTTGTAGTTACCTATAGAACTCAGCATACTGCTCAGTATGCTGTTCTATAGCGAGCTACACCAAAATGGCGCTCTGTAATGTCAAAATGACCGTATCAGACAGAAGGCCGTGTGATTCAAATCTCCAATCAGAGGCAGCCAGTCAAAGCTTAGAATCACACCCCTTGCCTGCTCCTGCCTGACACTGCCCTCCTGACAATACAGAGCCTAAACAGCATATCAGGCAACAAAACTAACAATATTGATTGCTCAGGAATGGTGAGGGCTAAAGAAAAAAAATCCAAGAGCAACTATTAAAGGATGTTAAGCACTGGACTTGTTGGAGGTGGTGAAAGGTCATCTCTAAGAACACTTATCTATCAACAGAATAGGGGAAAAGTGTCAGGTTGCTGGGAGTTCAACCCAGGGCACTTGTGGGAATGATGGTCCATTCACTGCAGTCCTGGAAGCTCCATAGCGGGGACTGGAGAACCGATCATGCAAGCACACTGGAGCTCCATTCACTTTTGAGCACTTTTGTTCCCTCAACATCCTGAAGACCCAACAGCTGGACCCCAATGGCCTGAATATTATCCCCTGTCCTCCAGTGACTCCCAGGGCTGCCAGAAACGCATGCTGCAGTTAACACTGAACTTGTAAACCAGAAGCCACTGCAAACCTGCGGTTTACAATACACCATGGCCGACATTATGTAATAGCATCCCGCCTCCTTTGCTGAGATGAAGATGTCCTGTTCTGGCCTTGTAAATGACACATAAAAGGAAGAGGCAGCAGAGACTGTTCATCAAGAGATTACAGGCAGGTAAGTATAAATTATATTTTTTCCTTTTTTATGCCATTTGGGGGCCGTATAATTTTATAAGGGGTCGTTAGGGAGCATTATAACTAAGAGGAGAGGAGATCATTTATTATAAGGGCGTATTATAAATTTAAGGGGAGGGACATTTATATAAAAGGGATATCATTTATATAAGAAGTCAATATGAATATGGGGAGGGACATTTATACAAAGGGTCATTAGGGGGCAGTGTTTATGACAGGGGGTATAATAAAAGGGGACAATTTAATTTAACTTAATTTGCACTTAGACAAGCTGTCTGTTTTATAGCGACCGTGTGATACCATTAAAGCCTTGTCGCATAGAAGTGTTTAGGACGGAGCAGTAATTATATTACATGGCCACTATGAAATAAATGATAAACTTCAACTAGAGAAGAGGTCATTGAGTTTGCACAAGTACTATGGTCCCTTCAAACAGCTGATCAGTGGGAGTCCCAGGTGTTGATGATCAGGAATACCCCTTTAAATTAGGAAACACATGGGAAACCTCTGTGAAGCAATAGCTATATGCCTCTTTGGGAATAAAACGATATTGGATATCATGCAAGACGTGATCAAATATGTTACACACTCACACAAAGCGAACAGACTTCATATAATCAGGAGTTTCCGGCAATGCCGAAAGCATTAGTTGGTTATTTTCTTTCTTTCTGGCCATTCCTGAAAAACAGAAAAGCTTATTTTTAAAAACTATAGCTGAATACTTGAATCCATACATTACAGCATTTACAGGCTATGTTAAGTGTTAAAATGTCAATATCCATTAGATAAAAGTCAACTGTGCATCTAATTTGTATGAGGCTGCAGGCTCCATCTGTGGGAGGTGAGAAAAGGACAGAGATTGATGGGGTCTTGGAATCCACTTATTCTCCCTTATGTATATGGGGCAAGCTCTCCAAGAGGAATAGCAAATATGTGAAGTGCAGGGCGAGACGTCATGGCTTCTCTTTATAACTGAAGCTTGTCTGTTCTGACAAATCTTTTTTTCAACACATTTAAACAGGAACTTTGACTTTATTGGAGTCCATTGATGGTGTCTAAAATGGTGAAAGCTTATAGGAATGTGAGGACAATATTAAAAGAGAGTCTGTCACCAGAACTCAGCCCCACATATAGATAAGCTGGGGCCACCTGAATCAAACCCGGATTTTTTCATAGATGTAATACAATGACTACTTAAGTCCTCTAGGACAAAAGCTGCTTACCTAGAATTCTAGCTCATAGGGGGAATGGGGTCGCCCTCTACAATACATATATAGACAGGGGTTTTCTTCATGAGGCAATCCCTTTAAACGTAGCACAATAATTTTTGCCAAACTGTAAGATTCATACTGAGGATATAACATTACACTAAACATAACTCTTACCTGTGTCTCTGGCACTCTGGGCTAGATCCACGTTTTCATCATCACTACTCTCTGAATATTCAGAACTTTGCTCTGGTCTTGATACAGATATTGTATGAACACGAACAGATTCTGCTTTCTGCGCTACATTTTCTTCACCAAGTCTTGTATGATGCATGCTCTGGAAATATTCACCAATGCTTCTTGACTTTCTATTGCTGTTAGCCAAGCGAGATTTATTTGGTTGTATGTTTATTTCAACATGGACATCTCCAGCTTCATCTTCACCACTGTCATCACCAGCTTCACTAATGTCATCACCAGTTTCACCAATGTCCTTACCAGCCTCACCAAATTCATCACCAGCTTCACTAATGTCATCTCCAGCTTCACCAATGTCATCTTCAGCTTCAGCAATGTCATCACCAACTTCACTAATGTCATCTTCAGCTTCACCAATGTCATCACCAGCTTCAGCTTCACCAATGTCATCACCAGCTTCACCAATGTCATCACCAGCTTCAGCTTCACCAGTGTCACCACCAGTTTCACTAATATCATCATCAGTTTCAGCAATGTCATCACCAGCTTCACCAATGTCTTCGCCAGCTTCAGTTTCACCAATGTCACCACCAGTTTCACTAATATCATCATCAGTTTCAGCAATGTCATCGCCAGCTTCACCAATGTCACCACCAGCTTCAGCTTCACCAATGTCATCACCAGCTTCACCAATGTCATCACCAGCTTCAGCTTCACCAGTGTCACTAATATCATCATCAGTTTCAGCAATGTCATCACCAGCTTCACCAATGTCATCGCCAGCTTCAGTTTCACCAATGTCACCACCAGTTTCACTAATGTCACTACCAGTTTCAGCTTCTTCACGGTCTTCATTCATTTCTTCATCATCACTGTCAGTGATAACTCTACCATAGACTCTTCCAATGTCTTTGCTTGTACCTTCTTTCGGACTTTCGGACATGGAGCGATCAGTTCTCTTCAGTTTACTAGTTTCTGTCTCCATACGTTCACTGCTTGCTTCTTTTATGGGGGCATAGGTAGAAGAAACAAGATGACTTGCTCCTCTTTGTTTTCTGTCTGATTTCGAGGCATTTGCTTCTTTACGTAAAGACTGGCCATACAACTCTGTCTCCATTTCAGCCACTTCATTTGACAAAGAATCTGACTTGTCCTCTTCAATGAAGCATTCTTGGGAGCCTAAATGAAGAATGAAGTCAGTAGGATATAAAAAGCATGGATGTATTATAATACATTTAAAGTGGCCACGCTAAAAATAGTAGAAGTCAGATTTGTTTGCAATAAATGAGTTGATCGGCACCTTAACCCTTTCCAGCACCAAACATGAAGTACAGGACCAAAAATGGAACAAATGCATTGCAGATTTGCTGCCAAATTTGTGTGATCCACAGGTCAATCCACAGGTCAATTTCCATACGGACTCAATGTTTTGTTTTTCACAGTACATGGATGAGAACAGTTAAAATCGTATCCATTTTGCTGATACTGCAATATGCTGTAGATGTTCGGCGGGTGAATCATCATCTTCACCATGGACTTGAATGAAGAAGACATTGAACATCTCAAAGGAATACATACAAAGACTGAATGCCAGAAATTGAGAAGAAAAGACAGATACCTAGCCGATCCTCGTGTATTATCATTAGGTAAATGAGCAGAAGTAACAGGACAGACAAGTGCCTGCTCACCTGGATGGGTTGTGAGGAAGTCACAACAACCCAAAGAGCCTTAAACACGGAAGATCCTAGGCAGGATAGGGAAGCAGTTGAAGGAACGTTTCAGGAACGTGATCTACAACAGCAGATTATGGACCAACCTGATGAGGAATCAGGCCGAAGGACAGCGCTCACCCAGGCAATTTCCAAGAATCTTCTTTAATGATATTAAAACATAGCAAAACGCATTTCGGACACGTGATGCTCCTTTATCAAGTGCACTATCACTTGTTTAGAGCCATCCAAGCCAGTGATAGTGCACTTGATAAAGGATCATCACGTATCCGAAACGCGTTGGGCTATGTTTTAATACCATTAAAGAAGATTCATGGAAATTGCCTGGGTGAGCGCTGTCCTTCGGCCTAATTCCTCATCAGGTTGGTCCATGATCTGCTGCCAGAGATTGAGGTCTGTATGTAAAGTCAGTGTGGCCATGTGGTATAAAACTGCATTACTATTTACCTGCTGTACATTACAAACCAAGCAAAGGGTCCATGTTTTTTCAGGACACTTCTTTATTAATGAAAAGTTCTGCAACTTTCTAAAATTCTAGTTTTATATCCAGTGGCTAAAAACGCATATAAACCTAGACTAAAATCAAACTGACACAGACCTAATACTTTCCATAAGTGATCGATTGCTACAGTTAGTCGTGGCAATCTATTCATTTGCGGTCACTAATGACGCCTTATTTCAAGACAAATGAAGGATCCAGAGGTAGGACCCACAACCATCATGCATTTAAAGGCAACTGAGAATTTTTTTGCACCATAGACTACTCCCATCACAGGCAGGATGAAGTCATTCCCTTTCCATTGCTGCCCTCTGTAATCTTTCTATTGCAGAAAAAAAGAAGTTATAAATATTTGAAAGCATAAAAAGTCATATGGAAATTACTGAAAGATTACAGCGCAATGGAAAGTGAAATACTTGATCCTGCACATGAGAGGCCCAGTTTATGGAGGAAAAATGACCTGACAGGCTCCCTCTAAGGCAGATTCTATGATCACTGAAAATCATTACCTATGGTGAACCCATATGAGATGGTAGAAATAGTTTCTAAAGGAAATCACCTTTTAATTGCTGGTATTTGTCTTCTACTCCTTGTTCGAAGTCACCCAATGACACCAAGCATATTTTGTTGGGTCGTCGCAGTAAGCCTCTCTTGAAAGTGGATTCTGGAGCAGCTGAAACGTCCAATCTATTCTCAAGTGACCTGAAATGAAGGAATATCAAGGGTTTAGTTTTGTAGCCATAAAGAGGACCTTTCACCACTTCCACCAACTCCAGTTCTTAGCATCTGTTAACAGACATCACTTTTACGGATTCCTTTACAGATGGAATTTTATCTTCAGCTCCCACCATTCCTGGGTAACAAGTGCAGTTAGTTTTGGTGCTCGATGTGCTATGTAAGCTCTGTAAGGTCAGTGTCAGGCAGAGGGTGTGATTCAGGGCTCAATCAGAGGCAGAGTTTCAAAATCACACCCCTTGTCTGCTCCTGCCTAACATTGTCCTCCTGCCATTACAGAGCCTAAATAGCATATCAGGCACCAAAGATAACTGCAACGATTGGAAACTAGGGAACTAATAAAGGGGACAGGATTCTCTGTTGTGGAACTTCTGATCTCAACAATTCCTATCTATATGCTCTACTAGGATATCATATAGCAAGGGCCTCCACCGTCATACTCTGACAGCCATTCAGCTTATCACAAAGTTCTACATTTCCTCTACACGGCAAAAGTCAGCTATTTGCCCACAGTGCCAAGGACTAGACGAGTGGTGATCTAACAAAAATAAGATTGTTTGTAATCAGAATTTTATTTTTTTTACGTCAAAGACCCTAAAATAATAATAATCAAATATGTGTAACAATGTGGACATTCTCCATAAATGGAAAATAATTATATGGACTTTACTCGGACAAAACATAGTTTGGCTGGGCTGTGGATGGTCATCGGGCAGTTTGTGGAGACTCACTGACCTTCCCCCCCCCCCCCCCTTTTTAACAACTGAACTGCCCTTCTGCTTAGACAGTTTAGCTGTTAATACTCATAAAATATATCAATATTGATCAGATGGCTGCATCACTGTGAGTAGGGGACAGTAGAGCTGTGATAGTTTGAGAACGCACAGCATTATTAACCATTATGATGCTGTGATTTTGGTTCAGACCAGTCGTGGTTGGTCTCGGAAATGCACCCATCACACAGACTGGATTTCCCAGACTGAACACGGCTGAATGGGCAAAAATGGTGAATTCAGCTGCTGCAGACTTTGATGGTGACTGCTTGCTGAACTATTGCTGATGTTGGGGAATCCGCCTGAAGAAAGGTCAGCTCGCTTCTTATTTCTGCTAGCGGATCCTATAGAAGTCAATTGGGAGGTGTTTTTTGGAAGTGGATTTTGATGCGGATTCCGCGTCAAAATTCAGACCAAAAAACTCCATGTGAACTCAGCCTTGCTATTACTAACTAGCAAGCTCCCTCTACAGTCAGCTTGTAAGCTCCTGTTTTGATAGAATTTTAAAGGGATTCAATCATTAAAAAGCAATTTTTTTGTCCCTAACACGTAGGAATAGCCTTAAGAAAGGCTATTCTTCTCCTACCTTTAGATGTCATCTCCGTGCCACCATTCGGTAGAAATCCCAGTTTTCTTCTATATGCAAATGAGTTATCGTGCAGCACTGGGGACGGTCCCCAGCGTTCAAACAGCACTGGGGGCGTCCCCAATGATGCGAGAGAAACCTCAACGCAAGGAGGGGCCGTTCCAGAAGAAGATGGAGAGTCCCCGGAGATTTCTCTCACAGCATTGGGGACATCCCCAGTGCTGTTTGAACGATGGAGAACGCCCCCAGTGCTGCAAGAGAACTCATTTGCATACAGAAGAAAACACGGATTTCTACCGAACGGCGTCTAAAGGTAGGAGAAGAATAGCCTTTCTTAAGACTATTCCTACGTCTTAGGGACAAAAAATTGCTTTTTAATGATTGAATCCCTTTAAGTTATTTTTGCTACAGCTCTCTGTTCTCTCAACTCACATTAACAGGGAGGAAGTAAAGGGCTATAGTAACTCAAAATGTCTCCTTCTGTGACCTATAATAAAATGAATGTACAATATGTAAAAAAAAAAATTAGTAGCACCCACTATTGGTGCATGGTTTTTAGTAAAGTTGCTGCTTGACCCTGAATTTGCTACTTGCACAATATGTGGTATCATCTTTGAGTCTAGAGATAAACCAGATTTATCAATCCAGCATCAGCCATTGTGAGCATTTTAAGAATGACAAGTTTTCATTTGAACTATCTAGCTATTCTCAAATTTAACCCATAAAATGCATCTTACCCTGATATTGAGTAGGAGTTTGTGAATAGAGATGGAACATCAGATTTATCATGTGAAATATTGTCGTTATCTAAGGAAAAAAAAAATAACACCATTTGTACCAAACAGATCATTGTCAAAATACAGGTAAATTTACTTTACTCTAATACTCCTGAAGTGGGTACAAAGAAGTTGTCTATCAAACAAAACAAACTGTCAGGCCTCTTCAGCCCACCCATCAAATAAATGTTGTGGGGTCAACATGAACATTTTCTATAACATTTGGACTTGGCTAGGTTTACTAGATTAGAAGGTGGCTTTCCATTGTGACTCATAGAAGGGGGCAAATCATGGTGGCCAGAAGGTGACCATCAAAACAAGGGCCAAAATACTGAACTACTGCTGTTTCCACCATCTAATAGATCTGTCCCTGATATATCCATTGCAGTCTCAGGCCTTACTAGAACTCCTAGGCAGCAGGCCCGCTGCCTCACAGTCATGTTTGACGCAGACCTTTCCTTCACTCCCCATATTGAATCACTTGCACGCTCATGTCACCTCCACCTCAAAAACAGCTCCAGAATACGCCCTTTCCTTACCAGAGATACACTAAAGAAACTTAATGTCTCTCTGATTCATTCTCGCCTTGACTACTGTAACTCCTTACTAATCGGTCTTCCCCTCACTAAACTCTCCCCTCTACAATCTATTCTGAATGCAGCGGCCAGGCTCATCTATCAGGCTAGACGCTACAGTGATGCCTCTGGTCTGTGCCAGTCTGTACATTGGCTGCCTATTCATTATAGAATAAAATATAAAGTTATCACTCTCATCCACAAGGCTCTCCATAATGCCGCACCTCACTACATTTCCTCCCTCATCTCTGTCTACCGCCCAACTCGTGCTCTCCGTTCACTCAATGATCTAACACTTACATCCTCTATTATCAGAACCTCCCACACTTGTATACAAGACTTCTCCCGAGCTGCACCATTTCTCTGGAATGCTCTACCTCGGACAATCAGATTAACTCCCAATTTCTATAGCTTCAAGCGCAAATTAAAGACACATCTTGTCAGACAGGCCTATCACAATTCTTAATGTAAACCCTTCCATACCATCATTAGAATCCCGAAAATCTAACCCTCCTCTGTCCCCGCTCCCACATTACCCCACATCATATGATGCCATTTCAGGCTAACTCTATATGTCCAAGCACTATCCACATGTTAAAGGACACGACTGGTGATGGCTCATAAAGTTTTATGTTTGTGTAATGACAGTAACCTCTATTACAAAATTGTCTGACCACTGTATAAGCAATGCTGCCCCTGCTACCTCTTGTGTCACCCCCTCTACCTCGTAGATTGTAAGCTCTTGTGAGCAGGGCCCTCAGTCCAATGTATCTTTGTCTGTATTTGAACCCTACTAATTGTACAGCGCTGTGGAATATGTTGGCGATATATAAATAAAATGTATTACTATTATTATTAATAAGGGCAGTCATAAGGCTACCAAAGACAAGTTTGCGGCTACCAAGGGCATTTGTGCATGTTGGGAGAGAGATCTGTAAAGAATAAATACAGCTGGTGTAAAATGAATAGTGAAGAAACAAAAAAGGAGGTTCATACCTTTGTTCTTCGGCAGTCTTTCATCAACTTCTCTCTCAAATTCAGAAACTCTCATTTTTCTCTTTTTTCTGGATTTTTTGAACACTGTAATTTTTTCAGTGTCTTGCAAATCTGGCAGACTTAGATTTATACTACCCACACTGCAAAAGAAGAAATACATTCTCATTTTTGTATTGGGTTTCAATCAACAATATGAAAGGTGAGTCTTGCAGAAATCATTCTATCCTAAGATGGGATAAAGACAAGTCCAAACAATAAACCTACCATTTTTATCCACAGAAAATAAAAATAAAAAATAAAAAAAATGCACCCCATATCAGGAGGAAAAAATGGAAAATGGCTGACGGACATGCGGAGTCGGTGCTTTTGAACAAAGAGAAGAGGAGCAAGCAAGAAGAAGGCTGAGACTGAGAAGACGACAGAGGCCGTCGCTGGAGAGTTTTCAAGCAGCACTGGGGGCGCTCCCAGCGCTGCGAGAAAACTCATTTACATAAGGAAAAAAGAAGATATTTATAAAAAATGGCCGCGCGGATCAGAATAATAAAGGTAAGAGAATAATAGCCTTTCTTAAGGCTATTCCTATGTGTATTTAGTTTAAAAAGGGTATTCTAATGATAGAATCCCTTTAAGATCCTTTCTTAGGTAAAAAAATTGGCTTCCCTGAAGTTTAGCGTTTTTGAAACTCTCCCCCCAAATATCTTATTAAAATATATTACTATAGATTTAATTAATGTGGCTTGGAGTACACACTGATTTTGGCCATGACCACGGTTGTGAAAACAAAGATTGCCATGTCACTGTGATTCTCCCCCCCCCCCCCCCCCCAAACGGAAATATATACACGGTGCAGATTTTAAAGTCCACAACATGTCAATTCTTTGTGCAGATTTTCATTGCAGATTTAATTTAATAAGAAGAGAAAAATCGGCTACAAAAGTCGCATGTGGGTTCTGATGTGGAAGATAAGAAGCTAACACTTTTACATGTGTTAATATGGTTGTGTGTATAGACCCTAAATCAATATTTTGTGCCAGAAAATGGCGGTATAATAACTCACCTGCTTAATTTTGCAGTAGGAGTGTTCTCTTGGTTTTTATCTTCATCAGTCGCTGATTTTGGCCTCTGAGAAACAATTATTGAAACTTCATCCTCTAAGGACAAAAAAGGGAAATGAAGTTATGTATTATGTGCAAGCTTTACTCATATATCAATAGCCTTGATCGATCAACAGAATTGTTCTGGATATCTTAAAGGAAAAAAAAGAAAATGCAGACAGACATTCTGTGGTACAGGGGGCGCAATCTGAATCGGGATTACATGAAAGACATAGCAAACTTATAAAACATTTCTCAGACGTTTTACAAAGATATCTTCCCTCCAGAAAAAGACGATAACTGAGCACCTAAAAACCATCAAGTGTTTGATCTATAATAGCGCGATTTTACAGGAGGCAGATCATGTCAAACTAATCTTATTGATTTCTAAAACTATGTCATAAAAAGTGATGGATGATGGCGCGGCTGTGGATATCACCTACCTGGATTTCACACAGTGCCACATAAGGAGCTGATATTTCAGGAAAGGATCCACTCCAAACTGAAGTGAAAAATCCACGCTTTTTAACCAGGAGATCTTGTGAAAAATCTTTAATAGATACCACGAATACAACGCGTTTCGGAGTGTATAAAATCCTTTATCAAGTGTATACAATGGCAGCAGGCATAAAACCATATGGGCATATCACCCATAAATAGGAAGTCCAACTCATAATTTCATTATTTAATACTGTTGATGATGGGCCCCATAAACATCATAAACCATTACTCACCTCTCCCTAGTCAGCAACCTTTGCTCTGTATACAGGCCTCCTGGCTAATATGACCAGTGGCATCCAGTTTATGCTAGGGGACCACTACAGCCACTCACAGAGCTCAGCGGTGACCTCTTCACAAACTGTATAGGATTGCTGTGATATGCCGTTCGTGAAGCGGTGACCGCTGAGGCCTGTGATAGTGCAAGGTGACTAGTGTAGCCAAAGAGCCTAGGGACCTGTAATACCATCCTGGCTAAGAAATGGAGGCCCGTGGAGATACGAGTAAAGGTTTGTATAGTTTAAGGGCCCCTCAGCAGCATTAAATAATACAATTATAAGAATCAGGTCACACACACATATATTCAGCTAACTCTCAGCCTTATGAATGTAAAACAAGCAAGAACTCACCATTTTGAATAATTTTCTTTAACAAAGTCCTTGGGGTGATGTTATCTAAATCTTCCATAATAGGATGAGATCCCTTCTTCGCAGATTTTGGCTTCGTTTTGGAACTAGCTTCTGCATTTCTTTTAAGAACTGAAGTTTCAAGTGTCTAAAACAAAAAAAGTATTATAAGCTGCCCTTTGAAGTAAATTGCCAAAAACCTCAAAGTAATTAATCAAATACCGATTTTCTGAGAGAACGTCTAACTCTATCCTTCATTTTATTGCGCAAATTCATAGACGGGGATGATACATTCTCATCTTGATGTGCATAAGATGTAGATGGTTGCTGATTCACCCTACAAAGGTAAAAGAAAAGGAATTAGAAATAACACTAGGTACATCTGAAGGATCAAATGTGAAGCAAGAATATAGATATATTTGTTGTTGTGTATGTGCCCAGTTTTTGATTTCTTGCGGGACATTTTTTTGGCACATTGTATTTCAGTATTCATTGCCGTTTACGCCCAAAAGCTACATTTTAAAACTGAAAACGGATGTGCTTAAAGGGGTTGTCCCATCACAAGGATCCTATCTATACTGCTTGATAATGTGAATGTAAGACTTTTCCTAAATACACTGCTTCAGCAAAACTGCTTTGTTTGTCCACTATCTTACTTTATTCAATTCTCTGTTGACACATCCCTTGACTTATCTGGTCAAAAGTCAAGTGATGTATCTGCTGCTCTCAGGGGGGAGGGAGGAGGGCTAAGTGCACAGGAGCGAGCCTGGGGGAGGGGGGGGGGTAGTTTACACTTTGGGAGGGGGGGAGGGGGGGGAAGGGGCCGCCAATACAGACCCGGCATCCCTACGCTCCTGCCCTGCATGAAGCCAGCAGCGGCAGGAGCGATGCTGCTATTCTGCTCCTCCGCCCCCAATCCCCTCCGGAATAGCAGCATCGCTCCTGCCGCTGCTGGCTTCATGCAGGGCAGGAGCGTAGCGATGTTGCAGGGACCTGTGCCGGCGTCTAACACTCCCCGGCATCCGCCTCTCTATTACAGCGGATGCCAGGTCTAAATTTCATTGTGAAGGCTGTACGTTTGATGCCTAGCTGCATCGGGAGCGCACACGCAGAGCCAGCAGCATAGAAGCAGCATCTTCTCGCCGCTGGCTTTGCATATGTAACCCCGCCCACCAATGACGCAACAAAGCCGGAAGAAAGAAGAATTTACAGCATCGAAGACTGGTAAGTATGCGACGTGGGAATACCCCTTTAAATTAACTGGCGTATGTCAGCAACAAAATGGTTGGAAACCAATTCCCAGTACCATGTAGAGGGGATTCTACCGTTTCCAGAAGCCTCTCTTACACAGCTTTGGCGCTCATGCTGGGTCTAAATTTCTAAGAAATGTAAGATTTCTAACCCATGTAAGATTTGGGCAATAAAATTTGTGTATTTTAGAACACATACTAGGTCTAAACTAAAGCTGCAAATACTTTATATTACATATATTCTGAAAAAGCCTTATGTACTATACACCACCCGCCCACCCATCCGTACTCAGTGACAATGCAAGAGGATTTTGAGAAAATAAGGTAAAAAATAAATGACTAGGACAACATTTTTGCATTTTCATTTCATTCTAACTTTTTTTTTTTTTTTTTTTTTTTTAATTTAAAGGGGTTTTTCAGGCAAAAATAATTTTTCCAAAAAAGGATGGTTAGTGCTACTAATGGATTAATAAGTTCACCAAATAGCAGTATTTTGAGTGATTTCTAGGTTTCTCTGAGAGCTCCTGGCATCTTCCGAATGTGTTTACATGGATAGCATCCTGTTCTGTTTTCCTACAACTACCATGATTCCTTGCGCTTCACTCAGAGCAAAATCCGAGGAAGAAAAATAATAATAATAATAATAATAATAATAATTAGAGATGAGCGAACAGTGTTCTATCGAACTCATGTTCGATCGGATATTAGGCTGTTCGGCATGTTCGAATCGAATCGAACACCGCGTGGTAAAGTGCGCCATTACTCGATTCCCCTCCCACCTTCCCTGGCGCCTTTTTTGCTCCAATAACAGCGCAGGGTAGGTGGGACAGGAACTACGACACCGGTGACGTTGAGAAAAGTAGGCAAAACCCATTGGCTGCCGAAAACATGTGACCTCTAATTTAAAAGAACAGCGCCGCCCAGGTTCGCGTCATTCTGAGCTTGCAATTCACCGAGGACGGAGGTTTCCGTCCAGCTAGCTAGGGCTTAGATTCTGGGTAGGCAGGGACAGGCTAGGATAGGAAGGAGAAGACAACCACAACAGCTCTTGTAAGAGCTAAATTCCAGGGAGAAGCTTGTCAGTGTAACGTGGCACTGACGGGCTCAATCGCCGCAACCCAGCTTTCCCAGGATCCTGAATGGAATACACTGTCAGTGTATTCCCGTATACCCGATATATACCCCCGATACCCGTTCCAATGGTGTGCCCCCCCACCTTCACCCCAGAAATACCCTGCAAGTCCCCTAGCAATAGAATTGGGGCTATATACACCCACTATTTTTGCTACTGCCATATAGTGCCATTGTCTGACTGGGAATTCAAAGAATATATTGGGGTTACGTGCACCCACAATTTTTACTACTGGTATACAGTGCCAGTTTCTGACTGGGAATTCAAAGAATATATTGGGGTTATAAATACCCTCATTTCTTGCTACTGGTATATAGTGCCATTGTCTGACTGGGAATTCAAAGAATATATTGGGGTTACGTGCACCCACAATTTTTACTACTGGTATACAGTGCCATTGTCTGACTGGGAATTCAAAGAATATATTGGGGTTATAAATACCCTCATTTCTTGCTACTGCCATATAGTGCCAGTTTCTGACTGGGAATTCAAAGAATATATTGGGGTTACGTGCACCCACAATTTTTACTACTGGTATACAGTGCCATTGTCTGACTGGGAATTCAAAGAATATATTGGGGTTATAAATACCCTCATTTCTTGCTACTGGTATATAGTGCCATTGTCTGACTGGGAATTCAAAGAATATATTGGGGTTACGTGCACCCACAATTTTTACTACTGGTATACAGTGCCAGTTTCTGACTGGGAATTCAAAGAATATATTGGGGTTACAAATACCCTCATTTCTTGCTACTGCCATATAGTGCCAGTTTCTGACTGGTAATTCAAAGAATATATTGGGGTTACGTGCACCCACAATTTTTACTACTGGTATACAGTGCCATTGTCTGACTGGGAATTCAAAGAATATATTGGGGTTATAAATACCCTCATTTCTTGCTACTGCCATATAGTGCCAGTTTCTGACTGGGAATTCAAAGAATATATTGGGGTTACGTGCACCCACAATTTTTACTACTGGTATACAGTGCCATTGTCTGACTGGGAATTCAAAGAATATATTGGGGTTATAAATACCCTCATTTCTTGCTACTGGTATATAGTGCCATTGTCTGACTGGGAATTCAAAGAATATATTGGGGTTACGTGCACCCACAATTTTTACTACTGGTATACAGTGCCAGTTTCTGACTGGGAATTCAAAGAATATATTGGGGTTACAAATACCCTCATTTCTTGCTACTGCCATATAGTGCCAGTTTCTGACTGGTAATTCAAAGAATATATTGGGGTTACGTGCACCCACAATTTTTACTACTGGTATACAGTGCCATTGTCTGACTGGGAATTCAAAGAATATATTGGGGTTATAAATACCCTCATTTCTTGCTACTGCCATATAGTGCCAGTTTCTGACTGGGAATTCAAAGAATATATTGGGGTTATAAATACCCTCATTTCTTGCTACTGCCATATAGTGCCAGTTTCTGACTGGGAATTCAAAGAATATATTGGGGTTATAAATACCCTCATTTCTTGCTACTGGTATATAGTGCCATTGTCTGACTGGGAATTCAAAGAATATATTGGGGTTACGTGCACCCACAATTTTTACTACTGGTATACAGTGCCAGTTTCTGACTGGGAATTCAAAGAATATATTGGGGTTACAAATACCCTCATTTCTTGCTACTGCCATATAGTGCCAGTTTCTGACTGGTAATTCAAAGAATATATTGGGGTTACGTGCACCCACAATTTTTACTACTGGTATACAGTGCCATTGTCTGACTGGGAATTCAAAGAATATATTGGGGTTATAAATACCCTCATTTCTTGCTACTGGTATATAGTGCCATTGTCTGACTGGGAATTCAAAGAATATATTGGGGTTACGTGCACCCACAATTTTTACTACTGGTATACAGTGCCAGTTTCTGACTGGGAATTCAAAGAATATATTGGGGTTACAAATACCCTCATTTCTTGCTACTGCCATATAGTGCCAGTTTCTGACTGGTAATTCAAAGAATATATTGGGGTTACGTGCACCCACAATTTTTACTACTGGTATACAGTGCCATTGTCTGACTGGGAATTCAAAGAATATATTGGGGTTATAAATACCCTCATTTCTTGCTACTGCCATATAGTGCCAGTTTCTGACTGGGAATTCAAAGAATATATTGGGGTTATAAATACCCTCATTTCTTGCTACTGCCATATAGTGCCAGTTTCTGACTGGTAATTCAAAGAATAAATTGGGGTTATGTGCACCCACAATTTTTACTACTGGTATACAGTGCCATTGTCTGACTGGGAATTCAAAGAATATATTGGGGTTATAAATACCCTCATTTCTTGATACTGCCATATAGTGCCAGTTTCTGACTGGGAATTCAAAGAATATATTGGGGTTACGTGCACCCACAATTTTTACTACTGGTATACAGTGCCATTGTCTGACTGGGAATTCAAAGAATATATTGGGGTTATAAATACCCTCATTTCTTGCTACTGGTATATAGTGCCATTGTCTGACTGGGAATTCAAAGAATATATTGGGGTTATGTGCACCCACAATTTTTACTACTGGTATACAGTGCCAGTTTCTGACTGGGAATTCAAAGAATATATTGGGGTTACAAATACCCTCATTTCTTGCTACTGCCATATAGTGCCAGTTTCTGACTGGTAATTCAAAGAATATATTGGGGTTACGTGCACCCACAATTTTTACTACTGGTATACAGTGCCATTGTCTGACTGGGAATTCAAAGAATATATTGGGGTTATAAATACCCTCATTTCTTGCTACTGGTATATAGTGCCATTGTCTGACTGGGAATTCAAAGAATATATTGGGGTTACGTGCACCCACAATTTTTACTACTGGTATACAGTGCCAGTTTCTGACTGGGAATTCAAAGAATATATTGGGGTTACAAATACCCTCATTTCTTGCTACTGCCATATAGTGCCAGTTTCTGACTGGTAATTCAAAGAATATATTGGGGTTACGTGCACCCACAATTTTTACTACTGGTATACAGTGCCATTGTCTGACTGGGAATTCAAAGAATATATTGGGGTTATAAATACCCTCATTTCTTGCTACTGCCATATAGTGCCAGTTTCTGACTGGGAATTCAAAGAATATATTGGGGTTACGTGCACCCACAATTTTTACTACTGGTATACAGTGCCATTGTCTGACTGGGAATTCAAAGAATATATTGGGGTTATAAATACCCTCATTTCTTGCTACTGGTATATAGTGCCATTGTCTGACTGGGAATTCAAAGAATATATTGGGGTTACGTGCACCCACAATTTTTACTACTGGTATACAGTGCCAGTTTCTGACTGGGAATTCAAAGAATATATTGGGGTTACAAATACCCTCATTTCTTGCTACTGCCATATAGTGCCAGTTTCTGACTGGTAATTCAAAGAATATATTGGGGTTACGTGCACCCACAATTTTTACTACTGGTATACAGTGCCAGTTTCTGACTGGGAATTCAAAGAATATATTGGGGTTACAAATACCCTCATTTCTTGCTACTGCCATATAGTGCCAGTTTCTGACTGGTAATTCAAAGAATATATTGGGGTTACGTGCACCCACAATTTTTACTACTGGTATACAGTGCCATTGTCTGACTGGGAATTCAAAGAATATATTGGGGTTATAAATACCCTCATTTCTTGCTACTGGTATATAGTGCCATTGTCTGACTGGGAATTCAAAGAATATATTGGGGTTACGTGCACCCACAATTTTTACTACTGGTATACAGTGCCAGTTTCTGACTGGGAATTCAAAGAATATATTGGGGTTACAAATACCCTCATTTCTTGCTACTGCCATATAGTGCCAGTTTCTGACTGGTAATTCAAAGAATATATTGGGGTTACATGCACCCACAATTTTTACTACTGGTATACAGTGCCATTGTCTGACTGGGAATTCAAAGAATATATTGGGGTTATAAATACCCTCATTTCTTGCTACTGCCATATAGTGCCAGTTTCTGACTGGGAATTCAAAGAATATATTGGGGTTACGTGCACCCACAATTTTTACTACTGGTATACAGTGCCATTGTCTGACTGGGAATTCAAAGAATATATTGGGGTTATAAATACCCTCATTTCTTGCTACTGGTATATAGTGCCATTGTCTGACTGGGAATTCAAAGAATATATTGGGGTTACGTGCACCCACAATTTTTACTACTGGTATACAGTGCCAGTTTCTGACTGGGAATTCAAAGAATATATTGGGGTTACAAATACCCTCATTTCTTGCTACTGCCATATAGTGCCAGTTTCTGACTGGTAATTCAAAGAATATATTGGGGTTACGTGCACCCACAATTTTTACTACTGGTATACAGTGCCAGTTTCTGACTGGGAATTCAAAGAATATATTGGGGTTACAAATACCCTCATTTCTTGCTACTGCCATATAGTGCCAGTTTCTGACTGGTAATTCAAAGAATATATTGGGGTTACGTGCACCCACAATTTTTACTACTGGTATACAGTGCCATTGTCTGACTGGGAATTCAAAGAATATATTGGGGTTATAAATACCCTCATTTCTTGCTACTGGTATATAGTGCCATTGTCTGACTGGGAATTCAAAGAATATATTGGGGTTACGTGCACCCACAATTTTTACTACTGGTATACAGTGCCAGTTTCTGACTGGGAATTCAAAGAATATATTGGGGTTACAAATACCCTCATTTCTTGCTACTGCCATATAGTGCCAGTTTCTGACTGGTAATTCAAAGAATATATTGGGGTTACGTGCACCCACAATTTTTACTACTGGTATACAGTGCCAGTTTCTGACTGGGAATTCAAAGAATATATTGGGGTTACAAATACCCTCATTTCTTGCTACTGCCATATAGTGCCAGTTTCTGACTGGTAATTCAAAGAATATATTGGGGTTACGTGCACCCACAATTTTTACTACTGGTATACAGTGCCATTGTCTGACTGGGAATTCAAAGAATATATTGGGGTTATAAATACCCTCATTTCTTGCTACTGGTATATAGTGCCATTGTCTGACTGGGAATTCAAAGAATATATTGGGGTTACGTGCACCCACAATTTTTACTACTGGTATACAGTGCCAGTTTCTGACTGGGAATTCAAAGAATATATTGGGGTTACAAATACCCTCATT
This sequence comes from Leptodactylus fuscus, assembly GCF_031893055.1. NCBI lineage: Eukaryota > Metazoa > Chordata > Amphibia > Anura > Leptodactylidae > Leptodactylus > Leptodactylus fuscus. The sequence continues at coordinate 48,858,149 of NC_134271.1, read as the reverse complement.
TCTTGCTACTGCCATATAGTGCCAGTTTCTGACTGGTAATTCAAAGAATATATTGGGGTTACGTGCACCCACAATTTTTACTACTGGTATACAGTGCCAGTTTCTGACTGGGAATTCAAAGAATATATTGGGGTTACAAATACCCTCATTTCTTGCTACTGCCATATAGTGCCAGTTTCTGACTGGTAATTCAAAGAATATATTGGGGTTACGTGCACCCACAATTTTTACTACTGGTATACAGTGCCATTGTCTGACTGGGAATTCAAAGAATATATTGGGGTTATAAATACCCTCATTTCTTGCTACTGCCATATAGTGCCATTGTCTGACTGGGAATTCAAAGAATATATTGGGGTTACGTGCACCCACAATTTTTACTACTGGTATACAGTGCCAGTTTCTGACTGGGAATTCAAAGAATATATTGGGGTTACAAATACCCTCATTTCTTGCTACTGCCATATAGTGCCAGTTTCTGACTGGTAATTCAAAGAATATATTGGGGTTACGTGCACCCACAATTTTTACTACTGGTATACAGTGCCAGTTTCTGACTGGGAATTCAAAGAATATATTGGGGTTACAAATACCCTCATTTCTTGCTACTGCCATATAGTGCCAGTTTCTGACTGGTAATTCAAAGAATATATTGGGGTTACGTGCACCCACAATTTTTACTACTGGTATACAGTGCCATTGTCTGACTGGGAATTCAAAGAATATATTGGGGTTATAAATACCCTCATTTCTTGCTACTGCCATATAGTGCCAGTTTCTGACTGGGAATTCAAAGAATATATTGGGGTTATAAATACCCTCATTTCTTGCTACTGCCATATAGTGCCAGTTTCTGACTGGGAATTCAAAGAATATATTGGGGTTATAAATACCCTCATTTCTTGCTACTGGTATATAGTGCCATTGTCTGACTGGGAATTCAAAGAATATATTGGGGTTACGTGCACCCACAATTTTTACTACTGGTATACAGTGCCAGTTTCTGACTGGGAATTCAAAGAATATATTGGGGTTACAAATACCCTCATTTCTTGCTACTGCCATATAGTGCCAGTTTCTGACTGGTAATTCAAAGAATATATTGGGGTTACGTGCACCCACAATTTTTACTACTGGTATACAGTGCCATTGTCTGACTGGGAATTCAAAGAATATATTGGGGTTATAAATACCCTCATTTCTTGCTACTGGTATATAGTGCCATTGTCTGACTGGGAATTCAAAGAATATATTGGGGTTACGTGCACCCACAATTTTTACTACTGGTATACAGTGCCAGTTTCTGACTGGGAATTCAAAGAATATATTGGGGTTACAAATACCCTCATTTCTTGCTACTGCCATATAGTGCCAGTTTCTGACTGGTAATTCAAAGAATATATTGGGGTTATGTGCACCCACAATTTTTACTACTGGTATACAGTGCCATTGTCTGACTGGGAATTCAAAGAATATATTGGGGTTATAAATACCCTCATTTCTTGATACTGCCATATAGTGCCAGTTTCTGACTGGGAATTCAAAGAATATATTGGGGTTACGTGCACCCACAATTTTTACTACTGGTATACAGTGCCATTGTCTGACTGGGAATTCAAAGAATATATTGGGGTTATAAATACCCTCATTTCTTGCTACTGGTATATAGTGCCATTGTCTGACTGGGAATTCAAAGAATATATTGGGGTTATGTGCACCCACAATTTTTACTACTGGTATACAGTGCCAGTTTCTGACTGGGAATTCAAAGAATATATTGGGGTTACAAATACCCTCATTTCTTGCTACTGCCATATAGTGCCAGTTTCTGACTGGTAATTCAAAGAATATATTGGGGTTACGTGCACCCACAATTTTTACTACTGGTATACAGTGCCATTGTCTGACTGGGAATTCAAAGAATATATTGGGGTTATAAATACCCTCATTTCTTGCTACTGGTATATAGTGCCATTGTCTGACTGGGAATTCAAAGAATATATTGGGGTTACGTGCACCCACAATTTTTACTACTGGTATACAGTGCCAGTTTCTGACTGGGAATTCAAAGAATATATTGGGGTTACAAATACCCTCATTTCTTGCTACTGCCATATAGTGCCAGTTTCTGACTGGTAATTCAAAGAATATATTGGGGTTACGTGCACCCACAATTTTTACTACTGGTATACAGTGCCAGTTTCTGACTGGGAATTCAAAGAATATATTGGGGTTACAAATACCCTCATTTCTTGCTACTGCCATATAGTGCCAGTTTCTGACTGGTAATTCAAAGAATATATTGGGGTTACGTGCACCCACAATTTTTACTACTGGTATACAGTGCCATTGTCTGACTGGGAATTCAAAGAATATATTGGGGTTATAAATACCCTCATTTCTTGCTACTGCCATATAGTGCCAGTTTCTGACTGGGAATTCAAAGAATATATTGGGGTTATAAATACCCTCATTTCTTGCTACTGCCATATAGTGCCAGTTTCTGACTGGGAATTCAAAGAATATATTGGGGTTATAAATACCCTCATTTCTTGCTACTGGTATATAGTGCCATTGTCTGACTGGGAATTCAAAGAATATATTGGGGTTACGTGCACCCACAATTTTTACTACTGGTATACAGTGCCAGTTTCTGACTGGGAATTCAAAGAATATATTGGGGTTACAAATACCCTCATTTCTTGCTACTGCCATATAGTGCCAGTTTCTGACTGGTAATTCAAAGAATATATTGGGGTTACGTGCACCCACAATTTTTACTACTGGTATACAGTGCCATTGTCTGACTGGGAATTCAAAGAATATATTGGGGTTATAAATACCCTCATTTCTTGCTACTGCCATATAGTGCCAGTTTCTGACTGGGAATTCAAAGAATATATTGGGGTTACGTGCACCCACAATTTTTACTACTGGTATACAGTGCCATTGTCTGACTGGGAATTCAAAGAATATATTGGGGTTATAAATACCCTCATTTCTTGCTACTGGTATATAGTGCCATTGTCTGACTGGGAATTCAAAGAATATATTGGGGTTACGTGCACCCACAATTTTTACTACTGGTATACAGTGCCAGTTTCTGACTGGGAATTCAAAGAATATATTGGGGTTACAAATACCCTCATTTCTTGCTACTGCCATATAGTGCCAGTTTCTGACTGGTAATTCAAAGAATATATTGGGGTTATGTGCACCCACAATTTTTACTACTGGTATACAGTGCCATTGTCTGACTGGGAATTCAAAGAATATATTGGGGTTATAAATACCCTCATTTCTTGATACTGCCATATAGTGCCAGTTTCTGACTGGGAATTCAAAGAATATATTGGGGTTACGTGCACCCACAATTTTTACTACTGGTATACAGTGCCATTGTCTGACTGGGAATTCAAAGAATATATTGGGGTTATAAATACCCTCATTTCTTGCTACTGGTATATAGTGCCATTGTCTGACTGGGAATTCAAAGAATATATTGGGGTTACGTGCACCCACAATTTTTACTACTGGTATACAGTGCCAGTTTCTGACTGGGAATTCAAAGAATATATTGGGGTTACAAATACCCTCATTTCTTGCTACTGCCATATAGTGCCAGTTTCTGACTGGTAATTCAAAGAATATATTGGGGATACGTGCACCCACAATTTTTACTACTGGTATACAGTGCCATTGTCTGACTGGGAATTCAAAGAATATATTGGGGTTATAAATACCCTCATTTCTTGCTACTGCCATATAGTGCCAGTTTCTGACTGGGAATTCAAAGAATATATTGGGGTTATAAATACCCTCATTTCTTGCTACTGGTATATAGTGCCATTGTCTGACTGGGAATTCAAAGAATATATTGGGGTTACGTGCACCCACAATTTTTACTACTGGTATACAGTGCCAGTTTCTGACTGGGAATTCAAAGAATATATTGGGGTTACAAATACCCTCATTTCTTGCTACTGCCATATAGTGCCAGTTTCTGACTGGGAATTCAAAGAATATATTGGGGTTATAAATACCCTCATTTCTTGCTACTGGTATATAGTGCCATTGTCTGACTGGGAATTCAAAGAATATATTGGGGTTACGTGCACCCACAATTTTTGCTACTGGTATATAGTGCCAATTTCTAACTGGGAATTCAAAATGCGCAAGGCTCCCGGAAAGGGACGTGGAAGAGGCCGTGGGCGAGGTCGGGGGAATGGTTCTGGGGAGCAAGGTAGCAGTGAAGCCACAGGGCGTCCCGTGCCTACTCCTGTGGGGCAGCAAGCATTGCGCCACTCCACAGTGCCAGGGTTGCTTGCCACATTAACTAAACTGCAGGGTACAAACCTTAGTAGGCCCGAGAACCAGGAACAGGTCTTGCAATGGCTGTCAGAGAACGCTTACAGCACATTGTCCAGCAGCCAGTCAGACTCTGCCTCCTCTCCTCCTATTACCCAACAGTCTTGTCCTCCTTCCTCCCAAAATTCCCAAGCTTCACAGAACAATAACCCCAACTGTCCCTGCTCCCCAGAGCTGTTCTCCGCTCCTTTCATTGTCCCTCAACCTGCCTCTCCACGTCACGATTCCACGAACCTAACAGAGGAGCATCTGTGTCCAGATGCTCAAACACTAGAGTCTCCTCCATCTCCGTTCGATTTGGTGGTGGATGACCAGCAACCCACCCTCATCGACGATGATGTGACGCAGTTGCCGTCAGGGCATCCAGTTGACCGGCGCATTGTGCGGGAGGAGGAGATGAGACAGGAGTTGGAAGAGGAAGTGGTGGATGATGAGGACACTGACCCGACCTGGACAGGGGGGATGTCAAGCGGGGAAAGTAGTGTGGATGTTGAGGCAAGTGCAGCACCAAAAAGGGTAGCTAGAGGCAGAGGCAGAGGTCAGAAGCTTAGGCGAAGCCAGGCCACACCCGGAATCTCCCAAGATGTTCCAGTTCGTACCCAGCCCCGAAAAACTCCCACCTCGAGGGCACGTTTCTCGAAGGTGTGGAGTTTTTTCAAGGAATGCGCCGAGGACAGATATAGTGTTGTCTGCACAATTTGCCTCTCAAAATTGATTAGGGGCTCTGAGAAGAGCAACCTGTCCACCACTTCAATGCGCCGTCATTTGGAATCCAAGCACTGGAATCAGTGGCAGGCAGCAATGGCAGGACAAAGGCCGCCTGCCGTTCACGCCACTGCCACTGCCTCTGCCACTGCCACTGCTGACTGTGCTGGCGATGCACTCCAGAGGACGAGCCAGGACACCACTTCATCTGCCTCCGCCACTTTGTTGACTTCTCCCTCATCCTCCCCTGTTCCTGTCTTATCTCCTTCTCCTGCACCATCAAAGGCACCATCAGGCGCTTCTTTACAACAACCCACCATCTCTCAGACATTGGAGCGGCGGCAGAAATACACTGCTAACCACCCACACGCGCAAGCCTTGAACGCCAACATCGCTAAACTGCTGGCCCAGGAGATGTTGGCGTTCCGGCTTGTTGAAACTCCCGCCTTCCTGGACCTGATGGCAACTGCGGCACCTCGCTATGCCGTCCCTAGCCGTCACTACTTCTCCCGGTGTGCCGTCCCCGCCTTGCACCAGCACGTGTCACTCAACATCAGGCGGGCCCTTAGTTCCGCGCTTTGCACAAAGGTCCACTTGACCACCGACGCGTGGACAAGTGCATGCGGACAGGGACGCTACATTTCACTGACGGCACACTGGGTGAATGTAGTTGAGGCTGGGACTGCTTCCCAAACTGGCCCGGTGTACCTCGTCTCCCCGCCTAACATTCCTGGCAGGGACACGAGAAGAACACCCCCCTCCTCCTCCTCCTCTACCGCCTCCTCCTCCGCCGTTAGATTGACCCCAGCTACGAGTTGGAAACGTTGCAGCACTGGCGTTGGTAGACGTCAGCAGGCTGTGCTGAAGCTGATCAGCTTGGGGGACAGACAGCACACTGCCTCCGAGGTGAGGGATGCCCTCCTCGATGAGACGGCAATATGGTTTGAGCCGCTGCACCTGGGCCCAGGCATGATCGTTTGTGATAACGGCCGGAACCTGGTAGCAGCTCTGGAGCTTGCCGGACTCCAACATGTTCCATGCCTGGCCCACGTCTTCAACCTAGTGGTGCAACGTTTCCTAAAGAGCTACCCCAATGTTCCAGAGCTACTGGTGAAAGTGCGGCGCATGTGCGCCCACTTTCGCAAGTCGACAGTAGCCGCTGCTAGCTTAAAATCTCTCCAGCAACGCCTGCATGTGCCACAACACCGGCTTTTGTGCGACGTCCCCACACGCTGGAACTCAACGTTTCAGATGTTGAATAGAGTGGTTGAGCAGCAGAGACCTTTGATGGAATACCAGCTACAAAACCCTAGGGTGCCACAAAGTCAGCTGCCTCAGTTTCACATCCATGAGTGGCCATGGATGAGAGACCTTTGTGACATCCTACGGGTCTTTGAGGAGTCCACAAGGAGGGTGAGCTCTGAGGATGCGATGGTGAGCCTTACAATCCCGCTCTTGTGTGTTCTGAGAGAATCCCTGATTGACATCAGGGATAACTCAGATCACACAGAGGAGTTAGGGATAGCATCCGATCCGTCACAGCTGGAGAGTAGGTCCACACATCTGTCCGCTTCACTGCGTTTAATGGAGGAGGAGGAGAAGGAAGAAGAGTTGTCCGATGATGTGATGGTGATACAGGAGGCTTCCGGGCAACTTCGAATCGTCCCATTGTTGCAGCGCGGATGGGTAGACATGGAGGATGAGGAGGAAATGGAGATTGAACTTTCCGGTGGGGCCAGAGGAGTCATGCCAACTAACACTGTGGCAGACATGGCTGAGTTCATGTTGGGGTGCTTTACAACCGACAAGCGTATTGTCAAAATCATGGAGGACAACCAGTACTGGATCTTTGCTATCCTTGACCCCCGGTATAAAAACAACATCTCGTCTTTTATTCCGGTAGAGGGGAGGGCCAATCGCATCAATGCTTGCCACAGGCAATTGGTGCAGAATATGATGGAGATGTTTCCAGCATGTGACAGTGGCGGCAGGGAGGGCAGTTCCTCCAGTAGGCAACCAAGTTCTCACCGGTCCACACAAACGAGGGGCACACTGTCTAAGGTCTGGGACACCTTGATGGCACCCCCTCGCCAAAGTGCCGCCACGGAGGGTCCTAGTGTCACCAGGCGTGAGAAGTATAGGCGCATGTTGCGGGAATACCTTTCCGACCACAGCCCTGTCCTCTCCGACCCCTCTGCGCCCTACACGTATTGGGTGTCGAAGTTGGACCTGTGGCTTGAACTTGCCCTATATGCCTTGGAGGTGCTGTCCTGTCCTGCCGCCAGCGTCCTATCTGAGAGGGTGTTCAGTGCAGCCGGTGGCATCATCACTGACAAGCGCACCCGTCTGTCAGCTGAGAGTGCCGACCGGCTCACTTTGATAAAAATGAACCACCACTGGATAGAGCCTTCATTTTTGGGCCCACCTGTGTAAAGCACCCCAACATGAAACTCCATGTCTGTACTCAACCTCTCCAATTCCTCCGCATCCTCATACTCATCCACCATAAGCGTTGCACAATTCTGCTAATACTAGGCTCCCTCCACCCTGATTTCCCCCAACTCTGCTGGTTAGAGGCTCCCTCCACCCTGATTTCCACCAACTCTGCTGGTTAGAGGCTCCCTCCACCATGCTTTCCCACAACTCTGCTGGTTAGAGGCTCCCTCCACCCTGCTTTCCCACAACTCTGCTGGTTAGAGGCTCCCTCCACCCTGCTTTCCCACAACTCTGCTGGTTAGAGGCTCCCTCCACCCTGCTTTCCCACAACTCTGCTGGTTAGAGGCTCCCTCCACCCTGATTTCCACCAACTCTGCTGGTTAGAGGCTCCCTCCACCCTGCTTTCCCACAACTCTGCTGGTTAGAGGCTCCCTCCACCCTGATTTCCACCAACTCTGCTGGTTAGAGGCTCCCTCCACCATGAATTTGCCCAAACTGGCCTGTTTAGAGGCTCCCTCCACCATGAATTGGTCCAAACTGGGGTTTTTAGAGGCTCTCTCCACCATGAATTGGTCCAAACTGGGCTGTTTAGAGGCTCCCTCCATCATGAATTGGTCCAAACTGGGGTTTTTAGAGGCTCCCTCCACCATGAATTGGTCCAAACTGGGGTTTTTAGAGGCTCCCTCCACCATGAATTGGTCCAAACTGGGGTTTTTAGAGGCTCCCTCCACCATGAATTTGCCCAAACTGGGCTGTTTAGAGGCTTCCTCCACCATGAATTTGCCCAAACTGGGCTGTTTAGAGGCTCCCTCCACCATGAATTGGTCCAAACTGGGGTTTTTAGAGGCTCCCTCCACCATGAATTGGTCCAAACTAGGCTGTTTAGAGGCTCCCTCCACCATGAATTGGTCCAAACTGGGGTTTTTAGAGGCTCCCTCCACCATGAATTGGTCCAAACTGGGCTGGTTAGAGGCTCCCTCCACCATGAATTTGCCCAAACTGGCCTGTTTAGAGGCTCCCTCCACCATGAATTGGTCCAAACTGGGGTTTTTAGAGGCTCTCTCCACCATGAATTGGTCCAAACTGGGGTTTTTAGAGGCTCCCTCCATCATGAATTGGTCCAAACTGGGGTTTTTAGAGGCTCCCTTCACCATGAATTGGTCCAAACTGGGGTTTTTAGAGGCTCCCTCCACCATGAATTGGTCCAAACTGGGCTGTTTAGAGGCTCCCTCCACCATGAATTGGTCCAAACTGGGGTTTTTAGAGGCTCCCTCCACCATGAATTGGTCCAAACTGGGCTGTTTAGAGGCTCCCTCCACCATGAATTGGTCCAAACTGGGGTTTTTAGAGGCTCCCTCCACCATGAATTTGCCCAAACTGGGCTGTTTAGAGGCTCCCTCCACCATGAATTTGCCCAAACTGGCCTGTTTAGAGGCTCCCTCCACCATGAATTTGCCCAAACTGGCCTGTTTAGAGGCTCCCTCCACCATGAATTGGTCCAAACTGGGGGTTTTAGAGGCTCTCTCCACCATGAATTGGTCCAAACTGGGCTGTTTAGAGGCTCCCTCCATCATGAATTGGTCCAAACTGGGGTTTTTAGAGGCTCCCTCCACCATGAATTGGTCCAAACTGGGGTTTTTAGAGGCTCCCTCCACCATGAATTGGTCCAAACTGGGCTGTTTAGAGGCTCCCTCCACCATGAATTGGTCCAAACTGGGGTTTTTAGAGGCTCCCTCCACCATGAATTGGTCCAAACTGGGGTTTTTAGAGGCTCCCTCCACCATGAATTTGCCCAAACTGAGCTGTTTAGAGGCTCCCTCCACCATGAATTGGTCCAAACTGGGGTTTTTAGAGGCTCCCTCCACCATGAATTGGTCCAAACTGGGGGTTTTTAGAGGCTCCCTCCACCATGAATTTGCCCAAACTGGGCTGTTTAGAGGCTCCCTCCATCATGAATTGGTCCAAACTGGGGTTTTTAGAGGCTCCCTCCACCATGAATTGGTCCAAACTGGGGTTTTTAGAGGCTCCCTCCACCATGAATTTGCCCAAACTGGGCTGTTTAGAGGCTCCCTCCATCATGAATTGGTCCAAACTGGGGTTTTTAGAGGCTCCCTCCACCATGAATTGGTCCAAACTGGGGTTTTTAGAGGCTCCCTCCACCATGAATTGGTCCAAACTGGGCTGTTTAGAGGCTCCCTCCACCATGAATTGGTCCAAACTGGGGTTTTTAGAGGCTCCCTCCACTATGAATTGGTCCAAACTGGGCTGTTTAGAGGCTCCCTCCACCATGAATTGGTCCAAACTGGGGTTTTTAGAGGCTCCCTCCACCATGAATTGGTCCAAACTGGGGTTTTTAGAGGCTCCCTCCACCATGAATTGGTCCAAACTGGGGGTTTTTAGAGGCTCCCTCCACCATGAATTTGCCCAAACTGGGCTGTTTAGAGGCTCCCTCCATCATGAATTGGTCCAAACTGGGGTTTTTAGAGGCTCCCTCCACCATGAATTGGTCCAAACTGGGGGTTTTTAGAGGCTCCCTCCACCATGAATTTGCCCAAACTGGGCTGTTTAGAGGCTCCCTCCATCATGAATTGGTCCAAACTGGGGTTTTTAGAGGCTCCCTCCACCATGAATTGGTCCAAACTGGGCTGTTTAGAGGCTCCCTCCATCATGAATTGGTCCAAACTGGGGTTTTTAGAGGCTCCCTCCACCATGAATTGGTCCAAACTGGGGTTTTTAGAGGCTCCCTCCACCATGAATTGGTCCAAACTGGGCTGTTTAGAGGCTCCCTCCACCATGAATTGGTCCAAACTGGGGTTTTTAGAGGCTCCCTCCACCATGAATTGGTCCAAACTGGGGTTTTTAGAGGCTCCCTCCACCATGAATTTGCCCAAACTCTGCTGGTTAGAGGCTCAATCCACCCTGATTTTCAAAACAAATGTTGGTGCCAACCTCAACTTACTACAAGGGCCAAATTCACTGCTGGTGACAAGCTCTCCTCACTGCAAGTGCCAAATACACATGTTTCAAGGTGTTTTCCTACTGTCAGAGAGGTGGTATTGAGTGTGTAAAGTGTGTAGTTGTTAGGCTGTGATGTTGGGGTAATAGAGGGTCTTTGGTGTGTTAGATGCCCCCAGACATGCTTCCCCTGCTGTCCCAGTGTCATTCCAGAGGTGTTGGCATCATTTCCTGGGTTGTCATAGTGGACTTGGTGACCCTCCAGACACGGATTTGGGTTTCCCCCTTAACGAGTATCTGTTCCCCATAGACTATAATGGGGTTCGAAACCCGTTCGAACACACAAACATTGAGCGGCTGTTCGAATCGAATTTCGAACCTCGAACATTTTAGTGTTCGCTCATCTCTAATAATAATCATACATACTCACTCACCTGTCCCCGCTGCTCTGGTGTTCGCTAGTGCTGTTTGGTGCTGCGGCACCCAGGCCTGTCCCCACCACACGTGACCACTGAGGCCAATCAGCAGCTTAAGTAAAGGGCACGGGCCGTCATCCGCATATGTCACCTGTGACATCTCAGTTGCTTTCCTTAGGCCGCTGATTAAACTCACTGGTCATGTGCTGCAGGGACTTCCACTAGAACAAGAACCAGGATATGATGAGACCAGACAGCGGCAGCGGACCCAGGGACAGGAGAATATGGGGTTTTTTTTCACCGTCTCCAGAGAAAACTTTTTTTTTTCCTGGACAACCCCTTTAAGCCTCATAAGAGGCTTAAACCTGAAATCTGTAAATCACTAGTACCATACACTATAATACTACTGAACTGCAGTCTATGACAAAATCTCTTTGTAACTACTATTAGCTAAATTACTATGGGATGGTAACAGGTGTACCCAATCTCTCCATGGGATAGCTGTTCCATTATTGCCCATGAAATAGAAAGTGAAATAAGCACCCAGAGGCCATGGAATTGGAGTGGTCAAATGCCCGTCATCTTAGACATTTCTGTCAAAACAGACCCCTCAGCTATTGCGCCCACTCAGCTTCTGAGTGGTCACCAGATATAAACTACCAACATCTATATAATAATACAGTGTGTGTTGCTAAGGTATTAAGAGACAGAAAGGATTTCGGCACAGGATTTCACAGAAAATTCATAGTAAAGTATATTTAAAAATTTATTAACGTCATAAATCCTGCCAGAAAATTAAATCATTAGAAAGTTTAGGTAAACTAAGGATATGCAGCAAGTTTAGTAGCCAGGACAGAGAAGGAGCGGGGAATATGTGTGCGTGCAGACACAATGTCAGCCTGTGAGGCGATCAACAGCAGAATAGGAGATGCCTTAAAGGGGCTCTATCATTGGGAAAAGTCATTTTTAGATAACCACATCCTTGCATAGCCTTTAGAAAGTCTGTTCCAAACCTACCTTTTGTATGTAAATCGCCTCAGTGGTTTCTGAATGAGACAGTTTTTATTCATATGCTAATTAGCCTCTCGGTGCCCCCCTGGAAGTCTGATAGTGCACCCTCTGCCTATTCTTTACCATGTATGTATACAGCACAGGCGGCTGCTACTACTGACTTCCTGCTTCCTGTTTGCACAGACAGAAAGGAGTGAATAGCACAGAGCAGTGCTGCTGGGAACTTCCTGTGCTGGCTGGAGGCTCATTAGCATATGAATAAAAACGGACTTATTCAGAAACCACTGAGGCAATCTACATACTAAAGGTAGGTGTGGAATAGACTTTCTAAAGGCTATGCAAAGGTGTGATTAGTTAATAATGATTTTTCCCAATGATAGAGCCCCTTTAATGTGTCCCTCGAGCTATTGATGACTTTTGGGTGCCTACTCATTTCTTTTTTTTTTTTTAATTCAAAGTTTATTGAACAAGAGCAAAGATAACAACAGATAGCATTGAAATCAAACTAGGGGAGCGGCGGAGTCGCAGCTCACACCAAAATCCCAAACAGCAAGTAGCAAAGAAACCTGGAGTTTAATAAACATTTTTTTTTTTTTTTTTTTTTTTTTTGAATAACAACAGACACATATCGACAAGGAGAAAGAAAAGAAGAGAAAAGGAGGGAGAAAAGAGACAAGAGAGAAACAAAAGGAAAGGGAGGGGGAGGGAAAGTGTAGGGAAGGGAGGGAAGGAAGGGGGGGAATGGTAATCGTAGTAGTAAACCAAATTTCTCATTATACCAGATCATAATGCCTCAGACTGTAATAGGCACAAACAGGAAGGACCGCTACATCTATTGCTTGTGATGTATTAACGATTTTCTAACCAGGGAGACCAGACCTTCACAAAGACCTTATGATTTCTTTTGGTTCTACTCAGCATTTCTTCAAATCTCGCAATTTGATTAGCTTTTGCAAGCCAGTGAGCAAAAACGGGCACTTGTGAAGATTTCCATAGTAAGGGAATTTGTAGTTTTGCGGCTGAAAGTAGGTGATATATCAGAGTCTGTGCGTGAGGCTGTAGTCGTGGCACTGGCGTAAACAATATCAGCATGGAAGGTGTAAGTTCAAAAGTGTCGAATCCAAGCGATTTGATCTTCGATTCCACAGCAGACCAATACTGCCGAATGGATGGACAAGTCCACCAGATATGCAGCAGAGTTCCACTAGCCCCGCTGCACCGCCAGCAGAGATCCGATTCTAAGAGGCCATGGGAATGTAACCAGGAGGGAGAACGATACCACCGTGATAACAGTTTATAGTGGTTTTCTTGGAGCCTAACACATGTGGAAATCCCATGAGATCTGGCAAGAACCAATTTCACCATGTCATCAGTAAGCGTAACACCCAAGTCCAATTCCCAGCTATTGATAAAGAAGGGTTTAGTAATAGTTGGAGGCCTAATTATTTTGTGGAAAAAGGTAGCGACCTTAAACTTCTTAGTGCTCGCTAAGAAGTACATTTGCTCGTAGGGTGTAGGGCCTCTCTTCCAGTCCGGAATTAAATCAAAGAGACGTTTGCAGGTGGCATAATGGGAGACATGAAGAAAGGTGAGGACTTTCCGTCTGTCAGCAAAAGCAGGTGTTTGTGAGAGTTCCTCTGGAGAAGGCATGCCCCCCTGCTCGCAGAAGGATGCCAGAGGAACCTTAAGAAGCTGCATCCAAAAATCCTCCAAGGGTCGAGCAATCTCCGGAAGGCATTCAGGTATCAGTGCTGCCGGAAGACAAAGGGAAGGAGCTGGAGCAATCCTTTGTCTAAACTTTTCCCATGTCTGTAGGTGCCCACTCATTTCTATGTTGGGATATGGAATAGGTGTAACTACTGCTTGGCGGGGGAGGCATAACGGATTCAGTCACCTGCATAAAAAGCAAGGGGCTGTCTGATTTTGCTGGCCACCACAGCCTTATAGACTGGATATATGCCAAAAGAGTGCCCTAAGTACCCTGCAGACTTGTACTTCTTTTCAGGTTACTCTTTGTTTGTTTTTACAGTGTAAAAGGGTTGCTGCTATTTCCTATTGTCAGAAATCACTGGAGATTTTCACAGCAGAACACCGTCATAAGATGATGGAATACATATATATATATATATATGTGTGTTTGTGTCTAATTATGCCTTTTTTTTACTATATTGTTAATTGTATATTCAATTTTGGCAAATTCAAAAAATATATTTGGCTCCTGAATTTTTCACTTTAAAAGTCAAAGATATCTCAGAGATTTTCCAGTATAGAGCCTTATAACATTGCAGGACACGGTTTACAGACCATGCTAAATATTCCAGCAGTATTAAAGGCACATATTTACATATCATCGCCATAAATAATAATGTTAATTGTTATGAGAGGCGGGACTGACGGATGGAAGCATTTCTGTGTACCACACAGCCTGGTTCTGGTATAGTCATGTACTATATATGCCTTATCGGAATCTATAGATTAGGTAACGCCTGCTCATAAATGAGGTGCACACCTTGCCCCTGGGTGTGTGCCTGGGGGGGAAATATACACTAGCTTGTAAATGGCGTACATTTCCACCATTATTTAGGCCAGATTTGTTATCACACCTTCAATATGCCCTATGCCTCAGCGGTCACAGAAAAGGACACAGGACATTCTTCAGTAAAAAAAAGCACAGTGTAAAGCCAGCCTAAATCTGCTTGAGCACTACATGTATCTGGTATCCTAATGGCCAGTACGTATGTGCATATAAACAAGTCCCCCGATACAGTATCTCACATAATACACTTCTTTCATTCACATAGCAAATAAAGACTTGTCTAGAAAATAAATAAATGCAAAACTGAGAAGCACAGAAAAACAAATTCTGCTCCGCTATATATGTCTGAGGACCATGATCATATTCTCAAAGTACATGAGGTACAACAATGTCCACATTATAGGTCTGCCAGAGAAAACAACTGCAACCACACCAGAGTTTACAGCGAGGCGTCTAAAGAAAACTGCTTACTTATTAGTGGTTAGTTTATCTATATGAAAGCTTTAAGAAAATGGAAGATAAAAGCACATGCACACATGTATATGTATATACACACAGAGACATACCCACATGTGCGACAATCCTCTGAACTTAAATACTCCTACTCATATTGCTGTGAGTGGATAAGAGTAGAGTCATAGTAGCTCTGAAACTCACAGCATCGTAAATCGAGGACTGTGGTCAGGCCAGGAAAATACAGCCAACACACAGACTATATTCACACCAAGAAAAACATATTTACATAGTTAGTATGGTTGGGAAAAAAAACAACTTATGTTCATCAAGTTTACCCAAGGGATAGGAAACCACATGGCTAAAGGAAGGGGTGAGGGAAACCAGAACTCTGTAAGTAACATCACCTTGATATAAGAAGGAATCAAATCCTTTTTTGAAGCTGTCAGCTGTCACCAGTTCTGGGGTAGGCTATTCCACAGATTCATAGACCTTAGAGTAAAGAAGCCTTGTCACCTCTGGAGATTAAAGGGGTATTCCCATGACGCTTGTTCACTAACCTGCAGACTGTTGTGCTCTCTTCACTTCCTGCTTTTCTCGGCACATAGGTGGGCGGGGTTTCACTTGCACGGGATTGGTTGTAAGTGAATTACCACAGTGTGAAGCTGATGTAGCAGAGCTGGATTTGAGTCAGTTTGCATCACATACAGAGGTGATGGACTCCCTATCTTAGCCCTTATCAGCCAAATTCAATTAAACCGACTGATAAGAGCTCAGAAATCCTGGAGCTCCGCTACTTAAAAGACACAAACAGCTCAGAGCTGCTCCCAGCCCCTCCTCCCCCTCTGAGAGCAGGCAGCTACATCACTTGACAAATGAGCAGATAATCCCAAGGGCCATAGAAAGGAATGTAAACAATTAAGTGAATAAATTAAGATAGCGGCCAAACAAAGCAGTTTTGATAAAGCAAAGCATTTAGGAAAAGTCTTATATTCACATAAACTAGCAGTATAGATAGGATCCTTGTGATGGGACAACCCCTTTAAAAAAAAAAAAAAAAAAAAAAAAATCGCCAGACACAGGGAGTGCCCCTTGTCTTTTGAGGGGATTTTGCAAGCAACAGCTTTTACTCATATTTCTTGTATGGGCCATTTATATATGTGTACAGATGTATCATATCTCACCTTAAACTCCTCTTCTATAGACTAAGCAGATTTTATTTATTTAATCTTTTATAACTGAGGTCCTCCATGCCGCTTATCAGCTCTGTGGTCCTCCATTGGACCGTTTCCAACTCTAAGACATCCTTTCAATGAACTGGTTCCCAGAACTGAACTACATAATCCAGATGGGGCAGCACCAATGACTTCTAAAGTGCCAATATTACATCCCTGTCCCTTGAGTCCATACTCCTTTTAATATATGACAATATATTGCTGGCCTTAGAAACAGCTGATTGACATCACATGCTAGAATTTAATCCATAAGTACCGTAATTAAACTTCAGCAAACCATTTCAATTTTTCATTGATAGCTTGGTTTAATACAAATTAATCCATATCATAAAGTAATCCAAACATTACAGAGGATATAATGTAACATTTTGGCCAATCCAGCCTTCCTCAGACTCTTTACTATAATGTACATAGAAAAAAAAAACCACACACACTACCGTTCAAAAGTTTGGGGTCACACAGACAGTTTTGTGTTCTCCATGAAAACTCACTTTCATTTATAAAATGAGTTGCAAAATGAATAGAAAATATAGTCAAGACATTGACAAAGTTAGAAATAATGATTTTTATTTGAAATAATAATTTTCTCCTTCACACTTTGCTTTCGTCATTGAATGCTCCATTTGCAGCAATTCCAGCCTTGCAGACCTTTGGCATTCTAGCTGTTAATTTGCTGAGGTCATCTGGAGATATTTCACGCCAAGCTTCCAGAAGCCCCTCCCACAAGTTGGATTGGCTTGATGGGCACTTTTTTTCGTACCATACGGTCAAGCTTCTCCCACAACAGCTCAATGGGGTTGAGATCTGGTGACTGCACTGGCCACTCCATTACAGACAGAATACCAGCTGCCTGCTTCTTCTCTAAATAGTTTTTGCATAATTTGGAAGTGGCTTTGGGTCATTGTCCTGTTGTAGGATGAAATTAACTCCAATCAAGCGCTGTCCACAAGGTATGGCATGGCGTTGCAAAATGAAGTGATAGCCTTCCTGTCACGGGATGGTTAGAGTCTATACTATAGGCAATGTGTAATATATATTTCATGTGGAATGTATTCTCTAACCTGTTGTAAACATCAGTGTGTAGTTGGCTGATTCGGGTCTAGTGTGTTAGCACATTGTATGCAAATCCCTCTAACTAGTGAGGACCAGTGAGGACAATGGGTGGAGATAATCTGATCAGTGTCTCCAAGAAGATGTTGGACTGTGCATTGTTCAAAAGAGACAGGGAGTCTGCTCTCCTTGGTATAGGTGAGGGGGGAAGGATCTGTGACTCAGCCCTTCCCACCCACAGATAGAGGAAGTAACAGTTTAGTATATAGATATAGCTAGCAGTTAGTATGTGTTAGCCGGCCTGTGCACAGCTCTGCAGAGAGCCAGGACTTAGTTACAGGACCAAGAACCCAAAGTTATCATTGGATTGTGACTTCTGTGGACTTATTGTTATTACGGTTGATGTGACCGCCGCCGGCTACTAACTTTGTGGATTACAATAAATTGCTGTTGTCTCCCGACCTCTTGCGTCCGTGTTGATTCAAAAGACCATCCGGAGGAAGACGTATACTTTTGCTCCGTTACAACTGGTGGCAGCGGTGGGATCAACAGCGGACAGCGAGATGGACTACAGCAGCTCAGCGATTAATGGAGCCACAACCTCAGAATACAGGAACTGGACTATGGCAAGTCTACAAGTAAGGGCCCGGGAACTAAACCTGAGTTACCAGGGAAGAACGAAAGATCAACTGATCGAGGCACTGGAGGAGATGACCCTGCAAAGCGACCATGAGGAGGGCTGCCCCCAGGAGACAGTAGAGATACGGGAGTGGCAGGTACAGACCCAAAAGAGCAGATGGGTTGTTTTGTATGAGGAGGAATTGGCAGTGCTGGGGCTAGGAGCAACTGCGGAGCAAAGGAGTAGAGCATTACAGAGGGCTCAGGAAACGGAGAAGGAGGAACAGAGAATGGCGCATGAAAAGGAAAGAATGGCGCATGAAATGCGAATGGCTGAGATAACTACGCGGAATTATAATCAAACGCCGACCCCCAGCCCAACAGTGAGAGAACCACCATATGTCTCCCATAAACACTTCAAGACCTTTGATGAAGCGGCTGGGGATGTTGATGGATATTTTCAGGACTTCGAACACCAGTGCCACCTGATGGAAGTCCCAGAGAAGGATTGGGTCCGGTATCTGGTGGGGCACCTACGAGATGGGGCTGCGGAAGCTCTCAGAGCCATGGACCCTAGTGATCAGCGGGACTATGAGGCCATTAAAAGAGCGGTGCAGAAGTATTATGCAGTCACTCCAGAGACCTACCGAGTTCAATTCCGCTCTTTGTCTTACAATGGGGGAAGCTCCTTCCACATGTTCGCCCACAAGTTGAAGCAAGCATGCAAGCGCTGGCTAGAAGGAGAGGAGGCTGTCACCGTCGATAAGATCCTCCAAGTCATACTTAAGGAACAGTTCTTTTCCCAGTGCCCCGCTGAGATCCGTGAGTGGGTGCTGGAACGGAACCCAGCCACAGTGGAGCAAGCTGCTTCCCTTGCAGATGAGGGCCTGACCATCAAGCCGCAGTGGAAGAGGTTGTTTGCAGAGGAGCGGAAAACTACCACAGTCTGCCAGACACCCTTCAGCCAGCCACCCACCTTTCGTGCCCGGCCTCAGGATTACAATTCCCCCTCTACCCCTGCCCCAGCCCATCGGCCTCCAGCTATGAACAACCCTGTCCCTAGACAACGACCTACTGGAAGAATGCTAGAGCGCAGATGTTTTGGGTGCGGGCGGCCTGGACATTTGCAAGCTAGTTGCCCTGTTAACATGGGGGCACGGGCCACCGTGGCATCCCGGCCTATTCACTACCTGGGAACCACCCCTAGGACAGAAAGTTTGGCCCCATTTCCAGATGACTCCATGAATGACCCATCTGTTCCACCTCCAGGGGTCTATGGGATTCAGCCTTCTGCCACACATCCCGCAAACCCTCAGCGGAAGCACTTGCAGGAGGTCCTACTGGATGGCCGAACAGTTGTTGGATTCCGGGACTCGGGAGCTTTCCTAACGGTAGCGGACCCCCGAGTGGTTCGACCCGAGGCCCTAGAGGAGGGCCCTGGCATTTCTATCGAGTTGGCAGGAGGTACTCGGAGACGTATTCCTAAAGCTACCGTGGAACTCGACTATGGTTATGGACCAAAACGATGCACAATTGGTGTGATGAGCGGGCTGCCGGCCGATGTTCTGTTAGGCAACGATGTTGGAAATCTACAGTGCCACTTTGTGGGAGCAGTGACCCGAAGCCAAGCTCAGGGAGAAGCCAACATGGATCCACCGGATTTTCTGACAGATGCCAGCCCTTCAACCCTACAACTTTACCATTCAGCACCGCCGAGGGAACCAACACCAGAACACAGATGGGTTATCCCGGCAGGAGGACATATGAGCTATAGAGACTGATGTGCATTCCCCAATTTACCTGTGTAGGCCAATTGTGTCATGCACATGTTTTGAGAGGGGGAGGGGTTGTCACGGGATGGTTAGAGTCTATACTATAGGCAATGTGTAATATATATTTCATGTGGAATGTATTCTCTAACCTGTTGTAAACATCAGTGTGTAGTTGGCTGATTCGGGTCTAGTGTGTTAGCACATTGTATGCAAATCCCTCTAACTAGTGAGGACCAGTGAGGACAATGGGTGGAGATAATCTGATCAGTGTCTCCAAGAAGATGTTGGACTGTGCATTGTTCAAAAGAGACAGGGAGTCTGCTCTCCTTGGTATAGGTGAGGGGGGAAGGATCTGTGACTCAGCCCTTCCCACCCACAGATAGAGGAAGTAACAGTTTAGTATATAGATATAGCTAGCAGTTAGTATGTGTTAGCCGGCCTGTGCACAGCTCTGCAGAGAGCCAGGACTTAGTTACAGGACCAAGAACCCAAAGTTATCATTGGATTGTGACTTCTGTGGACTTATTGTTATTACGGTTGATGTGACCGCCGCCGGCTACTAACTTTGTGGATTACAATAAATTGCTGTTGTCTCCCGACCTCTTGCGTCCGTGTTGATTCAAAAGACCATCCGGAGGAAGACGTATACTTTTGCTCCGTTACACTTCCTTATTCTAAATCCGTTTTACCTTGTACAAATCTCCCACATTACCAGCCCCAAAGCAACCCCAGACCATCACATTACCTCCACCATGCTTGACAGATGGCGCCAGGATCTTACAGAATCTTTTCAGTTGTTCTGCGTCTCACAAATGTTCTTCTGTGTGATCCAAACACCTCAAACTTCGATTTGTCTGTCCATAACACTTTTTTCCAGTCTTCCTCTGTCCAATGTCTGTGTTCTTTTGCCTATATTAATCTTTTCCTTTTATTAGCCAGTCTCAGATATGGCTTTTTCTTTGTCACTCTGCCCTGAAGGCCAGCATCTCGGAGTTGCCTCTACACTGTAGACGTTGACACTGGCATTTTACGGGTATTATTTAAATGAAACTTACAGTTGAGGACCTGTGAGGTGTCGATTTCTCAAACTAGAGACTCTGATGTACTTGTTGCTCAGTTGAGCAGCGGGGCCTCCCACTTCTCTTTCTACTCTGGTTAGAGCCTGTTTGTGTCCTCTGAAGGGAGTAGTACACATCATTGTAGGAAATCTTCAGTTTCTTGGCAATTTCTCGCATGGAATAGCCTTCATTTCTAAGAACAAGAGTAGACTGTCGAGTTTCACATGAAAGTTCTCTTTTTCTGGCCATTTTGAGAGTTTAATCGAACCAACACATGTAATGCTCCAGATTCTCAACCTGCTCAAAGAGGTCAGTTTACAGTAATAGCTCCTCTAACCAGAAAAACTGTTTTCAGCTGTGCTAACATACATGCACAAGGGTTTTCTAAACATCCATTAGCCTTCTTACAGTTAGCAAACACAATGTACCATTAGAACACTGGAGTGATGGTTGCTGGAAATGGGCCTCTATACACATCACTCCACTGAAACTGCCCTAACAAAAGTCACTAATGACCTGCTAACCGCCAAAGCCAAACGCCATTACTCTGTCCTCCTCTTCCCCCTTGACCGCTCTTCTGCCTCTGACACAGTCGACCACTCCCTCCTGTTGGAAATTCTCTCATCCCGTGGTATCTCAGACCTGGCACTTTCCTGGATCTACTCATCCCTCACCGACCGCACATTCAGCATCTCCCACTCACACACCACCTCCTTACTACGCCCTCTCTCTGTAGGTGTCCCCCAAAGCTCCGTCCTAGGACTCCTCCTGTTCTCCATCTACACCCTTGGCCTGGTCCAACTCATAGAATCTCATGGTTTTCAATACCATTGCTATGCCGATGACACCCAAATATACATCTACGCGACCCATCTATCAGTCAACGTAACCACACTTACCCCTGTCCCACAGGCCCGATGCCGTGGGGTAACCTTGGACTCCGACCTATCCTTCAGGTCACATGTTCAAACCCTTAATACTTCCTGCCGCCTCCAACTCAAGAACATCCACCGAATCCGCTCCTTCCTCACCCCTGAAACTACTAAGACGCTCGTCCAGGCCCTCAATCTCCTGCCTAGATTACTGCAACACCCTTCTCCATGGACTCCCAGCTAACACCTTCGCTCCCCTCCAGTCCACCTTAAACTGCGCTGCTCTCTTAATTCACCTCTCCCCCCGATCTTCATCGGCTGCTCCCCTCTGCCAGTCCCTCCACTGGCTACCCATAACCCAGCGAATGGAGTTCAAGCTACTAACATTAACATACAAAGCAATCCACAACCTGTCCCCTCCATATATCTCCAACCTAATCTCCCGCTACCTGCCCACACGTAACCTCAGATCCTCCAAAGACGCCCTACTCCGCTCTGCTCTCATCCGCTCCTCACACAACCGTCTCCAAGATTTCTCCCGTGCATCCCCCATACTCTGGAACTCCTTACCAAGACCCTCACAATCACAGGATTCAAGAAGGCCCTGAAGACTCACCTATTCAGGAAGGCCTACAACCTCCAATAACACTATCACCGCACTGCCATCTGTACAGTCTCCCCCTCTCCTTCTGTCTCTACTCCCCCATTCCCTCATAGCCCTTGCGGGCAGGGCCCTCTATCCCAATGTGCCAGTCGGTCACTGTTGGTATTATATCTATCTGTATATTTTGCGCACTGTATGTAAACCCCCAAATATAAAGCACCATGGAATTAATGGTACTATATAAATAAATAATAATAATAATGTAGATATTGCACTAAAAACCAGACGTTTGCATTAACAATGTATAGAGTGTATTTCTGATTCATTTAATGTTATCTTCATTGAAAAAAACTGTGCTTTTCTTTCAAAAATAAGGAAATTTCTAAGTGACCCTAAACTTTTGGACGGTAGTGTATATATATTTTCCATACAGAATCCCTGATGACCAAGTGGAAGGGATTTTCTCTCTAGGTGACAGACGCCAAAGGATAACGTGGGAATGGGTGCTGTTGAAAGTGCAGGGGACCATGCAAATCGAGTACCCAGTCCAAAGGTGCTTTTGGGGCTCATTTGCATAGCCACAAAAACTGTATTGTTGCATTGGTTTGTGGTCGTCACATATGGACCGTCCTAGCATGCGACACGGGTGCGGCTGTCAGTGGTCAATTCACACCACTCAAATCAACCTTGGACTCACCTTTCAATCAGGCTGCAAATTGAGTGTAAATCAATGTACATTTTCATTCTCGACAAGCCCCCCCCCCCCCCCCCCCCCACGTCACTTGTATACACACATACCAATGGAATAGACTGATGGCACATGCATAAACAATACATTCAGTAAGGATATAAACACTAAGGGCTCGTTCACATCTGCGCCCGGTCTCCGTTCTGCAGGTTTCCATTTCCTGCACAAAACAGAGGCAGGAGACGGAAAGCTGCAGGATTCTTTCATACCCATTCATTTGAATGGGTTTGAAAGATGTCTGGCCGTGAGTGCCTGTGAGCATTTTATGCTCTCCACCGCGAAACCATTTTTTTTTTTAAATCGGACACAGAGTTGGACATGCAGTACTCCGTGTCCGGTTTAAAAAAAAAACGGTTTTGCGGCAGAGAGCATAAAACGCTCACCGATGCACACGTTCGGACTCGGTCTGACAGCTTTCCGTCTTCTGTATGCAGAAGATGAAAAGCTCAGAACGGACTCTGGACGCTAGTGTGATCCCAGCGTAAACAACATAATCCAGTAACGATACACACAAAAGTGTACGTACCATCACACAGCCACTAAGTTAAATTTTACATCCTATTAAAGGCCACTACATGGCGCCATTACGGTTTTATGAGGCATTCTGGACCTGACAGATTTCCCTGAATCTAATTACAGAATATACAGTATGTTCTAAACAAAGGACCTGATTTACCAATTAAGTAGAAATTCCACCAACACTATATCCAAAACCACCCCTGCTGTCCAGGCTTATACATTTGTGCTAAAGTTCTTTAAGAAGTGAGGAAAGATTAAAGGGGTTGTTCCCTTTTCTGAAGATTTATCTAAAGTTGCTGTAAACTGCAGTAAAGATTACATACTAATATAGTGTCTGTTGCTCGGTTCTATCATGGTCACAGATGGGAGGGTCCCGTGACCAGCCCATCCATCAGTTGCTTCCATTGATTCCCATTGTGCACAGCACTGCACATGACTAGAGATGAGCGAACACTGTTCGGATCAGCCGGCAAAGTCAGCGTCACAAGTGCTTCCATTCATTTCTATGGGTGTGTGCTGTTCGGATCGGCTGATCCGAACAGTGTTCGCTCATCTCTACACATGAGTCTTGTGCAATTTAACTCAATGCACTGGATGGTCAGGATGGCACTTAGCGAAGGACAGAGGTGTACAAAAGCAGAATACAATATGTTGGTATGTAACCTGTAGTGTGGTTTACAGTACCTTTATATAAATCTTCAAAAAAACAGCAAAACCCTTTAAAGAATTAAAGGGGCAGTATAGTTTCAAAAAGCTACTTGAATTCACTATCTTAAAAATTCTGAGTTAAAGGGGTTTTCCCATCTCAGTGTTTCAGCAACTTTGCCTGCAGTCTGTTCTTCTCACTTCCTGTATTTCTCCTCCCTCCCCCTTGCTGAAGAGGACCCACAGAGCTTATGCAGATCAGTTAATGTGCAGATGCTTGTACAGAATGGACTTAGTGTTATCTGTGTGTTTACACAGAGAGATAACAGACTGGGCTTTATCAGCAAACTGCAATTAGCTGAATGATTGTCCTGCCGGCAAGAGCAGTGAGTAAGTGACGTCACTTATCCTATAGGTCCATGGTTATAAGCAACACTTTGTAAACAATGGGAGGAATAAGGTCACATAGCTGGCAAACAAAGCAGAATTTCTAAAGCAATATATTTAGGAAAAGTCTTCAATTTACATAAGCTACCAGTATAGATAGAATCCTTGAGATGGGACAACCCCTTTAATAGAGAGGGAAGAGCTGAACTATCCCATCCTACATTACAGAAGACATTGGTTGGTTTAGGCATTCTGTCGAGCTTACAATCCACCGTGGTGGCTGCTTTCTATGAAATCTTACACTTATTTATTTTTTCCCTCTTTCTTAGACTTGTGCTAGGTTCACACTAGCGTTCGAGGAAACACAGTCCTAGATTCCGCTTAAAATCAGCAAAGAGAAAAGTCCTGCAAGGACCAGGCAAAACCAGGCAAACCCCGTTATAGTCTAGGACTGTTTAAGCAGACAGGGTCTCAGTCTTTCTGGGCCCCATGCGGACCCAAAACGAAGGAGACCCCAAAGCCAATATGAACCTAGTGTTAGTAATGTTACAAATATTGCCAGAAAAACAAAAGTTCTTTAGGTAAGCTTTAAACTTCGAGAGGCAAAAATGAAAAGGCTGGAAGAAATGTATTCCATTTTGTATAAATGAAGCTTAGCAAGACAGAAATCCTGCGGGTGGCATTTACCTTTTTTTGGACTGTTTTTTCACTGCTGTACGAACTGGTTCCGTTGCCAGAATCCCCTTCAGTAAAGAACGAGTGGTAAGGTTATCTTCTGAGGAGTCTTCCATTTTCCTCAAAGTTGATGAAATGTTTAATTTGAGTAGAACTGGAATAAACAAGGATTTATAAATGCTAGGAGAGAATTCACACAACAAGATTCTGTAACACAATACATGTGAATGATGGTAAAGAGAACCTTTCATGTCCTCAGACACGTGTTCTTATATACCGCTAGAAAGCCAACAGTGCGCTGAATTCAGTAAATCAGTCCAGTGTATGATGCAACTTTTCAGCTCTTCTGATACTGAAACAGTACCCAACATGACTTATCATCTCTCCTGACGCCAATACAGTACACGACATGTCATCTCTCCTGACGCCAATACAGTACACGACATGTCATCTCTCCTGACGCTCATACAGTACACATGTCATCTCTCCTGACGCCAATACAGTACACAACATGTCATCTCTCCTGACGCTCATACAGTACACGACATGTCATCTCTCCTGACGCCAATACAGTACACAACATGTCATCTCTCCTGACGCCAATACAGTACACGACATGTCATCTCTCCTGACGCCAATACAGTACACGACATGTCATCTCTCCTGACGCCAATACAGTACACATGTCATCTCTCCTGACGCCAATACAGTACACGACATGTCATCTCTCCTGACGCCAATACAGTACACGACATGTCATCTCTCCTGACGCCAATACAGTACACGACATGTCATCTCTCCTGACGCTAATACAGTACACGACATGTCATCTCTCCTGACACCAATACAGTACACGACATGTCATCTCTCCTGACACCAATACAGTACACGACATGTCATCTCTCCTGACGCTAATACCGTACACGACATGTCATCTCTCCTGACGCCAATACAGTACACAACATGTCATCTCTCCTGACGCTCATACAGTACACGACATGCCATCTCTCCTGACGCTAATACAGTACACGACATGTCATCTCTCCTGACGCTAATACAGTACACAACATGTCATCTCTCCTGACGCTAATACAGTACACGACATGTCATCTCTCCAAACGCCAATACAGTACACAACATGTCATCTCTCTTGATGCTCATACAGTACACGACATGTCATCTCTCCTGGGGCTAATACAGTACACGACATGTCATCTCTCTTGATGCTCATACAGTACACGACATGTCATCTCTCCTGGGGCTAATACAGTACACGACAAGTCATCTCTCCTGATGCCAATACAGTACATGACATGTCATCTCTCCTGACGCCAATACAGTACACGACATGTCATCTCTCCTGACGCTAATACAGTACACGCATGTCATCTCTCCTGACGCTCATACAGTACACATGTCATCTCTCCTGACACCAATACAGTACACGACATGTCATCTCTCCTGACGCTAATACAGTACACGCATGTCATCTCTCCTGACGATAATACAGTACACGACATGTCATCTCTCCTGACGACAATACAGTACACGACATGTCATCTCTCCTGACGCCAATACAGTACACGACATGTCATCTCTCCTGACGCCAATACAGTACACGACATGTCATCTCTCCTGACGCCAATACAGTACACGACATGTCATCTCTCCTGACGCCAATACAGTACACGACATGTCATCTCTCCTGACGCCAATACAGTACACGACATGTCATCTCTTCTGACGCCAATACAGTACACGACATGTCATCTCTCCTGACGCCAATACAGTACACGACATGTCATCTCTCCTGACGCTAATACAGTACACGACATGTCATCTCTCCTGGGGCTAATACAGTACACGACAAGTCATCTCTCCTGATGCCAATACAGTACACAACATGTAATCTCTCTTGATGCTCATACAGTACACGACATGTCATCTCTCCTGACGCCAATACAGTACACGACATGTCATCTCTCCTGACGCTAATACAGTACACGCATGTCATCTCTCCTGACGCTAATACAGTACACGACATGTCATCTCTCCTGACGCTAATACAGTACACGACATGTCATCTCTCCTGACGCTAATACAGTACACGCATGTCATCTCTCCTGACGCTAATACAGTACACGACATGTCATCTCTCCTGACGCTAATACAGTACACGACATGTCATCTCTCCTGACGCTAATACAGTACACGACATGTCATCTCTCCTGACGCTAATACAGTACACGACATGTCATCTCTCCTGACGCTAATACAGTACACGACATGTCATCTCTCCTGACGCCAATACAGTACACGACATGTCATCTCTCCTGACGCCAATACAGTACACGACATGTCATCTCTCCTGACGCCAATACAGTACACGACATGTCATCTCTCTTGATGCTCATACAGTACACGACATGTCATCTCTCCTGATACTAATACAGTACACGACATGTCATCTCTCCTGACGCCAATACAGTACACAACATGTCATCTCTCTTGATGCTCATACAGTACACGACATGTCATCTCTCCTGGGGCTAATACAGTACACGACATGTCATCTCTCCTGACGCCAATACAGTACACGACATGTCATCTCTCCTGACGCCAATACAGTACACGACATGTCATCTCTCCTGACGCTAATACAGTACACGCATGTCATCTCTCCTGACGCTAATACAGTACACGACATGTCATCTCTCCTGACGCTAATACAGTACACGACATGTCATCTCTCCTGACGCCAATACAGTACACGACGTCATCTCTCCTGATGCTCATACACTAGACAATATGTCATCTCTCCTGAGGCTCATACAGTACACGACATGTCATCTCTCCTGACGCTAATACAGTACACGCATGTCATCTCTCCTGACGCTAATAAAGTACACGACATGTCATTTCTCCTGACGCTAATACAGTACACGACATGTCATCTCTCCTGACGCTAATACAGTACACGACATGTCATCTCTCCTGACGCCAATACAGTACACGACATGTCATCTCTCCTGACACCAATACAGTACACAACATGTCATCTCTCCTGACGCCAATACAGTACACGACATGTCATCTCTCCTGACGCCAATACAGTACACGACATGTCATCTCTCCTGACGCTCATACACTAGACAACATGTCATCTCTCCTGAGGCTCATACAGTACACGACATTTCATCTCTCCTGACACCAATACAGTACACGACATGTCATCTCTCCTGACGCTCATACAGTGCACGACATGTCATCTCTCCTGACGCTCATACAGTGCACGACATGTCATCTCTCCTGACGCTCATACAGTGCATGACATGTCATCTCTCCTGATACTAATACAGTACACGACATGTCATCTCTTCTGACGCTCATACAGTACACAACATGTCATCTCTCCTGACGCCAATACAGTACACGACATGTCATCTCTCCTGACGCTAATACAGTACACGACATGTCATCTCTCCTGACGCTAATACAGTACACGACATGTCATCTCTCCTGACGCTAATACAGTACACGACATGTCATCTCTCCTGACGCTCATACACTAGACAACATGTCATCTCTCCTGAGGCTCATACAGTACACGACATGTCATCTCTCCTGACACTAATACAGTACACGACATGTCATCTCTCCTGACACCAATACGGTACACGACATGTCATCTCTCCTGACGCTCATACAGTGCACGACATGTCATCTCTCCTGACGCTCATACAGTGCACGACATGTCATCTCTCCTGACGCTCATACAGTGCATGACATGTCATCTCTCCTGACGCCAATACAGTACACGACATGTCATCTCTCCTGACGCTCATACAGTACACGACATGTCATCTCTCCTGACGCCAATACAGTACACATGTAATCTCTCCTGACGCTAATACAGTACACATGTCATCTCTCCTGACGCCAATACAGTACACAACATGTCATCTCTCCTGACGCCAATACAGTACACAACATGTCATCTCTCCTGACGCCAATACAGTACACGACATGTCATCTCTCCTGACGCCAATACAGTACACGACATGTCATCTCTCCTGACGCCAATACAGTACACGACATGTCATCTCTCCTGACGCTAATACAGTACACGACATGTCATCTCTCCTGACGCTCATACAGTACACGACATGTCATCTCTCCTGACGCTCATACAGTACACGACATGCCATCTCTCCTGACGCTAATACAGTACACATGTCATCTCTCCTGATGCTCATACAGTACACGACATGTCATCTCTCCTGACGCCAATACAGTACACGACATGTCATCTCTCCTGACGTCAATACAGTACACGACATGTCATCTCTCCTGACGCCAATACAGTACACGACATGTCATCTCTCCTGCCGCCAATACAGTACACGACATGTCATCTCTCCTGACGCCAATACAGTACACGACATGTCATCTCTCCTGACGCCAATACAGTACACGACATGTCATCTCTCCTGACGCCAATACAGTACACGACATGTCATCTCTCCTGACGCCAATACAGTACACGACATGTCATCTCTCCTGACGCTAATACAGTACACGACATGTCATCTCTCCTGGGGCTAATACAGTACACGACAAGTCATCTCTCCTGATGCCAATACAGTACACAACATGTCATCTCTCTTGATGCTCATACAGTACATGACATGTCATCTCTCCTGACGCCAATACAGTACACGACATGTCATCTCTCCTGACGCTAATACAGTACACGCATGTCATCTCTCCTGACGCTAATACAGTACGCGACATGTCATCTCTCCTAACGCTAATACAGTACACGACATGTCATCTCTCCTGACGCTAATACAGTACACGCATGTCATCTCTCCTGACGCTAATACAGTACACGACATGTCATCTCTCCTGACGCTAATACAGTACACGACATGTCATCTCTCCTGACGCTAATACAGTACACGACATGTCATCTCTCCTGACGCTAATACAGTACACGACATGTCATCTCTTCTGACGCTAATACAGTACACGACATGTCATCTCTCCTGACGCCAATACAGTACACGACATGTCATCTCTCCTGACGCCAATACAGTACACGACATGTCATCTCTCCTGACGCCAATACAGTACACGACATGTCATCTCTCTTGATGCTCATACAGTACACGACATGTCATCTCTCCTGATACTAATACAGTACACGACATGTCATCTCTCCTGACGCCAATACAGTACACAACATGTCATCTCTCTTGATGCTCATACAGTAAACGACATGTCATCTCTCCTGGGGCTAATACAGTACACGACATGTCATCTCTCCTGACGCCAATACAGTACACGACATGTCATCTCTCCTGACGCCAATACAGTACACGACATGTCATCTCTCCTGACGCTAATACAGTACACGCATGTCATCTCTCCTGACGCTAATACAGTACACGACATGTCATCTCTCCTGACGCTAATACAGTACACGACATGTCATCTCTCCTGACGCCAATACAGTACACGACGTCATCTCTCCTGATGCTCATACACTAGACAATATGTCATCTCTCCTGAGGCTCATACAGTACACGACATGTCATCTCTCCTGACGCTAATACAGTACACGCATGTCATCTCTCCTGACGCTAATAAAGTACACGACATGTCATTTCTCCTGACGCTAATACAGTACACGACATGTCATCTCTCCTGACGCTAATACAGTACACGACATGTCATCTCTCCTGACGCCAATACAGTACACGACATGTCATCTCTCCTGACACCAATACAGTACACAACATGTCATCTCTCCTGACGCCAATACAGTACACGACATGTCATCTCTCCTGACGCCAATACAGTACACGACATGTCATCTCTCCTGACGCTCATACACTAAACAACATGTCATCTCTCCTGAGGCTCATACAGTACACGACATTTCATCTCTCCTGACACCAATACAGTACACGACATGTCATCTCTCCTGACGCTCATACAGTGCACGACATGTCATCTCTCCTGACGCTCATACAGTGCACGACATGTCATCTCTCCTGACGCTCATACAGTGCATGACATGTCATCTCTCCTGATACTAATACAGTACACGACATGTCATCTCTTCTGACGCTCATACAGTACACAACATGTCATCTCTCCTGACGCCAATACAGTACACGACATGTCATCTCTCCTGACGCTAATACAGTACACGACATGTCATCTCTCCTGACGCTAATACAGTACACGACATGTCATCTCTCCTGACGCTAATACAGTACACGACATGTCATCTCTCCTGACGCTCATACACTAGACAACATGTCATCTCTCCTGAGGCTCATACAGTACACGACATGTCATCTCTCCTGACACTAATACAGTACACGACATGTCATCTCTCCTGACACCAATACGGTACACGACATGTCATCTCTCCTGACGCTCATACAGTGCACGACATGTCATCTCTCCTGACGCTCATACAGTGCACGACATGTCATCTCTCCTGACGCTCATACAGTGCACGACATGTCATCTCTCCTGACGCTCATACAGTGCATGACATGTCATCTCTCCTGACGCCAATACAGTACACGACATGTCATCTCTCCTGACGCTCATACAGTACACGACATGTCATCTCTCCTGACGCCAATACAGTACACGACATGTCATCTCTCCTGACGCTAATACAGTACACGACATGTCATCTCTCCTGACGCCAATACAGTACACAACATGTCATCTCTCCTGACGCCAATACAGTACACAACATGTCATCTCTCCTGACGCCAATACAGTACACGACATGTCATCTCTCCTGACGCCAATACAGTACACGACATGTCATCTCTCCTGACGCCAATACAGTACACGACATGTCATCTCTCCTGACGCTAATACAGTACACGACATGTCATCTCTCCTGACGCTCATACAGTACACGACATGTCATCTCTCCTGACGCTCATACAGTACACGACATGCCATCTCTCCTGACGCTAATACAGTACACATGTCATCTCTCCTGATGCTCATACAGTACACGACATGTCATCTCTCCTGACGCCAATACAGTACACGACATGTCATCTCTCCTGACGTCAATACAGTACACGACATGTCATCTCTCCTGCCGCCAATACAGTACACGACATGTCATCTCTTCTGCCGCCAATACAGTACACGACATGTCATCTCTCCTGACGCCAATACAGTACACGACATGTCATCTCTCCTGACGCCAATACAGTACACGACATGTCATCTCTCCTGACGCCAATAAAGTACACGACATGTCATCTCTCCTGACGCTAATACAGTACAAGACATGTCATCTCTACTGACGCCAATACAGTACACAACATGTCATCTCTCCTGACGCTCATACAGTACACGACATGTCATCTCTCCTGACGTCAATACAGTACACAACATGTCATCTCTCTTGATGCTCATACAGTACACGTCATCTCTCCTGACGCTAATACAGTACACGCATGTCATCTCTCCTGACGCTAATACAGTACACGACAATTCATCTCTCCTGACGCCAATACAGTACACAACATGTCATCTCTCTTGATGCTCATACAGTACACGACATGTCATCTCTCCTGACGCTAATACAGTACACGCATGTCATCTCTCCTGACGCTAATACAGTACACGACAATTCATCTCTCCTGACGCCAATACAGTACACGACATGTCATCTCTCCTGACGCTAATACAGTACACGACATGTCATCTCTCCTGACGTCAATACAGTACACAACATGTCATCTCTCTTGATGCTCATACAGTACACGACATGTCATCTCTCCTGACGCCAATACAGTACACGACATGTCATCTCTCCTGACGCTCATACAGTACACGACATGTCATCTCTCCTGACGCCAATACAGTACACGACATGTCATCTCTCCAGACGCTCATACAGTACACGACATGCCATCTCTCCTGACGCTAATACAGTACACGACATGTCATCTCTCCTGACGCTCATACAGTACACGACAAGTCATCTCTCCTGACACCAATACAGTACACGACATGTCAACTCTCCTGGGGCTAATACAGTACACGACATGTCATCTCTCCTGACGCCAATACAGTACACGACATGTCATCTCTCCTGACGCCAATACAGTACACGACATATCATCTCTCCTGACGCTAATACAGTACACGCATGTCATCTCTCCTGACGCTAATACAGTACACGACATGTCATCTCTCCTGACGCTAATACAGTACACGACATGTCATCTCTCCTGACGCTAATACAGTACACGACATGTCATCTCTCCTGACGCCAATACAGTACACGACATGTCATCTCTCCTGACGCCAATACAGTACACGACATGTCATCTCTCCTGACGCCAATACAGTACACGACATGTCATCTCTCCTGACGCCAATACAGTACACGACATGTCATCTCTCCTGACGCCAATACAGTACACGACATGTCATCTCTCCTGACGCCAATACAGTACACGACATGTCATCTCTCCTGACGCCAATACAGTACACGACATGTCATCTCTCCTGACGCCAATACAGTACACGACATGTCATCTCTCCTGACGCTAATACAGTACACGACATGTCATCTCTCCTGGGGCTAATACAGTACACGACAAGTCATCTCTCCTGATGCCAATACAGTACACAACATGTCATCTCTCTTGATGCTCATACAGTACATGACATGTCATCTCTCCTGACGCCAATACAGTACACGACATGTCATCTCTCCTGACGCTAATACAGTACACGCATGTCATCTCTCCTGACGCTAATACAGTACACGACATGTCATCTCTCCTGACGCTAATACAGTACACGACATGTCATCTCTCCTGACGCTAATACAGTACACGCATGTCATCTCTCCTGACGCTAATACAGTACACGACATGTCATCTCTCCTGACGCTAATACAGTACACGACATGTCATCTCTCCTGACGCTAATACAGTACACGACATGTCATCTCTCCTGACGCTAATACAGTACACGACATGTCATCTCTCCTGACGCTAATACAGTACACGACATGTCATCTCTCCTGACGCCAATACAGTACACGACATGTCATCTCTCCTGACGCCAATACAGTACACGACATGTCATCTCTCCTGACGCCAATACAGTACACGACATGTCATCTCTCTTGATGCTCATACAGTACACGACATGTCATCTCTCCTGATACTAATACAGTACACGACATGTCATCTCTCCTGACGCCAATACAGTACACATGTCATCTCTCTTGATGCTCATACAGTACACGACATGTCATCTCTCCTGGGGCTAATACAGTACACGACATGTCATCTCTCCTGACGCCAATACAGTACACGACATGTCATCTCTCCTGACGCCAATACAGTACACGACATGTCATCTCTCCTGACGCTAATACAGTACACGCATGTCATCTCTCCTGACGCTAATACAGTACACGACATGTCATCTCTCCTGACGCTAATACAGTACACGACATGTCATCTCTCCTGACGCCAATACAGTACACGACGTCATCTCTCCTGATGCTCATACACTAGACAATATGTCATCTCTCCTGAGGCTCATACAGTACACGACATGTCATCTCTCCTGACGCTAATACAGTACACGCATGTCATCTCTCCTGACGCTAATAAAGTACACGACATGTCATTTCTCCTGACGCTAATACAGTACACGACATGTCATCTCTCCTGACGCTAATACAGTACACGACATGTCATCTCTCCTGACGCCAATACAGTACACGATATGTCATCTCTCCTGACACCAATACAGTACACATGTCATCTCTCCTGACGCCAATACAGTACACGACATGTCATCTCTCCTGACGCCAATACAGTACACGACATGTCATCTCTCCTGACGCTCATACACTAGACAACATGTCATCTCTCCTGAGGCTCATACAGTACACGACATTTCATCTCTCCTGACACCAATACAGTACACGACATGTCATCTCTCCTGACGCTCATACAGTGCACGACATGTCATCTCTCCTGACGCTCATACAGTGCACGACATGTCATCTCTCCTGACGCTCATACAGTGCATGACATGTCATCTCTCCTGATACTAATACAGTACACGACATGTCATCTCTTCTGACGCTCATACAGTACACAACATGTCATCTCTCCTGACGCCAATACAGTACACGACATGTCATCTCTCCTGACGCTAATACAGTACACGACATGTCATCTCTCCTGACGCTAATACAGTACACGACATGTCATCTCTCCTGACGCTAATACAGTACACGACATGTCATCTCTCCTGACGCTCATACACTAGACAACATGTCATCTCTCCTGAGGCTCATACAGTACACGACATGTCATCTCTCCTGACACTAATACAGTACACGACATGTCATCTCTCCTGACACCAATACGGTACACGACATGTCATCTCTCCTGACGCTCATACAGTGCACGACATGTCATCTCTCCTGACGCTCATACAGTGCACGACATGTCATCTCTCCTGACGCTCATACAGTGCATGACATGTCATCTCTCCTGACGCCAATACAGTACACGACATGTCATCTCTCCTGACGCTCATACAGTACACGACATGTCATCTCTCCTGACGCCAATACAGTACACATGTCATCTCTCCTGACGCTAATACAGTACACATGTCATCTCTCCTGACGCCAATACAGTACACAACATGTCATCTCTCCTGACGCCAATACAGTACACAACATGTCATCTCTCCTGACGCCAATACAGTACACGACATGTCATCTCTCCTGACGCCAATACAGTACACGACATGTCATCTCTCCTGACGCCAATACAGTACACGACATGTCATCTCTCCTGACGCTAATACAGTACACGACATGTCATCTCTCCTGACGCTCATACAGTACACGACATGTCATCTCTCCTGACGCTCATACAGTACACGACATGCCATCTCTCCTGACGCTAATACAGTACACATGTCATCTCTCCTGATGCTCATACAGTACACGACATGTCATCTCTCCTGACGCCAATACAGTACACGACATGTCATCTCTCCTGACGTCAATACAGTACACGACATGTCATCTCTCCTGACGCCAATACAGTACACGACATGTCATCTCTCCTGCCGCCAATACAGTACACGACATGTCATCTTTCCTGACGCCAATACAGTACACGACATGTCATCTCTCCTGACGCCAATACAGTACACGACATGTCATCTCTCCTGACGCCAATACAGTACACGACATGTCATCTCTCCTGACGCCAATACAGTACACGACATGTCATCTCTCCTGACGCTAATACAGTACACGACATGTCATCTCTCCTGGGGCTAATACAGTACACGACAAGTCATCTCTCCTGATGCCAATACAGTACACAACATGTCATCTCTCTTGATGCTCATACAGTACATGACATGTCATCTCTCCTGACGCCAATACAGTACACGACATGTCATCTCTCCTGACGCTAATACAGTACACGCATGTCATCTCTCCTGACGCTAATACAGTACGCGACATGTCATCTCTCCTGACGCTAATACAGTACACGACATGTCATCTCTCCTGACGCTAATACAGTACACGCATGTCATCTCTCCTGACGCTAATACAGTACACGACATGTCATCTCTCCTGACGCTAATACAGTACACGACATGTCATCTCTCCTGACGCTAATACAGTACACGACATGTCATCTCTCCTGACGCTAATACAGTACACGACATGTCATCTCTCCTGACGCTAATACAGTACACGACATGTCATCTCTCCTGACGCCAATACAGTACACGACATGTCATCTCTCCTGACGCCAATACAGTACACGACATGTCATCTCTCCTGACGCCAATACAGTACACGACATGTCATCTCTCTTGATGCTCATACAGTACACGACATGTCATCTCTCCTGATACTAATACAGTACACGACATGTCATCTCTCCTGACGCCAATACAGTACACAACATGTCATCTCTCTTGATGCTCATACAGTACACGACATGTCATCTCTCCTGGGGCTAATACAGTACACGACATGTCATCTCTCCTGACGCCAATACAGTACACGACATGTCATCTCTCCTGACGCCAATACAGTACACGACATGTCATCTCTCCTGACGCTAATACAGTACACGCATGTCATCTCTCCTGACGCTAATACAGTACACGCATGTCATCTCTCCTGACGCTAATACAGTACACGACATGTCATCTCTCCTGACGCTAATACAGTACACGACATGTCATCTCTCCTGACGCCAATACAGTACACGACGTCATCTCTCCTGATGCTCATACACTAGACAATATGTCATCTCTCCTGAGGCTCATACAGTACACGACATGTCATCTCTCCTGACGCTAATACAGTACACGCATGTCATCTCTCCTGACGCTAATAAAGTACACGCCATGTCATTTCTCCTGACGCTAATACAGTACACGACATGTCATCTCTCCTGACGCTAATACAGTACACGACATGTCATCTCTCCTGACGCCAATACAGTACACGACATGTCATCTCTCCTGACACCAATACAGTACACAACATGTCATCTCTCCTGACGCCAATACAGTACACGACATGTCATCTCTCCTGACGCCAATACAGTACACGACATGTCATCTCTCCTGACGCTCATACACTAAACAACATGTCATCTCTCCTGAGGCTCATACAGTACACGACATTTCATCTCTCCTGACACCAATACAGTACACGACATGTCATCTCTCCTGACGCTCATACAGTGCACGACATGTCATCTCTCCTGACGCTCATACAGTGCACGACATGTCATCTCTCCTGACGCTCATACAGTGCATGACATGTCATCTCTCCTGATACTAATACAGTACACGACATGTCATCTCTTCTGACGCTCATACAGTACACAACATGTCATCTCTCCTGACGCCAATACAGTACACGACATGTCATCTCTCCTGACGCTAATACAGTACACGACATGTCATCTCTCCTGACGCTAATACAGTACACGACATGTCATCTCTCCTGACGCTAATACAGTACACGACATGTCATCTCTCCTGACGCTCATACACTAGACAACATGTCATCTCTCCTGAGGCTCATACAGTACACGACATGTCATCTCTCCTGAGGCTCATACAGTACACGACATGTCATCTCTCCTGACACCAATACGGTACACGACATGTCATCTCTCCTGACGCTCATACAGTGCACGACATGTCATCTCTCCTGAGGCTCATACAGTACACGACATGTCATCTCTCCTGACACCAATACGGTACACGACATGTCATCTCTCCTGACGCTCATACAGTGCACGACATGTCATCTCTCCTGACGCTCATACAGTGCACGACATGTCATCTCTCCTGACGCTCATACAGTGCACGACATGTCATCTCTCCTGACGCTCATACAGTGCATGACATGTCATCTCTCCTGACGCCAATACAGTACACGACATGTCATCTCTCCTGACGCTCATACAGTACACGACATGTCATCTCTCCTGACGCCAATACAGTACACGACATGTCATCTCTCCTGACGCTAATACAGTACACGACATGTCATCTCTCCTGACGCCAATACAGTACACAACATGTCATCTCTCCTGACGCCAATACAGTACACAACATGTCATCTCTCCTGACGCCAATACAGTACACGACATGTCATCTCTCCTGACGCCAATACAGTACACGACATGTCATCTCTCCTGACGCCAATACAGTACACGACATGTCATCTCTCCTGACGCTAATACAGTACACGACATGTCATCTCTCCTGACGCTCATACAGTACACGACATGTCATCTCTCCTGACGCTCATACAGTACACGACATGCCATCTCTCCTGACGCTAATACAGTACACATGTCATCTCTCCTGATGCTCATACAGTACACGACATGTCATCTCTCCTGACGCCAATACAGTACACGACATGTCATCTCTCCTGACGTCAATACAGTACACGACATGTCATCTCTCCTGCCGCCAATACAGTACACGACATGTCATCTCTTCTGCCGCCAATACAGTACACGACATGTCATCTCTCCTGACGCCAATACAGTACACGACATGTCATCTCTCCTGACGCCAATACAGTACACGACATGTCATCTCTCCTGACGCCAATAAAGTACACGACATGTCATCTCTCCTGACGCTAATACAGTACAAGACATGTCATCTCTACTGACGCCAATACAGTACACAACATGTCATCTCTCCTGACGCTCATACAGTACACGACATGTCATCTCTCCTGACGTCAATACAGTACACAACATGTCATCTCTCTTGATGCTCATACAGTACACGTCATCTCTCCTGACGCTAATACAGTACACGCATGTCATCTCTCCTGACGCTAATACAGTACACGACAATTCATCTCTCCTGACGCCAATACAGTACACAACATGTCATCTCTCTTGATGCTCATACAGTACACGACATGTCATCTCTCCTGACGCTAATACAGTACACGCATGTCATCTCTCCTGACGCTAATACAGTACACGACAATTCATCTCTCCTGACGCCAATACAGTACACGACATGTCATCTCTCCTGACGCTAATACAGTACACGACATGTCATCTCTCCTGACGTCAATACAGTACACAACATGTCATCTCTCTTGATGCTCATACAGTACACGACATGTCATCTCTCCTGACGCCAATACAGTACACGACATGTCATCTCTCCTGACGCTCATACAGTACACGACATGTCATCTCTCCTGACGCCAATACAGTACACGACATGTCATCTCTCCAGACGCTCATACAGTACACGACATGCCATCTCTCCTGACGCTAATACAGTACACGACATGTCATCTCTCCTGACGCTCATACAGTACACGACAAGTCATCTCTCCTGACACCAATACAGTACACGACATGTCAACTCTCCTGGGGCTAATACAGTACACGACATGTCATCTCTCCTGACGCCAATACAGTACACGACATGTCATCTCTCCTGACGCCAATACAGTACACGACATATCATCTCTCCTGACGCTAATACAGTACACGCATGTCATCTCTCCTGACGCTAATACAGTACACGACATGTCATCTCTCCTGACGCTAATACAGTACACGACATGTCATCTCTCCTGACGCTAATACAGTACACGACATGTCATCTCTCCTGACGCCAATACAGTACACGACATGTCATCTCTCCTGACGCCAATACAGTACACGACATGTCATCTCTCCTGACGCCAATACAGTACACGACATGTCATCTCTCCTGACGCCAATACAGTACACGACATGTCATCTCTCCTGACGCCAATACAGTACACGACATGTCATCTCTCCTGACGCCAATACAGTACACGACATGTCATCTCTCCTGACGCCAATACAGTACACGACATGTCATCTCTCCTGACGCTAATACAGTACACGACATGTCATCTCTCCTGGGGCTAATACAGTACACGACAAGTCATCTCTCCTGATGCCAATACAGTACACAACATGTCATCTCTCTTGATGCTCATACAGTACATGACATGTCATCTCTCCTGACGCCAATACAGTACACGACATGTCATCTCTCCTGACGCTAATACAGTACACGCATGTCATCTCTCCTGACGCTAATACAGTACACGACATGTCATCTCTCCTGACGCTAATACAGTACACGACATGTCATCTCTCCTGACGCTAATACAGTACACGCATGTCATCTCTCCTGACGCTAATACAGTACACGACATGTCATCTCTCCTGACGCTAATACAGTACACGACATGTCATCTCTCCTGACGCTAATACAGTACACGACATGTCATCTCTCCTGACGCTAATACAGTACACGACATGTCATCTCTCCTGACGCTAATACAGTACACGACATGTCATCTCTCCTGACGCCAATACAGTACACGACATGTCATCTCTCCTGACGCCAATACAGTACACGACATGTCATCTCTCTTGATGCTCATACAGTACACGACATGTCATCTCTCCTGATACTAATACAGTACACGACATGTCATCTCTCCTGACGCCAATACAGTACACATGTCATCTCTCTTGATGCTCATACAGTACACGACATGTCATCTCTCCTGGGGCTAATACAGTACACGACATGTCATCTCTCCTGACGCCAATACAGTACACGACATGTCATCTCTCCTGACGCCAATACAGTACACGACATGTCATCTCTCCTGACGCTAATACAGTACACGCATGTCATCTCTCCTGACGCTAATACAGTACACGACATGTCATCTCTCCTGACGCTAATACAGTACACGACATGTCATCTCTCCTGACGCCAATACAGTACACGACGTCATCTCTCCTGATGCTCATACACTAGACAATATGTCATCTCTCCTGAGGCTCATACAGTACACGACATGTCATCTCTCCTGACGCTAATACAGTACACGCATGTCATCTCTCCTGACGCTAATAAAGTACACGACATGTCATTTCTCCTGACGCTAATACAGTACACGACATGTCATCTCTCCTGACGCTAATACAGTACACGACATGTCATCTCTCCTGACGCCAATACAGTACACGACATGTCATCTCTCCTGACACCAATACAGTACACAACATGTCATCTCTCCTGACGCCAATACAGTACACGACATGTCATCTCTCCTGACGCCAATACAGTACACGACATGTCATCTCTCCTGACGCTCATACACTAGACAACATGTCATCTCTCCTGAGGCTCATACAGTACACGACATTTCATCTCTCCTGACACCAATACAGTACACGACATGTCATCTCTCCTGACGCTCATACAGTGCACGACATGTCATCTCTCCTGACGCTCATACAGTGCACGACATGTCATCTCTCCTGACGCTCATACAGTGCATGACATGTCATCTCTCCTGATACTAATACAGTACACGACATGTCATCTCTTCTGACGCTCATACAGTACACAACATGTCATCTCTCCTGACGCCAATACAGTACACGACATGTCATCTCTCCTGACGCTAATACAGTACACGACATGTCATCTCTCCTGACGCTAATACAGTACACGACATGTCATCTCTCCTGACGCTAATACAGTACACGACATGTCATCTCTCCTGACGCTCATACACTAGACAACATGTCATCTCTCCTGAGGCTCATACAGTACACGACATGTCATCTCTCCTGACACTAATACAGTACACGACATGTCATCTCTCCTGACACCAATACGGTACACGACATGTCATCTCTCCTGACGCTCATACAGTGCACGACATGTCATCTCTCCTGACGCTCATACAGTGCACGACATGTCATCTCTCCTGACGCTCATACAGTGCATGACATGTCATCTCTCCTGACGCCAATACAGTACACGACATGTCATCTCTCCTGACGCTCATACAGTACACGACATGTCATCTCTCCTGACGCCAATACAGTACACATGTCATCTCTCCTGACGCTAATACAGTACACATGTCATCTCTCCTGACGCCAATACAGTACACAACATGTCATCTCTCCTGACGCCAATACAGTACACAACATGTCATCTCTCCTGACGCCAATACAGTACACAACATGTCATCT
This sequence comes from Leptodactylus fuscus, assembly GCF_031893055.1. Taxonomy (NCBI): domain Eukaryota; kingdom Metazoa; phylum Chordata; class Amphibia; order Anura; family Leptodactylidae; genus Leptodactylus; species Leptodactylus fuscus. The sequence continues at coordinate 48,815,405 of NC_134271.1, read as the reverse complement.
CTCCTGACGCCAATACAGTACACGACATGTCATCTCTCCTGACGCCAATACAGTACACGACATGTCATCTCTCCTGACGCCAATACAGTACACGACATGTCATCTCTCCTGACGCTAATACAGTACACGACATGTCATCTCTCCTGACGCTCATACAGTACACGACATGTCATCTCTCCTGACGCTCATACAGTACACGACATGCCATCTCTCCTGACGCTAATACAGTACACATGTCATCTCTCCTGATGCTCATACAGTACACGACATGTCATCTCTCCTGACGCCAATACAGTACACGACATGTCATCTCTCCTGACGTCAATACAGTACACGACATGTCATCTCTCCTGACGCCAATACAGTACACGACATGTCATCTCTCCTGCCGCCAATACAGTACACGACATGTCATCTCTCCTGACGCCAATACAGTACACGACATGTCATCTCTCCTGACGCCAATACAGTACACGACATGTCATCTCTCCTGACGCCAATACAGTACACGACATGTCATCTCTCCTGACGCCAATACAGTACACGACATGTCATCTCTCCTGACGCTAATACAGTACACGACATGTCATCTCTCCTGGGGCTAATACAGTACACGACAAGTCATCTCTCCTGATGCCAATACAGTACACAACATGTCATCTCCCTTGATGCTCATACAGTACATGACATGTCATCTCTCCTGACGCCAATACAGTACACGACATGTCATCTCTCCTGACGCTAATACAGTACACGCATGTCATCTCTCCTGACGCTAATACAGTACGCGACATGTCATCTCTCCTGACGCTAATACAGTACACGACATGTCATCTCTCCTGACGCTAATACAGTACACGCATGTCATCTCTCCTGACGCTAATACAGTACACGACATGTCATCTCTCCTGACGCTAATACAGTACACGACATGTCATCTCTCCTGACGCTAATACAGTACACGACATGTCATCTCTCCTGACGCTAATACAGTACACGACATGTCATCTCTCCTGACGCTAATACAGTACACGACATGTCATCTCTCCTGACGCCAATACAGTACACGACATGTCATCTCTCCTGACGCCAATACAGTACACGACATGTCATCTCTCCTGACGCCAATACAGTACACGACATGTCATCTCTCTTGATGCTCATACAGTACACGACATGTCATCTCTCCTGATACTAATACAGTACACGACATGTCATCTCTCCTGACGCCAATACAGTACACAACATGTCATCTCTCTTGATGCTCATACAGTACACGACATGTCATCTCTCCTGGGGCTAATACAGTACACGACATTTCATCTCTCCTGACGCCAATACAGTACACGACATGTCATCTCTCCTGACGCCAATACAGTACACGACATGTCATCTCTCCTGACGCTAATACAGTACACGCATGTCATCTCTCCTGACGCTAATACAGTACACGACATGTCATCTCTCCTGACGCTAATACAGTACACGACATGTCATCTCTCCTGACGCCAATACAGTACACGACGTCATCTCTCCTGATGCTCATACACTAGACAATATGTCATCTCTCCTGAGGCTCATACAGTACACGACATGTCATCTCTCCTGACGCTAATACAGTACACGCATGTCATCTCTCCTGACGCTAATAAAGTACACGACATGTCATTTCTCCTGACGCTAATACAGTACACGACATGTCATCTCTCCTGACGCTAATACAGTACACGACATGTCATCTCTCCTGACGCCAATACAGTACACGACATGTCATCTCTCCTGACACCAATACAGTACACAACATGTCATCTCTCCTGACGCCAATACAGTACACGACATGTCATCTCTCCTGACGCCAATACAGTACACGACATGTCATCTCTCCTGACGCTCATACACTAAACAACATGTCATCTCTCCTGAGGCTCATACAGTACACGACATTTCATCTCTCCTGACACCAATACAGTACACGACATGTCATCTCTCCTGACGCTCATACAGTGCACGACATGTCATCTCTCCTGACGCTCATACAGTGCACGACATGTCATCTCTCCTGACGCTCATACAGTGCATGACATGTCATCTCTCCTGATACTAATACAGTACACGACATGTCATCTCTTCTGACGCTCATACAGTACACAACATGTCATCTCTCCTGACGCCAATACAGTACACGACATGTCATCTCTCCTGACGCTAATACAGTACACGACATGTCATCTCTCCTGACGCTAATACAGTACACGACATGTCATCTCTCCTGACGCTAATACAGTACACGACATGTCATCTCTCCTGACGCTCATACACTAGACAACATGTCATCTCTCCTGAGGCTCATACAGTACACGACATGTCATCTCTCCTGACACTAATACAGTACACGACATGTCATCTCTCCTGACACCAATACGGTACACGACATGTCATCTCTCCTGACGCTCATACAGTGCACGACATGTCATCTCTCCTGACGCTCATACAGTGCACGACATGTCATCTCTCCTGACGCTCATACAGTGCACGACATGTCATCTCTCCTGACGCTCATACAGTGCATGACATGTCATCTCTCCTGACGCCAATACAGTACACGACATGTCATCTCTCCTGACGCTCATACAGTACACGACATGTCATCTCTCCTGACGCCAATACAGTACACGACATGTCATCTCTCCTGACGCTAATACAGTACACGACATGTCATCTCTCCTGACGCCAATACAGTACACAACATGTCATCTCTCCTGACGCCAATACAGTACACAACATGTCATCTCTCCTGACGCCAATACAGTACACGACATGTCATCTCTCCTGACGCCAATACAGTACACGACATGTCATCTCTCCTGACGCCAATACAGTACACGACATGTCATCTCTCCTGACGCTAATACAGTACACGACATGTCATCTCTCCTGACGCTCATACAGTACACGACATGTCATCTCTCCTGACGCTCATACAGTACACGACATGCCATCTCTCCTGACGCTAATACAGTACACATGTCATCTCTCCTGATGCTCATACAGTACACGACATGTCATCTCTCCTGACGCCAATACAGTACACGACATGTCATCTCTCCTGACGTCAATACAGTACACGACATGTCATCTCTCCTGCCGCCAATACAGTACACGACATGTCATCTCTTCTGCCGCCAATACAGTACACGACATGTCATCTCTCCTGACGCCAATACAGTACACGACATGTCATCTCTCCTGACGCCAATACAGTACACGACATGTCATCTCTCCTGACGCCAATAAAGTACACGACATGTCATCTCTCCTGACGCTAATACAGTACAAGACATGTCATCTCTACTGACGCCAATACAGTACACAACATGTCATCTCTCCTGACGCTCATACAGTACACGACATGTCATCTCTCCTGACGTCAATACAGTACACAACATGTCATCTCTCTTGATGCTCATACAGTACACGTCATCTCTCCTGACGCTAATACAGTACACGCATGTCATCTCTCCTGACGCTAATACAGTACACGACAATTCATCTCTCCTGACGCCAATACAGTACACAACATGTCATCTCTCTTGATGCTCATACAGTACACGACATGTCATCTCTCCTGACGCTAATACAGTACACGCATGTCATCTCTCCTGACGCTAATACAGTACACGACAATTCATCTCTCCTGACGCCAATACAGTACACGACATGTCATCTCTCCTGACGCTAATACAGTACACGACATGTCATCTCTCCTGACGTCAATACAGTACACAACATGTCATCTCTCTTGATGCTCATACAGTACACGACATGTCATCTCTCCTGACGCCAATACAGTACACGACATGTCATCTCTCCTGACGCTCATACAGTACACGACATGTCATCTCTCCTGACGCCAATACAGTACACGACATGTCATCTCTCCAGACGCTCATACAGTACACGACATGCCATCTCTCCTGACGCTAATACAGTACACGACATGTCATCTCTCCTGACGCTCATACAGTACACGACAAGTCATCTCTCCTGACACCAATACAGTACACGACATGTCAACTCTCCTGGGGCTAATACAGTACACGACATGTCATCTCTCCTGACGCCAATACAGTACACGACATGTCATCTCTCCTGACGCCAATACAGTACACGACATATCATCTCTCCTGACGCTAATACAGTACACGCATGTCATCTCTCCTGACGCTAATACAGTACACGACATGTCATCTCTCCTGACGCTAATACAGTACACGACATGTCATCTCTCCTGACGCTAATACAGTACACGACATGTCATCTCTCCTGACGCTCATACAGTACACGACATGTCATCTCTCCTGACGCCAATACAGTACACGACATGCCATCTCTCCTGACGCTCATAAAGTACACGACATGCCATCTCTCCTGACGCTAATACAGTACACGACATGTCATCTCTCATGACGCTCATACAGTACACGACATGTCATCTCTCCTGACACCAATACAGTACACGACATGTCATCTCTCCTGACGCTAATACAGTACACGCATGTCATCTCTCCTGACGCCAATACAGTACACGACATGTCATCTCTCCTGACGCCAATACAGTACACGACATGTCATCTCTCCTGACGCCAATACAGTACACGACATGTCATCTCTCCTGACTCCAATACAGTACACGACATGTCATCTCTCCTGACGCCAATACAGTACACGACATGTCATCTCTCCTGACGCCCATACACTAGACAACATGTCATCTCTCCTGAGGCTCATACAGTACACGACATGTCATCTCTCCTGACGCTAATACAGTACACGCATGTCATCTCTCCTGACGCTAATACAGTACACGACATGTCATCTCTCCTGACGCTAATACAGTACACGACATGTCATCTCTCCTGACGCTAATACAGTACACGACATGTCATCTCTCCTGACGCCAATACAGTACACGACATGTCATCTCTCCTGACGCCAATACAGTACACAACATGTCATCTCTCTTGATGCTCATACAGTACACGACATGTCATCTCTCCTGGGGCTAATACAGTACACGACATGTCATCTCTCCTGACGCTCATACACTAGACAACATGTCATCTCTCCTGAGGCTCATACAGTACACGACATGTCATCTCCCCTGACGCTCATACAGTACACGACAGGTCATCACTCCTGACGCTAATACAGTAAACGACGTCATCTCGCCTGACGCCAATGGAGTACACGACATGTCATCTCTCCTGACGCTAATACAGTACACGACATGTCATCTCTCCTGACACTCATACAGTACACGACATGTCATCTCTCCTGACGCTCATACAGTACACGACATATCATCTCTCCTGACGCCAATACAGTACACGACATGTCATCTCTCCTGACGCCAATACAGTACACGCATGTCATCTCTCCTGACGCTAATACAGTACACGACATGTCATCTCTCCTGACGCTAATACAGTAAACGACATGTCATCTCTCCTGATGCTAATACAGTGCACGACATGTCATCTCTCCTGACGCCAATACAGTACACGACATGTCATCTCTCCTGGGGCTAATACAGTACACGACATGTCATCTCTCCTGACGCCAATACAGTACACGACATGTCATCTCTCCTGACGCAAACACAGTACACGACATGTCATCTCTCCTGACGCTAATACAGTACACGCATGTCATCTCTCCTGACGCCAGTACAGTACACGACATGTCATCTCTCCTGACGCTCATACACTAGACAACATGTCATCTCTCCTGAGGCTCATACAGTACACGACATGTCATCTCTCCTGACACTAATACAGTACACGACATGTCATCTCTCCTGACACCAATACAGTACACGACACGTCATCTCTCCTGACGCTCATACAGTACACGACATGTCATCTCTCCTGACGCTCATACAGTGCACGACATGTCATCTCTCCTGACGCTCATACAGTGCATGACATGTCATCTCTCCTGATACTAATACAGTACACGACATGTCATCTCTTCTGACGCTCATACAGTACACATGTCATCTCTCCTGACGCCAATACAGTACACGACATGTCATCTCTCCTGACGCTAATACAGTACACGCATGTCATCTCTCCTGACGCTAATACAGTACACGACATGTCATCTCTCCTGACGCTAATACAGTACACGACATGTCATCTCTCCTGACACTAATACAGTACACGACATGTCATCTCTCCTGACGCTCATACACTAGACAACATGTCATCTCTCCTGAGGCTCATACAGTACACGACATGTCATCTCTCCTGACACTAATACAGTACACGACATGTCATCTCTCCTGACACCAATACAGTACACGACATGTCATCTCTCCTGACGCTCATACCGTGCACGACATGTCATCTCTCCTGACGCTCATACAGTGCACGACATGTCATCTCTCCTGACGCTCATACAGTGCACGACATGTCATCTCTCCTGACGCTCATACAGTGCATGACATGTCATCTCTCCTGATACTAATACAGTACACGACATGTCATCTCTCCTGACACTAATACAGTACACGACATGTCATCTCTCCTGACGCTCATACACTAGACAACATGTCATCTCTCCTGAGGCTCATACAGTACACGACATGTCATCTCTCCTGACACTAATACAGTACACGACATGTCATCTCTCCTGACACCAATACAGTACACGACATGTCATCTCTCCTGACGCTCATACCGTGCACGACATGTCATCTCTCCTGACGCTCATACAGTGCACGACATGTCATCTCTCCTGACGCTCATACAGTGCACGACATGTCATCTCTCCTGACGCTCATACAGTGCATGACATGTCATCTCTCCTGATACTAATACAGTACACGACATGTCATCTCTTCTGACGCTCATACAGTACACGTCATCTCTCCTGACGCCAATTAAGTACACGACATGTCATCTCTCCTGACGCTAATACAGTACACGACATGTCATCTCTCCTGACGCTCATACAGTACACGACATGTCATCTCTCCTGACGCCAATACAGTACACGACATGTCATCTCTCCTGACGCCAATACAGTACACGACATGTCATCTCTCCTGACGATGATACAGTAAACGACATGTCATCTCTCCTGACACTAATACAGTACACGACATGTCATCTCTCCTGACACCAATACAGTACACGACATGTCATCTCTCCTGACGCTCATACAGTACACGACATGCCATCTCTCCTGACGCTAATACAGTACACGACATGTCATCTCTCCTGACGCTCATACAGTACACGACATGCCATCTCTCCTGACGCTAATACAGTACACAACATGTCATCTCTCCTGACGCTCATACAGTACACATGTCATCTCTCCTGACGCTCATACAGTACACGACATGTCATCTCTCCTGACGCTCATACAGTACACGACATGCCATCTCTCCTGACGCTCATACAGTACACGACATGTCATCTCTCCTGACGCTAATACAGTACACGACATGTCATCTCTCCTGACGCCAATACAGTACACGACATGTCATCTCTCCTGACGCTCATACACTAGACAACATGTCATCTCTCCTGAGGCTCATACAGTACACGACATGTCATCTCTCCTGACACTAATACAGTACACGACATGTCATCTCTCCTGACGCTCATACAGTGCACGACATGTCATCTCTCCTGACGCTCATACAGTGCACGACATGTCATCTCTCCTGACGCTCATACAGTGCACGACATGTCATCTCTCCTGACGCTCATATAGTGCATGACATGTCATCTCTCCTGACGCTCATACAGTGCATGACATGTCATCTCTCCTGATACTAATACAGTACACGACATGTCATCTCTTCTGACGCTCATACAGTACACGACATGTCATCTCTCCTGACGCCAATACAGTACACGACATGTCATCTCTCCTGACGCCAATACAGTACACAACATGTCATCTCTCCTGACGCCAATACAGTACACAACATGTCATCTCTCCTGACGCCTATACAGTACACATGTCATCTCTCCTGACGCTCATACAGTACACGACATGTCATCTGTCCTGACGCTCATACAGTACACGACATGTCATCTCTCCTGACGCTAATACAGTACACGACATGTCATCTCTCCTGACGCTCATACACTAGACAACATGTCATCTCTCCTAAGGCTCACACAGTACACGACATGTCATCTCTCCTGACACTAATACAGTACACGACATGTCATCTCTCCTGACACCAATACAGTACACGACATGTCATCTCTCCTGACGCTCATACAGTGCACGACATGTCATCTCTCCTGACGCTCATACAGTGCACGACATGTCATCTCTCCGGACGCTCATACAGTGCATGACATGTCATCTCTCCTGACGCTCATACATTGCATGACATGTCATCTCTCCTGATACTAATACAGTACACGACATGTCATCTCTTCTGACGCTCATACAGTACACAACGTCATCTCTCCTGACGCCAATACAGTACACGACATGTCATCTCTCCTGACGCCAATACAGTACACGCATGTCATCTCTCCTGACGCTAAAACAGTACACGCATGTCATCTCTCCTGACGCTAATACAGTACACGACATGTCATCTCTCCTGACGCTCATACAGTACACGACATGTCATCTCTCCTGACGATGATACAGTAAACGACATGTCATCTCTCCTGACACTAATACAGTACACGACATGTCATCTCTCCTGACACCAATACAGTACACGACATGTCATCTCTCCTGACGCTAATACAGTACACGACATGTCATCTCTCCTGACGCCAATACAGTACACGACATGTCATCTCTCCTTACGCTAATACAGTACACAACATGTCATCTCTCTTGATGCTCATACAGTACACATGTCATCTCTCCTGACGCTAATACAGTACACGACATGTCATCTCTCTTGATGCTCATACAGTACACGACATGTCATCTCTCCTGGGGCTAATACAGTACACGACATGTCATCTCCCCTGACGCTCATACAGTACACGACATGTCATCTCTCCTGACGCTCATACACTAGACAACATGTCATCTCTCCTGAGGCTCATACAGTACACGACATGTCATCTCCCCTGACGCTCATACAGTACACGACATGTCATCTCTCCTGACGCTAATACAGTACACGACATGTCATCTCTCCTGACGCTAATACAGTACACGACATGCCATCTCTCCTGACGCTCATACAGTGCACGACATGTCATCTCTCCTGACGCTCATACAGTGCACGACATGTCATCTCTCCTGACGCCAATACAGTACACGACATGTCATCTCTCCTGACGCCAATACAGTACACGACATGTCATCTCTCCTGACGCTCATACAGTACACGACATGTCATCTCTCCTGACGCTCATACAGTGCACGACATGTCATCTCTCCTGACGCTGATACAGTACACGACATGTCATCTCTCCTGACGCTCATACAGTACACGACATGTCATCTCTCCTGACGCTCATACAGTACACGACATGCCATCTCTCCTGACGCTCATACAGTACACGACATGTCATCTCTCCTGACGCCGATACAGTACACATGTCATCTCTCCTGACGCTCATACAGTAAACAACATGTCATCTCTCCTGACGCTCATACAGTACACAACATGTCATCTCTCCTGACGCTAATACAGTACACGACATGTCATCTCTCCTGACGCTGATACAGTGCACGACATGTCATCTCTCCTGACGCTCATACAGTACACGACATGTCATCTCTCCTGACGCTCATACAGTACACGACATGCCATCTCTCCTGACGCTCATACAGTACACGACATGTCATCTCTCCTGACGCTCATACAGTACACGACATGTCATCTCTCCTGACGCTCATACAGTACACGACATGTCATCTCTCCTGACGCCAATACAGTACACGACATGTCATCTCTCCTGACGCTAATACAGTACACGCATGTCATCTCTCCTGACGCCAATACAGTACACGACATGTCATCTCTCCTGACGCTAATACAGTACACGCATGTCATCTCTCCTGACGCCAATACAGTACACGACATGTCATCTCTCCTGACGCTCATACAGTACACGACATGCCATCTCTCCTGACACTCATACAGTACACGACATGCCATCTCTCCTGACACTCATACAGTACACGACATGCCATCTCTCCTGACGCTCATACAGTACATGCCATCTCTCCTGACGCTCATACAGTACACAACATGTCATCTCTCCTGACGCTCATACAGTACACGACATGTCATCTCTCCTGACGCTCATACAGTACACAACATGTCATCTCTCCTGACGCTCATACAGTACACGACATGCCATCTCTCCTGACGCTCATACAGTGCACGACATGTCATCTCTCCTGATACTAATAAAGTAGACATGACTTCTCGTCTCTCCTGATACTTATACAATACATGACTTCTCATCCCACCAGTCCATCACATACAGTTCCCCAGTATCACACATACACATATACGTTCATATATACATTACCCAGCCCTCCAGTCACTGCTCTTGTCCAGATAAAAAACAAATTAAACACTCCCGCTCCGCGCTGTCGTAATCACGCGAGATCTCACACAGGAAACAGAACCGTTGCATTGTGGGAAACGTAGTCAACTCAGCGCAGGCCTCTCGGTGTCCCGGAAGTGAGAGGTTTCATGGGATATGTAGTTTCCGCCGTCCGCTTTCCGTGCCCAGCATCTCTTATGTTTGCGAGTTACAGTTACTTGCAGTGATGCCAGGCTTCACCTGCTGCGTCCCGGGATGCTACAGCAATTCTCATCGGGACAAAGGGCTGCACTTCTACACATTCCCCAAAGATCCTGAGCTGAGACACTTGTGGCTGAAGAACGTGTCGCGGGCTGGAGTCACCGGCTGCTTCAATACTTTCCAGCCCACCAACGGGCACCGAGTGTGTAGCCTTCACTTCCACGGGGGGCGCAAGTCTTACAGCATCAAGGTGCCCACCATATTTCCCCTCAGGGGGGTAAACGAGAGAAAAACCCGCAGGGGCAATGCTGGGGACAGGTCCAAAAAGAGGCATCACCAGCCCAGCTACGCGACTGGCTCCACCACTGTGCTGGTAACGGCGCTGCCAGGGCAGGAGCAGGAGGTGCTGGAGCTGACAGCAGGAGGGGCAGAGATGATGCTGCTTGGTGCCACACATGGCATGGGGGCAGACATGAGCAGTGTGGAGGCTTCTGCTGCAGCCATAGGCAGGAGCTTGGGGGCAGCCTCAGGAGAAGCCATCACTTCAGAGACAAACCCCGTGAACCTGACCGTGAAGCTGGACTCAGCAGGAGGGAGCAGTCACTTCTCTCCTACCTCTTCTCACCAGCAGCTCCAAGTGGTTGTAGTAGGAGAAGACACCTATCCCATCCCTGAGTACTACCCATCCCCTCACTTCTCTGACCACTCCTATTCCATGTCTTCAGGAACCACCACAGAAGAACTGCTGAGGAAGCTCAATGAGCAGAGGGATATTATAGCTCTAATGGAGGTGAAAATGAAGGAGATGAAGTCCAGCATTAGACACTTAAGACTCACAGAGGTTAAACTGAGAGAGGAGATCCGTCAGAAAGATAAAGTCTTGTCTATGAACACTGCCAAGAAAAAAATGGAAGGCAACTCCTAAGAGGACCGTGTCGACCATTTTTCTTAAAGGGTCATTATACCTAAAACTTCTATAAATGTAAGGTGGCCCCATCCTGTGGCACTTTTATAGCTACAAGAAGGAACCGTAAGATGTCGGAATGTAAACTTATCTACCAGACTGTAACATTTTTTGGCTCTAGATGGTTCTTTGCGGTAGATGTTTCTGTGACAAAATGTGCAGCAAATTCCTTCATGGTACAAATGTTAAGTCAGATGTATTTAGTTGTTACATTTTTAACTCTTGCATGTGTATTGTGTTATGTAAACAGGATGACTCTTGGAATTTTAGGTTTGGTTTTCCTTAGACCTGTAGTGAAAGGACACTTAAGACGTTTTAAAAAACCACTGAGACACCTTGTAATGCTCTCATTCAGACAAAAAAAAAAATCAATATTGTTTTGCAATGTTGTGGTGTTTTTTTTAAGACCCAAAAATATTGTCAAGAGTTGGTCTCAAAGTGTTCTTCAGTAGATCCTGAACATGCTGATATTGACATCTGCAAAAGACATGAAAGGCCAGACCGACCCATCGTTGGATCGCTTATTTTAACGTTACCGTTACCATCTCTCAAAATGGTTTCTATCCTATGGAAAGGGGCTATGGACCAATACAGTATATTATGGTATATGGAGACATTGGCAAGACTGGTCACGTAATCAACATCATCATCATCATTGTAATTTTTTATTATAATAAAACTTTATTTTGACTGTATAATTTGAACACTGGGTGTAAGAAGAGTCTTGTACGTGACAAGTTGTTAATTTTGTGATATTAGTGTATGTTTATGTATTGGGGAAGTTGGGACTAATTCTTTATAGGTAACAGAACAGTGTGCTAGGGGTTATATGTCAGTGCACGGAGGACCAGATTTACAAAGGGTAAGGATATCTGGCAATTATGGCCCATTCCACAATCAAAGATTTCCAGATCATCTTGCAATTCTTTCACTCATGTTACTGCATTCACTCTCTGTAGGACTGATGAAGAGGGCCAGATACATTGCTCAGTCATCCTTGTCTGTCTCATGGTTTTTGAATAATAGCACATGCTTGACCTATGGGACTCCCAAGTGGTCAGTCACTTTCCTGCAATTCTGAGAATAGTTGATAAGTTTTTGGGGGACAACCCTTTTAATGCTTAACCACTGAAGCATGAAATGTTCCATATATACATATAAAACTATTATTTATAATCTTTCCCCATTATAATAGTCCTCTTCTAGATAATAGCTCCCACTCTAAAAATAATACACCCTTATAAATAATGCATCCCAGGTCATAAATAAGTGCCCCCTCAGCAGTAATTGCGCAGGTGACATAATTATTTATCTCTTATGCTTATATAGCGCCATCATATTCCGCAGCGCTTTACAAAAATTGACAATCAGTGTCTCATATAGAGCTCACAATCTCCATTCCTTACCAGTATGTCTTTGGAGTGGGGGAGGAAACCCACGCAAACTCTTTGCAGATGTTGTCCTTGGCAGGATTAGAACCCAGGACTCCAGCACTGCAAGGCTGCAGTGCTAACCACCGATGTAGTGATGTCATCACCTGTGCTGGGACGTCCTGCTCATAACAGAGCTAGAACATTATCGCTCCCTGCTCTGCCATAGACTTTAGCTGTATCAGCATGCATAGCAGGCCTAAACAGTTGTAAGTGAAGCTCTCCTGGGCAGAAAGTCTGTTGCTCAGGACCCCTTAAACCATAGAGCCCGGTGCAAGTGCAACATTTGCCCATACACACAGATCTGCTACCTTCATGTTCTCCATCAAACACAGAACGGCTACATTCACATTTCCTTCACCACAAACTCAGCCCTGCTACATCGATTTTCTTCCTCTATAAGCTCACCTACATACACATTTGCCCCCACACATTGAGCACTGCCGCCTCCATGTTCTTCCCCCTACATGCAGCCATGTATAGTTTCCACCTATGGAGCTCTTGTACATGCTCTGCCCCTCCATGATGCCCCTGCATCTTCAAAGATCCTTTTGCAGGTTTACAAAATACTTTCAATTAGTATTGCTGGCATCATGCAGACCTGCAGTGTGTAAGAAACTTCTCAACTTGGCTCACAAACCCCAGTTACTGTATATTTACTCAAACAAAATATCCTGCTGTATACATGTCATGCAGGGGCCAGGCACCTCAAGATAAGAGATAGAACTAGTCTGTATTACACGATTTAAACTAGGAATATTGAGGAAAGTAGGCATATGAGATATGAAAAGTGTCTGTATCATATTACAATAATTCCATCCACTATATATAATCCTGCTCAAATAAAAGGCATTTCTTTCCACTTCTATATTACCCAGGGTTTCAATTCACGCTGAGAGGTGTGCTCTACAAAGAGCATACTGTGGAGTACTCTGGGACCGTTAAAATACACAGTTGTGTATATGAGGCCATAGAAATTAATGGGTCAGTATGGTAGCCATAAAAAATACAGCTAGCACCCTGACATGAGGCTATATTCCCCTCTCTACACAATAACCTCTGCTTGGGTCACAAGACATGCCCAGAAAATTGTCCAAGTGAATGGGATCTGCTCTAGACCATGGTGTCTATGACTCATGGTCCTTCTATTGGAAACAGGAAGTCTCAGAGTGTTTTAGGCTTAGTGTTAAAAGTTGGAATTGCAATATTTTTTGTATTTTTTTTTATAGCTATTAACTTGGAAAATTAAAAACAATGTCACCAAAATATTTAAAAAAAAACTATATTTAACATAAAAATGTAACTTAAATAATGCATCATTTCCTGGCAACACATTCCATTTAACACTTTCCCAACATTTGGCATAATAATGCAGCAGATGTCGGGTATATAAATATGTTCCTGGGTGGCTGCCATAGCTGCTCAGTGTCCTGTAATAGAACCATAGCAATTTTGCATTGTATTGGAGCCCAGCTACCTGGGGTTCATGATCCCTTAGGGGTATAAAAATAACTGTAATAAAAAAAAATACATACATACACACACGGACAAAATTGTTGGTACCCCTTGTTTAATGAAAGAAAAACCCACAATGGTCACAGAAATAACTTGAATCTGACAAAAGTAATGATAAATAAACATTCTATAAAAATGAACAAATGGAAGTCAGACATTGCTTTTCACTAGAGATGAGCGAACAGTGTTCTATCGAACTCATGTTCGATCGGATATTAGGCTGTTCGGCATGTTCGAATCAAATCGAACACCGCGTGGTAAAGTGCGCCATTACTCGATTCCCCTCCCACCTTCCCTGGTGCCTTTTTTGCTCCAATAACAGCGCAGGGTAGGTGGGACAGGAACTACGACACCGGTGATGTTGAAAAAAGTAGGCAAAACCCATTGGCTGCCGAAAACATGTGACCTCTAATTTAAAAGAACAGCGACGCCCAGGTTCGCGTCATTCTAAGCTTGCAATTCACCGAGGACGGAGGTTTCCGTCCAGTTAGCTAGGGGTTAGATTCTGGGTAGGCAGGGACAGGCTAGGATAGGAAGGAGAAGACAACCAACAGCTCTTATAAGAGCTAAATTCCAGGGAGAAGCTTGTCAGTGTAACGTGGCACTGACAGGCTCAATCGCCGCAACCCAGCTTTCCGCGGATCCTGAATGGAATACACTGTCAGTGTATTCCCGTATACCCGATATATACCCCCGATACCCGTTCCAACGGTGTGCCCCCCACCTTCACCCCAGAAATACCCTGCAAGTCCCCTAGCAATAGAATTGGGGCTATATACACCCACTATTTTTGCTACTGCCATATAGTGCCATTGTCTCACTGGGAATTCAAAGAATATATTGGGGTTACATATCACTTCAATTCCAGGGAGAAGCTTGTCAGTGTAACGTGGCACTGACGGGCTCAATCGCTGCAACCCAGCTTTCCCAGGATCCTGAATGGAACACACAGACAGTGTATTCCCGTATACCCCATATATACACCCCAAATCCCCGTTCCAACGGTGTGCCCCCCCACCTTCACCTCAGAAATACCCTGCAAGTCCCCTAGCAATAGAATTGGGGCTATATACACCCACGTGCACCCACAATTTTTGCTACTGGTATATAGTGCCATTGTCTGACTGGGAATTCAAAGAATATATTGGGGTTACGTGCACCCACAATTTTTGCTACTGGTATATAGTGCCATTGTCTGACTGGGAATTCAAAGAATATATTGGGGTTACGTGCACCCACAATTTTTGCTACTGGTATATAGTGCCATTGTCTGACTGGGAATTCAAAGAATATATTGGGGTTACGTGCACCCACAATTTTTGCTACTGGTATATAGTGCCATTGTCTGACTGGGAAGTCAAAGAATATATTGGGGTTATGTGCACCCACAATTTTTGCTACTGCTATATAGTGCCAGTTTCTGACTGGTAATTCAAAGAATATATTGGGGTTACGTGCACCCACAATTTTTGCTACTGGTATATAGTGCCATTGTCTGACTGGGAATTCAAAGAATATATGGGGGTTACGTGCACCCACAATTTTTGCTACTGCTATACAGTGCCATTGTCTCACTGGGAATTCAAAGAATATATTGGGGTTATGTGCACCCACAATTTTTGCTACTGGTATATAGTGCCAGTTTCTGACTGGGAATTCAAAGAATATATGGGTGTTACGTGCACCCACAATTTTTGCTACTGCTATATATTGCCATTGTCTCACTGGGAATTCAAAGAATATATTGGGGTTACGTGCACCCACAATTTTTGCTACTGGTATATAGTGCCATTGTCTCACTGGGAATTCCACAAATAATTTGGGGATTCATTCACCCTACATCTCAGGCTCTTGCCATATTCACCCAGGTTGTCAGTGCTGCACCAGCTCGTTCCCAGACAGCTCGGCCCGAAAAACACGTTACCTATATAGAGGATTTGGACAATGAAGACAACATGTTCTAAATCTAATGTCTGCACCTTCTCCAGAATTAAAATAAAGGCAGCGTTTAACTTTCAAATAGCACTGCACAAAGGAAGAGCTTATCAGCTTGTCTCATGACATGCTACTGAAAAGTGTCATTTGTGTATCTTAATGTAAATATAGTTGTATAAGCTTTTTGGGTTTTAGGCACTGCCAGGTTATTTATTACCACCCGCTCCCTTATAAAGATGATGACGCCAAAGTCACTGTGGGTGTTCAGAGCTCACAGCTTTGGTTGACATTTGTCTTGCTCTCTGTCGGTACCAGCTGTCTTTTTGGATACCGTAAAGTTATGTTGACTTTATTAACAGCTATAGAAGCTTTAGCCAGGTTGTGACGGTGTGTAACCCTAACAACACTAAGTGGGATACACATTAATAGTCAGTCTATGTACGCTAAACGTATCACTGAAGTAATTTTTTTTCCCTCTCCCCTAATATAAGAAAGGAACAGACATTAGACCTAGACCGGGGTTCGAGGCTTGTAAAAATCCAGTATTATTTGTTCTTCATGATGTGAAATATGTGTTGAAAAGCAACCCAAGATGAAGTCAGCCATGTGTGCCAGTGTGTTACTTGGCATGCCTTTGCTGGCCCCAACTGTAAGGGTCACTCTCCATTTCCTCCATTTTCCACTCCCCTTCACACCATTTGTGGTGAAGCAATGGGATGCACTGAAGTGCACCCTCTAGCCTCGTGTGGGACAGGGACATCAGATGCCACTCCAACCCCCTCGTCTTCCTCCGCCAGCCAACGGTGCGAAGATGAGAGGAGTGTGCTCTGAATGTTTTCTGCCTAGCAGAGGCTAGTTCTCACTTACGAAAATGGCCCCACTTTGACCTGTATATCAGGCACAATGGTGTAGGTTTCAAAGAAACATGGCACCAACAAGTTGGAAAACGTGGGCCATGCGTGGACCGTGTTTGAGTCTGGCAAGCTCCAGATCTGCTACCAGGTTCCAGCCATTATCACAGGTGCAAAAATGCCAGGCCCCAGGTGTAGCAGGGAAAAAAAAATGCCATCTCAGCCAGGATGGCATCCCTGACCTCGGAGGCACTGTGCTGTCTGTCCCCCAAGCTGATCAGTTTCAGCACGGCCTGCTGACATCTCCCCATGCCAGTGTTACAGTGTTTTCCGCTAGTAGCTGGGGTGGAGGTTGCAGCATCGTAGGGTTTCAGTCTACTCCTGCCAAGAATTTTGGCCTGGGAGAGGAGATAGGCCACCCCAGTTTGCACCCGGGGAACAGACTCCACCACATTCACCCTGCCTGTCATTAAAGATAAGCACTGCAGCATCCCTGACCACAGGCGCTTGTCCATGTGTCGGTGGTCAAGTGGACCTTGCAGCAAAGCGCAGAGCTCTGGGCCCGACTGATGTTATGGGACACATGCAGGCGCAAGCAGGGACAGCACACCAAGAGAAGTAGTAACGGCTAGGCCCAGCATAGGGAGGTGCCCCAGCTGCCATCTGCTGACGGAAGGCCTGGGTCTCCAGAAGCATAAACAAACACCAACATCTCCAGGGCCAGCAGTTTATCGATGAGGCTGTTAAAGGCTTGGGCATGGGGGTGGGTTGTGTTGTACTTCTGCCTGCAATGAAAAGCTTGGGAAATGTGGAGTGGCTGGGAAGAGGCGCATGATGGTGCAGGCCAAAAGGGCGCATGAGGGTGAACTCCCCAATGTGTCAGAGATAGGTGTGTAGGTGTCCTTGCATCATATACTTGCACCATATTTGGCTTTGGAAGTTAATTTTGTGCCAAAAAGTGGTTAAGACAGCGATCCCTCAGCTACTCCCGTTACACTGTCTAGTGAAATTACCATCTTTGGAAGTGGACCACCACTTGTAAGATCTCAAAGGAAGCAGGCAAGAGATGTGCAGTGCAGAAAAAAAGATGAGAAAATAAGTGTAGGCTGTAGAGCACAGAGGGATCGGAGAGGACAGAGCTGGTGTCGGCCAGGTATTCCCACAACATGCGCCTATACTTGTCCCTCCTGGTGACACTAGGCCCCTGAGTGGCAGTAATTTGTCCAGGGGGGCCATTAACGTGTTCCAGACCTAGGAATAAGTCTTCCAACAGGGTAGAGTTTTGCATGCCTTTGCTTCTACCCACTGTTTTTGCTGCTTAGCTTCCCTCCACATCTACACTGCTTTAGCCCCTAAACATCACCCCAGTTTATGCCTTTGCTTCTACCCACTGTTTTTGCTGCTTAGCTTCCCTCCACATCTACACTGCTTTCACCCCTAAACATCACCCCAGTTTATGCCTTTGTTTCTACCCTGTTTTTTTTGTTGAATTAGCTTCCCTCCACATCTACACTGCTTTAGCCCCTAAACATCACCCCAGTTTATGCCTTTGCTTCTACCCTGTTTTTTTTGTTGAATTAGCTTCCCTCCACATCTAAAAATGCCAGGCCCCAGGTGTAGCAGGGAAAAAAAAATGCCATCTCAGCCAGGATGGCATCCCTGACCTCGGAGGCACTGTACTGTCTGTCCCCCAAGCTGATGAGCTTCAGCACCGCCTGCTGATGTCTCCCCACACCAGTGTTTTAGCGTTTGCCGCTAGTAGCTGTGGTGGAGGTTGCAGCGTCGTAGGGTTTCAGGCTACTCCTGCCATGAATTTTGGCCTGGGAGAGGAGATAGGGTACCTCAGTTTGCACCCCAGGACCAGACTCCACCACATTCACCCTGCCTGTCCTTAAAGATAAGCAGCATCCCTGACCATAGGCGCTTGTCCAAGTGTCGGTGGTCAAGTGGACCTTGCAGCAAAGCGCGGAACTAAGGGCCCACCTGATGTTGAGTGACACGTGCTGGTGCAAGGCGGGGACGCCACACCGGGAGAAGTTGAGACGGCTAGGGACGGCATAGTGAGGTGCCACAGTTGCCATCAGGTCCGGGAAGGCGGGAGTTTCAACAAGCCGGAACGCCAACCTCTCCTGAGCCAGCAGTTTAGCGATGTTGGCGTTCTAGGCTTGCGTGGGTGGGTGGTTAGCGGTGTATTTCTGCCGGCGCTCCAATGTCTGAGAGATGGTGGGTTGTTGTAAAGAAGCGCCTGATGGTGCCTTTGATGGTGCAGGAGAAGGAGATAAGACAGAAACAGGGGAGGATGAGGGAGAAGTCAACAAAGTGGCGGAGGCAGATGAAGTGATGTCCTGGCTCGTCCTCTGGAGTGCATCGCCAGCACTGTGAGCAGAGGCAGTGGCATGAACGGCGGGCGACGTTTGTCCTGCCGTTGCTGCCTGCCACTGATTCCATTGCTTGGATTCCAAATGACGGTGCATTGAAGTGGTGGACAGGTTGCTCTTCTCAGGGCCCCTACTCGATTTCGAGAGGCAAATTGTGTAGACGACACTATATCTGTCCTCGGCGCATTCCTTGAAAAAACTCTACACCTTCAAGAAACGTGCCCTCGATGGGGGAGTTTTTCTGGGCTGGGTACAAAAGGGAACATCTTCGGACATTCCGGGTCTGGCCTGGCTTCGGCAAAGCAGCTGACCTCTGCCTCTGGACATGTCTCTGCCTCTAGCTACCCTTTTTGGTGCTGCACCTGCCTCAACATCCACACTACTTTCCCAGCTTGACATCCGCCTTGTCCAGGTGGGGTCGGTGTCCTCGTCGTCCACCACCTCCTCTTCCAACTCCTGTCTCGCCTCCTCCTCCTGCACAATACGCATGTCAACTGGCTGCCCTGACAGCAACTGCGTCTCATCGTCGTCGATGAGGGTGGGTTGCTGGTCATCCGCCACCAAATCGACCGGAGATGGAATGGAGGAGACTCTAGTGTTTGAGCATCTGGACACAGATACTCGTCTGTTAGGTCCGTGGAATCGCGAAATGGAGGGGCAGGTTGCGGTACAGTCAAAGGAAGGGAGAACAGCTCTGGGGAGCAGGGACAGTTGGGGTTATTGTTCTGGGAAGATTGGAAATTTTGGGTGGAAGGAGGACAAGACTGTTGGGTAAGAGGAGGTAGAGGCTGACTGGCTGGTGGACAATGTGCTTTAAGCGTTATCCGACAGCCATTGCAAGACCTGTTCCTGGTTCTCGGGCCTACTAATCTTTGTACCATTCAGCCTAGTTAATGTGGAACTTTTGTGCAAAGCGCAGAACTTAGGGCCCGCCTGATGTTAAGGGACACACGCTGGTACAAGGCTCAACTCACCCTAAGTGCCAAAAACACTGCTGGTGCAAGGCTCTACTCATGCCAAGGGCCTCAATCTCTGCTGGTAGCTCAGCTTAAGGTCCTGTAACTTTGTTTGGAAGGGCTCATGTTAAGGGCTAGAAAAGTGAATTTTGGAAGGTCTTACCACATCACACACACACACACACACTCAAAATGACAGTTAAGGGTGAGGGCTTTTGGAATTCCCATTGCCTATTCCATTTGTGGTTGTCATGGGGAACGTGATTTAAAGGGGTGGTTGTTACTGTTTGTTGAGCTTAAATTGGGGTTTGTGTCCATCCATTTGGGGAGTAAAGAAGGTTTCCAGGTATTTTCCCACTTTGATAGAGGTTTTTTTGAATGTGGAAAGTGTGTAGTTGTTAGGCAGTGATGTTGGGGTAATAGAGGGTCTTTGGTGTGTTAGATGCCCCCAGACATGCTTCCCCTGCTGTCCCAGTGTCATTCCAGAGGTGTTGGCATCATTTCCTGGGGTGTCATAGTGGACTTGGTGACCCTCCAGACACGGATTTGGGTTTCCCCCTTAACGAGTATCTGTTCCCCATAGACTATAATGGGGTTCGAAACCCGTTCGAACACACGAACATTGAGCGGCTGTTCGAATCGAATTTCGAACCTCGAACATTTTAGTGTTCGCTCATCTCTACTTTTCACTTCAACAGGATTTTTGTTAAAAAATTAAACTCATGAAAAAGGCCTGGACAGAAATGTTAATTCCCTTAACTTAATATTTTGTTGCACAACCTTTTGTTATGCCCCATAGTGGCCCCTGCACACAGTATTATGCTCCATTGTGGACACCCATGAACACTTATTATACTCTGTGGACTTTTCAGACCCCAGAGTATAATAATCGGAGACCCAGGGGAGAATACAAACATAAAAAACACTGTTACTTACAACTCCCTGGTTCGGGACGTCATGTGACCGGGGGGCTTGCGTCACGATGCATATGGACTCAGGCCCCGGTCATGTGACATCTGAGACGTCACGCAAGTAGGCCTGAAGCCTGCCCGAAGCCTGGAGAGGTAAGTAACACTGTTTTTTATGTTCCTTTACCTCTCCTGGGCCTCCGATCATTATACTCAGGGGTCCGAAAAGACCGCAAGTATAGTGCTTGTGGGGCCCGCGGCCCGGTTGTTACGCCCCTGTCTGTCAGCCAGATGCAGCCATCAAAAGAGCCACATCTGTCTCGCGAGCCATAGGTTTCTGACCCCTGTTTTACTGTGTAAATGTATCATTTGTATTAAAATGTTTTTTGATTAAAAAGATAAACACAAAGACATGATAAAAGCAATGAATAGAACTGTGAAAATGTCAGATCTATATGGAGGCCTATTAATAGTGAGCCAGGCAAAAAATTCAGATGAGACATCTGTGAACAGTGTTGTACTGAAGGGCTTAGGGCCCACCAGAGGAACTTGTTCTAGGAGGCCTACCCAACAACTTTCTGGTAATGGCCTACATCACAGCTCCCTAACTGAAATCCTGCATAGGTGCAGACTGCCTGGCAACCAGCGCTGTGCGTTACTGAGCATTTTCCCTCTATTATCATCCCCTATAGTACTGTGCATGCCCTAATGGCTCCATGGCCGCTTCATGCACAGACAGTTATAGCGCAGTCAACACATCCACAAGATAATAGTGAGGGAACCGTGATGCTGGCCTAATACAGGCTGGCTGCAATCACAAATCCCCCCCCTCCCATGTATCTTGCAGTTTCCAGTCCTGTGGCCCCCACACAATATAAATAATGTTCCCCAGTGCTTCCAACGGCTTTTAAAGCTCCCCAGCTTCTTCACACAGTATAGTGTCACATAGTGGCCCCCTCACACAGTATTGCAGTACTTCCTAAACATTACAAAGCTCTCCAGCTCCTTTACACAGTATAATGTCACATAATGGCCCCGCCACACAATATAATGCCCCATAGAGGCTCCTCCACACAGTATAATGTCTGACAGCAGCCCCTATGGTGCAAATACAACCACAAACTATTATTACCTGAGTATTATGATCGGAGGCCCAGGGGAGGTGACAAACGTAAAACCAGTGATACTCACCTCTCCTGGGCTCTGGTACTACTGCTGTCTTCAGCCCTCTTCAATAACGTCATATGCATCATAATGCCGGCTTGGCCCAATAGCGTCTGTGATGTCACTAAAGAGGCCCAAAGACATCAGGGAATTGCGCCGGAGCTATGGTAACACTGTATTTTTTTTATGTATCCCACCTTCCCTGGGCCTCCTATTATTATACTCCAGGGTCTGAAGAGACCCTGGAGTATAATAAGAGCAGTTTTAGTTTGTACGTAAGGTCATAGGCTCCATAGCAGCCACTAAGGCTGCTATAGCAGTAGTTATGCAACTAATCTAAGGGGTTTTCTGTCATGCTATGCCACTGATTTGTTTCCATTGCAGCCCAGGGTCTGATCAGACAGTCTGGCCCTGCCGCTCCACTCATTCAGTACTATCCTGGCAGGATCAATCAGACAGGATGATAGGATGTGCTGACAGACTCCGTACACTGCAGTACCCAGTGGAACATTAAAAACGACGCATTTTTAGGACAAGCATGTAGTACACTTGTCATTTAGACCACAGTGAGAAAGAAAGGATCTGAGTATTTTTAACACTTGTGAAAACCTCTGTTGTTGGTGCAAATCCTGCTAACGTCCTAGAATCAGTCACTGTCCTAATTGTTCCCTTCTTCATTGTTATGCTTTGTGTGAGCAGTGCGAAGAGCAGAGGGGATTATCACGGAATGAAGACATACCAGCCATCACTTGTTTTGTGTTCCCCATCTTGCATTACACATAACTGTTGCAACCAGCAGGTGGCAGCATCACAGAGTGTCAAATGAAACAGCATCTATGGTACTGGGTGTCCCACTAGGGAGTACAACTTTAAAGATGCTAATTACTCTGCAAGGCGTGCGTGCATCACCATGCAACAAGGTTCAAAATATTCCTTACTTAATGAAGAATTGATTATTGTCATAAAGAGGCGGGCACTACAGCATTTATAGGGAATTTTTGAAACGGTCCGTAACATATTGTACAGTCTCATCTGACATCCGAGGTCATCTTCTAGAATGCTGATCAACCAGGCTTCCTGTTGCCTCCAACTTTTTGGCCAATTTTGTGATGGGTTTGAAGGTAGGCGGGTTTCTCTCTCCAAATATTCCCTCTGACACTGTTTTGCTGACCCGGTGACCCAGTAGGTCTTCACAATGAACACTCTTTGTGGTACCAGGGGCGGATCCAGAGCCGGGCAACCGCCCAGGGCCCCGGACCTAACAAAATGGTCCCGGTCGGCATGTCCCAATTTCAGCTCGATGAGCTGAATACATAGGCGTTTAAAGTAGGAGCTGACGTGACGTCATCACATCCGGCACTTGTAGACGCGATGTGATGACGTCACATCACGCCTACAACTATGTGAGCGAGTGAGGCTGCAGAGAGAGCGGCAGGGGAGCGAGGGAAGGTGAGTGTGGTTTTTTTTGTGTTAAACATTAAGGTGGAACATAATGTAGGGGACCCATAAAACTGGGGGCAGATGAAAGGGGAGAACGGCATGACACTGGGGCAGATGAAGGGGGGAGAATGGCATGACACTGGGGCAGATGAAGGGGGGGGGAGAACAGCATGACATTGGGGCATTTGAAGGGGGGGAGAACGACATGACACTGGGGCAGATAAAGGGGGAAAGAACAGCATGACACTGGGGCAAATGAAGGGGGGAGAACGGCATAACACTGGGGAAGATGAAGGGGGGAGGAGAATGGCATGAAACTGGGCATAAACGGGGGGACAGGAAACTGGGGGAAAATGAAACTGGGGATAGAGATGGAGGGGGACATGAAACTAGGGGCAGATGAAGGGTGTATATGAAACTGGGGGAGAGATGGAGGGGGGACATATAATTTACTGGTGACTGTAGGAGGATTATTCATGAAAATGAATGAGAATTGGTCAACATAAAAGTGGGCGGAGCCAAGTTTGCCGCGCTGCGCGCGCCACACCTTTTGTCTCTCTTTCTAATCTTCAAAAGTTGGGAGGTATGGGTTAGAAGCACAAGGCCATTAAAGGGGTATTCCCATGTCCCTTACTCACCAGTCTTCGCTGCTGTAAACTCTTCTTTCTTCCTGGTTTTCTTGCGTCAATTGGTGGGCGGGGTTTCATATGCAAAGCCAGCAGCGAGATGACATCGCTTCTATGCTGCTGGCCTTGCGTGCGCACTCCCGATGCACATGCATGCACATTAGAAACTACTATAATAGTACACAAATAAGGTCAGTTTTATAAGTTGGTCAAACACAGCTAACTAGTTAAAAAAAACGCCTCAAAAACACATTTTTAGGGCTATTTTTTTTTTTTAAATCCTGGGGCGGGACCCCCAGACACCCCAGTAAGTAGGGCCCCATCAAAGTCAATTGCCCAGGGCCCCGCAAATCCTGGATCCGCCACTGTTTGGTACAGTATACTGCATGTTTGCTTTCACCACTTCGGCGCGCTGTAGCGGCACCAGCTATAGTGCTCGCCTCTTTATGAAACAAAATGAATTCTTCATTAAATAAGGAATATTTTGAACCTTGTTGCATGATGATGCATGCACGCCTTGCATAGTTTTTTTTATCATTCTTTATTTATTGTCATTTTTCAAAGTTTTTACATTTATACAAAACAAAAACGTGAGGAGATGTAAGGAAAAGTAATTAGCATTTATAAAGTTGTACTCCTGAATGGGACACCTATATTTTTAGGGGTTATCCAGCTTCCAAAGTTTATCTGCAAATACATCCACAGCAGTGCAAAATACTCGCTCTTCCCAAGTGAACCCTTTCTATAGCTTTTTTATAATTGCTGCTCCTTTTATCATTGTTAGTTACATGCAGTGAATCTGTGGACAAACTACAGTAAAGGAAATAATTATTTGATCCCTTGCCAATTTTGTAAGTTTGCCCACTGAAAAAGACATGAACAGTCTATAATTTTAAGGGTAGGTTAATTTTATCAGTGAGAGATAGAATATCAAAAATAACATCTAAAAATTCACATTGTATAAATTTTATAAATATTTTTACATTTTGCATAAAGAAATATGTATTTGATCCCTCTGGCAAACAAGACTTAAAGGGGTTGTCCCATGAAAAGCATCCTATCTATGCTGCTAGTTTATGTGGATTTAAGACTTTTCCTAAATACATTGCTTTATCAAAACTGCTTTGTTTGGCCGCTATATTAATTTATTCACTTCATTGTTGACACTGCGATTCTATGGCCACTGGGCTTATCTGCTCAGTTCCCAAGTGATGTAGCTGCCTGCTCTCAGGGGGGGAGGATGGGGCTGACAAGCAACGGAGCTCCTCAGATAGGGTAGGGGGGAGGTGACAGCTCTGGGATTACTGTGCTGTCTATCTTCAGCTTTTCCATTTATCAGCCGGTTTAATTGAATTTGGCTGATAAGGGCTGAGATAAGGAGTCCGTTACCTCTGTATGTAATGCAAGCTGACTCAAATCCAGCTCTGCTACATCAGTTTCCACATCAGCTTCATACTGTGGTAATGTATTTACAACCAATCCCTCATTACTCACTGCAAACATAGCAGATAGCAGAGCAAGTGAAACCCCGCCCACCAATGTGCCGAGAAATCCAGGAAGTGAAGACAGCACAGAGCCTGGAGGCTGCAGAACAAGAGTTATGGGAATACCCCTTTAATACTTGGTGGCAAAACCCTTGTTGGCGCGCACAGCAGTAAGACGTTTTTTGTAGTTGATGATGAGGTTTGCGCACATGTCAGGAGGAATTTTGGTCCGCTCCTCCTTGCAGATCATCTCTAAATCATTAAGAGATGAGAGAGTCGCTTGGCAACTCGGAGCTTCAGCTCCCTCCATAAGTTATCTATGGGATTAAGGTCTGGAGACTGGCTGGGCCACTCCATGACCTTAATGTGCTTCTTTTTGAGCCACTCCTTTGTTGCCTTGGCTGTTTGTTTTGGGTCATTGTCCTGCTGGAAGACCCAGCCATGACCCATGTTTAATGTCCTGGCGAAAGGAAGGAGGTTGTCACTCAGGATTTTACAGTACATGGCTCCATTTATTCTCCCATTGATGCGGTGAAGTAGTCCTGTACCCATAGCAGAGAAACACCCCAAAACATAATGTTTCCACCTCCATTGTTGGCAGTGGGGACGGTGTTCTTTGGGTTATAGGCAGCATTTCTCTTCCTCCAAACACGACGAGTTGAGTTAATGCCAAAGAGCTCAATTTTTGTCTCATCTGACCACAACACCTTCTCCCAATCACTCTCAGAATCATCCAGATTGGTCAGATGAGACAAAAATTGTGTTTGGAGGAAGAGAAATGCTGTGGCAATCACATCTTGGCTACAGTTCCGAGAGCAGAGACAAGGGCTGAATGGTATAGCATGGAGTCATGCTTATTTTCATTCATTCATACTATTCACTCATATGAGTTGAAACTGAGATATACCTCACATTGACTGGGACAGGACCTGGTATCCAGTACTGCCTCATTATATCCTGGACAGTTGGGAGGTGTTGGGGGGAGGGGTGGCTAGAGATCTCGTAAATAGAGATGAGCGAGTACTGTTCGGATCAGCCGATCCGAACAGCACGCACCATAGAAATGAATGGAGGCACCTGGTACTTCCGCTTTGATGCCGGCTGGCCGCTTAACCCCCCGTGTGCCGGCTACATCCATTCATTTCTATGCGAGCGTGCTGTTCGGATCGGCTGATCCGAACAGTACTCGCTCATCTCTACTCGTAAACAAAACATCACAGCTGTGGTGCTGAACTTAAAGGGGTTTAAGTTTAAGTCAGCTGGGGCAGTGAAAAAAAGGTTAAAAAAGTATACTGATCTGCCCTCCAGTGTTCTCCCTCACGTCCCAGTTGTTCTGCTCTGGTGGAGTCTCCTGGGTCTTTTCCGCAGTTGTGCTGAAGCCGTTAATGGGCCTTGGTAGTCACGTGACCACTGAGGCCAATCAGCGAAGGGCCTGCAATGTCACTATCTCAGCAGTAACGTGTCTGATGATGGTATTTTCTGATGATGCAACAGCATTGTATGGTTTCACCAACCTCCAGGTCATAGCATGCTCTTGACATTCTGCACTTCCAGAAAAGCAGTCCAGGACGATGAGAGACATCCCGGGTAAAAGATTTTCTAAGACTAAGGGCTAGTTCATATAAGGGCAATGAGGCAGATTTTGACAGCAGATTTCACCTCAAAATCTGCCTCCATACAATGGTGGTCTATGGAGACTGCTAGCTTTCGTTTTTCTGCTAGCAGTTGTTTGCTGTTAGCAGAAAAAAAAAGCGACATGATCTTTCTTCAGGCGGATTCTGCCTGAGGAAAGCAATAGAAGTGAATGGGAGACGAAAAACGCCTAGCGTTTTTTTTACAGTCCATTCACTTTAGTAAACTCCTGGCATTTACTGAAGCAGTTTTTACCAAAAACTGCCCTAGAAAACGCTCCAAAAAACACCTCAAGGTCAAAAAACCACTTTCCCTCAAAAATTGTCCCTTTCCCTTAAAAAACTACAACAAAATCTGCAACAAAAAAAGCCGTGTTTCCGCAATGTGGAGCCTTAACCTTATGAGTCTTTCTGTTCTGCAAGAATCTGTAATTTCGTCCCAGGTCATAGTGAAACCATTGTGCACGGTTCTTCATGCTTCTATCTTTCCTTCCACAAAAGCGACTGTTGTAGGCATCTTGCTCCTCATTTGAACTCCTATGATCAGTCCCAGAAACAGACAAGAGCCAGAAACAGAAATGAGGGTTTTATCAGTGGGCTCGTGGATCATACCAATTATAAATATACAAAATTATACCACATATGGGTATAACCTCTGGTGTGATTGAACAGAAAACCATAAAAACCACCAGGTACTAAGGTTTTAGACAAAAATACAAAAAATATTTTTATTGTATAAAAAACTACATATAACAATACAACATATAAGAGATACATAAAGGGGCAACTGAAATACCCAATAGACGGAGTGAAGATGGGAATACAGGTAAGTATGCACAGTACAAAACAAGTTGGTATAACTAGTATAATAATAGGCCAATAAATATAGGTATATATAAAAATAAATGTGCAAACGGATATACCACAACCACAGCAAGGAAAGGGCAAAGTATAATGCTAGAATTGCAGCAGCCACATATCACAGTTGCAAGTCACCCGTCAAGGTATAACAAACCTAAAGGCCCATAAATGATGGAGAGATAAAGAGTTATGAAAACAATTGCATACAGACCGTATAGGCCCAAGGGCCAAATGTCCCACTCCACACCACACCCGACGCGCGTTTCGCCCGTTAGGGCTTTGTCAAGGCTTTGTCATCCCTTGTCATCCCTTGACAAAGCCCTAACGGGCGAAACGCGCGTCGGGTGTGGTGTGGAGTGGGACATTTGGCCCTTGGGCCTATACGGTCTGTATGCAATTGTTTTCATAACTCTTTATCTCTCCATCATTTATGGGCCTTTAGGTTTGTTATACCTTGACGGGTGACTTGCAACTGTGATATGTGGCTGCTGCAATTCTAGCATTATACTTTGCCCTTTCCTTGCTGCAGTTGTGGTATATCCGTTTGCACATTTATTTTTATATATACCTATATTTATTGGCCTATTATTATACTAGTTATACCAACTTGTTTTGTACTGTGCATACTTACCTGTATTCCCAACTTCACTCCGTCTATTGGGTATTTCAGTTGCCCCTTTATGTATCTCTTATATGTTGTATTGTTATATGTAGTTTTTTATACAATAAAAATATTTTTTGTATTTTTGTCTAAAACCTTAGTACCTTGTGGTTTTTATGGTTTTCTATCATACCAAGTATGACAAATAATAGACACCAATTTACAACCATGAACAGTATGGATAGTCCACTGCATCTGGCCCCGCACTCCTTTGCAGCTTACATGTTGCTTTGATTGTGTATTTTCCCCCGATCTGCATGATGAAGAACACACACAAACGCTCACTCCTCACTATAGTTCCCTTTTATTGAGGTGAGATGTTGAAATACAGCAGGTGGAATACTTCAGTGGAATAAAGATTGAGCCTAGTGTGAGAAAAGTACATTACAAATGTTTGTTGTTGTTGCTTTAGTTGACAGATGAAACAGCAGCAGTATAACAAAGGCCTTGTTCACAAGTTTAGAGGCCTTGGTGACACACAGGACACTTCCACTATCATGACTAGAGATGGGCGAATCGGTTTAATCCAATATTCCAACTAGTTTTGTTTTTTTTTACAAATTTGAACAAATTAAGATTTGTCTCCAGTGAACTAAAATGGCCGCCGCTTTATACTCTGAAGTCTCTTCAGACCCCCAAAG
Organism: Leptodactylus fuscus; assembly: GCF_031893055.1. Classification (NCBI taxonomy): domain Eukaryota; kingdom Metazoa; phylum Chordata; class Amphibia; order Anura; family Leptodactylidae; genus Leptodactylus; species Leptodactylus fuscus. The sequence continues at coordinate 48,785,197 of NC_134271.1, read as the reverse complement.
TATAAATGGTGAAGGCCCAGGGGAAGTGAAAAGAATAAAAAAAACACCTTACACGTAGTGTAACTAAGGCTATTTCAACAGGTAATGGATGATATTTACTATTCACTGATCAGCCGGATTCTGGTTTTGCCCCAGTGGGTGCCAAACACTATGTGTGATGCTGAACAACATCAGGATTTTACATTCCCTCCTGATATTTTTCAGCAACAGATGTAGCTTGTGGCACACCCTGGAGGCGAAATGGAGACAGGCCTGGAAGGAGCCAGGATCAGTGAATAGTAAATATCATCCATTAGAGCTAGTTCACACGGGGCTAAGAACTGCGTATTTTGGTCCTGATTTTGACATGTGAAGCCGTGTCAGAATAGGACCAAAATGCACCTTCCGTAACCGTTGCGGCTTCCAACAATTGCGGCTTCCCGCTCCGGAGAAGGCCCAAATGAATGGGCCTAGTCCGGAGGGTGCTGTTGCGAAGCGAACGCCGCAGCTGAATCAGCCTGCAGAAAGGGCAGCTCGCTTCTTTTTTCCATGAGCGGGAACAAACTGCTCACGAAAAAAAGGACGCTAGCGGTCTACTTAGACCTCTATTGTGAGGGGGCGGATTTTGAGGTGGATTCGGCGTCAAAATCCGCCCCCTCTTGTCCCGCGTGAAAAAGCCCTTACCTTTTGCAATAGCCTTAGGAACCAAAGAAGGGACCAATATATGGTATGCGGTAGCGGCTGCTACAGGGCCTGGAACATTAGGGACCCGGCAGGCCCCTGATGTTTTTTTTCTTTTAATAGGCCGTTACCTGCTGGAGTAACTCCAGCAGGTAACAGGCCCTATTTACTAACCGATCCACACTCCTGCTCATAGCTGCCGAAGCTTCCTCTTCTGCGGAGGCTGTGTGCAAGAGCCTGGATCAGTAAGTAAGGCTGCGGGCCTGTGAACCCCACAAAAACCTCTATCATTATACTTGGGGGTCTCTTTGCACCTGCGTCATAATGTGGTGCGACACAGGCCTGGCTCAAGTGACGTCATTTCCATCACTGAAGATGGCCGACATCAGTGGGGAGTGCCCTGGAGCCCAGTAGAGGTAAGTAACAGTGTTTTTTTATGTTTGTATTCTCCCCTGGGTCTCCAAGTATTATACCCTGCGGTCTGAAAAGCCTCATAGTATAATAATTGTTTATGAGTGGTCCACAATGGTTCATAATACTGTGTTCAGGGGCCATGATGAGGCATAATACTTTGTGCAGGGGCCACTATGGGGCATAATACTGTGTGCAGGGGCCACTATGGGGCATAATAGTGTGTGCAGGTGCTACTATAGGGCATAATACTGTGTGCAGGGGCCATTATGGGGCATAATACTGTGTGCAAGGGCCACTATGGGGCATAATACTGTGCGCAGGTGCCACTATGGGGCATAATGGTGTGTGCAGGAATGGTTTGTGCACGCTGGTTTGGACGGTCGGAGGGGGAGGCCCATGTGAAATGATTGCCTTGGGGCCCCGCCATTCCTAGTTACGCCACTGATGGTATGAAAAATATTTTAGTAGACATATAAGTTTTACGTGTCTAATTAGTTTAGAAATTAGTTTAGCTGTGTCACACCCTAATATGGACCCCTATATAAGGGTGTGAGTCACCTAAACGGATTTTCTGCTTCAATTATACCCATAGGGAAACCGCCATTGTTTCGCAGGTACAACTGACATGCGATTTCCAAAAACGCAATGGTTTGGAAAAAACTGCATTTCCGTTGAGGGTATTTTTCTGCGCAGTGCATAGACCACAGAACGCTGTGTTTTTTTGCCATGGCGTTGCTGCCTGGTGGGGCTTCAGCCTAAAGGCAATGGTATACTTTATTAGGGTCCAATCTGAATCCAGCAGCCATGTGAAGAAAGGAAATAGCCACTACCTCACAACTTAGAATATGCCAGCCTTAAACCTGCCATGGCTGCCTATCTAGTACCTCAGCTGCAGGACACCATAGGCTTACTATTCTTTATACACGCTGCCTCTCTACATTGGGGAAACACATTGTTTTTAGAAGAATTTCTCATGAGGCCCAGGCCAGTCCTGTCATTTTATAGCAAACAGGACACTTGCACGGACAGTACACATGCCAGTCCATGCACCAGGCGCCGCTGCCCACACCCCGCACCCAGCTATATGCCGCCCGGAGCGGGCAGCTGCCCAGACCTCGCCTGTCAGAGACTACAAGTCCCGGCAGTCCTCGGTGCTGGGCGGGGCCGTGTCTAGAAGCCGCTTGCTGAGGAGGAGGGCGGTGGCGGGAGCTGCGCGCTCGTTGGGACCTTGCAGGGCAGGACCTCGTGAGGGGTAAGGCGAAAGTCCCGGTTCCCGGTCTGTAGGCCTTGGCTCCTTCCAGTAGTGGCCCTGCAGGCCCGCTAGACGGCGGCGTGGCCTGGCTTGTGTGCCCGGTGTACCCCGCTGCCATGTATTTTTGTATGAAGCATGGCGGAGCTGTGGGCCTGAGCTGGCTGACGGTGGGGAGCCGGGGGGACTAGTTGTAGGGGCCGGGGTCCCCGCTGCGGGGGGCTGTGCGATACCTCAGCGTTTGTTTTAATCGTTTTTTCATCTTTCCAGGGTTCTGGCCATAGTTGTAACCAATAAATGGAGCTGCACGTTACAAAGAACTTTCTAGGTGGCCAGGCCGTGCAGGGGGCGCTGTGCACCTCAGGGCTGTGGTAGGGGGCGGCGGGGGGCTCTGCTACAAGTGACACCAGCCTACACAGACACTAGTATTACTTATTACATACTAGACTAGACTCTTCTCATTGTGTTACTGGCAGGGCTGTGGAGTTGGAGAAAAGTTACCTTCCCCAGTGCCAGAATAACCTGATGTCTGTGTATAGCTCTGCATATAGTATATATAGCTGTATAGTCTGTTACATAAGAGTCAGAGGATCTCCTACTACTGACTGTCAGCCATGAATGAGAATCTGTGTCATGCTCTGGCCTACAGACTGCACAGTCCTGGCCCCCGGGACATAGAAGTCTTCTAAAGTGAGAAGACACTGTCACTTTTTGTTTCCATGAGATTAGTTTTTTTTATTATTTATTTATATAGCACCATTAATTCCATGGTGCTTTACATTTGGGATGTGTACACCAGGAAACTGCCCAACATATATGTCAGAGAATCCAGTAAAAAAAGACATATATGGTGGTGCCAGAGCTGACCAATGCAGGGGTGGTGGTGGCATGACACCAGGAAGCTGGCACAATATTTACAGCTGTACCATGTAGTCTGTACAGGTCACATCCCTAATCTAGTCCTGTCTGCATCTCCTACAAGGCTCCATTCATTCTTGGCTCTTGGGCACACACGGGCACCATTTGGGGGAACCTTGCTGCTTTGGGCTATGGTCCATTCCCAGGAGCTTTCCTAGCAGGTGGAGTCCCCTAGAATGTAACCCAGTGTTTCTAGAAACGTATGCCTGGATGTGGGGGATCCATGACTGTAGGAGTTAGAAGATGGGGACAGGAATGATATGGTAAGGGCGGCAGCACTAGCACCTGCACCTGTGGTTCTTACCTAGCTTGACAGCTCTAAAGTGGTGATGGGATGTGTCTGGTCAGACGCCCCAGAGAAGGGGGAGATAGTGTCTGTAATGAGAAAGCCTCTTTGATAGACGCCCAGACGTATCATTGCTATATTACAGCCTGTCCGTAATAGAAGTATGAATGGATTTATTATACTGCAGTACATTAGATTTTCTTAGGTCTGAACTGTAAACATATACATAGAGTAAAAATATGTATCCTATACAGTGTGTGTGTGTATATATATATATATATATATATATATATATATATATATATATATATATATATATATATATAATTTTTTTTTTTTTTTATATGGTTGTGTTTTTGTAAAGTCATTAAAACTATACCGGCCCACAGAATATCTGTAATGTCATTTTGACTCCACAGTGAATGCCATAAAGACACACCCCATAGTAATATGGAGCACATGCAGTGCCTTTTCTAATCCCATCTTATTCTGATTTATTTTTTTCCATCTTCCCAATACATCATATAAAATATTAAATGGTACCATTATGAGGTATAAAAAAATAAGTCCTCCTATGGCTCTGTGAAAGGAAAAATAAGTTATGGGTTTTGAAGGTGGGGTGTAAAAATGAAAAATGGCTGTGCAGAGAAGGGTTAAAACTGTCAGATTGATGGATGTGAACATGTGTTCAGTCGGTCTGTCAGCAATGATGGAATAGAAGCAGAAGCTCCGTATGTTGTGCTTTTCACTTAGTTTTTTCGGAGAAAAGCAAAACTATTTTCCGTCAAAAAAATCCAGAAAGCTGATGAAAGGGTCTTCCGTTATTCCTTTGATGGGAAATTGTCCATCAGCTTGGGTTCACGCGGATTTTGACGCGGAATCCACCTACAAAAATGACTCCCATTGACTTCAATGGGAGCTGCTTGCTTTTTTTTCCCCGCTACCTAGTAGTGGGAAAAATAAGCGAAATGACCTATTTTACCGCAGCTGAGTTAGCTGCGGCTCGAGACACGCTCCTGTTTAGGCCCATTCATTCGGGCCTAAACAGGAGTGAGATTCCGCGACATAATGCCAATGCTGCTTCGGCATCCCATTGCAGCTAGCCGCGTGGAATGTTCACAAGGCAGGAAAGGTTTCCTCCATATGAACATACCCTTAATGTCCGTTCTGATAGTCTAATGTGTCACAACTGCGGAGTGAGTGCATGTGAGGAGTAATATTATTTCTGGCCATTATATGACTTGTGTTCTGCATTCTTTAGCAGTTTTCCCCTCTGCAGCGCCATCTTCAGTTCTAATATAAACTAATTGCTGTGATTTCTTTCATACACTGCACACAGAAGTTAGAGGACAATCTGCCCATAACTGCATACAGGACATTATAGATAAGTACTGGCTTGTACTAATGTGAATAAAGTACTTGGGTGACATAGAAACTTGCTGTTTACCTTCAGCAGTCTGTGCCTGTCTCTTTTCTGTCACTCTGGCTCACTGCTCCCGCTCTTGTCTCTCCATAGACATTTATGTAATCTTATGCATCCAGGAGTCCAATCTGTCTTGCTCTGGCTGACAGATTCATAAGGGATTCCAGGGTGAATAGTAGTTTGATTGTGGAGAAAATAATTTTTCTTTGTATAGACATATTGCAAAATTTCATATGCTGTACTGTTCATGTATCCAAAGTTTGTTGAAAAGATAAGATTCATGTGCTCTGACATTGGTGGTAATATATATATATATATATATATATATATATATATATATATATATATATATATATATATATATATATATATATATATATATATATTTATACGTACATACATGGTTGGCCAAAAGTATTGGCACCCCTGCAATTCTGCCAGATAATACTCGGTTTCTTCCAGAAAATGATTGCAAGCACAAACTCTTTGGTATTAATAGCTTCATTTGTTTTGCTTGCAAAATCAATGAGTTTCTTACAATGTTCTGCTGGAATTTTAGACCATTCTTCTTTGGCAAACTGCTCCAGGTCCCTGAGATGTGAAGGGGGCCTTCTCCAAACTGCCATCAAGAGATCTCTCCACAGGTGTTCTATGGGATTCAGGTCTGGACTCATTGCTGGCCACTTTAGAAGTCTCCAGTGCTTTCTCTCAAACCTTTTTCTAGTGCTTTTTGAAGTGTGTTTTGGGTCGATGTCCTGCTGGAAGACCCATGACCTCTGAGGGAGACCCAGCTTTCTCACACTGGGCCCTATATTATGCTGCAAAATTTGTTGGTAGTCTTCAGACTTCATAATGCCATGCACACGGTCAAGCAGTCCAGTGCCAGAGGCAGCAAAGCAACCCCAAAACATAAGGGAACCTCCGCCATGTTTGACTGTAGGGACTGTGTTCTTTTCTTTGAAGGCCTCTCTTTTTTTTTTTTTTTTCCTGTAAACTCTGTTGATGCCTTTTCCCAAAAAGCTCTACTTTTGTCTCATCTGACCAGAGAACATTCTTCCAAAATGTTTTTGGCTTTCTCAAGTAAGTTTTGGCAAACTCCAGCCTGGCTTTTTTGTGTCTCTGGGTAAGAAGTGGGGTCTTCCTGGGTATCCTACCATACAGTCCCTTTTCATTCAGACGCCGACAGATAGTACGGGTTGACACTGTTGTACCTTCGGACTGCAGGGCAGCTTGAACTTGTTTGAATGTTAGTCGAGGTTCTTTATCCACCATCCGCACAATCTTGCGTTGAAATCTCTCGTCAATTTTTCTTTTCCGTCCACATCTAGGGAGGTTAGCCACAGTGCCATGGGCTTTAAACTTCTTGATGACGCTGCGCACGGTAGACACAGGAACATTCAGGTCTTTGGAGATGGACTTGTAGCCTTGAGATTGCTCATGCTTCCTCACAATTTTGCTTCTCAAGTCCTCAGACAGTTCTTTGGGCTTCTTTCTTTTCTCCATGCTCAATGTGGTACACACAAGGACACAGGACAGAGGTTGAGTCAACTTTAATCCATTTCAACTGGCTGCAAGTGTGATTTAGTTATTGCCACCACCTGTTAGGTGCCTCAGGTAAGTAACAGGTGCTGATAATTACACAAATTAGAGAAGCATCACATGATTTTTCAAACAGTGCCAATACTTTTGTCCACCCCCTTTTTTATGTTTGGTGTGGAATTATATCCAATTTGGCTTTTTGACAATTCTTTTTGTGGTTTTCCATTGAAGACAAATTAAATGAAAATAATACCAGAGAATTTGTGATTGCAATCATTATCTGGAAGAAAATGAGTATTATCTGACAGAATTGCAGGGGTGCCAATACTTTTGGCCAACACTGTATACTGAAATCAGCACACTGACAGCTCTCCATTATGTGGCCCGGTACCAGAGATATTACTGCTGTTAGTTTCATGATTAGATCCCTTCATTGTCAGAAGGGTGGGCCTTAAAGCTCAGCATCATCGCAGGGCTGTGTGCGCCCTCAAACAGTACAAGGCTATAGAAGTGCACCATTAGGGGGGGGGGGGGGGGGGCGTTCCTCACAGCCCAGTGATGGCACTCGGCTGTAAGATTAAGTTCACATGGGGGGGTGGTAAGGCGGATTTTGGCACCGAGACACACTCGGGTCAAAATACGACTGTACCAGCTTCCAACAGTCACGGCTTTCCCCTCCGGGGTAGGCTCAAAATAAATGGGCCGACTCCGGAGGTTGCTGACGTGAGGCGGATGCTGCGTTCTTTTTTCCGTGAGCGGCAACATGCTGCTCATGGAAAAAGCCTGGCGGTCTCCATAGACCACCATTGTGAGGGAGCAGATTATGAAATGGATTACGCGCCATAATCTTCCCCCTCTATGCCCGTGTAAACTGGCTTTAAGTCTCACCCTTCTGACAGTGGAGAGATAATGGCACAGATAACTCTGTCACCTGGGTCCACACTAGCAAAGCTGAATTCATGGCACTGTCGGCTTCACCAATGTCATGTACATGAAAAGGCCTCTTTAAAAAAAAAACCCTTAAAGGGGTTGTCCCACAAAGTAAAGTGAAAGGGCCTTTCTTGTACTCCACATTCAAGTTGACCACAGCCAGGATGAACATGGAGCACAAGAAAATCCTTTCACTTTCCTTTGTGGGACATCCGTTCTTCACACGTTGGGAATGGTTGAGGAGTGTGAAGCGGACTTCTGCTTAAACTTTCTCTTTGCATTAGCTGTATTTTCAGCTCTAGTGTCAGATTATATGCGACCTGCTACAGTATATGTTCTGTATCTCATAAGTGATGTAACATGTATGATTAGTTGTATATTCACAGCTCTTGTGTTCTTTTTGTTTTTGCTCAGGTTTCAGTTGTGTAAGCGTTCAGAATGGACGAGAAGCAGATTTGGGAACAGATTGGCTGTAGCTTTGTACAACATTATTATCAGGTGTTTGACAATGATAGAACACAATTAAAAGCAATATATGTGAGTATCTGATAAGAGAGTACCCTACTTATGTATAGTATATTTATTATCCAAACTGATGGCCTTCCTCGAGGATATCCCTTCACTTCCTCATTGGTGGGGTCCGACTATAGCGACTCATTCACTGGATCTTACAATGAATAATGCAAATTAGACCTCTTTGATCGGTAGGGATCCCAGGCATCGCTATTCTGGCGCAGTTGGAATTTTTTTAGTTCCCACTGTTCCTAAGCAATTGATGTTGGTTTTGGTGTCTGATATGCTATTTAAAGAGGCTCTTTCATGGTTCGGGGCACAGGCAGTTCTATATACTGCTGGAAAGCCGACAGTGCACTGAATTCAACGCATTGTCTGCTTTCCCTATCTGTGCCCCGGGTAAAGAGCTATCAGTACTGCAGCTCTTTACAGTCAGAAGGGTGTTCCTGACAGTCAGTCAGGTATGTCCTTCTCCACATCAGCGCCTGTGGAGAAGGACGTTCCTGATTGTAAAGAGCTACGGTACCGGGACCGCTAGCTCTTTACCCTGGGCACAGATAGGGAAAGCCGACAGTGGGCTGAATTCAGCGCACTGTTGGCTTTCCAGCAGTATATGGAACTGCCTGTGCCCCAAACCATGAAAGGTCCTCTTTAAGCTCTGTCAGTAGCAGACATGGGGTGTGATTCTGAGCTCTGACACTGGCTCCCTCTGACTGGAGCTCTGAATCATAACTTATTATAAAAACAATAATGTTTGTCTCTCAAAATTGGTCTGAAAGAGGACGTCCCTTTTAACATCAGTGTGCAGCAGCTCTATACCATCAGTGTTTGAGCATAGACCAGAGTTCATGCACTTCACTGTTAAATGGCTTTAAACTATTTACAGCATCTGTTAACCTGTTCACCAATGGCAGGTAACGGGTTAATCAATAAACCTTTGCCAAAAGCCGCCTGGCACTAACACCAGCAATCGGAATCCTTTCTGGACCTGGGCATTTAGTGCAGAGGTATGGCTTCCATGTGCGGATATGGCAGGAGCTGTCAGGTGTGCGTTCCAGGGCTGTCAAATCAAAATAACTATATAGAGTTTTACCTGTGAAAGGTCGCAATATTTATACAGGGAGTCTGCAATACAGTTTTATTGCAGTCTATGGGACAAGTAATTTGGTGACTGCAGGTTCATGCCACCCGCAGGGGCTAAATAACTTATTCTACAAATTCAAATCGCTCCTCCGCCCCCAAATCTGATATAAAATAAAGTATTCCCACATCTGAAAATACCCTTTGATACAAGATGGGAATACCCTCTTGAGTTACAATGTTATATATCCTAATTTCGTGACACAAGTTTGTATTATACAGAAGAGGACTTATTTGCCTATCATTTCCCCCCCTTCAGACTGATGCTTCATGTCTAACATGGGAAGGCCAGCAATATCAAGGCAAAGATGCAATTATTGAGAAGTTGTCAGTAAGTACTGTTCCTTAGACGCTAAGTATTGTTCACACACTTTTTCCTATCAGATATTTATAACATATCCATTCCTGATATCAATCTCTGTCCTGCACTTACTCCAGTAAATGATAAATCACAAACCTTTCTGTCCCCTGACTCCTACTGCAGAGTACAGTGTCTCCTGTGTGATCATTGTAACTAACAAATTGACCTTGTGAGTTTACAAGGGTTGGACAAAATAACACAAACACTCTTAGTCTGCCTTCATATGGAGTTATTTGATCAGGAAACTGACTCAAATTCCTCATCCTAAAAATGCCTCACCATAGGACTGTATGGTGAGGTGTTTTTTGGAGGAAGAATTTGAGTCAGAATCCTGACCATAAAACTCTGTGTGAATGCAGCCTTAAAGAGCACCTTTCACCTCCTGGGGCACATATGATTTTATACACCGCTAGAAAGCAGATTGAATTCAGGGCACGATCGGCTTTCCTGTTCTGTGCCCCCGGTGAAGAGCTATTGGTGCCGATACCGTAGCTCTTCACTGTCAGAAGGGCATTTCTTGCAGTCAGTCAGGATCGCCCTTCCTCACAGTAGCGTCTATTGCGTGGTACTTTGAGAGCGGTGAGTAATGCCTCATCCCCTCCTGATAGCACTCATCCATAGAAGAGGGGAGGGGGGGGGGGTGTTCCTGACCCTCAGTGACATGGCTGGGTGGTAAGGAGGACCCTTTCTCACAGTACAGCGATATAGACGCTACTGTGAGGAGGGACATTCCTGACTGACCTCCAGAAACACCCTGCTGACAGTGAAGAGCTACGGTACCAGGACCGATAGCGCTTCACCTGGGGCACAGAACGGGAAAGCCGATAGTGCGCTGAATTCAGCACACCGTCTGCTTTCTAGCGGTGTATTACCGCATGTGCCCTAGGAAGTGAAAGGTCCTCTTTAAGTTTTACCAAATGAATTCTTCCTAAGACACCTGCCATCACTGGTAAGCCTGGGTTCACATCTACCTCGGGGTTTCAGTTGGAGACTTGTTTGTAGCAACTGCTGAAAACAGTTGCAGAAAAAGGTCCTGTATGGAGGACCTTTTTCGCCGCCATATTCATTTTCAAAACAACGGTCCCTATTATAGTCATTGGGGTCCGCCAGGCTTTGTTTGTAACCGCTGATTTAGTGGTCCGGCTCTTTCGTTGGGGGATCCCGACTGACCCGAACAACAACCCGGCACTAGTGTGAACCTGGCCTTTTTTTTTTTTTTTTTCTGTCACTTGGCTTGTATCACCATTTATAATCATTGTTACTTTTTATTGCTAAAACAGATTATTAGGACATCACAAGTAATAAATGTATTAACAGCTTTGTGATTGATGAGCAAAAAGTGTGTTACAAAATGACAAACATCCCTATTTTTACACATACTGTATATTGATGTGTGACGTAAAAGGATTGTTTATGATGATATTGATCAGTTTCCAGTTAAATGACCTGATATTTTAGATCTTGTGGAGTTTTTTTTTTTTCTGCTATTTTCTCTTTATTCTGTGTGACCTCATGTATCTCCTCTTGCAGATGCTTCCTTTTCAGAAGATCCAACATAGCATTACATCACAAGACCACCAGCCAACACCTGACAACTGTATTGTCAGTATGGTTGTAGGTCAGCTCAAGGTAACCCCTTTTGTTTCACCCTTCTATTTTGTTTCTTTGGTTTTTTTTTTGTGTGTGTTTTTGAGCATGGCTTGTGACAGTCACTTCATCTCCAAAGTAATATTTAGTTATTCCATTCAGTGGGTTATAAAGACAGTGGGAGCTGCGTTTAGGGAGGTTTCACATAGTTTTCTTTTTCTGCAGTTATTTTTAGTATGTTTGGGGGAGGGTTGCTGTTTTGTGTCATTTTATTTTTTACAAAATGCAGCATGATCTGGCTGTGAGTTGAAGAAAACCACCAAAGTGTTTGTAAAAATTAGTTTTTATTTCCATGAATAAGAATTGCTAAAGATGGTGGATGTGACAGAGGCTTTACAGAGACTGGTAGAGGTATTTTATATAAAGAAAAATGACACTGTTTATTATAGCTATCTCTAATGGTCCTTTGTATAGTCCCCTCTACTTTCTGCTTAAGACCATCCTAAACATGGCCGATAAATCAATCAGCAGCCTTTGTTGAAAACCTTTATGTATATTTAACTAGTGCATGTGTATTGTGAAGGGTAGTCGGCCATCTTCAGGTCACATGACTGTCTACCAAAATCCATGTTTAGGATAGCAGCTAAGAAAACTGTACAAACGTGGGGACAGCGCTATGTACAGCAAATCGGTGCTGAACACTTTATTATTGTATTTGTAAGTAGCCCAAGTATATCCGTTCCAGAAAAATAAAGTGGGCAACCCATTTAACATGACGCCTAACATGTGTCCTCTCTGGTTTGTAAGCCAACTTCCTTCTGGCCACAGCAACCAGACACCCCAGAGTGGGGGTGGGGGATGAAATTAAGACCTTTCATATAGAAAGTGGGTTTTTTTTTTTTGTTTTTTTTTGTGTTGTGTAGATAATGTCAGATTTTGACATTGTTTGGTTGCCAAGTTGTGATCTCGATGACTCTTTGCAGGGTTGGGTAGTGTTATATTAGACTTTGACCATATCTATAGATGAGTGTTAGGCTTGAGTGCATGATACATACATTCAGTGTTTACATCCAGCATGTGTCCTCAAAGTGATTTGTCATCTTAACTACTCAGTCAACCTCCACAAGTTCACGTGAACCATTTTTGTTGTGCCATAGCCCAGCCAGATGTTACATTGCAGTAAATTCATTAGTTTTCCGGACCTGATGCAGGTTATTTGGAGACTTCAGCATCCCTCATCTATTGCAGATTTGCCTCCCTTTTCTTCCTCTGAAGTCAATAAGGAAAGCTTTATCAATGAAACAATTGTTTTATTTTCCATACACATTTATCCATAGAAACTATTTTTAACAAAACTTCAGCCGTGGAAAATTAACTATTGATTCTGAAGTTTTCATTTCAATTGTAGAGGGTAAGTAAGTCGTTCCTTAGTTGGTACTGTACAGGGCTATACTTTAATATAGCATTGACTGCTCCTCTAACTAAGACCTCGCATTTCCACACATCCTTTAAAATCCCTTTAAGGCTGGCCCCTCACGTAGTTAAAATGGTGTGGCAAAAAACACAGTGTTTAACAGTACGTGCAAAGTAGGTGTGATTCTGGCTAATCCTAGCCACACATTGTAGAAAAATTGCTATTGCATTTTTATATATCATGGCCAGCATGTCTGTTATATCCATGGAAATGCTGGTGTTTTCTGTACAGGTATAATATGGACAAAGTCAGCACAAGAAAACTTTGAGGACTTTCTCTGAAAAGTACTGTGGTTTATTCCGCATCTGTATTTGGCTGCCACTTGCTATATGGGGCCTTAGCCTAAATACAAGGGTATTTTTTGGTTTGTTTTTGCCATTCCAATGGCTATTATGTAATACATCCTCCTACAGCGTCTAATGCCTATGCCAACACAGACAGCAGAATCCTACAGCCTTAGGGGCAGCTAAGAAAGCCGTGTCATGAGTAAAACCCATAACCGCCACATATTGCATCCTGTTTTATATAGGTCCCATGCGGTCTTCTGTTGACAGGACTGGAAATGGGTATAATGCAAGTCATAGTTTTGTGCCACACCTTAGTGTAGCTATTTCAGTTTTCTCCCATACTTCTATTTCAAGAACACTTCTACTATTACTATATTTTCTTAATATAGAAAAAAATGCTGCTTTCTTCACTTGTCAAACATGTCTCCTATTATCCGGTTTCTCCAAAACTGCTCAAATCCATTTTCAGACAGACCACACACACAAGTTGTTGAAACTTTATTATAAGATATCCATTTATTTCCAATTCAGTGTTTACTGCTAGAAAGTCACTGTGAGAGCGGGTTCACATCTGCGCCCAGTCTCTGCTTTCAGTTTCCATCTTCTGCCCAAGAAACTGGACAGGAGACAGAAACGGGCAGTCCTTTTTCAAACCTATTCATTTGAATGGGTTTTCAAAGTAACCGCCCGTGAGCGCTTTATGGACTTCACGGCAAAAGTGGTTGGTTTTTGTTTTTTTTTTTTTAAACCGGACACAAAGTTGGACATGCAGGACTTTTTGTCCTGTCCGGTTAAAAAAAAAAAACCCTGTTTTTCTGCAGAGACCACAAAACGCTCACAGGTGGACAGTCTTCCGGTTTTCAGTCTCCTGTCGGCAGAAGATGGAAACTGAAAGCGGAGACCGGGGTGCAGATGTGAACCCGCCCTTATCTACAGCAACCTGTCAGCTCAGCTCCTCTGCCTTCTTCCATCTCCATAGACTTCTATAAATTTCAGCTTGCTTTCTCTGAATATCTCAGGTATCTATTTTTTTTTTTTTTTTTAAAAAAAGGGCCCTAAACATAAGATTGTTTCAATGTAAGTTTATAATAGGAGGCATTTAAAGTGCAAGTAAACATTTATTTTATAAATATATTTTGCAGGCAGAGGGAACAAACTTTGTATTATAGTTATTTTATTTTGAAGCTGCTTGGAGTCTGTAACTTTTTCAGCTCTAATTCCATACCTCTGAGAAACACCAGCTCTTTTATTTAGTGAAGTATACAGGGTTTTTTTCCCCTTCATTTGCATTGGTGATTTATGGGGGAAAAAAAAGCGTAATTACACTTTAAAGGGATTCAATCCTTAAAATGGCATTTTCTCTACCTAACACGTAGGAATAGCTTAAGAAAGGCTATTCTTCTCCCACCTTTAGATGTCTTCTCCGTGCCGCCGTTTGGTAGCAATCCCGTTTTTCTTCTGTATCCAAATGAGTTCTCTTGCAGCATTGGGCACGCCCCCAGTACTGTTTGAGTGCTGGGGACCGCCCCCAGTGCTGCGAGAGAACTCATTTGCATACTGAAGAAATCCCAGACTTCTACCGAACGGCGGCGCAGAGAAGAATAGCATTTCTTAAGGCTATTCCTACGTGTTGGGGAGAAAAAAAAATGCCCCACATTGTGGAAAAGCAGCTTTCGGTTTTTTTGTTTGGTTTTGTTTTGCCAAAGTCAGAATTGAGTTGTGAAGAAGGTAGAAGTATTAGAATAAGAACTTCCTTTATATTTTCCATTCCTTTTGTAGCCATTCTTGGCTTTGGCTTAAAGGGATTCTACCACTAAAACACATTTTTTTTCTAGTTAACACGTCGGAATAGCCTTTAGAAAGGCTATTCGTCTCCTACCTTTGGAAGTGCTCTCCGCCGCGCCGTTCGTTCAAAATACTGGTTTGTACCGGTATGCTAATTAGTTGCCGAAGATTGCCGAACGTACTGCGCATGCGCGAAATTGCGGTCCCAGCCATAGTGCGGGCACTGCAATTTCGCGCATGTGCAGTACGTTCGGCAATCTTCGCCGAACAGAGCGTACTGCGCAGGCGTCCGACAGGATGCTGAAGAAGGAAGGGGAGGATACCCAAGACCATAGAGGCGGCGCTGCGGTCGGTTTTCTCGCTGCAATGGGGACGCCCCCATCGCTGCTCCTGCGATGGGGGACGCCCCCATCGCTGCGAGAGAACTAATTAGCATACCGATACAAACCGGTATTTTGAACGAATGGCGCGGCGGAGAGCACTTCCAAAGGTAGGAGACGAATAGCCTTTCTAAAGGCTATTCCAACGTGTTAACTAGAAAAAAAAATGTCTTTTAGTGGTAGAATCCCTTTAAAAAACTGCAGCAAAATATGTAACAACGAAAGCTGCGTTTCCACAATGAAGGGCCTCATCCTAAAGGGGGTTTCCCCTGAACATAACCACATTCAAAGATGTAGACTATTTAAAGTTAAAACACTTTAGCAAAAATAATTAAAAATCTAGCATTGCCAGTCTTTATAGCACGGTAAGCACATTATGTCCCTTGATACACTAAAGTGTCATTTCACAGCATTCTGTTGACCTGGAAGTGCAGTTGTGTTGTGGTCTCCCTGTCTGTGCATGTTTCTGACTTTGTTAAAATTCAGGTTTTTTTTCTGTCTAAAACTTTTCGATTGCCCGTTTTCTGTTGTGGCGACTTGTGTACTGCTGGTTGAAGTCACTAACTTTACGTGAAATTTTCATTCTTTTCTTCTGTCCTATTACTTCTCTCATTTCTCTTAACTCTTTTTTTCTTTCCCCCATTCATACCTTCTGCTCAGGCAGATGATGACCAAATCCTGGGATTTCAGCAAATCTTTTTATTGAAATGTTTTAATGGTGCTTGGGTGTGTACCAATGAGGTCTTCAGGCTAGCCCTGCACAACATTTAACTGATTCCTGTTCCGGATGAGAGGTGTGTGCCTGCTTTGGTTGATTTATGTGATATTCCTTGGATAACCTTTCTTAAAGGATATGTCCATCTTCACAGATGACTTTTATAGTTCCAGTGTATCTAAAATAGGGGCAAAAAGTGAGCAAATTTGCACATAAAGTGTATTGTTAGTCTACAGCTACTGTATAGACCTATGTGTGTTCATGGTAACCATGAGCATGCAGTCATGTTATGAGTCTGTCCCCAACTTCTAACTAAAATGTGATTTCTAGGTTTTATAGGCATGAACAATGTGTAAAAGATGGCAGGGAGACTACGTGGGATGTGACTGCAAAATTTATCCGAGACACAGGTCTACATAGATGCTGTATACACAAAATGTTAGGCCCAGTTCACATTAGTGTTCGGGGAGTCCACTTAGAGACCCCCAAATGGAAACTTGTACACATTACCTGGGAAGCAGCACTTTGCTCTCCACATGTTTCGTGCGGAAACAACATGGATGTCTTTATAGTCTAGAGGTCCATGTAGTTTCTTAGGTAATGTATATAGGTATCCCTTCCGGGGGTCCCCAAGCGGACTCCCTGAACTCTGATGTGAACTGGGCCTTAATAGACTTTAAATCACTTACAACATTGCTTCTTTTTCTATTTAAAGGGATTTTCCAAGACTTTTAAATTGATGACCTATCCTTACGACAGGTCATCAATTAAAGATTCCTGGGAGTCTGACACCCGGGGCCACTGTGGATTAGTTGCATCACAGGCCATGTGATACGACATTCATTGATCACAGTTCAGTCCCATTCCAGTGAATCCGCACAGCCACTGCGCAATTGTGTATGGCATAGTGATTGGCAAGTGCTGAAGAAGCTGCAGTGCTTATAAGGCTGCTGATTGGCCGAGGTCTCAGGTGTTTGACCTCTGTCAAATCTTTAATTGATGACCTATGCTTAGGACAGGTCATCAGCTAAAGGGAGTCTGTCATCAGTAAATTAGTTTTAAACCTAATCCCGGTACAAGGAAGAGGTGATTCTGCAGCTTCCAAATATGCCCCTGTTCAGCTTTGGAGCTGTATTTTAATGTAAACCCCCCATAGGCAAAAATGTGCCCAGGGGACATGCGTAGCTTGTCTGGGTTTTAGTCTCAGCTCTAGATCCACAGGCAAAGCACTGTACAATCATTTGCCTATCAATAAAACAGTATTTTACATGGAATAACTGAATAACGGGTTTATTTGGAAACTGGGAAATCACCTCTGCAATGTACGGTGGTTGGGTTTATATCGATTTACTACTGATAGACTCCCTTTTAATATGTCCCAGAAAACTGCTTTAAGTGCACTGGAACAATAAAACGTGTGCATAAATGAACCTTTACTTTTTAAGATTGGATTCGTACATTTTATTTTTTAGCCAAACACAGTGGAGCAAAAAAAGTTTTTTCTTGTTCTACTTGACCCTGTCTTGGATCTACTTCTGGCGTTGACTTAAAAAGTGTAAGCTACAATCTGTGTGAATCCACCCTTAAGGGTTGTTGTATGTATGTCCTGAAGATATAGAGGGAATTTGGAACATGGCTTCACTCCTCATGTACCCACCATAAGATCAGTGGAGTTGCAGCACATGTATGGCCACAGTTCCCAGGATGGTTCCTCTGATTTATTGCAATACAACTTGCTTACGTAAGAAAGTTAGCCTGCATTCTGTATTTCACACGAGAATCTGTATCAGACCAAAGACTTCATTCCTGCATTCATAGGGTTAGAAATGTGTGTCACTGATGTGGCAAACAGTGGTCAGGGAATGGCTACTGTGAATGAAAAGATGGCTGTGCACGTGTGGTCCCAAGACCATGTCTGAATATCCAATGATTAGATGGTAAAACACTATTTATTTTTCAGCACAGTGATAATCAACGCTATGTTGTATATTTAGATAAGAGACATAATCCACCAGTTACAATAGAGGATTTTACTCCGACCTCTGCAGATGCCTAGAAAGTCAATAGGGTCAGCGACACAGTTGTGTATGGCTCATGGGTTATCTGATGGGTACACAAACTAGTTTATGCTTGGTGGCAAGAAATGGAATTGCAAAATTTTTAAAAATGGAAAAAGATCACCAAAAAATAGTGACCCTTTCCCTTTAAGACTGTCTCTAGCTGCGTTCCTATATCACCTATGGTATTTTGGAATTTTGATAGCAAAATCTTTACTAAAATTCACATTGGATTTCTTATTCCACAGTTTTCATATCAATGGTCATCCCTATCTCTTGGGGGTTTATACTTAAAGTTTCATCTAATGCAGTATAATTGGTGCAAATCGGTAACTAAATCCACAAGTATCATCAGCTTGTCAGCATAGCACTTACAGCTGACTGAATGTGCACTCCATAGTAGGAGACAAGAGATGGGTTATCCAAAAATAACCTTTATACCTTACGGCTACGTTCACATGGGGTGGGCTGGGAGTCTCGAGGTGCAGAATCCACAGTAAGATTGAGCAGGACAATTTATTTTTTTCCGATGTCCTGCTGCAATCTCTGCCTCCCACTAAGAACAATGGGAGGCAGAATCCTTCCCCAAATCCTCTGCAAACTCCTAAGTGAGAATGAAAAGCGTGTTGTGTGTCCGTGGGCAGAACTTGCCACCACATCAGCTTGGTCAATGACTCCAGTTTGCGGTCATGACTTATATTAGTGATTTAGGAGGAAGATGCAGCACGAGTGGATGGGCTGTGAAGGCTAAGCCTCCAAATAAAGATCTAAGGATGTTGCCATTTTATTTTTCGCTTTTGCTTTACTACATGTTTTGCCCGAAACAAAGGTAAGTGATTTTTAATTTCTAAAGGAGCCTATAAAAGCGAATCCACAATAAACAAAACCCCCTAGATGTGCAGTTTATAGAGGGGACACATGCTGGTTGGTAACGTTTCCTTTGGTAAATTCGGGAAAATAGTTGGAGTCCAGTGTTTCCTATAGACTGATGAATGAACTTTTCAGCTCTAGTCTCAGGTGGTAATAAAAAGTCTCTTAGATTTATTCAATCTTTTTGCTCTCTCATGTTTATATGCTACATATGTAGTGCCCGTATAATCCAGCATGCCAAGGCTTATTCTGTTGTATTTTATTTCAGGCAGATGATGACCCAGTTATTGGATTTCATCAAATGTTTCTACTAAAGAACGTACAAGATGCCTGGGTCTGTACAAATGACATGTTCCGGCTAGCACTGCATAACTTTGGTTGAATTGCCTCAAGAGGAGACAGGATAATACTTATCTGCCCTTCAAATTTTTTTTTTTCTTTTTTTCTTCCTGTTTCTTTTGTGTCTACAAAGGATTCTCCACATCCACAGAACAATACAAACACCATACACTGTTTAGCATTTGAAAGCTATAACAACTGGGCATGAAAGTATTAAGCCTGACGCAGCCTAGTTTCTGACATGGCTACCGATTTGTATACTAGCCATAAACGTGTGACTTTTGGAGTTGTTTTGCATTTAACAGTGTCCAAGCATTTGGCTTTTGAATTGGATTGCTTTTTATGTAAGTTCATTTATCTAGTGATCCAAAGAAATTGGAAATAAAAGAAATATGGCCCTGTTGTCTTTGCTTTGTGGTGTCTTTCTTTGTATTTTCAGTGTAACAAAAGGAAATGAAAACACTGCTCATACAAAGTCTTAATTTACAGCAATTTATCCTGTCGGTGAATGTTTTCTGTTCGGCAGATGTAGAGTATTACAAGAATTGGTAAAGTATTGGAAATCTTTCCCATCAGCTATGCATATATACATTCACATCAACACAATGGATGGTTTAAAGGGCCCGAGTACACTACCCACCCATGTATACGTTTATTTTCAGCGTATGTCTCCTCTTTCACATCTCCAACCTTCACTAGCAATGAATGAGAACATTTTTGAATATAAAATACTAAATCTAATGCCGAATGTGCAGTATTTTACTTACGTGATATATTCCACATCTAGCAAGGTGCCAATTTTCCCTGAATCCCAGAACATAATGCCTGCTTTTGTAGTGTTCTTTGTTCCAAATACATTTTAAAATAAAGTTGTGCAATTAGGGCATGCAACAATACCGGGTAATGTGAAAGCCTTGGCCTAAATTTAATAGTTTAGAATATCAAGGGAAAAGTTTATCTAAAATCCCAGATTTATTCATACAGGGAGTATAGCGGATACCCAGCAAATCCCATTATAGTCAAAGGGGCCTTTCAGGATTTGTTTGGAACTTCATTTCCTGTTCAGCTCTTTCTTTTCTTATATGATGGAACAGAAGAACAAACTAAATATATCCTGTGCACACCTGCATTGGTTTGTTGGGGGTCCATCAGAGGACCAGAGCAACAGACGGCTAAAATAGTGGCCTGAAATGGAACATTCTCTACAATTGGGTCCCTCTGTGCCCCCCCCCCCCTTCTTTCTTCTCTTTAATTGAACGTTGTGGATGGAAATGTGCAGCAATCAACACTGCAAAGGAGACTTCGATTTCGATATGGCCATAGGGTGAGTTCTTATGATTAGTAAGCTTACATATACTATACAGTGTACCAACTGCATCGTGTTGTGGAAACCAACAGGCTAAACACGTGTGTACTCCATTCGAGAGTTTAAATATGGTTCAGATGTATCTATTAGATGTAGATATGGAATTTGTTATATTTAAGCTGCAGTTTTTTTCTAATAGAGTTTTATTAGAATTAACTACATAAAAAAAAAAAAAAAATTCCTCCTCCTGACTCCACTTGCCCAGTTACCAGGCCACTCCCCAATAGAGAATACTTAGGATAAGGACACTTTTACAGTTGTTTCAACGTAGTTTTTAAATGAAAACCTAGGAATGAATTGATCACCCTTCATGAGCCGCACTTTATTTTTCGATTAAAAAAAAAAGTTCTTTCCATAAGCATACATTCAGATGACAAGGGTGCAAAACTTTTTTGGGTTTGGTTTTGGCCAAACTTTACCCAAAAGGTTGGTACAGGTACCTGAATGTGGTTTGAACCCCACTGAAATCTATGTAAGACGCCATTTACATCTTGCTCTGGAGTCTCCATTCTATGGCAGTTTCCTCTTGAAAATTGTCGGAGAAAAAAAAAAGTCCTGCCTGGAGAACTTTCCTGCACTGACTTCAGTTGTAAAGTGATCACTATTCCATTGTTTTGATTCTCTAATAAACCAGAACATTGGAGAGGCGATGTTACTGTGAACCTAGCATAAATGTCTCCTCCAGATGCATTGAGCAGTCTCCTCCACTCCTGGTAGTTTTGGCTCCTTGGATAACACCTTTAGTGAAGCACGTTTCTCCCAACCATGTGAGATTCAGCAGGACACTCACAGATTATAGGGTGCTAGCCCACTTTTCCCAGAAACTGGTGTTATGTCCTGAATTCAACTCTATTTGCGGTCTTCACATGCAGAGAGTACAATGGTAAATCTGGGAGATATCCGTTTACTTCTCCATTCATACCTTATTACTGCTGCCTTCATCTTTGAAAGCTAGGTTTTCTGAGCAACAATGTCTTATTGAAGCATAACTAGCATTCTGCTGCCACATAGTGTTCAAGACTGATACTGCAGCCTAGGAAGACAACAAAGGAAATCAGAAGAACATACCAGAAAACATTAAATTTTCCATTATAATTTTGCTTACTTATATAGCACCATCATATTCCGCAGTGCTTTATACATATCGTTAATATTATTCCAAGTAGGACTCACAATCTAAACTTATCAGTATGTCTGGAATGTGGGAAGAAACTGGAGTACACGGAGGAAATCACAGGAATGGGGAAACGCACAAATTCCTTGCAGTGTTAACCGGTGTTAAGATTTTGAATTATTCGCAGTCCATGCCTTTGTACATCGGGTGGAGTTTGCGTTCGGCTCCTGTCTATGCCAACACACTGGTTAGGATGCAGTTCATGAATTAAGCCAGGCTATTGGATAGAGCCCAGGGTCATAACTCTAACTAGTAAGCACAGATGCTCCAATATAATATACAATAGATAAAACAATATTTATTGAGTCTCAATAAAAAACAACCCCATAATCAATAAAAAGGTGTATTAAAAAAATAATGGAACATTCTTACCACTTTCAGTAGGTAAAGTAGCATCACACATTAGGGTCACGCAGCTTATCAGTAGCAAGAGAAACACCTTGGGTGCGGGAGAACAATACTAAAACACCCTATTACCCTCAAAATAGCCCCTGCCCTAATAAGGGCGGTCCCAAAACTTACCCTAACAGCCCTATTTATGTCTCCGGCCAATGCGTTTCACATAAGTGCTCATCAGAGGATATTTAGAAGAAGGACCTAGTGATCCAAGGTGCAGAGCTCATAGTAATCTCACAGTGAGGTACAGTCATGGTCCTAACTCTGTATAAGTGACAAGGGAACATATGACATCAAGGCATGGATATCCTAATTCAGATTTGATAAATAAATGCAGTGGGCATCACTAAATATATTAAAAGGCGAGGATCATCTCAGTTTATGTACAAAACCAACAAGAAAAGCATACATAGCTGTGTAGAGGATATATCTCCCTTATATAGAAAAAATAATCTTTATTTGCACACTGTTAAAAACCTATTAAAACAACAAACAATGTCCATGGACGTATACAAATGTAATGACAACAGCCAGTCTCATAAAGGCACGCCTAGTTTAAAGATACTTGCCCTCTGTAAATGTGTTGGCCTTTCTAATAACTGTGTAATACCCAGTATAGGGGCAAGAGGAAACCATGATAATATGTCAGAGACTGTGAATAAATTGTTCATAACAGGCAGACAATACCAGAAAAATAGATATTAACACGAAGAACTGATATGGGTATCAAAGATGGCTTACAGGATACAGCAGGGAGATCCCCACGCGTATTGGCTTAATCAAGGGTAATAATTCATGTTTGATAACCATCTGTATACAGAAGTTTGATTAGGATGCCTAGACAAATCTCTGACATGGGGGACAAGTATGGGGAGTGGTTACATTAATAACCATCCCAAATTGAATCAGTTGAAGGGAGTATGATTTAATCTTCATGTTCGGTATGCCTGTACTTGGAAAAAAAATATTTGGCATCACTTTCTGAGCATATCATACCTATATGAAGTACCCATCCAGAGTTATGTAATAGTCCCAAAACATGTCATATCTCTATTTGGTGCATGTAGTTAGCCAGCATCAGTCACAGGTGGGAGGTTCCAAGAAAGGGGTTGGGTTAAGGTCCTTCAAAAAGGAAAGATGGATAGATTTGTCAGACACTTGGAAATGCAGCCCAGCCTATAGATCTGTCCAGTTGTAAAAGGTCTGTTTTTGTTTTATTCCCTTTATATTTTGTACATTGTTTACTTGTATTTATGTCTTTTTATTACATCTTTTGTCTATAGACACTGAACTTTTTTATGGTAATAGGATTACCATTGGATAGTGACAGCCGCTACCACTGCGTTTTTTTTTTTTTAATAGGCCGTTACGGGCCCTATTTACTTGCCGATCCTGGCTGGGCCGGGATCGGTAAGTGACACCGCGGGCCCCACAAATACTATCATTATACTCGGGGGTCTTTGCAGACCCCCCTGAGTATAATGATCAGAAGACCGGGAGAGGTAAGGGAACGTAACAAACACTGTTACTTACCTCTCCACGATCCTGCCAGGCCTCCTTCCTACTTGTCTGACGTCTCTAACGTCACATGAACCCGGCCTGCTTCCCGGGTCATGTGACGTCCGATGTCATAGAAGAAGGACGGCAGCGTAGAAGACAGCATAGGAGCCGGGGGACAGGTAAGAAACTAGTAATTTTTTATGTTTTTATTCCCCCGGGTCTCTGAAAAGACCCCAGAGTATAATAATTGTTTATGGGTGTCCACTATGGGGGATAATACTGTGTACAGGGGTCACTATGGGGGATAATACTGTGTTCAGGGGCCACTATTGGGGATGATACTGTGTGCAGGGGCCACTAAGGGACATAATACTGTGTGCAGGGCCACTAAGGGACATAATACTGTGTACAGGGGCCACTAAGGGACATAATACTGTGTGCAGGGGCCACTAAGGGACATAATCCTGTGTGCAGGGGCCACTAATGGACATAATCCTGTGTGCAGGGGCCACTAAGGGACATAATACTGTGTGCAGGGGCCACTAAGGGACATAATACTGTGTGCAGGGGCCACTAAGGGACATAATACTGTGTGCAGGGGCCACTAAGGGACATAATACTGTGTCTCCCAAATAACAATATTCTTGTAGCTTTTCGCAATATAACTGCAACAAGTGCATAA
Source organism: Leptodactylus fuscus (assembly GCF_031893055.1). Classification (NCBI taxonomy): domain Eukaryota; kingdom Metazoa; phylum Chordata; class Amphibia; order Anura; family Leptodactylidae; genus Leptodactylus; species Leptodactylus fuscus. Next base: position 48,761,152 of record NC_134271.1, on the reverse strand, counting down.
AACCCCATGGGTAAGTACCTTTTCCCCCAAAAAATGGTCATTTATTATTTTTAGTGTAGATTGTGAGCTCCATATAGGGATTACAATGTACATTTTTTTTCCTATCAGGATGTCTTTGTAGAATGGGAGGAAATCCACGCAAACACGGGGAGAACATACAAACTCCTTGCAGATGTTGTTCCTGGCAGGATTCAAACCCAGGACTCCAGTGCTAACCACTGAGCCACTGTGTTACCCCAATCAGGGCCGCTGATAGGGCAGTATTACCGCTACTGGTGTCAGGGGCCCGGCCAAATTGAAAAATGGGGGGGGGGGCGGTTTTGGCCGGCCCCCTGGCGCCCGCAGCAGCAATTGTGCCCTGGGACGGCGTCACTATAGTATAGTCGGGCAAGTGCCGGGGCCCACAGAGCCTCTTGGAGCCATCCGGCACTTGCCTGTCCCGATTTCAGCTCATCGGCGTCCGTCCGGGGGGGCAGACACTTAGGGTGTATGGGGCCCCAAAATTCCTGGTGGCGGCCCTGACCCCAATAAAGGGTAACTTATTGAAGTGTTTTTATGGCTAAAGTCAGAGTTTGTGTCCACTGCATACCATCTATTTTCCCATAAGCATATATGTCGCTGTGACATAGCTTTGGCTGTGTTTAGAGAGCTAGTCATTGGATAGATAGGTTCCTAGGAGCAATAAGAGTGTTCTACATTATGTTTTAAGCCAAATAATGGTGTGCATTGTACCAAACTTGTTTGACTCAAAACAAATCTTGGTCTCAAGTCATCTGAACCCGAAACGAAACAAATCTTGAAAGGTTTGTCCATCTTTAACCAGCAGTTACCCATGGATCTCAAGTCTTACTGGTGTAATGTAGTTAGAAGTGATTTAGATCAGACCACAGACAATTCATGTGGTTGGTTGAGAAGAGACGTTGGCTTCATGGGAGCCTGTCACTCTACACAAGGACCATGTCACAGCAAGCCATTCCTTGTAGTCTAGGAAAGCATGGAAGTGACCCCCTTTACAATCACAACCACCGTCAAATGTGCTTGTTTGGTGAGTAAGTGTTCACAAAACTTTGATTGACCCCATGATAGTCATTGGGACAAATTGAGCACTGGTGGTATCAATCGTGACTGATGTGGCACGACTGATATTTTTGTTTTTCTGTTACTATAACAGAACAAGCCATGGAAATATGGATGGAAATGTTAACCCAACCTAAGCTTTTCATGTATTGAAGTTTCTGTTTAAATGTGTTTTTTTTTTTTTATTTGTGGCCTGTTCTTAGCATAGGACATATCTGATCAGTGGGATCAGTGAGATCCTCTACCAATCAGATATTTATGGGTTAGCCAAAAAATATAATTATAATATAATATAATTTTTAAAATCCTGGGCAGCTCCTTTAAGATGCTCAGATAGGAATGAACCGATGTTCCAAAATTTTGCTATGGGACCTATGATTATGGCTCTGAAACTCAGATTATATAGATGTGGTCTCTCTAGTAGACGCAAGTTGTCTGTTCATTTGACGTGCCATACATAAGAATTCACCCAGACTTTAAACAGGACCTGACAAGCCTGTTTTAGTAAATTCTTATGATCTCTATGGTATAATTCACTGCAATGCAAAAGTTTTGCAGTGTATTATACTGGCAAGTGTGTCGCAAAGTAAAAAATGTTTTTTTTTAGTAAATTCTAATGTATTAGTCCCCTTGATACATCTGCCTTACTACTGCGGCGGATGTCAGCACTTTCAACATGACTTCCACTCAGGATCGGGTGGGTGCCATAGCCACTAGGTCTCTGAGGTATTACACAATAAAGAGCCAGTACGAATGCCTACGATCAGAGGCCTCTTTCTTAAAGCATTTGTCCTGGCAAACTGTAAAGTCCAGGGGGGCAGCAGGCAGATTACAATAAACAAAATATTCATCTATCCCTGGTCCTTCATTCCAGCACCAAGGTCTGTCCATTGGCCGTGCCAGAAGTGAAGCGTCTCTGGTGACTGCTGCAACCAACCTATTGGTCTACATGGTCACATGTTGGGTACCTATGATGTCACTTCTAATACATGACTCAACATGAAACCAGTAATTGGTCCCAGAAGTGACAGTGACCTTACACTGGAATGGAGGACCCTGATCAGGTAAGTACTTTTTTTTTTTTTTTTTTACATCACCCATGACCCCCCCCGCCCACACACACACACACACTAGTTATTTTATACGTGATTCTAAAAAGGCACTATTTGTGGCACTTTTATAGGTATAACTCTACATAGGTATTTAACTGGTATTAAGACATATGGAGTATCTGTGGGTAGTACTGTTATGGGAGACTTCTGCACTTTGGCAACATTGTTAAATTTTTGGCATTACTATTATGGGGGCACACCGTAGTTGTAGCTGGTGCCATAATGTGGGCACCATTATGGCAGAAAAAGCAATGCATGCACTGTGGATAAGTCTATTATGGCAGCACTCTGGCTGGCACCGATATGGGAGCACTGTTGCGTCACAGTGGTTGTGAATAATGTGGCATTGTTATGGAAGCGCCTTTTGTTATGGGGTGACCCTAGTTGTCCCTATGAAGGTGTAGAATTGGGTACTTGCATTACCTGACAGTTCAAAACATTTTTTTCATCTTTATGAAGGAATTGGGGTTGATAGTATTACAAGCAGGGATGTAGTTATAGGGGGTGTATAGGGAACTATTAGGCAGGTATTATTAATAGGGTGTAGGGCGTAAGCATCGCAGCTCTTCCAGATCACCATCAAAGGCTGCTTTTATAGACTGGTATATCAGAAGATTATGTAAGGTCAACCCTGATATACATTTGTGCATTAGATACATTACCCTGAATTGCCAGAATTTGTCATACATTTGCCCATAGGTTTTCACACAGGATTCACCTACAAAGAGAAATTTTCAGTCCAGCAGTAAACTTGTGCTGTGAGGGTTAATAAGGACATCCTACTCACCACATCTGGCCGGCCCCCTCCTCTCCTGTTTCCTCTGCAGAATGCACAGTACATCTGGATCCTTCACATACAAAGGAACTTAGCCCGACCAAAAACCTCAGCAGCCACACACAGGGATTTGTTACCTCTCCAGTGCCCAGAGCTTCGGGTAGAAGCTCTTCAGAATATCTACAGACGTGGCAGTGCCCAGAAGACATGAAGCCCCTTTATATTCTTCAGCTCTGTGCCTTTTATTACCAGCTCTTTGTTCAGTTTGATCAGAACACAGCGGCACCTTCTCCCATAATAAAGTTTCCTGGAGACAGCTCGCCCAAGACAGACAAAGAAATGGTCACAGTGAGTAACCTTATGCCAATGGCTTTTCTTGTACTCTCTCAGTATACGTTACCTAGTGGTGAACTTTACTCTTAACAAACAATTCCGAAACATTTCCAGTTGTTACATTGGAAATAAAGACCTGTTGAAAGCTGTTTTCTTTCCTTAAACCAAGTCCAAGTACTTCAGCTGACCATGGATGTTACAATATCAGAGTAGCAAACTAACTAAACAATCCTTAATAATTATAGTATGACAATGATAATAATCATTATATAGCACCAACATATTCTGTAGCCCCATAGGGTACATTCACAAATGGAATTGAATACTATAGAGCAACAGTCTAAACAATAGAAAAAAGGGAGGACTCTGCTCGTAAGAGTTTACAATATAGAACTCATGAAATCATCCATGCCACCCATGCATATTGTATCATATAAGTAGTGTGCCAATGTAAGCTGAGACGTTATCGAAGATGGTAAAATTGTATCTGTCATGAAAAAAATTGTGATTCAAATGTCTTTTAGAAAACAAACACTTGTAATACTGCCTTGGACCAAGAGTGGGCACCATACATTTAAGCCCCAGGTGGATCCAAATTATACAGCTCACTAACAATTGTAGTTCTGCGCTTAACCAACAGTGGGCGGCACACGTGCTAACCATAGGTATATTAACAATTGTAAAACGGTTATAAACCAAGGGTTGCCATGACTAATCGTAACCCATGACGGTACCAAAAAACAACGCACACTAACAATTGTAATTCTGTTACGAAACAAGGGTGGATACTACAAATGCAAAGCTGTGGTGGTACCAACAACACAGCTTTACAATTGTTACACTGCTATGATCTAAAGTTACTAACATTTCTTGGAATCATGGGTATACTAAGGTTTATTGGCCGCCGCAGAAAGTCGCTGGTTCTTAATCGTAGTGTTTGGACACATGCCCTTCTAGTATAGCTTTGGCCAAGTGGGTGAAAAAAATAACCTGGTACTGGGTCATTTCTGGTCCTTTTCACAGTGTGGAAAAGTGACAAAAACGTCAGGGTTAGCTAAGGTGATCTTGTATTATGAAATGGAAAAGGGCCTTAAAGAGGTTATCCAGGAAGGTGACACCTGTCCCCAGCGCACCGGCGTAACCCGCAGTCGTCCAGTCCAGCAGCACCCACTGTCTTATTCCGAGCCTCTGGACACTGTTGGACTGGAAAGCCATGGGGGGACATCAGGCCGCCAAGTACAGGTAAGTATGTTTTTTTAAAAAATTATTTTTCACCTTCCCTGGACTCCTTTGAGAAATCTGTAATTCCTGGACAATCCCTTTAAGACTGGCCATGATACATGTACTCAGCTCACTGTTCCAATATTTTCCATCGTATATAATGAAAAATAATTGCATATGTGCAGTCAATCCTGGATCCGGACAACAACCAACTAACATCAGAGCAGAAAGCCCTATTTCTTTAACCCCTACTAATCTACTGTCATTGCCACCACAGGCTTTATGCGGATGTCAGCTCTACACTTAGTATTAAATAGTGTATGGACGGACATGGAAGACAAAGTTGTGAATCTACCTGAGCTAGAACCATTCTTCGAATTGGCTGTCCAGTCAACTTCAGTTCACTCAGATTAGCTTTCTTAGCAATCAAATGTGGATATGTTGATAATTGTAGATATATCTCCTGTCTATTCCCGCTAGCACTAGAGGTATACAGACATCGCACATTCGGTAGTGTTGAAACAATATTGTCACATGATATGAGGACATTTCCCAGATTATCCCTTTAGGCGGGTTACACAACATATCTGGAAAATAGTGAAGACTATGGCAGAATGCCCATCACTACAGCCAAAATAAGAAGCACTTGTACCGTAGTAGTTGTAAAACACAGAAGAACATGTATGAGGACATGCAGAACAGTTTTACATATTTTGGGGCCCAGGAGCTTCAAGTTACAACTCTCTCTGGCAACCATGTCATCATCACAGAAATGGAAATCATAGGATCCGCAGTGTACAGAAAATCCATCAGAGTGTGACCATGCACAAGTCCCAACCTCTGTAGTCTGTCATCGACCTAGCTAGGATTATTCTATGGCTCAAAATAAACACTCTCTGGTAATTGTTTAGATTTATGTGGACATGCATGGCGCCATGTCCAGTGGCGTAACTACCGCCTTAGCCGCAGAGGCAGCTGCCACAGGGCCCGGGACATTAGGGGCTCGGTGACAGCCGCTACCGCTGCTATCATTATATTTGGGGGTCTTTTCGGACCACCGAGTATAATGACGGGCGGACCGGGAGAGGTAAGAAACATAAAAAACACTGTTACCTCTCCACGATCCTGCCAGGCCTCCTTCCTGACGTCCTTTCTGACCTCAAATGAATCTGGCCTGCGTCCCGGGTCATGTGACGTCCGACGTCATTGAAGAAGATGGCAGCGGAGGCCGACAGTGTAGGGGACAGGTAAGAAACAGTAGTGTTTTATGTTTTTATTCCCCCGGGTCTCTGATTATTATACTCTGGGGTCTGAAAAGACCCCAGAGTATAATAATTGTTTATGGGTGTCCACAGTGGGACATAATACTGTGTGCAGGGGCCACTATGGGGCATAATACTGTGTGCAGGGGTCACTATGGGGCATAATACTGTGTGCAGGGGTCACTATGGGGCATAATACTGTGTGCAGGGGCCACTATGGGGGATAATACTGTGTGAAGTGGCCACTATGGGGATAATACTGTGTGCAGGGGCCACTATGGGGCATAATAGAACACGCAGGAATGCGTAGGAGGGGGTCGGACGAGGTCTTCGGCGTCAGTGGCGGTCGGGTTTGCCAAAGTTTGCCACGGGGCCCTGCCCTAGTTACGCCACTGGCCATGTCAGTACTATTTGGCTTCATGTAAACATGGCATTAGACATTTTCATCAGTTTGCCTCTTTTTAATCACTTATTACTTCTGTTACTGGATATACAGATCCATTGATACCACCAATCTGAGGGATGCCATTGCTCATTGGTCTCTACCCTAAGGTCCTGTCATGGCACACTGGAAATGATGTCTCAGTGAATGAGTAGCTGTGGCAGTGACCTACCTCTGCCACTAGCTGGGCTGGTACGTCTGGGGTGTTGAGGTGAGACCGGGATGTAGAGCCCCACATAGCTAAACACACCTAAAAAATACTGCCGAAAAAGATGTTTTTGAGTTTCTGAGTTTTTGCTGCATTTTTCTCTGCATTTTTGTTCCCTGTTAAATCTATAGGAAAAACGCTCCCAGTTTTTTGTACTTCAATTTAAAATCCTGTGATTTTCAAAAATCGCATGCTTTTTTTTTTTGTAAAATGTGGATCTTAATACACACACTGTATGTATTTGGGCATTTCCACTCAAAATGTATTCACAATGTTCCATACTAGGAAGACTATAGTGTACAATTATATTGAGTGTAAAATGTTACCATGTCATATTCCTAATTGCTTTGTTATTCATATATTTTTCCGACAGCAATACCTACTAAAATACTATGGCTGCCCTAAAGACACATGCCTGATGGTGCTAAAGGATACCCTGAAGAAAATGCAGAAATTCTTTCATATTCCAGAGACAGGGGAGATGGATCAAAAGACAATTGAAACTATGAAAAAACCTAGATGCGGTAACCCAGACGTGTCCAACTACCAGTTCTTCCCAAGAAAGCCCAAATGGGAAAAAAATGATATAACATACAGGTGAGTCAATGACCTGTCCATGCAATGTTGCTATGTAAGGTGTACTCTTAAAGAGGACCTTTCATCACCTATGCCAAGTGCATCATTTAATGGCCACTGCTCCACTGATTCCAGCACATTTGGAATGTTTCTTCTCTAGACCCCACCGTTTTTGAACAGTTAGTGCTGTTATTTTTGGTGCTTGATATGCTATTTAGACGCACTGTCAGGCAAGAGCTGGTAAGATGGGCGTGATTCAGAATACTGATCAGAATAGACAATGAGAGCTCAGACTCGGATCCCATGCCTGACACCCCCCACTTGACAGTACAGAGCGTAAATAGCATATCAAGCACCAAAAGTAACAGCACTTATTGCTCAGGAATGGTGTGGGCTAGAAAAAAAAATCCAACTGTGCTGGAATCAGTGGAGCAGCAGCTAATAACAGATGCTAAGAGCTGGATTTGATGAAGGTGGTAAAGGGTCCTATTTAAAGACACTGTCTAGTGCAGAAAACCTCATATTTTATACCCTTACTTATAGGGAATTAGGGAACTCTCAGTCCTCTGTTTGGTATCCTCATTTCTTGGCCATTATGTAAAGTGGGTACAAAAAGTATCTCTTACTCTGGAGGATTTGTCCTGTCATGTATTACACAGACAAAGCATTCACATAAGTGTTCATGGTGTAATACTTGTGGTGGCACTATGGGGATACTGAACACTTAAAGGAAAACTGCCACAAGTAAACTTGACTTCAAACCAGCCATACATACACCCCATACGTTGGGCATATTATGCTCGGTATCATCATTCCTTTAGATAGTCAAATAGATCTGCCATGTCCTTAAAAAGCTTCATTTAGAAATAGGCAAGTGAGGTTCAAGTGGAATGAGGGTGTGCAAGAGCCTTCAAAGGTTCTGTATCCTAGTGTGTATCTCGACCCCTGTATACTTAACTCACAGTCCTTTCCTATCCTATAGCTATCTTGCTGCTTGTTAGTACCTAGTGTTTTCCAGCTGGAACCCTTGGAGACTCTGACACTTCCTATTGCCCTTGGCATTTTAAGGAAATGGTGCACCTATATAACGGATGGTGGTGCTACAATGCTCTGTGATTGGTTTGATATTGAGTTTCCCTTTAACAGACCCCCTTTAAGGCCCCATTTACCTGGGTCAGTCTTGGAGGCAATGATTGGAAATGAACATCAGTCCTGATATTGCTGCTAGTTTGCTGCATTTACAATTTGCACTAGTTGGCAGCACATCACCCTGTGGACATGGGGAATATTCTTGATTATAGACTATTCCTTTGCACATCTCTTTACATAGCTTTTAATTGGTCTGATAAAACAGCCATATAAGGGGGTCTTTACGGTCAGATTTTAATACACTTGATAGTGGGGTCCCAGTATTGGCGAAAACTATGATCCGCTCATCGTAAAGAAATCTTATGGGGATTGTCCAGAGCCGAGAACCTCTTCAAAATATGCTTTTCACTAAACATTTAATAGTTTTCTTTAGGATCTTGGGGTATACTACAGATCTGGATGATGGAACCGTGGATGATGCTTTTGCTCGGGCTTTCCAAGTCTGGAGTGATGTCACTCCTTTGAAGTTTACTCGACTCATGGATGGGGAAGCTGATATCATGATCAATTTTGGCCGCTGGGGTAATTCACTTTTAGTTCTTTCTATATGTTTTTGCTGTACCACAGATCTCTTTATCTATGTAAGTTGTCTGTTTTTCAGAGCATGGAGATGGCTATCCATTTGATGGTAAAGATGGACTATTGGCTCATGCTTTTGCACCAGGATCAGGAATTGGTGGCGATTCTCATTTTGATGATGATGAGCTTTGGACTTTAGGAGAAGGACAAGGTACCGTAACATGGATCTACAGTACTGTGTGAAATTTTTAGGCAGACATGGAAAAAAGTAAGAATGCTTTCAGAAATAGAATTATTAATAGTTATAATTGCAAAAATGCAAAATGAATCAACTAAAGAAAAATCTAAATCAAGTCAATATTTGGTGTGACCAGCCTTCACCTTCAAAACAGAAAGCTCTTCTTGGTAAACTTGCAGAAAGTTTTTGGAGGATCTTGTTCCAGACATCTTGGAGAACTAACCATAGATCTACTGCGGATGTAATCTTGGGCAAATCCTTCTCTTTCTTCATGTAATGCTAGACAGACTGGGTGACATTGAGATCAGGGCTCCATGGAGTCCATAGCTTCACCTTCAGGACTCCTCCTCTAAAGGCTGGCCACACCAAATATTCATTTCATTTATATTTTGTTCATTTACAAAAATAAACTAACACTTTTAAGCATTTTTGCCTACTGAATCCCTAATTCAAAGACCAAAGGTGCTGATGTCATGGCATTATTTGGTCAACAAGTCAACACTGTAGGGATTTTAGGGTTATAGGTTGGACTTAGTGCTGCACCTCTCATGAGGCGACCTGAAGCGACCGCTTCAGGCGGCGCTATGCCGGGGCTCCGCCTCAGGCGGCACAAAGACTAGGTTCACCCCTGGTTGGACTTGATGGACTGATGTCTTCATCCAACCTCATCTACTATGTAACTATGCTGATCATTTTCTTAATATAGCTCTATAGTTATGGGAGCTTGTTTTTTATTTTCCACGCAAAACTCCAAATACCCTTCATGGAGATGAGGTTATGGCTTCTTGCATTCACCAATAGAGGGAGAGAATGTAGGAAAATAATAATAATACATTTTTTTTATTTATTTAATGACATCAGAAAATTCATAATATAACAATTGGGTGCTATGGTATAGCCTCTGTACTCACCTATGCAATCTCTCTTGAAAAGCAAGCATGACTCCTTATGGTAATTCATCCCATAATCAGTTGTTTGCAAAATGTTACTGGGCTGGAAGTCCCCTTTAATCACATCGTATTACTACCGTGATTTTATTTTTGCTGTCTGTCTAGCTCTGTTAAACAGCTGTTATTCTCCACCATAGTTGTGAAAGTCAAATATGGAAATGCTGATGGCGAGTTCTGCAAATTTCCGTTCCTCTTCAATGACAAGGAATACAACAGCTGCACAGATTCCGGACGGACTGATGGATTTCTCTGGTGTTCAACCACCTACAACTTTGATAAAGATGGGAAATATGGCTTTTGTCCTCATGAATGTAAGTGTTCTTTAGTTTCTTCTTAGAATGATTTACGCAAAACTGTGTTAGGAAGCAAACAACAGCTTTTTTTTCTACTTATGGTGCATTTGTTGGTGCCATGGTGTTATTTTCTATATTCAGGATGCTCTAGGTATGTTTTTTTCCTTGTGTTTTCATAAAAACTTCTCTATTGCATTGCAGAAAAAATGCATCTTGCTAAAAAAAAAGCCACACTGAAAAAAACACCTTTATTAGGCTTGGGCCCAACGGGATGGAAATGCCGCAATTTGACTGGGGTGGAAACGCCGTGGGAAAAATCGTGGTGTTTTACAGTGCAGGCAATTTGGCAGCTTTGGAAATCGCAGCATGTCAATTATACCTACAGAAACGCCGTATAATAAGGTATAATTGTAACAGAAAGTCTGCGGAGGAAAACTCCACAAATTTTCTGTTTTTAAACACTGCAGGAAGAACCGCGATGTGTTGCCGCCACGGTTTTTCCTGCAGCGCTTTTTAGCTGTGGAATGTCCCATGGGGCCTTAGCCTTAGGCTAGGGCCCCACTTAGCAAAAGCAGCAAAAAAAACAAAACATGTTTTTCCTTGCAGCATTTTTCATTGCATTTTTGTAGAGGAAAATTTTCCTGTGCGGATTTTCTGCCCCTATTATACCTATACAGAAAACACCAGCGATTTTACATATACATTTACATATATAAACTCAGGAGCTTTTGATAAAGCAGTTTTTCCACTACTGATTTATTTCAGTTTTTTTCTGAGTGTTTCCAATCTGGCAAAAACGCTGCATTTTCTCAGTGATGGTTTAACCTTAAAAATGGATTTTTATGGCCGAAAATGGTTACCTCCAATGATGTTGCTCTTCATATCTCCTCTGAAAAGTTTAATCTTATGATGGCAGATCAGAAAGCAGAAAGCCTCTGGTCTGATACAATTGAAGCTTGAAGCCTCTGGTCCAATGCAAACTTCAGCATTTTATGGTTGTGTCGGTACAGCCTGATCTGCCAACTTCATCCTCCACTATCAGATTTATATTAATTGGTGGAAGATGACCATTGTTGGAGTCATCACGTTACATAGAATTCCAGTATGAACTAGCTTTCTAATGAAAATGCCATGTGGTTGTTGACAATGGAAATGAATGTGTAGGAACATTACACAACATTCTTTTTGCGTGCTGAAAAAACATGCAGGATGTCACATTGTGAAAGAAAATACATTCTTCCTGTAGATTTATTTTTTCATACAGTATGTAGATCTGTTAGTTTATTTAGTGACATAAAAGTAACATATGTGGGGATAAAAAACAAAGTTTCTGCCACTATACATCTAGTTTTAGTATAATCCTTAAATGTCTGGTAAAGTTTTGCAGTTTAAGGTGAAATATAAAATATTAAACAGAACACCATGGAATGAGTGCTGAAAGACATTATTATTGCACCCTGCATGGTATATACGAAAGTCTCTGTGCTATGTATGGAAGTAAGATCCTTCCTCTCGACCGCAGTCAGGCTGTATAATCTACATCAGGCTAAGCAAAGATCACTCTGCACAGAAAACTAAATGATCCTGAAGTCTTCTTTTCTTCTTAGCTGCTATGACACCTAGTATCTTTTCTATCTGGTATGAGCTTGTATGTGTTCTTTCTTGTAATATATTACTGTATTATCCATGCTGCTGTAACACACTGAATTTCCCCATAGTGTTAGAATTTCCCCATAGTGTTAGAATTTCCCCATAGTGTTATTAGTAAAGGTTTATCTTATCTTATACTCTTATATTATATTATCGTTGCTTTGGGTACCTCTTTATGGTACCATGTGTTTTCTGTGGATACTACCTGGATTATCTAGCATGTGATGGAGCATGTTCAGTTGTGGATTTTCAAGGAATCTATAAGGAGTATAAATCCATTTCAGTTATGTGAGTGTTACATATGGTCCCATAGAATGCTACGATATAGAGCTTTGATCACTCCACACTATCCTGCTTTTCAGTGCCCTCATAATACCGCCATACTTTACCTAACTAATACAAGCAATGTAAATGAGCACCCTGCAGTGACAGTGTATCAAAAATGTTTTCTTCTTAAGTACCTTTACGAAATGGTTGCTCAGACCAGTCGCCTGGTCTCCCACCTACTTATATTGGCCTGAAATAAAACTTGCGATTACAGCATAACCCCAGAGGGGGTTCAGTTTTGCCTCCCTTAGGATCTGCAAGAGTTGAATAAGTCCCTACGCCCCATACAAGGAGCCCATTATTGTGCATGATAAGTGAAGATGTGGGGGGCTCTGTTACAGATTTTGTATAGGTGCCCAGGAACTTCAAGTTGCTGTAACATAAAAACCATAATATTATTTAATAGCTACAGTCGGTAAGATAGACATTTTGTTGTATGTTGGATAACAGAAAGGGGTTAAACCCTTTCCTTGTGAGGAGTGACTTCCCTGAATTGTATATTTCGATTTGCAGCAGTTTTTGATCTTTCCAAACATTTCTTAGGGACTTTTCTGTAGACAGCAAGGACATATGTTTCTCATTAGAAAGGCCCTTTCCTTCCAAGGCTTGCTACACTCCTATGTAGTTACAAGGCAGCCTGCATGAGTCAGTGTCCTTAACTTAGAAAACAAGGAAGGCTTTTTTTTTTTTTTTTTTTTTTTTTTTTTAAATCCAAGAACAATGTGGACCACAGTGGTCTGGAAGTGGTGTCAGCAAAAAACACACCATTTGGTTAACATCACATGGCCAAACGGATATTGCCAGTAGATAATAAATGCCTTAATGTTAAAAAACAATGGAGCTGATTTATTAAAGTTCTTGTTCTGCTTTCATCCAGAAACTGTGCAACAGCTCTCTATGGGTTCTGTCTGGAAATGTGACTGAACCACTAAGAAAGGAATGAGGCTGACCTGCAATACCATACATAACCAGGTGACTGGTGTGGTGCTGTTTCTGGTTGAAAGGAATATGTGTTTGTAATCCTGTACAATCTCTTTAAAGTTAAGGCTATTTGTTGCAAAAATGCAACTTTTTGCAGAAAAGTATCAGAAAAAAGCTGTGTCTTACATTACCATCCAAGTGAATAAGATTTTACTTGATTTCATCTACACAAAATGCTGCAGAAACACTGCAGGTTAAAAAACACAGCATGTGAATTCTGCTTGCTGAAATGCTGAGTTTTTTGTATAGACTTATAGTAAGGAAGGTAAAAATGAAAAATGCGGCAGAAAAGTAGTGAAAAACACAAGCGTTTTTGCTGCATTGCATTTCTGCTGCATTTTTTGTGTACATTTCTTTATAGCTGCATTCTGCTATGTGTGGCCTTAGCCTAAGGTTAAATCCCAAAATTAGGAGTTGCTTGAAAAAGAATGGAAAATATGAAGGAAGCTCTAAGAAATTTCCCTTTGTTAACTCCATTCCACTCCACTCCACTTACTTTGGCACAAAACACTGCAGCAAAATCTGCAACAAAAAAGCTGCATTTCTGCAACGTGACGCCTCAGCCTAAGGGAGCCTTCACATGGAGTATACGCTTGTATCACATTGAAAGCAATAGGTAAAAAAGCTTCCCATTGAATTCAATGGGTAGCGCTCGTATGCTGGCACCCGTTCAAGTCAATGGGAGCTGGTTTTTATGCGCTCGTTCTGAACGAGTTTTACGTTCAGAATGAGCGGAGCGTATACTCCGTGTGAAGGCTCCCTAAGGCTGAGGCCCCATGGGACATCCCACAGCAAAAATTGCTGTGGGATAAACCATGGCGGCAACACAACATGGTTCTTCCCGCAGCGCTTTAAACAGAAAGTCCTCTGTGTAATTTCTGTTACAATTATACATATGGGGAAACTGTTGGCATTTCCGTAGGCTTAATTGACATGCTACGACTTTCAAAACTGTGGTTTTTACCGCAAAGTGGGCATGGGATTCGCTAGAAAATACCACGATTTTTCGCGTTTCTGTCCAGTGGGGCCCCGGCCTAAAGGTGTTTTCAGGAATTGGAAAAATAATAGAAGAGGACGATGAAGGCGTAACATAAAAATCTCACCTGTCTCCAGCACCCCATTGTTCGCTACTGCTTTCCATTTGGGCACACGCTGTACCTTCACCACTGGAAGTCCTGCATCACACGAGACTGTTGAGGTCAATCCGTGGCCTCAGTCGTGGCTGGCAAGGACTCAGTGACATCACAAACATACAATACCAGGAATACTCTTGCGGCCGCTGAGGCCACTGACTGGCACGGCTTTAGAAACAGAAATGTATGGTAGTGTATTTGGTAAACAGTTTAGGCAGCGATCAACAGGGGTACCAGAACTATCTCATATTGTCAAATGATGCATGTTCTATGATAAATTTAGCAAAACTTGCAAAACATTGATGGACACAAACCCTTTCTTGACTCCACCACTTTGTTGGCATACTTCACACCAATATTTGCATTACATAAATAATACTGGCTGGTAAATAATCTGGAGCATTTTATGTAGTCTCAGTTTAGTTCAGTAAAAGCTCTTTGATACAACCACTCAAAAATACAGTAAAGAATTCTAGGGACATATTCACATCTCAAAGAATATGACAAGTCTACATAATATATGGTGGAACAGAAAATCCATTTAACAAAATCTGGTGTGGATAATGGGTAGTCTTTAGAGATGAGCGAGTACTGTTCGGATCAGCACGCTCCATAGAAATGAATGGAAGCACCTGGTACTTCCGCTTTGACAGCGGCCGGCCGCTTAACCCCCGCATGCCGGCTACGTCCATTCATTTCTATGCGAGCGTGCTGTTCGGATCGGCTGATCCGAACAGTACTCGCTCATCTCTAGTAGTCTTCTCAAAGAGGTGGCCTCCATGGTAACAGACTACAAACAAACCCTGTGTAGTCTGATCCTTTAGTCATACTTCTATTTGTATCCTAATTCTTGCTTAGATACATCAGCTATACAATCAGCAGCTAATTCTCTTTCTTTTTTTTCCAGTATTGTTCACTTTAGCTGGAAATGCAGAAGGCAAACCCTGTAAGTTTCCTTTTAAGTTTCAAGGCAAAAGTTATGACAGCTGCACCACCGAGGGACGGTCAGATGGCTACAGGTGGTGTGCAACAACAGAAGACTATGACCAAGATAAAACTTATGGATTCTGCCCAGAGACAGGTAAATATGTTTGGACATATTTTAGTCTAAAAAAATTGACCCATTTACTATGCAGTTTTTGACTTTCATCGCACCCAAACAAGTGTTGGCTTGCAACAATTTTATATTATGAACACCAAATTTTGTTTGCGCTCACCAATATTCTAAAGTGAATGAAAAGTGAATGTGGTCATCAAGATTTAGAAAATGGTACATATTTACAGATGCTTACAAAAACAAAAGAAAGTGGGGGCAAATTCCATCAGATATATTTGAGATATTCTAAGGCCCCGTTCCCATGGAGTAACACACCACTCATTCTGACACATAAACACGTGTCAGAGTGAGCGCTGTAAAAATGTAAACCATTGACTTCAATGGGTGCCATCGCAAATCAAATCAAACAAGCTTTATTGGCACGTCTGAATAGATATTTGGCATTGCCAAAGCTAGTAAAGTAGTGGTTCGGGGGGGCCAGTTGGACTCGGGTGGGTGAGTGGTGGGTATGGTGGGGTGGGGCGGGTGGTTTGGGGTATAACAGTCCGTGGAGTCTCATCTTCCTCTTCGTTGGTGACCGCTATATGGGGAGGTGGGGTGGGGTGGGTGTTTTGGGGTATAACAGTCCGTGGAGTCTCATCTTCCTCTTGTTTGGTGACAGCTGGACACGTATTGGGCAGCGATCTCCACAGTGGCATCTTCTTCTCCCAGTAGGATGTAGAGTTTCCTCTTTCATCTTACACGCACTACACATTGAATTTACTGGGAGGCTTCTTAACCCATTGATTTCAATGTGTAGCGCACGTAAGACGGCACCCATTGAAGTCAATGGCATTCTGTTTTACAGCACTCATTCTGACACACGTTTACGTGTCAGAATGAGCGGCGCATTACTCCGTGGGAACGGGGCCTAAGGGTCCATTCACGCGGAGAAAAATGGTGAGGAATTTGGTGCGGAATTTCAGGGCTGAAAAAAAGCCTCCCTTTGACTTCAATGGGTTTCTTTTTCCTTCGTGTGAATGGACCCTAACTCAAAAAAATACCTCAAATATGTAACGTCCCATGGAGTATGAGATGGTGACACACAGAGTGGCTCCATAGTACAGAGCCCAATGCCATGCTATGTTCCACTGTACACACCCTTCGAGAGGAAAGTTTTGCACCATGACCAGCAGAATTCTGAATACAGTTGTAGATGTGAAGTCAGATATTGTATGCTTGTATACGGCTATGGGTGCACTGTGGTCTGCATTACATGACAAGACTATAGGACTTTAGACCATGCTGGTTCACATGATGGGAGAAATGGGCACAACAGTGCTGGAGTGAGATTTTGGCATGAGTTTGGAAATCTTTCAGCTGACATTAGAGCCCAGTAATATGTTAGTCATGTCTCACAGGGCATGAATAGGTGGCCCCGAATCTCCACCCTGTAACCAGTTATAATACATTCACATACAGTGCAGAAACATTATAATCTGTTATAACTTTACTTTTCAGTATCAGACAGCGTATTCAGGAAAGGGGCAGGGGTGACTTAAGAAAGCCAGGTTATTCTTTATTTATTTTGCAGTTTTGGAGCCAGGTATAAATGACTCATTGGTTTTGACTGGAGCCACCATTTACGAAAGAAAATCCACACTTTTGTTTTTGCTGGCTCACTTTACTAGGTTGGATAGTGTATTAGAACTGAATTTCTCAGGCGGCTTCTTTTAAGGCAAATATTGTCCACTAGTGACAAATTATTAGTAGGGGTCATGGGGTGTCTTTTATAGACATATTAGCTCTTGCTGAGTTGCAAAGTGAAGATATAAGTAAATCATTATACCGTTCATAGAGAGTAAAGAATAGCAGAAGGATGACTCAGTGTGGCTTGCCGGAAAGCGCTCCGTGCCCAGCCAATAACACAGGGCATTTTGGGCTAAGCTGGCTGAGAATGCAAACAGAAAGCCACTGTGAGGATTTCTTGGGAGGTCACCGACTCTCACTTTGTGATCCCGTAGGAACAAGGCTGCTGCTTTCTATCTTGCCAATGCTGTATTTTTCTAACCTAATTTATTTCCACAGCGACTATTGAGTAGAATCGAGAGATTAGTCGGCTTTTATTTTCAGAGGAAATACATATATATTTTTCTTTCTTTCCTGTTTTCGAAGAGGTTTTTTTTTTCAGATCACACATCTATTCTTCAATAAATTAATAAGATACGGTCAGTAGATTTTGGCGCAGCAGGGATTTACATAGGATCAATGACGGGGCTTTTTAGATTGTACTATAATGACCAATTCAATAGCGCTTGAAAGAATGTTCTGCATAAATTTAACCTAAAACTACATCAGATTTCACTGTCCTAAAAGTCCCAGTTATTGTCTATTCTTTAAATAAAACATTTCACCCAATAACATCTGATTGTCATCCCAGTGATTAAAACATCTTGGATTATTTTATAATCCAAATAATCTGTTTAGGATTTATTTAAAAATGTAGTTGTAAATCATACTTATGCAGAAATGTAGATAAGTCTTTCAAGGACCAATGAATATACTGTATAAGATGCCATTAAGGCCTCCAAACTTTAACCTATTAGGCTATAATCCTAATTAGATGTAGATGTGAAATCCTATTTCGATATAGATGTTAATTAATAATCTAGAATTATTATTTTTTTTTTGTTAACCATCTTTGTATGGTAATGAAATATTGAACAAAATGCTTTGTTATGGTGCCCCCTGGTGTTCCTTTGATTTCCCCTCCTAATAAGTACAGTACTGGTGGATACACATGCTCCATTGTTTCTCTTGACCATCTGTATAGGAATATATGATTCTTGCTATTGATTAGGCAATCCGGTAACAATTGGTGAACCATAAGTGGCTTCTTCCCTCCAGCACTGAATACATTATGTGGATATTCCGAGAGGAAATCAAGAGGACGTCAGTCAGCATTTGTAGATCAGTACAGTATTAGTAATAGGCCATCACATTTGTGGAAACGTCTGTTAAATGGCCCATAACCGTAATACAGGCAGCCCTCCAATATGGTGAAAAAGTATATTACTATGGGTTTATTCCATTAATACCTTTTTCAAGTGGTTTATACATAACTTTTGTTTGACTATTTTCACAGCACTGTCCACAGTCGGAGGAAACGCAGAAGGATACCCATGTGTCTTTCCTTTTACCTTCCTTGGCAATAAATATAATTCATGCACCAGTGCTGGAAGAAGTGATGGAAAACTGTGGTGTGCCACCAGCAGCAGCTATGACGATGACCGCAAATGGGGTTTCTGTCCTGATCAAGGTACACAAGTGGCAGGGAGAATGTAATTGATCAAATGAATCAGTGTACGGTCTAATGATAAATGTGCCTCTGATATGCAGGTATTCCTTCATACAAGGTCCTATGGTCCTCCATATAAGGTCCTATGGTCCTTCCTTACTTGTTCTTCCATCAGTAACAATCTCATACACTATATTTTTCAGGTTATAGCTTGTTTCTTGTTGCTGCCCATGAGTTTGGACATGCTCTTGGACTTGAACATTCTGATGACCCGGGTGCTCTAATGGCTCCCATATACACTTATGTCAAAAACTTCCGACTTTCACAAGACGATGTCAATGGCATCCAAGAACTTTACGGTGAGTTATTCTACTGGAGAGTTTGAACCTGAAAGTAACAGTAGTAAAAATAAAATCTGATTTAATATACTTGTATGTACTTGAGTATAAGCCGAATTTTTCAGCACAGTTTTTGTGCTGAAAAAGCCCCCCTCGGCTTATTCTCGAGTCAGCAAAAAAAAATAATAATTTTTTTTTTAGGGGGGTGGGGGTGGGGGGTCTATGACCAGCCGCAATATTAATGTATAGAATCTCCCATAAAATAGTGGGGGAAAAAAAGAAGTTTAAAAAAAAAAATAAAAGTTCTAAATCGCTCCTTTCCCTAGAATACATACAAAAGTAGAAAATGACTGTGAAACAAAAACACATTAGGTATCCCTGTGTCTAAAAGTGCCCGGTCTACTGAATATAGGGTATCTGCAGTGCTCCTGTTCCATCGGGAAGGGGTTAATAGGAGCACTGCAGATCCCCTATATTCAGCCAGGCTGAATTCCAAGTGGGGGGAAAAAAACAGTCCTCAGGGAAGGGGCAGAGAGACAACTAAAACACCCCCTCCCCTTCCCCAGCACCCAGCATCTACTGCACCCAAAAACTCCGACCATTTTAATTTTTGACATTTTCCAGTAGCTGCTGCATTTCCCCCCCTCGGCTTATACTCGAGTCAATAAGTGTTCCCAGTTTTTTGTGGTAAAATTAGGGGCCTCGGCTTATACTCAGGTCGGCTTATACTCGAGTAAATACGGTAAGTCGATTTTCCATTCTTATTCAGACCTATATTCAGATCATTAGTACACAAGCCATAATACAAGGCTCTTACTTGGCATGTAACTCCTACTACCGTATTTTCCGGACTATAAGGCGCACATAAAAACCTACGATTTCCTCAGAAATCGTAAGTGCGGCTTATAGTCCGGTGCGGCTTATATATGGATGGAAGCGGCGGCAAAGTCTGCGTGCCGCTTCCATACATACATAAAAGGCACCGTAAGGGTGCATTCACACTACGGAACGCCGGCGTGTATCACAGCCGTACACGCCGGCGTTACAGCAGGGCTGCCGGAAACTTCCTATTCATTTCTATGGGAGCCGACATGCGAGCGCTCCCCATAGAAATGAATGGACAGACACTTCCCATTCATTTCTATGGGAGCCGGCATGCGAGCGCTCCCCATAGAAATGAATGGAAAAAAGCAGTCCATTCATTTCTATGGGGAGCGCTCGCATGTCGGCTCCCATAGAAATGAATAGGAAGTGTCCGGCAGCCCTGCTGTCACGCTGAAACAGAACGTGAAACTTACCGAGCGGTGCAGGGCGGGCGGGCATTCAGGCCTCCTCTTCCTCCGATGTTCCGTCCTTCTCCTCCGGCGCTCGCTGATAATGGCCGGGGCGCATGCGCAATATCATAATGCTTCTACTACTGCGCATGCGCCCAGGCCATTATCAGCGAGCGGCGGAGGAGGAGGACGGAACATCGGAGGAAGAGGAGGCCTGAATGCCCGCCCACCCTGCACCGCTCGGTAAGTTTCACAACATTACGGTTGGGCTCTATCAGCATGATTTTGCTGATAGAGCCCCTCCTCGCCTGCCGAGCGCTTCCAATAGAAGCGGCTGGCACGCGGGGGGTTAAGCGGCCGCTGGCAAAGTCTGCCTGCCGCCGCTTTCAAGAACATATAATGCGCACCGGACTGCGGCTTATAGTCCGGTGCGCCTTATATATGAACCGAGATGGACTATAAGGCGCTCATGGGCAATGCGGCTTATAGTCCAGTGCGCCTTATAGTCCGTAAAATACGGTAATTTCAATGGAGTATCTATGAATAGGCAGTTCTCTTTAAACACAGTATTTGGAGTCTTCTTTTGACCTATTGGTGTGGTCCTTTTTAGAAAACGGACAGCTCAGAA
The DNA here is from genome assembly GCF_031893055.1 of Leptodactylus fuscus. NCBI lineage: Eukaryota > Metazoa > Chordata > Amphibia > Anura > Leptodactylidae > Leptodactylus > Leptodactylus fuscus. Next base: position 48,740,332 of record NC_134271.1, on the reverse strand, counting down.
GTTAGGTTGTTCAGACCCTATTGGCTACTTCTAAATTCATTGTACTGTGCGACTCAGGTCTGTGGGATCAGTAAGGCAAGCTACTCCCTCTGACTTCGATAGCTCTATTTTTCCACAACCTGATTCCAACTTTTTCATAAATGGCTGATAGCCATTGTCAGACAGAAGCATTAAAGCTCTTCTAATTTCGGAAAAAAATAGTGATTCAGTCCAAGCTATGCATCTAATTAATTATGCACAGTCAATAATTGTATAATATAACTAGAAATAATTATTCATTTTATTTTGAAGTTAGAGTCGGAGTCAGTAGCTATTTTCACATTCTAACTCCAATTCCACACAAAATTGGCATGGACTCCACAGCATCATGAGACTGGAGATGAAATCCCAGTCCAGCCAATAGGGTATACAGTACCACATGTCAGTGCTGCTGCTACAATCACACGTTGACTACTGATCATGGCCAACCCGATATTCATATCATATCATATCAGATCATATTCATTATCATAACTGATAATGATCACTTTTTGAGGTGCCCCTGTAAATTGGGGAGCTACAGTAATGAATGTTTGGTTCTTCTTATGTTACTATGGTTTCATAATCGTACCTATATCTTCTAGGCAGGGGATCTGAGAGTAAACCTGGACCAGGACCAGGACCGGAACCTGGACCTTCCCCCACATTAGGCCCTGTTACTCCAGAGCTCTGCAAAAGTGACATTGTATTCGATGGAATTTCACAAATCAGAGGAGAGATATTCTTTTTCAAAGATAGGTAAGGAATTTGGACGTGACCGTAGTTTGCACATGGTTTTCTCATACCTGATAACTCTCCTGTAACATGTGGGTGTTTTCTAAAAAGAATGGTAACCTCTCGGACTCTTGGATGACAGGGCAAATCTCTGAGGCTAGAAGTACTCAGATGTTGGCAAGTATTGGTTTTCTGTGAACTATGAATGCCATGTTCTGCTAAGGGTTCTATGGCGGATTCCATCACTTTTGGCTGCATGAGAAGCACAGCAAGTCATTGACGGATTCCAATAGACCCCCAACTCAAAGGGGACAGTCATTCACCACTTTTCATACAATGGCACAGCATCACAGCTTTCAGAATGAATGACATTTTTGGCGTTAGCACAGAACCTAAGCTATTCAAATATAATAATACATTTATGTATAATACATATAAACAATGAAAATAAAAGAAACTAGTAAACCTCATTTCTAGATATGACTGATGGAATCCATACTCCAAAGTGTTAACACAAGGGCAAACTAATTGCAGATAAAACAGAATGGATTCTAAAGCTGCTAGCTCAGATATATGCTTTCTCATCTGTTCCAGAATTTACAAAAATTGTGCATAAAGGTGCAGAATAAAGAAGAATGCTTGACATTGAATTATATTGTTGGTTTGATCCAATCTCGGTGTTGAACCACAATCAATCCATACAAAGAAAGGGCCTTTACAAAACACTATTGTGCACATCAGGCAGATGGGAGCACCACTGTACAGGGAATGAATCCATTGATCAGAAAGTCAGGGCATATCCTAAGTCATAAGCCACCTTGTATTAAGAAATTAAGGCTAAGGCCCCACTTAGCAGGTCGCAGCAAAAAAGTGTTTTTTCACACAACACAGTAAGTCTGTAGAGGTTTCCTTTCCTCTGTGGACTTACTGCTTCCATTATACATAGATATAATTGCATGGGTGGAATGGGATTCTCTAGAATTTCATCCACTTTGCATTGACTGTAAAATGCTGAGTTTTCTTCTGTAGTGTGGTGCCGACCTAAAGGGGTTTTCTGCAACCTGAGGGAAAAAAAATAAAAAAATAATAATAATATATATATATATATATATATATATATATATATATATATATATATATATAAAATACTAGACTTAAAACATAGGGCATGTAGTGTTAACAGACGCTACTGGTCCCTGGACTCTGCCACATAAGTAATGCAAAATATTCCTATTTGCACAAGGTAGATAAGTGTCCCATTATAAATTCTGCAATGGGCCCTAGGGGTCTCAAGTAAGCTAGAGCACCCGGCAGGGTCTACCTACTAGGGTACAGAACCATAATACTGCTTTCATAGAACTCTAGGTGTATATTGTACTTCTATGTGTCTCTGAATTACATACTGCGGTATACAGAGTTTTACTAACTTTTTCAGTATGTATTCCTAGGAAAGTATGTGGCTTCATTGCATGGTAAATTACAGAGATTTTTCATAGGTATTTCATAGGGTCTCCATAAAGGGTCTTTGCACATGACAACCATATTTAAAAAATATTACAAATCCTCTACAGCTTAGGCCAGGAATATATATGCATTTATTAAAATATTATTAAAATAATATCTGTTTTTCTCAAGATTTATATGGCGATCAGTAAGTCGCAGGAGCAGGCCCTCAGGTCCCTTACTTATTGCTACTTTCTGGCCAGAGCTACCTGACAAAATTGATGCTGTTTATGAAGATCCTGAAGACGAGAAGACAATCTTCTTTGCAGGTGAACATACATTTTATTGTCTTCCATATTTGTGCATATGTGTCTATGTACATAACAGTCTGTGTATAAATGAAAGTAAAGAGTGATCAATATTCATTAATCACTGACAATCTGAACAACACCTAAATCATTACCAAAAACCAGCTGTATAAGAAATGGGGAACAGCCGCCTAAGCCTTGTGCAATAACAGTGACGTGGTCAAAAGTCACAGAATTATCAAGAGTTTACTCCAATGATACCCCATTGAAGAAGCGCTATCGATGTAAAAGGGACATGGCAATCATACACAATGATGGTATTGTAATGTAAATTTTTGATAGTTAAGATTGCGACAAGGGGGACAATAAGCATTAAGGAAACAATTATGGTATGTGCTTTTTGTAACTTCCATAGACTTCATTGAGCAGGACTGAACACTAATGCAGCCATCTCTTCGCTCACTACTATGGTGAGAGTGGCCAATGTGGGTAAACTCGGATCACAGATAGTTGATGCAGTTATCAAACATGTATGGAATATCCTGAGAATATGCAATAAATACTTATGACAATGATATCTGTTTTAGGCCAGAGCATTTCGTTGTGCAAACACCGTGGTTTGGAGTTGGAAAATACCGCAGCGTTTTACAGTCTCTGCAAAGTGGATAAGATTCTAGTGAATCCCATCCACACATTGTGGAAAAATACGCACAGCGGACATGCTACGATTACCAAAACTGTTGCGGTTTTGATAATCACAGCATGTCCATTATACCTATGGAAACGCCGGTGGTCTCCCTATAGGTATAATGGAAGCAGAATGTCCACATAGGAAACATTTGCAGACTTTCTGTGGGAAGAACCCCAATGCGTTGCCACGGCAGTTTTTCCTGCAGCACTTTTTTGCTGCGGCCCTATGTATGGGGCCTTAGCCTTATTGAGAGACACTGTGGTAGTATGGTAGACAGGCTACGTGGCCCCATCAGTATGTCCCAAGGCATGGATAAAACAGCCCCATTTTTTTTTAAATTATGTCCCTCTAAAAAGACTTGAGGGGACTAAATCTGTATTTAAAGACCTGCTCATAGTCCTCACAATTTGGTCGGGTGTATCCATGTAGAGGACTGTGACTATGTATTTTTAGTTTAGGACACTTGGCGAGACATTACATTTAACAGGCACATCTGGGCGCAATCCTTGTTGTATCTACTTGAACCTTCTTTGTTCAACAATTGCCTTTTTTAGTATTAAGGATGTTGTAATGATTTTCATTTACATATTTGTTGCAGTACTGTATGTTCCTTGTGGAGAAAACAGTGGTGAAGTGGTGTCATTTTATGATAGTTTCTAGGACTATTCAAAACCACAAGTCTGCAGGATGACCAGATTTTTAATGTTTTCCACATGGGCCAGGAGATCAGATATATTTCTGAATTACCAAAGCATGATTCATAGGCAAGATCCAGACAGCCCACTGTTCTAAACAAAAGCTGGAAGAGTCTGCATGAGCGAGCTAGACCTGGGTCTTCTCAAATGTGTTACAATGGGCCTCACCGCTGGCCAAATGCCATGGCACAATCAGATTTAGAAAAACTGTCTTAGGCTAAAGCGCCATGTTGCGGGAAGCGCAGTGTTTTTGGCTGCTGTGGAAACACAGGGGAAAAAATGTTGCATTTTACAGCACCATCAAAAAGAGATTTTATACATCTTTTACCGCATTTTATCTATAGATTTAATAGAGGAAGAAAATGCTCAGAGAGAAACGTAGCAAAAACTCAATGAGGATAAAATCTGATTCACTTTGCTGGTACTGTAAAATGCAGCTATTTTTCCACTGCGTTTCTACAGCAGCCAAAAACGTTGCATTTCTGCTATGTTGAGCCTTAGTCTAAGACCTCCTTCATACAATCATGCTTTTGATCCTCAATTGCAGATCCACAGTTGCAGATCAAAGTACGGACACATGCAGATCTATGGTCCCATATGCATAAGTGTAGTTTTTGTGGCTGTGTATCTGAGCCATAGTGTAGAGTTGCAAATATGGAGCAGGTCCTATACCTGTCCATATTTGCGGCTTGTGCCATTCACTTCAATGTATGGATTAGTTAAAAGTATGGATGACAGACGGATACCAATGTGTGTCAAACATGCTGTTTTCACTGACCTGTACACCGAATCCGATGATGTGAAGAAGGCCTAAGGCCTGTTTTTTTTAATGCATATAGGTTTCCATTCGGGGGTCCCCAAGCGGTCTCCCTGAACGGAAACCCGAACGCAGATGTGAAAAGGACCTAAGGCTGAGGCCACATGTTGCTGAAAAGCTGCTTTTTTGTTGCAGATATTGCTGTGTGTTTTTGAGTCAGGAATTGATTTAGCAGAAGGGAAAAAAGCATCTTTTTTTTCACGATATGTGAACTATGTTGCTCATAGAAAAAAATGAATAGCATTTTTCATGAACAGTGCAGAAAATAAATGTTGTCCTATGGCCAATAAAATATACTTTAAGGGGGCATTCACACGGAGTAACACTGGGTGTGTATCACAGGCGTACACACCGGTGCTACGGCAGGCTGCCGAAAACTTCCCATTCACTTCAATGGGAGCGCTCATAACGGCGGCGTTACGAGCGCTCCCATTGAAGTGAATGGGAAGTGTTCGGCAGCCTGCCGTAGCGCCAGCGTGTACGGCTGTGATACACGCCGGGCGTTACTCCGTGTGAATGCCCCCTAAGGCTGGGGCCCGAAACGCTGCGATTTGCCTGCAGCAAAGACGCTGCGGGAAAAATCGTAGCGTTGTACAGTGCTGGCAAAGTGGATGGGATTCATGTGAATCCCATCCCCACTTTGCGGAAAAGATCACAGCGCAGACATGCTGCGATTTGCAAAGCCGTTGCAGCTTTGCAAATCACAGCATGTCAATTATATCTACGGAAACGCTGGCGGCTTTCCCGTAGATATAATGTTAAGAGAAAGTCCGCAAAGGAAAACTCTGTGAACTTTCTCTTCAAAGCGCTGCGGAAAGAACCGCAATGTGATCACGCAGCGTTTCTTCCCGTACACTTTATCACTGCATTTATGGCCCGCGGGGCCTTAGCCTTAGACCATCATACTGGTCCCATTCACACTGTCTGCCAGTATTTTGGTCAGTATTTTGGAGCTGTATTTGTGAGCCCAGAGCAAGAACGAACTAACAAACCATATGTGGATAAGTCTTGAATCAAAACCACTAGAAAGGCATTGTATATTATTTAAAAACCAACAAACTTAATTTCTTAGGTTTAAAAATATTTATAAAAAACAAGCCCCTTCACAAAGGAAAAAATGATTGAAGTGATTTAAAGTGATTTAAAACACTCTTAGCGCTGACCAGGAAAAGAGCCTTAAGCTGCCTATTGATTCACACCGTTTTAAATAAAGCCGCCCACACCCTAATGCATAGTGTGGTTTGAGACCCAGGGCAATCCCTCTTATTATTGAATCAGTCAGGAGGGATATAATAGTCGACCATATAATTATCTAGAGAATCTCAGGGGTAATTCTAAATACTAAGTCCTGAGCGCTAACACTGAAATTCTGATTTGTTAGACGTGTGTTGAACTCTAGTATATTGATAAAAGTAATTAGAAAAATGCTTCCCTAGTCTGAAAATGAGTATCTGAATAGAGTAGTAATAATAGCGATTTCTCCCATATAATTAATGGCTACCATCTATCATATAGCGATTTCTCCCATCTGCTTAGTGATTGCGATCTATCAGATACTTTGAATACAAAATAGCACCGAGATAGCAGCCTAATAGGAGCTATAGATCAGAAGCACCCGGTCCGGCTACAAATTCCCTGCTCCGTAATTTCAGGACAGGGACTTAATAGCTCTGATAACAGATTGTAAATATGAAATTTAGAAACGCGTTAGATTTGGTCTCAGATGTCAGGCTTCATTTTAGTGCATCGGTGACCACTCTAACAATCTAAGAGTGTACATCTCAAATACTTATGAAGACCTGTACATAGGGTTAGTGCTACCAGAATTATAGGCTGCCAGATAGGTGCTATTCGGCCGGGTGCTTCTGATCTATAGCTCCTATGATGTGGTTTTGATTCAAGACTTATCCACTTATGGTTTGTTAGTTTAATTCAACAAGGGTAGTTTTTGGTTAATAATATTTTGGTTTGTGCACAGTAAGAAAGAATTAGAAAATAACAAGGTGCAAATGTTTCTATTCACAAAGTGACCACATTCTCTTACTTGTAATGTTGCAGGGTAATACAGTGATCTTTAGTCACTTAACAAATGTCACAGCCAAAATCGGCCTTTGACTCTGCATCTTTAAAAAGGTTATTCTACTACTACCTTTACTTTTTCTGTTGTCCCCGCCGTTTTTTTTTTTTTTTAAATGTAGATTGTGAGCCCCATATAGGGATCACAATGTACTTTTTTTTTTTTCCATTTAAGTATGTCTTTATAGAATGAGAGGAAATCCACGCAAACACGGGGAGAACATACAAACTCCTCGCAGATGTTGCTCCTGGCGGCATTTGAACTTAGGAATCAAGCGCTGCAAGGCTACAGTGCTAACCACTGAGCCACCGTGTTGCCCCGCTGCCGTTTCTTTTTAAACCGCTTTATTTCTTTTATACTAATGACCCCCACGGAGCACCCTGGGCATTCACTAAGGCCTCTGAGCACCCTTCCCCTGTCATACCTTTAATACCGTCCCTCCACTGTTTGTGCTCCATATGCCCTCCTCCTCCCCGGATACTCCTCCTCCTCCTCTGTCTGCCCTCCTCTTCCCCAGATACTCCTCCTCTTCCTCTCCAGATACTCCTCCTCCTCCGTCTGCTCTCTTCTTCCCCGGCTACTCCTCCTCCTCCTCTGTCTGCCCTCCTCTTCCCCGGATACTCCTCCACCTCCGTCTGCCCTCCTCTTCCCCAGATACTCCTCCTCCTCCATCTGCCCTCCTACTCCCCGGATACTCTTCGTCCTCCTTTGTCTGCCCTCCTCCTCAGTCCTCAGTTCAAAGCTCAGTTCTCCAGAGAACTACTCCAAAATGACCTCTCGGACATGCACAGTATTGCATGTCCAAGCGGCCATTTTGGTGTAGTTCTCTGGAGAACTGAGGAGTCTGTCAACATTAAATAAATAAATAAATAAATAAATAAATAAATAATAATTTTACAAATTGGAGGGGTCACAAACAGACAATATCAGACATTATAATGTAACTAAACAGTTAACATATTAGACAGGAGTGAGAGCCCTGCTTACCATCTATGAAGACATAGGGGTGGTAAGAGGACTTGTTTGGTACAATGTTCCAGCCAGCTGGTATCTGTGAATTCACAGGAATATTTATGGTAATAATACAAGATAGTAACAAGACAGAACCCAAAATTCACACAGCCGCTGACTTGCACATGACATAACTCAGTGCTTGGAGTCTGGTAAGACAGGCGGGGGCCGCACTTGGCTGCTGTAGGAGGGGGCTCCATATGTACTGATATAGTCTCCCCTAAACAATTCTTCTAAGGAGAAAATCTCTGTACATACGATGTCTGATGGGACTGTAGAAGTCATATAAAATCATACAGGAAAAAAGTTCTGAGTGTCTTTGTATGACATTGGAGACATACAGAGGTGCAGTAGAGGGCCCATGCACATGCATGAGAGCCGTATTACGTCTTAAACACAGCTATAATGTGGCCATGTGTTCTAGCTCAGCAACAAGCAAAACTAGTGTTGAAAACTGTGTATGGATTTGTTCCCTTTCATATGTTTAATTTACTGCACATCCATTTTACTTATTACTTACCGTAATTTCTAGAATAGATGGGCCATACTGTGTGTGGTCTCCGTGCTCCCTCTGCTGGTAACTTTTAGAACTGATATATACTGTTTTCTCTGCTATTTTTACAGACCTATTTTCAGTGCTACTTTGTGTCTAAATAGCTTCTTCCCTAACAACTACAATTTATTTTATGAACTACTGACTTTTTTTATAGCGCAAAATTCAGTTTTAAGATAATTCAGACCTTAAACTATTCAGTACCAGGATCATTTCCATTAATAAACAGATAGCTCTCATCATCCAACAATAGTAATGACACAAAAAAATGCTTCAGGGGGTGCCGATGGGGATCTAAAGTGCCCTAATTTCAATATTGGTGTGTAAACAGCTGGATCAGACTTATGGTCCAGATACTGATATTGTGCTGATGGATCTAAGGGTGAGTTCACACGGAGTTAACGGGTGCGCATTCTGGCACATATACACGTGTCAGAATGTGAGCGCTCAAAACAGATCCCATTCATTTCAATGTATCGTTACGGGCGCATAACGCGCGTAATTTTCCTGCAAAATTATGTGCGTTATACACCCGTAACGATACATTGAAATAAATGGTATCTGTTTTGAGCGCTCACATTCTGACACGTGTATACATGCCAGAATGCGCGCCTGTTAACTCCGTGTGAACTTGCCCTAAAATGTACGTATGTCAACCATCTTTAGGGCTAATGTCTCTGAAAATGCAATGACCATGTAGGCAAAGTTCTTAGTCCAGTTTGTGACCTATCTGTGTTGTTGGTTTAATATGTTCTACCCTTGTGATACTTAAGGCTAAGGTCCGATGTAGTGGGCTGCACTAAAAAAGCATTGTAGGAAAAAACGCGGCAGCAACGTATTGTAGTTTTTTCTGCAGACAGAAAGTCCATAGAGGTTTCTTTGCAGAGTTTTTGCTTCCATTATATCTATAGGCAAACCGCTGCTGTTTCTGTAGGTATAATTGATATGCTGCGATTTCCAAAACTGCATAATTTTCTGTAATGTGTGGATGGGATTCGCCATTAGGGCCCAGGCCATAAAGTTTAATGACCAACCACTGTCGTTTTACAGCGGGTGACCCAGGTTCTAAGTCTATGGCAATCTCTCCTGGCATCACTTAGCAGGAACAGCCTGGGTGTCCAAGTATCAGAGATGAGAAGGCTACAGCTGCTGTCTTCTTGTTTTCAGCCTACATAATGTTCTATAAGTGCTACTTAGTTAATAGAAGATCAAGTGATCAAGGAGATCAAGTGATCGCAGGTACACCTAGCATAGCTGCTGCATTTTATAAGACCCAGATCAGCTCTGTAAGTGACTGAAGTCATGACGTGGGGCATTTATCCCATTTAACTGAGGCTCCTATAGATATAATTCAGTGGCATAACTACTACCATAGCAGCAGAGGCAGCTGCCACAGGGCCCGGGACATTAGGGGCCTGGTGACAGCTGCTACCGCTGCTATCATTATCATATCACTGTTACTTACCTCTCCACGATCCTGGCCAGGCCTCCTTCCTAGTTATCTGATGTCTCTGACGTCACATGAACCCGTCCTGCGTCCCGGGTCATGTGACGTCTGACAACTTTGAGGACGGCAGCGGAGGGCGACAGCGTAGGAGCTGGGGTACAGGTAAGAAACAGTATTTTTTTTATGTTTTTATTCCTCCGGGTCTCCGATTATTATACTCTGCAGGGGCCACTATGGGGGATAATACTGTGTGCAGGGGCCACTAAGGGACATAATACTGTGTGCAGGGGCCACTATGGGGGATAATACTGTGTGCAGGGGCCACTAAGGGACATAATACTGTGTGCAAGGGCCACTATGGGGGATAATACTGTGTGCAAGGGCCACTATGGGGGATAATACTGTGTGCAGGGGCCACTATGGGGGATAATACTGTGTGCAGGGGCCATTATGGGGAATAATACTGTGTGCAGGGGCCACTATGGGGGATAATACTGTGTGCAGGGGCCATTATGGGGAATAATACTGTGTGCAGGGGCCACTATGGGGGATAATACTGTGTGAAGGGGCCACTATGGGGCACAATAGAGTGCGCAGGAATGCGTAGGAGGGGGTCGGTCGAGGTCTTCGGCGTTGGTGTCGGTCAAGGGGGGGGGGCCATGTCAAAAGTTCGCCACGGGGCCCCACCATTCCTAGTTACGCCACTGATACAATTGTTTTAAAAGATGACAAAATATGAATGTCTTCCAGTAGCCTTTTATGGGAACTTTCAGGCCTCATGCACACGACCGAGTGTGTCATCCGAGGGGGCACTGATAAGAGCACAACCTATCCTGCTCCATGAAATCAGAACATGACCCCCTTAGAAGTGAATGTAGCATGGAAGGCACTAAAATAACATACGAAAATAAAGGGAAAAACATACACCACCCATCAAAACCATCATGATAACTGTCACTATGTGCCCCTATGTACATTCAGAATAAATAAACCAGTGGAACCCATATCAACACTTTATTTTAGTATTTCTTTGCAATTTGAAGAATAAAGAGCTATAAATAAAAGTACAAAAGTACATAATCTCCTGTTTGTTCAGGGTTTGCCTTTGGGTCACCAATGAACTTAGATGGAGTCGCCTCCCCCTGTGAACTGCTTAGTTTTCCATGGTCTCTATTAGACATGAGTTTAAAGGGCTCTATCTCTTCTCCTAACTGCTAGAATAGAGACTCAATCACGAGTAATGGTGGAGACAGAGCTCCTAGACCGTACCAATACTGCCACATGATACTGTATATACTCGAGTATAAACTGAGTTTTTAGCACAGTTTTTGTGCTGAAAAAGTCCGCCTTGGCTTATACTTGAGTCATTATGGTAAATCAGTAATATTATAGTTACAGACCCGGCATCTGGACCCGGCATACAGACACCGGGGCGGGTGCCGGGGCCCGCAGCATTGCCACTCTCCTGCCGCTGCAGGAAACTAGCAGTGGCAGGAGCTTGGCGATGCTGTTCATTTGAAACTTCAGAAGTACTTATAGTACTTCTGCTAGCAGGCCCGGAACGCAGACCCTGCTTCCCTCTCATCAGACGACGGGTGACGTGGCCACGTAAGCTCAGGCCCACACCCCGCGTGTATCTGTGTTCCTGGCCTGCTAGCAGAAGTACCGTAAGTACTTCTGCTGTTTGAAATGAACAGCATCGCCAAGATCCTGCCACTGCTGGTTTCCTGCAGCGGCAGGAGCGTGGCGATGCTTCGGGCCCTAGCACCCGCACCGGTGTCTGTATGCCGGGTCCGGATGCCGGGTCTGTAACTATAATGGCGCCGCTCTGCTCCAGAGCGGTCGCCATAGCAACCTCAACTGTAACTCTTACAGCTCTATGCAGCCTGCAAAAGAAATGATGACTTTTTACAATGTATTGCAATGCATTACCATTGTAATGCATTGCATTAGTGATTAGAGCCCCTGGGGTTCAAGACCCCTAGGGGGTCTAATAAATAAAAAAAAATAAAAAAAAATCAAGTATTAAAAATTCAAATCATCCCCCTTTCCCTAGAACACATATAAAACTAATACTGTTAGTGCTGTGAAACACATACACGTTAGGTTTCCCTGTGTCCACAAACGCCCACTCTACAAATCTATAAAAATATTTTTCCTGTATGGTAAATGCCATAGCGGGAAAAAAAAGTTGTTTAACTGCCCCTTCAATGAGACTGCCAGGCTGAATATAGGGTATTTACAGTGCTCCTGTTCCGTCGGTAAGGGGTTAATTATTATTATTATTATTATTATTATTATTATTATTATTATTTATATAGCACCATTAATTCCATGGTGCTTTACATTTGGGGGTTACATACAATACACAGAATATACAGGTAGATATAATACTAACAGTGACCGACTGGCACGGTGGAGTAGAGGGCCCTGCCAGCGAGGGCTTACAATCTATTAATAGGAGCACTGCAGATACGCTATATTCATCCAGGCTGAATTCCACGTGGGGGAAGAAAAAACCCAGTCCTCAAGCTCAGGGAAGGGGCAGACAGACAACCAAAACACCCCCTCCCCTTCCCCAACGTCTACTGCACCCAAAAACTTTTAATTTTTGAAATTTTCCAGTAGCTGCTACATTTCCCCCTCAGCTTATACTTGAGTCAATAAGTTTTCCCAGTTTTTTGTGGTAAAATTAGGGGCCTCAGCTTATATTCGAGTCGGCTTATACTCGAGTATATATGGTAGTAAAACAGTTTGCAGAAAAGACCTGCTATAGCTTCTGAGTTCACATCCTTGGAGACTCCACTACAGAAACTGCCATAAAACATCAGAGAGAAAAGTCCTGCATAGAGAACCATAGGGATCCATCGGTGTTTGCAGGTAACTCCTGTTTTGGCGGACAGGCTCTCCGTGGTTCAGTTTCCCTGGTGAACCCCTACTACAGAGATCCCAGCGCAGATGTGACCTAGCCTCCCATTGACACATTCTAGTTGCAGCACATAAAGATCATTCATGTTTAGATCAATTGTTTCAGTCGGTTATACCAATTTTTTCTTTTTTTTAACTCATGCATGTCTGATGCTGGCCTTAGGCAGATATCTGTCAGAAACTCGATCTGACATTCCACATAGTTTTGGTGACTGCTCAGTTGTTGTTCATGTTCCTGGCTTTCAGCGGATTTCACAACTCATGTCCACACCTCATTAATATTGTTTTGTTGCTTCTGGTCACAGATCCTACAGTATAGCAGCTGTAGACCATTACAGAAAGCAGAAGAAACTCAATATTTGGCCAGTTGTAGGGCAATGAAATGTAACACCTTATGGGCCAAGCTCTGTGGGCAGGATGTATTGTCCTTCTCATCCCCCAACTGATAGCTTTGTAGGAATGCAGCAGGGTCTTCCTATTCTGCCAGGGAACTGAGTACACACCTGTGTACACACAAAAGATAAGGGAAATGCCATTGACAGATTTATTTGCAGAACTGAGTAAAAGAAATTGGTGAACTGAGTAAAAATAATGCAAATAGGGAAATGATGCATGTATCCCATAATAATACAAAGGTAAAGCCCAGTATGAATTAACCTTTAGTTGTAAGCATGGGTTCTATGTCAGGTCACTGATATACTAATATCTGCTGTTATTACCTACATGGTATTAACTGTAGTATGCACTGAACACAATGCATAGGAAGCGCTATATGCAGATCAAAGGAAGTCTTGACCTGATTGGCTGAGAGGTGTCATGTGTATGGTACCATAATGCTTATATACCACAAGTTCACAGCTGGGACCACAAGTGTCTCCTAGCTAAGGGTGGGTTCACACCTGTGCCCAGTCTCCGCTTTAACTAAACTGGTGGGTTTCCGTCTTCTGCCCCGAGAAACTGGACAGGGAATGGAAGCCCAGCGGTCAGTTTTCAAACCCATTCATTTGAATGGGTTTGCAAAGTGACCGCCCGTGTGCGTCTTCTGCCTCTCCGCAGTGAAACAGTTTTTTTTAACCTGACACAAAGTTGGACATGCCGGGTTTCTGTCCCCCGTCCAGTTTCTCGGGGAAGAAAACGGAAACCCGACAGACTGGCTAAAGCGGAGACCGGGTGCTAGTGTGAACCCGCCCTAATCTTGTAATAAATATATGGAGTAAGCTTTGGAACAGAATCCCACACAAGGGTTTGGGGAATTTTTCAGCAGCAACTATTAGGCCTTATAGAACAGGTAATGAATTACCTGTGAGTTTGGGGGAGTAGGAGCGGAGAGACCCGGAGGGATCAAAGGCTGTCATGAATCAACTTGCTATTTGCTATAATTATATAATAATAATATATTTTATTAATGATATATTACATCTCTCTATATCAATTTTGTGATTCTCTGTATTTATAACAGGTGATGAGTACTGGGTTTATACTTCAAGCACACTGGAAAGAGGATATCCCAAAAAAATAACTAGCCTCGGACTACCATCTGATATTCAGCGTGTGGATGCTGCATTCAACTGGAGCAAAAACAAAAAAACCTACATTTTTGCAGGGGACAAATTTTGGAGGTAATGTTCACATTTCTTTAAGATGGTTACAGTATAGTCATTCTCAGCTAATAGTATCAAATGCCCTAAGCAAGACCCGGTGACACATACTTATATTAGATGAGTATTCCAGTTTCAGCAAAATGTTACTCTGTGTATATGGAAAGTGTATATACTTTAGCAATATACTCTTAGTATCAATTTCTAAAGGTTCTCAGTCAGTTTATAGTGGCGCAGTATAATTCCATGTGGCCTCTTATCTAACACTTCTGAATGGCCTTTAGAAAATACATAAAATAATAATAATATTGTCGGAGAAATTATGATTTTTGGATATCTAGATCCTGAAACCCACATCAGTTGTTGAGACAAAGGGACACTTTATTTCAGCAATTGGTTCTAGACAAAAAAACTGGACCTCAACCAGACATATCAGAAGTTTTCCAAATGTAAGTTATCCTCGCAGTCTATAGAATTGCTGACATAGCTAAGCAGTATGGTGTCCATTGCTCCTTTCAAGCAAAGAGCTACAGCTTGAACCTTCACCAATAAGTATCAATGGTGGCATAAGGCTTTGTATGAATATATAGAAGCAGTGTGACTATTATGGGATTGCTCTGATCACTAGTTATATATTTCTTGTTCTTTTAGATACAATGAAGTAAAGAAGAAAATGGATACTGGCTTCCCTAAATTAATTGCAGATTCCTGGAATGGTGTACATGACAATCTCGATGCTGTATTTGATCTTAGTGGAAATGGTAAGAAAACCTGAGCTATTTATGTGTTAGATACTACCAATGGCTATTTCCTGAACAACTTGATTTTTGGATTGTTCTGTGAAGGTTGACAACAAATCACTGATGGATCTCTGCCGTGATCTGTGTCTGGGACACAACCTGATAATGACAGAGAAATCCAACAGGACAGATCAACTTTTTGACAGATACCTACCATTTGTCCGCAACTGTCATGTTTCTTTTAGTAACAATAAGACACGATGATCAGCAGAAAGTTGTCTAAATCATCCACCATCCAAAATCTTTAGCGTGTCAGTAGCTTTACCTTCAATGGAAGGCAAAGAAATTTGTGGTCAGTCATTATGCATATAACACCTGCAATGATAAAGCAACCATCTTGTAGTAGAAGAGGATGTATGCATACACTTGTTATCTGTATATGTATGTCTTATATATATATGTTTTCACATCCCTTATGCTGGTGGAACTGCCGTTTTCTTTAAGGTGGGGCAGGTCACTTCATAAATAAGACGACTCCTCAGCCATGCAGGGCATCTGTGACACAATCTATGCCAGTCTGTAGCTGATCATTTGTGCCAGTAAATTATACTTATATTAATTTAAGTAGCACAACTAGTGTTATTTTGCCTCCTACAACACTTTAATGGAAGCAGCAGAGGCATGGGAGGCACAAAACTGCCAGCTGTGCCAATTTTTTTCGATGTTTGTGTGCTTTATACCCCAGAAATCTACCATAAACTCAATAGTTAATCTAGGGTTGGTCCCCCAGTCCAGAATTTACTGTATTAGTTAAACTGGAGAACTGGATCATAAATGGCTCCTGCTCTGCAAAACACTTTACCCAAGACTCGGGGAGTGGTTAAGAAACAGAGGTAGCAGTCCCATGGAAAGCACAAAAAGCAGGCCCAGTCAAAGTCCGCAGAGCCAAAATTACTGCAGATATAAATAGGAAATTAAGGACAGTAACACGTCATGAAGATGGGGAGTCTCAACAATTGGTCACTTGAGAAGGAAAAGTGGACTGGATGAAAGAAAATAGTGGCACATTTCAGATAGAGTGATGGATATTACTGGCTTTGTCAGACATGAATACCCGATTAGCTGGACCCAAGTTATCTGTGTGTATCTCCTTGCCATAACTCCTTGGGGTCTGCGTTGTCACATTTTTTTCTTCAATCCATGGAGCACTGCTCTTCTCCACATAGCTGACTGAGTGAAAAATCACTCCCACCTCCCAAGGTCTGTACGAGTAGCTTCAAGCAGCAAGGAGGTTAGGGGCTGCTGTGACGCTTCGTTTGCTGTCTGAACTGCTCACAGGTAGGGGTAGCGAGCTTGTCAATGATAGCTGTGGTCAATGACTGGAAAATAAATTAGACAAACAGTAGTGAACAGGATAAATATTAGAAAGTATTGTATTGATGCATCCTGTTATTTGGCCCATATATATATATTTTAAATTGAATAACCCCTTTAACTAGTTACAGAGAGCGGGGACCACACCACACACAATGTTATTTAGTGCAATGATTGCATAACTAAATGAAGCTGCTCCCAGTGACCAGTTAAAGAAAATTTATATACGTCAATCTAAGGTTGTAACATCTTATAACTTAACTTTTCAACAACAGAAATTTTAGTGAGAGACTCCATATGAAAGTTTATTACAAAATTAGAAATATAGTCCAATTTTTCCAGAATTTGCGCCTTGGTCTATATCTGATATTACGGCTCATCCACTGCAAAGTGAATAAGGCTGAGTTGCAATACCAAATACAGCCTATGGGAAAGAGTGTCACTGTTTTTGCAAAAATGAATTTAATCCTGTATTTTTTTGGTTTTCTATGGATGGATCACTTAGCCACTGTTCCACCACTCATACTTTCTCCTCCTACATTTTAGGCTACAGTTACTTCTTCAAAGACCAGTACTACCATGAGATGGAAGATAAGATCTTGAAGATTGTGAAAATTGGAAATATAAAAACTGATTGGCTTGGTTGCTGAATTATACCATGTTGCATTAACCATATATTGTCATTTGTGTGTATTCCAGCCCATTTGTGTATGATTTTATTGTTGGTTACCGAATTGTACTAAATGACCAGTCTGGCACTGGTATCTTGTCAGTATGTGCAAGTGCACCTCATTTTTATCATTTGATAATTTAATATGTTGTGTACCCAAGAAGAACATATAAGAAACGTGGAAGTGGGAACATTTCAAGCATCTTGGTTATCATTTGTAGGAATAATTCTTATTTTTCCAACCAGTGAATCATCTCAATGCTAGATTAATTCACCTTAACTATATAAATTATCCCTGTGTCATTCACACATTGATAGTAAGGGCACATACCCGTGAACAGAGGCACAGGTTGCCTGCAGACTTGTGAAGATTCCTGTAAATGATATAAGTAACACTGTAGACAGATATAAGTCAGTATAATATGAAGTCCATCTTCTGAATTAAAGGGGTTGTCCAGAATTAGAAAAAGAGGGGCTATTATTTTTCCAGAAACAGCGCCCCACTTGTCCATGTTTTGTGCCTGATATTGCAGTTTAACCCCATTTAAGTAAGTGGGACTGAGCCGCACTATCATACATAGCACATGGACTAGAGTGACGCAGTTTAGGAAAAAAGCAGACTCTTTTTCTAACCCTACACAACTCTTTGACTGATATCCAATTGTTACTATTTAGCTGTAAAATGTGATGTTTGTGCTCATTGGCAATAACTGTGTAAAAGTATCAAAACTGTACAATTACCTTTCCTTTAAAGCAATTTTACAGGAAAAACAAAGCAGAAGGTGCAGTATAAAATAAACAATACAACAATGATACCTACCAGCCTTTATTGTCATGTCTTAAAGAAAAACACAAATAATCCTTCCTAACGTCACACTTGTAATTCCTTCGAAGAAGATTCTGCCCCAAAATAGCCAGCTAATTCCACCCTGATTCTGCCTCTCATTGTATTCAATGGGAATCAGAGATTGGAGCAGGACGCCGAAAAAAAATGCGTACTTCTTGTTCTTGTGGCAGACTCCAAGATGGATTCAGCTGCTGCGCTCTGCTGCTATTTAGGCCCCCTTCTCAGATGAGGAGAAACCTAAAATTGGATGTCTGCCTCATATTCTTATTCAGATTCCGTCGTCTGGACATACCCTTAGGGGCCATTCACATGGAGGAAAATGGTGAGGAATTTGGTGTGGAATTTCAGCACTGAAAAAAAAAAGCCTCTCATTGACTTTAAAGGAGCTCTATCATGGGGAAAAGTCATTTTTTACTAATCAAATCCTTGCATCGCCTTTAGAAAGTCTATCCCACACTTACCTTTAGTATGTAGATTGCCTCAGTGGTTTTTGAATAAGTCTATTTTTATTCATATGCTAATTAGACTGAGTGCACGATGCATCGTGCACCCTCTTTGCTATTGTTTCCTATGGCACAGGCTGCTGCTGCTGATGACTCAGCTTCCTGTTTGCACACACACATAGGAGATAATAGCAGAGACGAGTGCTGCTGGGAACTTCCTGTGCTGGCTGGAAGCTCATTAGCATATGAATTAAAAATGGACTTATTCAGAAACCACTGAGGCAATCTACATACTAAAGGTTGGTGTGGAATAGACTTTCTAAAGGCTATGCAAGGTTGTGCTTAGCTAAAAATGACTTTTCCCAATGATAGAGCCCCTTTAATGGGTTCGTTTTAGCATAAACAGGAACCCATTAAAGTAAATGGGAGGCTTTTTTTTTCAACACTGAAATTCCACACCAAATTCCTCACCATTTTCTTCCCTGTGAATGAACCCTTACAGCACAGCCAGGAAAGCTGCTAATACTGGAAGCCGTGGGGGAAGCCTGTCAATCAAGTACAGGCGGGTGGAGCTGGATGAGTATAGGAGAGGAAAGCTAGAATGGACACTGTAGCAAACTATAATACCCCATCCAAAACCACTTTACCTTCATTTGCATATTGTGAAAATTGTGATTTACATGGAACATTAGAGCTGGATAAGTCTGACACATTCGCAAACAGGAGACTCAGCCCTACAAGGTACTGGGCTTTGTTGTATACATGTTTTCCTAATTTATGACTTTCCTTTACATTTAAGTGTAATATGATAATGACTTGTTAGGGGGCGCAATGTGTCAATATGCCTAATCTATAATGTAGTCACACCTAAGCGTTCCATCCTCTGTAGTTAGTCATGCATTTATATTACTCTCCATTCATTCACATAATGGTCAATAATGATGGCTGGAATGTAATATTATTTCACACACACGTATTTTAGGATGGGATTGTTCTTAAAGGCTATGTACACATTCACAACCAATTGTTTAGTGCCCCCGTACATATAAGTTGAAAACATTTCCTGTTATTATGTGTTGACGGCTTTGGGAAACAGACTACAAACAAGCCTTGTGTAGTCTGATAGATCAGACTGTGCAGGATTTGTGTGTAGTCTCTCAAGAATGGAGAAAACTGATAGAATAATTGATAATAAGTCATCTATTGATGGACATCACATATTCTTTAAAAATGATATATGGGTTTTGGATGTGACTTCCTTGAATGTGGGGTTTGGACTCTTAGGGAGTGCCGCAGGTTTTGTGGATTTGCTATAGACTGTTCTGCTCTGCAGGGTGTCATCAAACTAGAAGTCCCAGTTGTGCGAGGATCTTCATTTGTGACTCACATTCCTTCTTTTCTTGTTTGTAGTCTATTTCTATAAAGACAGACAGGTCTGTATATAAGCTGTAACCGCACACATCCAGAATCCAGAATTCATAATATTGTATTTTTTTTTTGTTTTTTTATTTTAACCAAACATGGAGGAATAGATCATAAAGGAAAGAAAGATACCTCTCCTGTTTCTTTCTACTTCTTTGCTTGACTAAGTATCTGAATGTGTGATTGTATCCATAAGCCGGCCATACACATTAGATTGTAAACTGCTGAAGTGACAGTCAGCTGATGGTGGTTTGTACATAAACCTATGACATATTGTCCCATATAGCAACCATTGGCCAAAATCTGATCTATTGTTTATGGGCAAGACTGAAAGCCTTGAGGGTGATTTTTGCATTGTATGTGTTTGTACTACTAACACATCCACAAGGTGTCCCTCATATCCAATTTTTAACACTTCATTAACATTGAACGGTAGTTGAGTGTTCATCTGAAACTTCGTGGTTGTTCATGTGTTGGGGACACTTGGCCGTACGAACAATCATCCGCATTTCTTTTCTAATGAGTAATGACAATGTAAAATCTAAAGGGTATCACCAATTAAATATCATATAAAAGGTAGCCAATTGGATGGGGAAGGGTTGTGCGACCACATGAAGGGGGAGGATTCTAAATCTGTTATGGGGCTCTATCATTTCTGTGTAGTCCAATGTTGGGACCCTCCATACTCCGCTGTAAACTACTCTCCATTCTGGTAAGATAATTGGATTGGGGCCCTCCTGTATTCATTTAATAGGGTATTCGAACATGTGTTTTCTTTGGCTCTAAAACCAGCTTCAAATAAAGTGTGGACTGTTGGGGTCCATTATCGTGTCTGATTTAGGAACTTTTGGTATTTGGAATTCTATTTTTGTTCACAAATGTTTATCATTTTTTCTAAAATTAGAATAATACGCAAAATAATAGATGACCACTACTTTGACCATCAGGGTTTTGCTGGACCCCCAAAGTGTCAGAAGACCTCCTGGTAGGGATACAGGTTCTAATCCTTATGGACCTCGAGGATGAAATAGTATGCAACCCTTCTAGGGGTCCACAAATTCTGTCCGACACTATTTTGAAATAACAAGGTATCAAACACTGCGATATATAAGCTCTGGAATATAAAATTATTAATATTAAAATATATGAAATATCAATCTAGTCTAAAATTCCTAGATGACACTGAGACATATATTTATATATTTTTTTTTACATTTTATTACCTATAATCCTTCATATCATTTCTCCAGGTAACATGAGTGTGGTTTCTATTCCTTATACTCTCTTTACATCACTTTATGTGAATGGTATTCAGTGTTTGCTCCTGGAAAGCTCCCAAAGCATATGCAATATGTAGCCATAGGCCCCTACTCGCCAAGTGAAGACCAAAATAATACATTGGGCCACTGCAAAAAAACAAAACATGATGTGTTTTGGGGTTTTTGAGGCTACATTGAGGCTAATGTGCGATATATGTCACTATTGCTCCAGTGTGAACAGAGCCTTAATGTTACTTCTGATCTTCCACCCTTCTAATTTTAAATTGCGTTTTGCCAATAGCCTTTCCCTTGGTAATACTGTGACTCTTTTCCATACATTGTTGCTTCTTAGCTCATATGGCTAATCCCCATTTAAGTGTAGGAAGTTGAGCTGTTTGACACCAGGCAAAACCTATAGACAGGAGTTGTTCTGTTTTGGAAAACAAACCCGACCCCTTTTAAGGCGTAACATAGAAAAATGCTAGATTTGTAGGTTTCTGAAAAGAGTAAGTCACTTTAACATGCATGCAGCTGCTATCTGTCAATACATGGCTATATGATATTTAATACTGAGACAGTGGATTTCTATCTACACATGACATCAGGAAAGATAGGATTTATGCTATGGCTTAGGAGGTAAGAGCAGGTTAAGGGGAGGAGAGAGCCAATGCTTAGAGGAAGTAGAAGAGGGAGGAGGAGGAGGAAAGTGATACCAGGAGAACGCTTGTACTGTTACAAACAAATCCTCACTTGTCTTACTCTCTTCGATACAAGAAATTTGTCTATCTGTAAGTGCCGTATAATGTGGACTTTACTATATATATTTCCTTATATGTGTTGGATTGCATTGCCTTTCTGATTGTAACAAATGCTTGTCTGTATCTGCTTTGGGTGTGTCTGTGATTTACCAATTTTAGGGGCTGTAGCTCAGTCTGTTTGTGTGCACTGCTCTTCTATGTGAAAAGATCATGTATTCATATAAGACAAATCCACATCCTCCAGGTGCATAGCATAAATGTAACCTATGTGAGCACGTGTAAGTGTGACATACAGTACAGCAGGCTCTTCTGTCTCTAATCGTATAGATTTTACTCTACATTACTGGCTTCCACTCAATACATTGTATTCCATATGTTTAATCCAGAACTATTTTGACTGATTTATGTTTTCCATAAAAACAGATTATCCTTTAGATAATAAGATTATAACCTTATAGATAAGTATATGCCATGTTGGAATTTTTAGGTGTAGGTGCAGATATTGTCAATACTTGTCAAGTTATACAAGCAAGGAAAACATGCACCAGTGTTAAAGCCTCAACAGAATAATATGGCCCCCCTCCATCTATACAGAATATGTGCCTGCCCACTTATATCTGCATCACAGATTTCTATTACCAGGCAAATCGCAGCGTTTACGCTTAGTGGGGCCCCTGGCTTTAGACTGTCTAGTCTAACTTTGTGCCACTTATTATTTGGCTTAGTTTCTTTAAAAAATGTACCAACATTTCGGTGCACCATGTCACATATTAAGGCCCTGCCCTTTTCCCAATAATCTCTGTCCATGTCATGTAAGGTGCAGACACTGAGAAAGTGTTTGAGACAGTCTGAAATGAACGTGTAAAGCAGATGTGTCAATTTTTGGGGTGGCAAAATATACCGAATACACTTTGCACAACAAATGTGAATGAGAAGTTTGTGAGAAATCTATATTGTATAGTCAGCTGAAAAAGAGTCCACCAACATCAACCTAATATCTAAAACTTACATGTTGACTTTCTTAGCAGCAGCATTGTACTTTCACATAGAAAGGAATGTTCACTATTCCACTAACCAGCCTTACAATAACTGATACGTGTTTTAGAAGCAATGTTGATGGTAGCAGGCACCTTTTTAGACAATACTGGAAACTATGTAACTATTTTTTTTTACAAACAGTGTCACACTTGTCCACAGGTCATGTGTAGTATTGCAACTTATCTCCATTTACTTCAATGTAATACAAAACCTGAACACTTCATATAACTATAGGGGTCTACCATCTCTCCTAAGAATATCAGCTTCCAACACCATGTTATGGAGTACATTACAGTGACAATAATTATATCTTTGTTATATACGTCACATATATATATATATATATATATATATATATATATATATATATATATATATATTTGGAGAAACACCACTTTGAAGTCTTATGCAAATGAACCATTTAGTGCACTGGGGGCGGGCCTCAATACAGCAAAGATATGTTGTTTATCACTGCAATGTGCTCTATAGTATGTTGATGATAGTTAAATATGCTTCGGGGAGGTGAGAGACTCTAAGGTCAATATGGCTTTGCTATGTTTCATGATGGTTTCAGCTAATGTCAAAATTCTGGTGGTTTCCTGTTGCTACAGCACATTGCATATGACAGGTCTCTTTCACACAATGCTTTGGTCATATGTTCCCCCCAAAAAATGTATACTCAATTGTAGGTAACTACATGAAAGGTAGATGGTCATATATATGTTTCTACCATTGACTTGTATTACATAGTTATTTGCTGTATTGAAAAGCCTTGCAGGCTCCATTATTCCATGGTTAACTTCTGATAAGAGAGCTGTTTTTTTTTTTTTTTTTCTTTGTAGATTGTGAGCCCCACATAGGGCCCATAATGTATATTTTTCCCTATCAGTATGTCTTTGGAGTATGGGATGGAAATCCATGCCAACATGGGAAGAACATACAAACTCCTTGCAGATGGTTTTTTGCCCTTGGCGGGATTCCAACCCAGGATTCCAGTGCTGCTAGGCTGCAGTGCTAACCACAGAGCCACCCTGTCATCCTAAGAGAGCTGTTTTTGTAATATTCTGAGCCCAATAAAACACTATGTAATTTTTGTCCTATCCTTTTGGGCCAAGAAAAGAGCTTACACAGAGCTGGTGGACATGTTTGGCACTGACTGGACTGGAGCTAAAATATTGCTAAGGTCAAAGGGTAGAAATCTGAATATGGAAAAATAATGACATAGCTCAAAACTGATACAAATACCATAAAGCAAATATTTTAGGTTTATTACAATTTTATAAATTTCAACAGTATTAAATAATATTTCAAAATACTTTCTATATGAACTACTCCTGGTATTCAAGATCTCTGCTTGCTTGTCACTCAATAGGAGCCTTATTGTTTAATCCAGTGGATGAAGATCTGCCCTGAACACGTGGTCAACACACAGGTACTTAGCATGTTATTGTATAGATATCAGAGTATCTGGCTAAGCATTGCAAAGTCACCTTTGCAATAGACACTTGCGCACTTTATCTTGTGCTTAGACCTAGTTCACAACTTCGTTCAGGGATACGTTCCCCTCTCCGCATGAAAAATGCAGAAAGAAAATGTTGCAAGCAGCACTTTTCTCTCCGAAGTTTTCATGCGGAAACCAAGCGGAAACCACATGGACCCCAATTTAGTCTATGGGGTCGGTGGGTTTCCTAAGGTAGCCTCTTTTTTATGTGGATTAGGTTTCCATTCGGGAGAATCTGAACGCAGATGTGAACCTTACCTTACTAGTACAGGCAGAAAAACAGGGTTCTGACCCCTACAAATAAACCATAGTAAGAGGTGCCACATTGTAAAACTTTAATATTTTTGGAATTACGCTTGAAAAAATGTAGGAGTGTGTCTACACCATGCTATAAGACATGCCATACATGGCCAGTCAATTTTTAACAGCATTCATAAATGAATGGCACTGTATGGTAGTCAGCAGTGGACATATGTTTGCAGTATATGGTGGCGATAGTATTGTTACACAGCTGTGTATTTGGACAACATTTGGCACTATTATTGGATTACCATACAGCATTATGCTGACAAATAGACACTGTATGTTTATTTGTAGATTTTTTCTTTTTCTTTTTTTTTTTTTCTTTTTGGTAGAGTTGGAAGGGACCTCAAGGGCCATCGGGTCCAACCCCCTGCGAGTGCAGATTGTATGATAGCAACCAAGGTAGGGGGCAACAGAATCTACTGTGCAGGGCAAGACCCATTATAACCTAAGGAAGTAGGTCCCAGACACCCTAGGGCTTTCCCTCATTTTTCCTCCCTAAGCCTGGGGCCCCACGGACCGGAAACGCTGTGATTTGCCCGCAGCGGAGACACTGCGGGAAAAATTGCGGCATTGTACAGTGCAGGCAAAGTGGATGGGATTCATGCTAATCCCATCCCCACTTTGCGGAAAAGATTGCAGCGTGGACACGCTGTGATTTGAAAGCCGCAACGCCGATGGCTTTCCCATAGATATAATGTTAAGAGAAAGTCCGCAGAGGAAAACTCTGTGATCTTTCTCTTAAAAGCGCTGCAGAAAGAACCGCAATGTGTTCACGCAGTGGTTCTTCCCGCAGCGCTTTAGTGCTGCGGATACGGCCCGTGGGGCCCTAGCCTAAAGTCTTTCACTGACCCAGGGCCACAAATGCAGAAACACTGATCTGAGTAATGTAGACTTCTCCGCTACCAATACATTCATTTAGTATGAGGCTAATTCTAACAGTATTCTAAAAGGAACAATGCAAGAAACTAGCAGACGTCAGCTTCCTCATCCTGCAAATAGTATGAAATGTGGTGAGGGCGATGGGTATTATATAGCAGCTGTTGTAACACTTGGGCTTTCTATAGCCATGGATATGTGACTTCATGTACTTGCATTAAAGTACATTGCTATCCTTTTATGTTAGATTTTTTTCCTGAACCCCTGCATTACAGTTCTCGTAATATCTGTGTCATTTGCTTGGCACATTGTAGCCATACAGACGTGTTATGCTGGTGCAGTGGCTCTGATCCTACTATATAAATCTACACATAGGGTGTGTGGTAATGTCAGACTGACACCTCTGCATAGTATTTTAGCATTTTGCAATGTGTTATCACATGTGATTTCAGGAAGTTCTTTATCAGTCTTGAATTTTTAAGAAGAATGTAAGGCATGAACATTGCACAACCCCGATGGTTTGTTGGCTATTTGCAGTGGAGTTACTACACACTAGCTACAGACTAAACAGTACTAAAACAGCTGTATAATGCATGTAAAGCCTATATACATGCAATAGAAGAAACGGCATACAAAGGGTCAAATATGCTGCAAACTCTGCAGGAAGGTCTGCACATAACGTATAGATCCTGGTGTTGATCATAGGCTACTTGGTAACAGATAAAATCTTCTGCGTATGATAAGAGCAGGAGTTAAGAATATTTTAGGTTCTCAGGTTTTTACTGTTTCTCTCCTACTTCCTTATATTAAAGAATGTTTGAAAGTTTTAGGTTGAGGTCTCACATTTTTGTTGCAGGTTTTCTGTATTTTTTTTTTTTTTAAGAAATGGGAAATATATAGGAAGTTCTTATACTTGCACCTTCTGCTCAATCCAATCCCAGCTTTCGCTCAAAAAAACGCAGTGAAATCTGCAACAAAAAAAGCTGTGTTTCCGCAATATGGTGCCACAGTCTTACACTGTAGGAGTCTTATATTTCTAATTTCACGGAAGGGTTAATTTATGGAGGATATACAGTAAGGTTAAAGCCAGCTGCTAGGAAAGGGGCAAACAAGAGCAAGTGTATTGCTGAGGGTGCAGAATTTCAGTAGAATATAAGCTATTCAAGTATAGACATGTAGATCTGTCACAAAAAAATGCAAAAGTGTCCTCCTCCGACCTTGGGAAAGCACAGTGTGGATATCGTAAGTGAAAAAACTGAAGGAAAGCCTGACTAAAGCCTGACAAAGGCAAGGAGGGATGATAGGGTAAATAGGAGCTTGTTGGAACATGCTTGGAAGGAGGCGGATTCTGCTGATGGTTCTCGCCTTTGTAAATGTCAACTATAACAACTGCCTTGTAAAATGTGTCACAGCCCTGTATATTGGTACTGTTTGCTTTATCTTTAAAGGTATATTCCCTACAGACACACTGTGGGATATCCACGGGATATGTTTTCTATATTCTTCTAGGACCCCTTAAAAATGTATTCTTGGTGTATGATACTGTATGTTATTATACATATGTGTGCTGTAATGTTTCAATAAGTACATTTTAACTTTGAAAGTAAATTTGATGTATTTTTTAGCAGGTTGGAATGGTATTACAACAGCGGACACCATTACTGCCACGGCAAAAATCCTTTATTCCACCACAGATTCCAAACCCTTTTATCCATGAACTCAACTTAACTCTCACTGACAAGATACGAGTAAGAACGTATATTCTGTGTCATCCTTATTGTGGAAGCTTCTATGACGTCTACAATAGTCCTTTGTTTTTAGAAATATTCTGCTCCTCAACCTTCAGCGATGATACCTCCTCTCAATTGTACAAAGCTATGTTAGAGTACCGTCGGGGAAGAGGGGTTCCTCACAGACCAGCAATGACACTAGGCTGTAAGGACTTCCCTCCTGACACTGCCAAAATTAATGGCACCTGTATCTACAGCACTGGGGTTCCTACTGGGAAATCCAATAGTATGCTGAATTCGGTGCATTGTCGACTCTATAGCGGTACGTAATACTAAAATACGTAAAGTACGTAATAAAACTTTGATGATGACATGAAAGGTGCTCTTTAGAGTCACTGTGTCACTGTCATCATCATCATCCTATCTCCTCATATAAACCGGTACTAGTGTCACTGGGTTGTTTTGGTGATTAGGAAGAAAAAAACAGGCCATGTTTTGCTGAACGACTTTTATTTTATATTAAAGAGCTACACCCAATCTTTGTGTAGTGCATACCTTACTGAAAAGCTGTTAAGGATAAAAAAAATCACTGGGTTTTGGCGTTTGGCAAGGAAAAATGTCCAAGTGATACCAGATATGTGCACACGCTGCATTACTTGTGTATTACTTCCTATCTCTCTGTCTGACTCCCTGAGATTCTTCTATCTCTTTTTGTCTGGGTGTTTTATACTGCCTATGAATCATCTTGTCTATAGTCCATCATGACTGTTCTGTCCCCTGTGATAAGGGAGACCTGTCTGATGCCCCAGGTTATGGGATTGTTCTTTTCTGCTATCTCTATGCTTTCAAGTGGTAACCACCATTTTACCTGGTTTGTTCACAGAAGGTTTGGGTTTATTCAGATCAGATGTTTTTACAAATTATAGGTTGAATCTGATTCATTCTAAACCAAATAACAGTCTCTACTATCTACACACTGTGTACCTGGCAGCGGTGGTGCAAGACATTGCATCTGAATTGCATGCCTATGCATGGCTGCTACTAGGTAATACATACAGGTTAATAGACCAGAGCTGTCACTGTTACAATAATGAAGGCAAATATTTCAGGGGAAGAGAGTGGCACACCTGCAAAGTGAAAACCATTTCTGGTGACTACCTCTTGAAGCTCATCAAGAAAATGCTAAGAGTGTGCAAAGCAGTAATCAAAGCAAAAGGTGGCTACTTTGAAGAACCTAGAATATAAGACGTATTTTCTTTTTTGTTAAGTATATCATTTCACATGTATTACTTCATAGTTTTGATGCCTTCAGAGTGAATCTACAATTGTCATAGTCATGAAAATACAGAAAACTCTTTAAATGAGAAGGTGCATCCAAACTTTTGGTCTGTACTCTATGTACCCTGTGGATTTGCCATACATGTCTAAAGTATGAATATCTTGTTGAGAAATTTCTCTTTCAAATAAAATATTCCAAAGTTAATATTCTGTAGCATTTATGTATAGGCTACTCCTGTCTGTCTGTAATCTTATTTTCTTATCTTGCAGATGGTAATATGTGGCCTGTTTATTCTGCCATTTCGAATAGTTCTCTTTTTGACTGCACTATTATTGTCCTGGTTAGTCGCAGTCATTGCCACTAGTTGTATTCCGAAAGACAGAACGGCGGAGCCATTACAAGGATGGAGGAGGTAATTGTCCTTAAATATTGTTCAGCAAGCATGTAGCAGAGGGGCGTTAACTCCTTCCCAAATACTGTATTTGTACAAGACTGCTCATTCCTACAATTGGGTGTTACCATTCTGCTTGTCAATAGGGTGTTTCCTTGTCCAGTCAGTGCTGACTATGTAGGAACATGTCCTTTTAAAAAGTGTTGCCAATGTATTGGTATAATTTTAAAAAATATCACAATATAGAGGTCTAAGAAAAGATGCTCCAGAAGTACTTGCTAAAACTGAAATGTCAGGAGAAGTGCCAGGTCCTATTTAAAGAATGAATCCATCTTGTTATGACAAGTAGAGAAGACAGACAAAGGAAATCTCACCGATTACACAAACTAGAGTTCTCCTTTAAGCCACATCATTTCTTTCCTGTATTATGAGATCATTGAAAATGTTTTTTAATAATATTTTATTATTATTATTAATAATAATAATAATAATTTTCATAATAATAATACAATATCTTTCAGAAATTTGGCACAGCATTGTCTTGGCTGCCTTGGACGTGTGTTTTTCTTGTCTATGGGATTTCATGTTCGGGTCATTGGAAAACCTGCAAGCTCACTGGAGGCTCCAATTCTTGTGGTTGCTCCGCACTCTACCTTCTTTGATGGTATTGCAGCTATCGTATCAGGGATGCCTTCCACGGTATCCAGAGCAGAAAATGTGTCAGTGCCCATATTTGGAAGTAAGAGACTCATTTGTATATTATTTTACATATTTGATTTATTTATTTTACCTGTTTTAAATGATGGGCGTTGTCTGTGGTTAGAAAAAATGGTTCACTTTGTTTCATGAAAACCGTGCCATCCTTGACCATGGTAAGGTCAGAAAGAAATAGTATGAAGGAAAAAAAACACGTTAACCCCATACACTCTTAAAGTTGTAATGGGACCTAATAATTAATATGGCATCCATTGGAGTTATGGGGCCCTACTTTTATTACCCATGCTTTCTAATAGCTTTTCTTATTGTATGGCAGGACAGCTGGACAGCGGCATCTCATATTAAGCTGACCTCTTAGAACACCAAGTGAGAATTAAACTTCCTATGGGCTCTGAATATGTAATGCGGCCACCCAGTGTCCCAGCTCTACACTTAGGTGCTGAGATCTATAGTTGTGTTCAGACCCTACACATCCCCGAAGCAACACAACAATCCCCCTTTCTAGAAGTTACCTCCATTGGACCATGTTTTTATAGTCAGCAATGCAGGCTCAAATATATATTATATTATGCTTACTTATATAGCACCATCCTATTTCACAGCACTTTACAGACATTGACAGTCACTGTCCCATATAGGGCTCACAATCTAAATTCCCTATCAGTATGTCTTTGGTGTGTGGGAGGAAACCGGAGTACCTGGAGGAAACCCACGCAAACATGGGACAACATACAAACTCCTTGCAGATGTTGTCCTTGGGAGGATTTGAACCCAGGACTCCAGTGCTGCAGTGCTAACCACTGAGCCACCGTGCTGCCACAAATATAATATATATGTGTATGTCCTTGATAAATTATAAAATCTATGGTTGTTTTAGTGTATATGTAGTAAGTCTATAGATGAATGTGCGCATACATGTCAGTATAAATTGAGCGTGAGTATGTCTACTCATATGCAAGCAGAGAGTGTTACTATGTATAGTTTGTAAGGCAATATTTTCATGTTATGCAATAGTTTTGGTCTTGTATGGCAGCAATATATTCTGTTACTCTTGTCTTGCAGGTATTTTTCGTGCCTTACAGCCTGTGTTGGTATCACGAGTTGATCCTGATTCTCGTCGAAATACTATAAATGAGATAACAAAGCGAGCAACATCAGGAGGCAAATGGCCTCAGGTATAAGGTTTACCTCTTGTATGTAGCATATTCATAATTTGTTAAACTGCATTTTGGGGCTAACTCATCCTAAGGCTGAGGCCCCACGTTGAGTAATCGCAGTTTTTTGTTGCAAATTTTGCTGCGTTTTTGAGCTAAAGCCAAGAATGGCTACAAAAGGAATGGGAAATATATATAAAGTGCTTATACATCATACTACTGCTCAATCCGCTCCAGACGTTGGCTAAAAAAATGCAGCAAAATCTGCACCAAAAAAAGCTGAGTTTCCGTAATGTGGGGCCTCAGTCTAGGGATTCTAGCAAATCTCATTCTCACTTTGCGATAAAATATCTGCAGTGGGCACATTGCGATTTCACACTTCGATATTTTGGAAATATCAGCATGTCAATTATACCTACAGAAGCATTGGCAGGTTCCCTACAGGTATAATTGAACCAGAAAGTTCACAGAGGAAACGTTTGTTAACGTTCTGTCCAAAGCGCTGCTGGAAGAATTATGACGCATTTCCGCCACGTTTTTTTCCTCAGCGCTTTTTTGCTGCGAGACAGCATGTGGGGGCCTTAACCTAAAAAC
This sequence comes from Leptodactylus fuscus, assembly GCF_031893055.1. Classification (NCBI taxonomy): domain Eukaryota; kingdom Metazoa; phylum Chordata; class Amphibia; order Anura; family Leptodactylidae; genus Leptodactylus; species Leptodactylus fuscus. The sequence continues at coordinate 48,708,912 of NC_134271.1, read as the reverse complement.
AGTAATGTTGTTCCACTGAGTTAAAGTTCTATTCTTTAGTCTGTGTGAAGAATATCTCCTGGCAAAGCCGCTTGGCACATCTGTGATCATCCTTCTTACCTTCCACTCACGCCCCATGAGTGCCTGGATTCATAGGATAATATGAAACGAGCTTTATAAATTTTGTATGTTTATCAACCCGAGTGAGTTGGTACTAAACACGAACATAGATAGAGTATACATCAGAGGATCGGCAAGCAAATACAGGTCAAAACACATTACAATACAGAAAATAAAACGGAATAAAAGAGTAGAAAAGGATAATGCCAAACAAAGTTGTGGTCTAGTTCTCTAGGACTTCATTCCTAGGCCTCAGGGTACTGTCTTCAGTCAGTAACTGAGCCTGTGCTCATATGCTTCCCAGAATCAGAACTCTCCTTGTTGCCTCTTTGCTTAGTGACCAAGAATCTAGGTCTTCCAAATACAAATACAAATGTGCTTTATTAGCATTGCCGAAGAAAAACATTTGGTGTTGCCAAAGCAAAGAATGGTTGGGGGTGGCTAAGGGGTGTGTGGGTTGGGGGTTTGTGTGTCCTTGGGGTCTCATGGTTCTTGTTTGGGGGTATGGGTGGGCATGGGGTAGACCCTAGAAGGGCGATGGGGAGCTTAAAGTTCTTTGGATGGTGAGTGGGGGGTCCTTGGGATTTCATCTTCCTCTTGTTTCGTGACAGCTGGACACGTATTGGGCAATGATCTCCACGGTGGACTCCTCTTCTCCCAGTAGGATGTAGAGTTTCCTCTTCTTGTTTGTAGATCTGAAGTCTGGGATGTGGGAAGAGAGTCTTTGGTAGTAGACGGCCCTCACAGCTGAGTATTTGGTGCAGTGTAGCAAGAAGTGGGCCTTCCTATATGGCCCCCTGGTTGCAGTGTTGGCACAGTCTGTTCTCCCGTGGCTTGTATGTCTGCTTGTGCCGTTCCATTTCAATCTCTAGATTGTGGGCGCTCAGTCTTGTCTGTGTTTGGGGTGGGATATTTTCTCCAGGTAGGTGGCCTGTGTGTAGTTCCTTTGCAGAGACTAGCATATGACTAGTGCACTACCCACACCTCCCCCCCAGATAGGCCCCCTCCACTTTCCCCTACTGCAGAACCCTGGGAAAGAGGGATGTCTTCTAGGTGCTGGAAAATATGTGTGTCTGGGGTGGACTTAGGGTCAATAGGCCCCTCTCTCCCCCTGGACATCTGTTGCCCAGGGGTAATAAACTGGCTGGCCACAAAGGCCAATCTCCCATGGTATACACATAAATCCACTGAAGCGAATTGACCACCAATGTAAACCCAGCTTGACACAACATTCCTAAAGGTATGTGTAGCACTGATATGAACAAGGAATAATACATTTTAAAAAAAGATACATAACTGAGGGTCTCCTCATCACACTCTGCTTCTGTTTCTTGTTCTATTGATTCTTTTTCTTTAAGATCTTTGCATTCAAGCCAAGACATGTCTTCTTCATGCTTCTCTGTGTGGTAGATTTTCCCTTTTATCTTGTTAAGAACATAAACTATACTTGCTGTATATAACTTACAATTTATATTCACGTTTTTGTATATTTGCCAAAATCTCTCTTGCTTGATAGGTTTTAATTTTTCCTGAAGGGACTTGTACAAATCGTTCCTGTTTGATTTCCTTTAAACCAGGTAGGCTATTGATATTCTTTGCTTTTATAGTACTTTACATAAAAGATAGTTATACAAATGCATTGAACCTGTAGTTCCCTTCCCCTTCTGTAAATGATCAGAAAACTTCTCCATGTCTCTTTTCTCCCCAGAGAGCTCTATAGAGTAATAGTGTAAAAGAATATATGCAGCTGATGTTTGTATGTTAGACTGTATGCTGTGAGATGGGAGGGGGCAGAAGTGGGGAGACGTCTAATAATACTGTAGTATCACACTTGGAAAATAGGCATGTCAAAATGGATGGACAAAACCAAAGCACACAAATATTTGTTGCACTTAATATACAATATAAAGTTGCTCAAGAAGTTTGTTGTTTTTTTTTTCTTAACCATATGTACAATAGGTTGGGGGCAGTTCAGTGGGTGAAAAGAAAATGGCTCCACATAGTCCCTAATAAGTGCTGCTAGACTGCGCAAATGCAAACTGGTAACCTTAACACAGATGATAGTCATCATGGGGCCTCTCCACTGTTCCCTGGCAGCAGATGTTGGCAGAGATATGTTTTTTACACTTGGATTCAACAGCTTGATTCTTTTGTTCTTGGGCATATAAGCCATAGAGGTGACTGTCAGCAGCTTGCTCCCCTTTCCCATTCAATATATATGCACTACATAATATACTGTATAGGCAATGCTCAACCAAGCTGAATGTACATGTGGATGGGGAAATCAGGTGACATGGGTGAAAGATGATATCCATCTTATGTGTATGGCAAGGATTACTCTGTAGACATGCAAATCTATTCTCCAGGATGTAATTAGGAGAACAGTGCCTCTGTATGCCGCCCTCTAGGGTCAGCTCCCTTAACATCATACATGACTCAGTTAATAAGCCTACTGATATGATGTGGGATTTATTGCCAAACCAATATTTCTATTCCAAAAGGAACAGATTCCCAGCTATGGACAGCGCTGTTTCGACCTATTGGGCCTCGTCAGCATAGCATAGGGATACTGGTTTGGCAGCGTGAGAGACTATAGACCAGGGTCAGGGGATAATCATACACATTAGGGAGAGTGTGTGCCTACATAGGCAGTACGGAGACATACAAGTCATTCCTGCTCTGCTAGGGATTCTGGTTAAAATATGCAAATCTATTCTCCAGGATGTAATTAGGAGAACAGTTCCTCTGTAATATTGGTTTGGCAATAAATCCCACATCATATCAGTAGGCTTATTAACTGTCATGTATGATGTTAAGGGAGCTGCCCCTAGAGGGCAGCATACAGAGGCACTGTTCTCCTAATTACATCCTGGAGAATAGATTTGCATATTTTACCCAGATTCCCTAGTGGAGCAGGAATGACTTGTAAGTCTCCATACACACTCTCCCTAATGCGTATGACTATCCCCTGATCCTATAGACATGTGACTGCCATAGCCAATCACTGGCATTATGGGTGAGGCTAATATGTACTACATGTAACCATTGAGGTCAGTAATTGGCTACATTGACCATGTGCTGATACAGAGTTTCAACCCTAAGAAAAAATAAGCAGCCATCATGGAGGTAACAGCTGGACAATATTCTTTTTCTTAATTTCATAACATTTACTCATCCCCCAAAGCCTTAAAACATATATCATATATCATTTACTCAACCCCTTAAAGCCTTAATACATACATCATGTCCAGGCCTGACACAATAAATTATAGTATGTGCGTGTATCCATGTGCAATAAACTTATAGCAATGTATAATCTCTCACAAGGATCCATAATACTACTATATAGAGGGCAATGTTACTGCCGTGAAATGTTACAGAAGACATTCTCTGGATTTCATCTTATTCCCATACATTTGTGTTTTCAGGTGCATTTCTTCCCCTAGTTCCTGTTCAGCCCATTATTCTGCGTTACCCCAACACTTTGGTAAGAAGTAAATGACGTTGACTGAAAATCCATGTTGATTTATGATGATATCCTTGAACTGAGCCATGTTATTTGTATTTCTTAACCAAATATAAATGTTATTATATACAGTCCTATGAAAAAGTTTGGGCACCCCTATTAATCTTAATCATTTTTAGTTCTAAATATTTTGGTGTTTGCAACAGCCATTTCAGTTTGATATATCTAATAACTGATGGACACAGTAATATTTCAGGATTGAAATGAGGTTTATTGTACTAACAGAAAATGTGCAACATGCATTAAACGAAAATTTGCCCGGTGCAAAAGTATGGGCACCTCAGCAGAAAAGTGACATTAATATTTAGTAGATCCTCCTTTTGCAAAGATAACAGCCTCTAGTCGCTTCCTGTAGCTTTTAATCAGTTCCTGGATCCTGGATGAAGGTATTTTGGACCATTCCTCTTTACAAAACAATTCAAGTTCAGTTAAGTTTGATGGTCGCCGAGCATGGACAGCCCGCTCTCAAATGATCTGAAAACAAAGATTGTTCAACATAGTTGTTCAGGGGAAGGATACAAAAAGTTGTCTCAGAGATTCAACCTGTCAGTTTCCACTGTGAGGAACATAGTAAGGAAATGGAAGACCACAGGGACAGTTCTTGTTAAGCCCAGAAGTGGCAGGCCAAGAAAAATATCAGAAAGGCAGAGAAGAAGAATGGTGAGAACAGCCAAGGACAATCCACAGACCACCTCCAAAGAGCTGCAGCATCATCTTGCTGCAGATGGTGTCACTGTGCATCGGTCAACAATACAGCGCACTTTGCACAAGGAGAAGCTATATGGGAGAGTGATGAGAAAGAAGCCGTTTCTGCAAGCACGCCACAAACAGAGTCGCCTGAGGTATGCAAAAGCACATTTGGACAAGCCAGCTTCATTTTGGAAGAAGGTCCTGTGGACTGATGAAACAAAGATTGAGTTGTTTGGTCATACAAAAAGGCATTATGCATGGCGTCCAAAAAAACAGCATTCCAAGAAAAACACTTGCTACCCACTGTAAAATTTGGTGGAGGTTCCATCATGCTTTGTGGCTGTGTGGCCAATGCCGGCACCGGGAATCTTGTTAAAGTTGAGGGTCGCATGGATTCCACTCAGTATCAGCAGATTCTTGAGAATAATGTTCAAGAATCAGTGACGAAGTTGAAGTTACGCCGGGGATGGATATTTCAGCAAGACAATGATCCAAAACACTGCTCCAAATTGACTCAGGCATTAATGCAGAGGAACAATTACAATGTTCTGGAATGGCCATCCCAGTCCCCAAACCTGATTATCATTGAACATCTGTGGGATGATTTGAAGCGGGTTGTCCATACTCGGCGACCATCAAACTTAACTGAACTTGAATTGTTTTGTAAAGAGGAATGGTCCAAAATACCTTCATCCAGGATCCAGGAACTGATTAAAAGCTACAGGAAGCGACTAGAGGCTGTTATCTTTGCCAAAGGAGGATCTACTAAATATTAATGTCACTTTTCTGTTGAGGTGCCCATACTTTTGCACCGGTCAAATTTTGGTTTAATGCATATTGCACATTTTCTGTTATTACAATAAACCTCATTTCAATCCTGAAATATTACTGTGTCCATCAGTTATTAGATATATCAGACTGAAATGGCTGCTGCAAACACCAAAATATTTAGAACTAAAAATGATTAAGATTAGAGATGAGCGAACACTAAAATGTTCGAGGTTCGAAATTCGATTCGAACAGCCGCTCACTGTTCGAGTGTTCGAATGGGTTTCGAACCCCATTATAGTCTATGGGGAACATAAACTCGTTAAGGGGGAAACCCAAATTCGTGTCTGGAGGGTCACCAAGTCCACTATGACACCCCAGGAAATGATACCAACACCCTGGAATGACACTGGGACAGCAGGGGAAGCATGTCTGGGGGCATAAAAGTCACTTTATTTCATGGAAATCCCTGTCAGTTTGCGATTTTCGCAAGCTAACTTTTCCCCATAGAAATGCATTGGCCAGTGCTGATTGGCCAGAGTACGGAACTCGACCAATCAGCGCTGGCTCTGCTGGAGGAGGCGGAGTCTAAGATCGCTCCACACCAGTCTCCATTCAGGTCCGACCTTAGACTCCGCCTCCTCCGGCAGAGCCAGCGCTGATTGGCCGAAGGCTGGCCAATGCATTCCTATGCGAATGCAGACTTAGCAGTGCTGAGTCAGTTTTGCTCAACTACACATCTGATGCACACTCGGCACTGCTACATCAGATGTAGCAATCTGATGTAGCAGAGCCGAGGGTGCACTAGAACCCCTGTGCAAACTCAGTTCACGCTAATAGAATGCATTGGCCAGCGCTGATTGGCCAATGCATTCTATTAGCCCGATGAAGTAGAGCTGAATGTGTGTGCTAAGCACACACATTCAGCACTGCTTCATCACGCCAATACAATGCATTAGCCAGTGCTGATTGGCCAGAGTACGGAATTCGGCCAATCAGCGCTGGCTCTGCTGGAGGAGGCGGAGTCTAAGGTCGGACCTGAATGGAGACTGGTGTGGAGCGATCTTAGACTCCGCCTCCTCCAGCAGAGCCAGCGCTGATTGGCCGAATTCCGTACTCTGGCCAATCAGCACTGGCTAATGCATTGTATTGGCGTGATGAAGCAGTGCTGAATGTGTGTGCTTAGCACACACATTCAGCTCTACTTCATCGGGCTAATAGAATGCATTGGCCAATCAGCGCTGGCCAATGCATTCTATTAGCTTGATGAAGCAGAGTGTGCACAAGGGTTCAAGCGCACCCTCGGCTCTGATGTAGCAGAGCTGAGGGTGCACAAGGGTTCAAGTGCACCCTCGGCTCTCCTACATCAGAGCCGAGGGTGCGCTTGAACCCTTGTGCAGCCTCGGCTCTGCTACATCAGAGCCGAGGGTGCGCTTGAACCCTTGTGCACACTCTGCTTCATCAAGCTAATAGAATGCATTGGCCAGCACTGATTGGCCAGAGTACGGAATTCGGCCAATCAGCGCTGGCCAATGCATCCCTATGGGAAAAAGTTTATCTCACAAAAATCACAATTACACACCCGATAGAGCCCCAAAAAGTTATTTTTAATAACATTCCCCCCTAAATAAAGGTTATCCCTAGCTATCCCTGCCTGTACAGCTATCCCTGTCTCATAGTCACAAAGTTCACATTCTCATATGACCCGGATTTGAAATCCACTATTCGTCTAAAATGGAGGTCACCTGATTTCTGCAGCCAATGACTTTTTCCAATTTTTTTCAATGCCCCCGGTGTCGTAGTTCCTGTCCCACCTCCCCTGCGCTGTTATTGGTGCAAAAAAGGCGCCAGGGAAGGTGGGAGGGGAATCGAATTTTGGCGCACTTTACCACGTGGTGTTCGATTCGATTCGAACATGGCGAACACCCTGATATCCGATCGAACATGTGTTCGATAGAACACTGTTCGCTCATCTCTAATTAAGATTAATAGGGGTGCCCAAACTTTTTCATAGGACTGTAGATAAGTATTAGGATAAATTCTGTATAAAGAAATATTAAGAAAATATCTTAGTCTGGAATCTGCACTAATATTATATTCAGCAGCTGTATGCAAAGCTTTGTACAATATGTCCAGGGCTAGACACAAATAAAACAACCTGGAAAACCTTTTAGGACCCATATTGCATTGTGTATTGTATAGGCATTGGAAACTTACACATGTAATTTAAAGGGAATGTATTGATTATATTTTTTACTTATTAAAACTTGAAAGTGAAACATTATTATTTTTTGTAGTCTACTTTTAATTTCTTATTGTAGTTTTTTTTTTCTTTTTTCTGCACAAGACTGCCATCTTGCTTAAGCTTCTCTTTACATTTAGAGATATGCTTTACAGTAGTCACATGGATCATAGATATAATATTGCTAGAGATGTTCATTGGGTTTCATGGGAGAATTTCTAGACATGCTCTATGACCAGTCCAGAGGTCATTAAAAGAGAGAAAAGTTGTGTTGTTCACCTGATGTGAATGGTGCTATCTATGTTATCTATATATAGATGGTACTTGTCAGGAGGCTGTTATTGTGCTGATAATGACGTGATTCCCGCATAGAAATCTCCTGTAGAGCAGGAAGTAGCTGCCTATTATTAGGCTTAGTGGCTACTGTGAAAGCTACAGATCAGTGGCATAACTAGAAATGGTTGTGCCCCAAGGTGAAAATTTGACATGGGCCCCCCACTGACCCTGTGGCATTGTGATGTTGGGAAATTTGCTGTGGTGCTATACCTATTATGATCTATAATTCTAGAAAATTATAACGTATTGAATAATGTCGAAAAATCTAATTTTGTTTCCATAGGATACAGTAACGTGGACATGGCAGGGATACACTGTGTAAGTTTCAAGTTGTAGAAGGTAACAGCATATAAACTGTTTCTACATGAATAAGGTATACACAATACACAATAGTATTTTTCTGGATTATAATTTTAATTCTAAAATAGTTTTTTTAGATTTCTGCCTGATGCTGTTCAATAGGAACCTGTTAACTGTAGTGGGGACAAAAAAATCAGCTCTGGTCATGTGATGAGTACACAGATAGTACGGGTACTGGGTACGTGGCACAACTCTGATAATTGTCCTGTAATGATCTGTGTCTATCACAGTAAACAATAAAAGGATCCTATTGCATTACAGCAAGCAAAGATCTTGAAATCCAAAACGAATTGCTAGAGAAAGTACATTACAAAACTTTATAACTCTTCATCACAAAATACAAAGTTTTACTTACTGAAAGTGTATTACCGCCTTTACACATTAAAGGTAAGTCTTTGTTACCTGTGAAAATATCCCAAATTTTAAGGCTGAGGCCCCACATTGCATAAACGAGGCTTTTTTGCTGCAGATTTTGCTGCATTTTTTTAAAGTCAAAGCCAGGAATGGCTACAAAAGTAATGGGAAATATATAGGAAGTTCTTATACTTCTACCTTCTGATCAATTCACTCCTGGCTTTGCTTCAAAAAACCACAGCAAAATCTGCAACAAAAAAACCTGTGTTTCCGCAATGTGGGGCCTCAGCTTAAGAGAAGAATTCTGCCTGGTATTCTCTAAGCATATGATAGGAGGGCCCTATAAATATTATTATTATTAGAGATGAGCAAACAGTATAATGTTCGAGGTTCGATATTCGTTTCGAGTAGCCCCTCAATATTCGACTACTCGAATCGAATATCGAACCCTATTATAGTCTATGGGGGGGAAAATGCTCGTTTCAGGGGTAGGCAACGTTCAATCAAATTATACTTACCAAGTCCACGAGTGAGGTTCGGGCTGGATCCTCCGAGCAGTCTTCTCCTTGCAGCGTCCCCGCGGCGTCTTCCGGCTCTTCATTCACTCTGCCAGGCATCGGGCCTGGGCAGAGCCGACTGCGCATGCTCGCACTACAAGCGGACATGCGTAGTCGGCTCTGCCCAGGCCCGATGCCTGGCAGAGTGAATGAAGAGCCGGAAGACGCCGCGGGGAAGCTGCACAGAGAAGACTTCTAAAGGTAGGAGAAGAACCAGCGTTGATTGGCCGACTGTATAGCATTCGGCCAATCAATGCTGGTTCTGCATCGAACTTTTACATTCGAACAGCGAGTGGTACTCGATCAAGTACGAGTATTTCGAATACCGTAGTATTAGATCGAATACCTACTCGATCGAATACTACTCGCTCATCTCTAATTATTATTATTATTTTCTCATATTCAGTGCGTTTACAAGCAAGCGTGATATTTGATGATCAATAGTCATTCATAGAACTCTCTCCTGTTGCTCTTTTCCACACCACCCATAGGGAAAATTATTGGTTAAAGTTAAAAAACAGAACATTGTTTTTTTTCCAAATGCGTAAATAATTAGCACCCCTTTAAAGCGACCTCCAACCCCTCATTTTACCCCTGCATTTACTATAATGTAATCTTGCTGATAAAGAACAATACAATTCTCTTTCTTAATATTTTTTATTATCTGGATGGCAGATAGCTGCACGTCTGCCACATTACTTCTTGTACAGTATTGCCGTGTTACTTTTTACCTCTGTTACTACATGGATTGTCTCAATAGTTATTTAAAATATGAAAAAAAAAGTCTAAAAATAAGAACAAAGCTATGGAGGTATCAAAGCTACTCAGTGTATTAAACACTGCCAAAGGTTGCCATGTGTGAATAGTTTAGGGATGATGTTATGGTATGGATTGTGATGATGTTATACGCCACTGTTAGAAATACTTTCACACTACACCCCTGGTGTTTTGGCTCTTGTACAGCTTTCTTTCTATGCCTGGGTGGCAGCGATTGTTACAAGGGCTCTCTAGATCACCAATATATATAATGGTTCTTCACATCTTTATGGCGTATTGCTAGTGTATACTATTACTCTGGGACACCCACTGATCTTGAGAATGGAGGGGACACAATGATGATTAGATTTAGTTTAATTAATTAGATTAAAACCTATAAAGGGGAGATTTACTAAGTTAAATGCGGCAGAATTCTGGCTTCATTTGTAGCAAGCCTGGGGTACATGCTACACATCATATCTATTATGTATTTTTATGCCTTGAGATCACTTAATGGGAAAATGGTATGGCTTGCTGGAAATAGTTGTGGCTTAAGGCTAAAGCCCCGCGTTGCGGAAACACAGCTTTTTTTGTTGCAGATTTTACAGAGTTTTTTAGAGCCATAGCCTGGAGTGGATTGAGCAGAAGGTAGAAATATTGCTCTTCGTATATATTTCTCATTTCTTTTGTAGCCAGTCATGGCTTTGGCTCAAAAATCTACAGCATAATCTGCAACAAAAGAAGCTGCGTTTCCGCACCTTGCAGAATCGGTTCACTCCATGTTACATAGCATGTGATATATACATAACCTGAGGGTGCATTCACACGATGTATTTTGGCTCGTAATCTGGCACGTAGACTCAAAATCACGGCCGCAAAATAGCGCCGCATATACGATCCACGCTCCCATTGAAATCAATGGGAGCGTATACGGCCCGCAAAAGCTCCTGCGGCGTCTACGTGCCAGATTACGAGCCAAAATAAATCGTGTGAATGCACCCTGAATGTAGAACATGAACCGAATGTTAGCACAGTTACCAGTAAAACTAAAAAGGGAAAAATGTACAGAAATACAATATACTTATTATACCTTAAATGGATTCTACCATTAAAACCTCTTTTTTTTGTGGATAAGACGTCGGAATAGCCTTTAGAAAGGCTATTTGTCTCTTCACTTTAGACGTGGTCTCCGCTGCGCCGTTCCTTAGAAATATCGTTTTTTACCGGTATGCAAATGAGTTCTCTTGCAGCGATGGGGGCGGGCTCCAGTGCTCAAACAACGATGGGGGGCGTCTCCGCCGCGGCCAGAGAATTGTCTCCAGCGCGCCTCCTTCTTCGTCCGCAGCGTCATCTTCAATTTCGTCTTCCGGCGCAGGCTCATAACTTCTAGGCATCGGGCCTTGAGCAGAGCAAACTGTACAGATGTACAAGCCACGGGAAAATGGCTGCTTGCACAGTATTGTTAGTGGCTATTTTCCTGTGGCCTGTTCGCCTGCACAGTCTGCTCTGCTCAAGGCCCGACACCTAGAAGTTACGATCCTGTGCCGGAAGAAGACATTCAAGATGATACTGCGAACGAAGAAGGAGGCGGCGCTGGAGACACTTCTCTGGCAGCGGTGGGGACGCCCTCATCGCTGTTTGAGCGCTGGGGCCCGCCCCTATCGCTGCAAGAGAACTCATTTGCATGCCGGTAAAAAACAGTATTTCTAAGGAACGGCGCAGTGGAGACCACGTCTAAAGGTAAGAGATGAATAGCCTTTCTAAAGGCTATTCCAACGTCTTATCCACAAAAAAAAGGTTTTCATGGTAGAATCCCTTTAAGTATGGGATTTATAGAAAACTAAAAGAAGCACTTTACTACTGAACTGGAATAGAAAGGGTAGAAAAAAACCTTATTACACTTATTATTAATATTTTCTTCTACTTAAATCTTACAGGGCAAAACTTCTTTTTATGACTGTGTGCCAAGTCTGTACCAATGTAGAAGTAGAGGTAAGAAATGCTTCTACTATCTATGAAGATGTGTAATATAATGTTAGATGTTCTCGCAGATACTATATGTGCAGTAATATATAATAAGATCCTGTTTATTAGCTTGGCTTTTCTTTCCCTTTAGTTTCTGCCTGTCTATGTTCCCTCTGAAGACGAGAAGAAAGACTATTTTCTGTATGCAAACAATGTCCGGAACGTCATGGCACGGTAGATATTATTATATATGTTAGATCCAAATGTTATCACATTGCTTACTGATGAAATGTATAAAAATTAGAGATGAGCGAACACTAAAATGTTCGAGGTTCGAAATTCGATTCGAACAGCCGCTCAATGTTCGTGTGTTCGAACGGGTTTCGAACCCCATTATAGTCTATGGGGAACAGATACTCGTTAAGGGGGAAACCCAAATCCGTGTCTGGAGGGTCACCAAGTCCACTATGACACCCCAGGAAATGATGCCAACACCTCTGGAATGACACTGGGACAGCAGGGGAAGCATGTCTGGGGGCATCTAACACACCAAAGACCCTCTATTACCCCAACATCACAGCCTAACAACTACACACTTTACACACTCAATACCACCTCTCTGACAGTAGGAAAACACCTTGAAACATGTGTATTTGGCACTTGCAGTGAGGAGAGCTTGTCACCAGCAGTGAATTTGGCCCTTGTAGTAAGTTGAGGTTGGCACCAACATTTGTTTTGAAAATCAGGGTGGATTGAGCCTCTAACCAGCAGAGTTTGGGCAAATTCATGGTGGAGGGAGCCTCTAAACACCCCAGTTTGGGCAAATTCATGGTGGAGGGAGCCTCTAAAAACCCCAGTTTGGACCAATTCATGGTGGAGGGAGCCTCTAACCAGCCCAGTTTGGGCAAATTCATGGTGGAGGGAGCCTCTAACCAGCCCAGTTTGGACCAATTAATGGTGGAGGGAGCCTCTAACCAGCCCAGTTTGGACCAATTAATGGTGGAGGGAGCCTCTAACCAGCCCAGTTTGGACCAATTAATGGTGGAGGGAGCCTCTAACCAGCCCAGTTTGGACCAATTAATGGTGGAGGGAGCCTCTAACCACCCCAGTTTGGACCAATTCATGGTGGAGGGAGCCTCTAAACAGCCAAGTTTGGACCAATTCATGGTGGAGGGAGCCTCTAAAAACCCCAGTTTGGACCAATTCATGGTGGAGGGAGCCTCTAACCAGCCCAGTTTGGGCAAATTCATGGTGGAGGGAGCCTCTAAACAGCCCAGTTTGGGCAAATTCATGGTGGAGGGAGCCTCTAACCAGCCCAGTTTGGACCAATTAATGGTGGAGGGAGCCGCTAAACAGCCCAGTTTGGGCAAATTCATGGTGGAGGGAGCCTCTAAACAGCCCAGTTTGGACCAATTCATGGTGGAGGGAGCCTCTAAAAAACCCAGTTTGGACCAATTCATGGTGGAGGGAGCCTCTAAACAGCCCAGTTTGGGCAAATTCATGGTGGAGGGAGCCTCTAAACAGCCCAGTTTGGGCAAATTCATGGTGGAGGGAGCCTCTAACCAGCCCAGTTTGGACCAATTAATGGTGGAGGGAGCCTCTAAACAGCCAAGTTTTGGGAAATTCATGGTGGAGGGAGCCTCTAACCAGCCCAGTTTGGACCAATTCATGGTGGAGGGAGCCTCTAAACAGCCCAGTTTGGGCAAATTCATGGTGGAGGGAGCCTCTAAAAAACCCAGTTTGGACCAATTCATGGTGGAGGGAGCCTCTAACCAGCCCAGTTTGGACCAATTAATGGTGGAGGGAGCCTCTAAACAGCCAAGTTTGGACCAATTCATGGTGGAGGGAGCCTCTAAAAACCCCAGTTTGGACCAATTCATGGTGGAGGGAGCCTCTAACCAGCCCAGTTTGGGCAAATTCATGGTGGAGGGAGCCTCTAAACAGCCCAGTTTGGGCAAATTCATGGTGGAGGGAGCCTCTAACCAGCCCAGTTTGGACCAATTAATGGTGGAGGGAGCCGCTAAACAGCCCAGTTTGGACCAATTCATGGTGGAGGGAGCCTCTAAAAACCCCAGTTTGGACCAATTCATGGTGGAGGGAGCCTCTAAAAAACCCAGTTTGGACCAATTCATGGTGGAGGGAGCCTCTAACCAGCCCAGTTTGGACCAATTAATGGTGGAGGGAGCCTCTAAACAGCCAAGTTTGGACCAATTCATGGTGGAGGGAGCCTCTAAAAACCCCAGTTTGAACCAATTCATGGTGGAGGGAGCCTCTAACCAGCCCAGTTTGGACCAATTAATGGTGGAGGGAGCCTCTAACCAGCCCAGTTTGGACCAATTAATGGTGGAGGGAGCCTCTAACCACCCCAGTTTGGACCAATTCATGGTGGAGGGAGCCTCTAAACAGCCAAGTTTGGACCAATTCATGGTGGAGGGAGCCTCTAAAAACCCCAGTTTGGACCAATTCATGGTGGAGGGAGCCTCTAACCAGCCCAGTTTGGGCAAATTCATGGTGGAGGGAGCCTCTAAAAACCCCAGTTTGGGCAAATTCATGGTGGAGGGAGCCTCTAAACAGCCCAGTTTGGACCAATTCATGGTGGAGGGAGCCTCTAAAAAACCCAGTTTGGACCAATTCATGGTGGAGGGAGCCTCTAAACAGCCCAGTTTGGGCAAATTCATGGTGGAGGGAGCCTCTAACCAGCCCAGTTTGGACCAATTAATGGTGGAGGGAGCCTCTAAACAGCCAAGTTTTGGGAAATTCATGGTGGAGGGAGCCTCTAACCAGCCCAGTTTGGACCAATTAATGGTGGAGGGAGCCTCTAAACAGCCCAGTTTGGACCAATTCATGGTGGAGGGAGCCTCTAAACAGCCCAGTTTGGGCAAATTCATGGTGGAGGGAGCCTCTAAAAAACCCAGTTTGGACCAATTCATGGTGGAGGGAGCCTCTAACCAGCCCAGTTTGGGCAAATTCATGGTGGAGGGAGCCTCTAAACAGCCCAGTTTGGGCAAATTCATGGTGGAGGGAGCCTCTAACCAGCCCAGTTTGGACCAATTAATGGTGGAGGGAGCCGCTAAACAGCCCAGTTTGGGCAAATTCATGGTGGAGGGAGCCTCTAAACAGCCCAGTTTGGACCAATTCATGGTGGAGGGAGCCTCTAAAAAACCCAGTTTGGACCAATTCATGGTGGAGGGAGCCTCTAAACAGCCCAGTTTGGGCAAATTCATGGTGGAGGGAGCCTCTAACCAGCAGAGTTGTGGGAAAGCAGGGTGGAGGGAGCCTCTAACCAGCAGAGTTGGTGGAAATCAGGGTGGAGGGAGCCTCTAACCAGCAGAGTTGGGGGAAATCATGTTGGAGGGAGCCTAGTATTAGCAGAATTGTGCAACGCTTATGGTGGATGAGTATGAGGATGCGGAGGAATTGGAGAGGTTGAGTACAGACATGGAGTTTCATGTTGGGGTGCTTTACACAGGTGGGCACAAAAATGAAGGCTCTATCCAGTGGTGGTTCATTTTTATCAAAGTGAGCCGGTCGGCACTCTCAGCTGACAGACGGGTGCGCTTGTCAGTGATGATGCCACCGGCTGCACTGAACACCCTCTCAGATAGGACGCTGGCGGCAGGACAGGACAGCACCTCCAAGGCATATAGGGCAAGTTCAAGCCACAGGTCCAACTTCGACACCCAATACGTGTAGGGCGCAGAGGGGTCGGAGAGGACAGGGCTGTGGTCGGAAAGGTATTCCCGCAACATGCGCCTATACTTCTCACGCCTGGTGACACTAGGACCCTCCGTGGCGGCACTTTGGCGAGGGGGTGCCATCAAGGTGTCCCAGACCTTAGACAGTGTGCCCCTCGTTTGTGTGGACCGGTGAGAACTTGGTTGCCTACTGGAGGAACTGCCCTCCCTGCCGCCAACGTCACATGCTGGAAACATCTCCATCATATTCTGCACCAATTGCCTGTGGCAAGCATTGATGCGATTGGCCCTCCCCTCTACCGGAATAAAAGACGAGATGTTGTTTTTATACCGGGGGTCAAGGATAGCAAAGATCCAGTACTGGTTGTCCTCCATGATTTTGACAATACGCTTGTCGGTTGTAAAGCACCCCAACATGAACTCAGCCATGTCTGCCACAGTGTTAGTTGGCATGACTCCTCTGGCCCCACCGGAAAGTTCAATCTCCATTTCCTGCTCATCCTCCATGTCTACCCATCCGCGCTGCAACAATGGGACGATTCGAAGTTGCCCGGAAGCCTCCTGTATCACCATCACATCATCGGACAACTCTTCTTCCTCCTCCTCCTCCTCCTCCTCCATTAAACGCAGTGAAGCGGACAGATGTGTGGACCTACTCTCCAGCTGTGATGGATCGGATGCTATCCCTAACTCCTCTGTGTGATCTGAGTTATCCCTGATGTCAATCAGGGATTCTCTCAGAACACACAAGAGCGGGATTGTAAGGCTCACCATCGCATCCTCAGAGCTCACCCTCCTTGTGGACTCCTCAAAGACCCGTAGGATGTCACAAAGGTCTCTCATCCATGGCCACTCATGGATGTGAAACTGAGGCAGCTGACTTTGTGGCACCCTAGGGTTTTGTAGCTGGTATTCCATCAAAGGTCTCTGCTGCTCAACCACTCTATTCAACATCTGAAACGTTGAGTTCCAGCGTGTGGGGACGTCGCACAAAAGCCGGTGTTGTGGCACATGCAGGCGTTGCTGGAGAGATTTTAAGCTAGCAGCGGCTACTGTCGACTTGCGAAAGTGGGCGCACATGCGCCGCACTTTCACCAGTAGCTCTGGAACATTGGGGTAGCTCTTTAGGAAACGTTGCACCACTAGGTTGAAGACGTGGGCCAGGCATGGAACATGTTGGAGTCCGGCAAGCTCCAGAGCTGCTACCAGGTTCCGGCCGTTATCACAAACGACCATGCCTGGGCCCAGGTGCAGCGGCTCAAACCATATTGCCGTCTCATCGAAGAGGGCATCCCTCACCTCGGAGGCAGTGTGCTGTCTGTCCCCCAAGCTGATCAGCTTCAGCACAGCCTGCTGACGTCTACCAACGCCAGTGCTGCAACGTTTCCAACTCGTAGCTGGGGTCAATCTAACAGCGGAGGAGGAGGCGGTGGCGGAGGAGGAGGCGGTGGCGGAGGAGGAGGCGGTAGAGGAGGAGGAGGAGGGGGGTGTTCTTCTCGTGTCCCTGCCAGGAATGTTAGGCGGGGAGACGAGGTACACCGGGCCAGTTTGGGAAGCAGTCCCAGCCTCAACTACATTCACCCAGTGTGCCGTCAGTGAAATGTAGCGTCCCTGTCCGCATGCACTTGTCCACGCGTCGGTGGTCAAGTGGACCTTTGTGCAAAGCGCGGAACTAAGGGCCCGCCTGATGTTGAGTGACACGTGCTGGTGCAAGGCGGGGACGGCACACCGGGAGAAGTAGTGACGGCTAGGGACGGCATAGCGAGGTGCCGCAGTTGCCATCAGGTCCAGGAAGGCGGGAGTTTCAACAAGCCGGAACGCCAACATCTCCTGGGCCAGCAGTTTAGCGATGTTGGCGTTCAAGGCTTGCGCGTGTGGGTGGTTAGCAGTGTATTTCTGCCGCCGCTCCAATGTCTGAGAGATGGTGGGTTGTTGTAAAGAAACGCCTGATGGTGCCTTTGATGGTGCAGGAGAAGGAGATAAGACAGGACCAGGGGAGGATGAGGTAGAAGTCAACAAAGTGGCGGAGGCAGATGAAGTGGTGTCCTGGCTCGTCCTCTGGAGTGCATCGCCAGCACAGTCAGCAGTGGCAGTGGCAGAGGCAGAGGCAGTGGCAGAGGCAGTGGCAGTGGCGTGAAAGGCAGGCGGCCTTTGTCCTGCCGTTGCTGCCTGCCACTGATTCCAGTGCTTGGATTCCAAATGACGGCGCATTGAAGTGGTGGACAGGTTGCTCTTCTCAGAGCCCCTAATCAATTTCGAGAGGCAAATTGTGCAGACAACACTATATCTGTCCTCGGCGCATTCCTTGAAAAAACTCCACACCTTCGAGAAACGTGCCCTCGAGGTGGGAGTTTTTCGGGGCTGGGTACGAACTGGAACATCTTGGGAGATTCCGGGTGTGGCCTGGCTTCGCCTAAGCTGCTGACCTCTGCCTCTGCCTCTAGCTACCCTTTTTGGTGCTGCACCTGCCTCAACATCCACACTACTTTCCCCGCTTGACATCCCCCCTGTCCAGGTCGGGTCAGTGTCCTCATCATCCACCACTTCCTCTTCCAACTCCTGTCTCATCTCCTCCTCCCGCACAATGCGCCGGTCAACTGGATGCCCTGACGGCAACTGCGTCACATCATCGTCGATGAGGGTGGGTTGCTGGTCATCCACCACCAAATCGAACGGAGATGGAGGAGACTCTAGTGTTTGAGCATCTGGACACAGATGCTCCTCTGTTAGGTTCGTGGAATCGTGACGTGGAGA
This sequence comes from Leptodactylus fuscus, assembly GCF_031893055.1. NCBI lineage: Eukaryota > Metazoa > Chordata > Amphibia > Anura > Leptodactylidae > Leptodactylus > Leptodactylus fuscus. Next base: position 48,690,810 of record NC_134271.1, on the reverse strand, counting down.
GGCAGGTTGAGGGACAATGAAAGGAGCGGAGAACAGCTCTGGGGAGCAGGGACAGTTTGGGTTATTGTTCTGTAAAGCTTCAGAATTTTGGGAGGAAGGAAGACAAGACTGTTGGGTAATAGGAGGAGAGGAGGCAGAGTCTGACTGGCTGCTGGACAATGTGCTGTAAGCGTTCTCTGACAGCCATTGCAAGACCTGTTCCTGGTTCTCGGGCCTACTAAGGTTTGTACCCTGCAGTTTAGTTAATGTGGCAAGCAACCCTGGCACTGTGGAGTGGCGCAATGCTTGCTGCCCCACAGGAGTAGGCACGGGACGCCCTGTGGCTTCACTGCTACCTTGCTCCCCAGAACCATTCCCCCGACCTCGCCCACGGCCTCGTCCACGTCCCTTTCCGGGAGCCTTGCGCATTTTGAATTCCTAGTTAGAAATTGGCACTGTATACCAGTAGTAAAAATTGTGGGTGCACGTAACCCCAATATATTCTTTGAATTCCCAGTCAGACACTGGCACTATATGGCAGTAGCAAGAAATGAGGGTATTTGTATTCCCAATATATTCTTTGAATTCCCAGTCAGACAATGGCACTGTATACCAGTAGTAAAAATTGTGGGTGCACGTAACCCCAATATATTCTTTGAATTACCAGTCAGAAACTGGCACTATATGGCAGTAGCAAGAAATGAGGGTATTTATAACCCCAATATATTCTTTGAATTCCCAGTCAGACAATGGCACTGTATACCAGTAGTAAAAATTGTGGGTGCACGTAACCCCAATATATTCTTTGAATTCCCAGTCAGACACTGGCACTATATGGCAGTAGCAAGAAATGAGGGTATTTGTATTCCCAATATACTCTTTGAATTCCCAGTCAGACAATGGCACTGTATACCAGTAGTAAAAATTGTGGGTGCACGTAACCACAATATATTCTTTGAATTACCAGTCAGACACTGGCACTATATGGCAGTAGCAAGAAATGAGGGTATTTATAACCCCAATATATTCTTTGAATTCCCAGTCAGACAATGGCACTGTATACCAGTAGTAAAAATTGTGGGTGCACGTAACCCCAATATATTCTTTGAATTACCAGTCAGAAACTGGCACTATATGGCAGTAGCAAGAAATGAGGGTATTTGTATTCCCAATATATTCTTTGAATTCCCAGTCAGACAATGGCACTGTATACCAGTAGTAAAAATTGTGAGTGCACGTAACCCCAATATATTCTTTGAATTACCAGTCAGAAACTGGCACTATATGGCAGTAGCAAGAAATGAGGGTATTTGTATTCCCAATATATTCTTTGAATTCCCAGTCAGACAATGGCACTGTATACCAGTAGTAAAAATTGTGGGTGCACGTAACCCCAATATATTCTTTGAATTACCAGTCAGAAACTGGCACTATATGGCAGTAGCAAGAAATGAGGGTATTTATAACCCCAATATATTCTTTGAATTCCCAGTCAGACAATGGCACTGTATACCAGTAGTAAAAATTGTGGGTGCACGTAACCCCAATATATTCTTTGAATTCCCAGTCAGACACTGGCACTATATGGCAGTAGCAAGAAATGAGGGTATTTGTATTCCCAATATATTCTTTGAATTCCCAGTCAGACAATGGCACTGTATACCAGTAGTAAAAATTGTGGGTGCACGTAACCCCAATATATTCTTTGAATTCCCAGTCAGACACTGGCACTATATGGCAGTAGCAAGAAATGAGGGTATTTGTATTCCCAATATATTCTTTGAATTCCCAGTCAGACAATGGCACTGTATACCAGTAGTAAAAATTGTGGGTGCACGTAACCCCAATATATTCTTTGAATTCCCAGTCAGACACTGGCACTATATGGCAGTAGCAAGAAATGAGGGTATTTGTATTCCCAATATATTCTTTGAATTCCCAGTCAGACAATGGCACTGTATACCAGTAGTAAAAATTGTGGGTGCACGTAACCCCAATATATTCTTTGAATTCCCAGTCAGACACTGGCACTATATGGCAGTAGCAAGAAATGAGGGTATTTGTATTCCCAATATATTCTTTGAATTCCCAGTCAGACAATGGCACTGTATACCAGTAGTAAAAATTGTGGGTGCACGTAACCCCAATATATTCTTTGAATTCCCAGTCAGACACTGGCACTATATGGCAGTAGCAAGAAATGAGGGTATTTGTATTCCCAATATATTCTTTGAATTCCCAGTCAGACAATGGCACTGTATACCAGTAGTAAAAATTGTGGGTGCACGTAACCCCAATATATTCTTTGAATTACCAGTCAGAAACTGGCACTATATGGCAGTAGCAAGAAATGAGGGTATTTATAACCCCAATATATTTTTTGAATTCCCAGTCAGACAATGGCACTGTATACCAGTAGTAAAAATTGTGGGTGCACGTAACCCCAATATATTCTTTGAATTCCCAGTCAGACACTGGCACTATATGGCAGTAGCAAGAAATGAGGGTATTTGTATTCCCAATATACTCTTTGAATTCCCAGTCAGACAATGGCACTGTATACCAGTAGTAAAAATTGTGGGTGCACGTAACCACAATATATTCTTTGAATTACCAGTCAGAAACTGGCACTATATGGCAGTAGCAAGAAATGAGGGTATTTATAACCCCAATATATTCTTTGAATTCCCAGTCAGACAATGGCACTGTATACCAGTAGTAAAAATTGTGGGTGCACGTAACCCCAATATATTCTTTGAATTCCCAGTCAGACACTGGCACTATATGGCAGTAGCAAGAAATGAGGGTATTTGTATTCCCAATATATTCTTTGAATTCCCAGTCAGACAATGGCACTGTATACCAGTAGTAAAAATTGTGGGTGCACGTAACCCCAATATATTCTTTGAATTCCCAGTCAGACACTGGCACTATATGGCAGTAGCAAGAAATGAGGGTATTTGTATTCCCAATATATTCTTTGAATTCCCAGTCAGACAATGGCACTGTATACCAGTAGTAAAAATTGTGGGTGCACGTAACCCCAATATATTCTTTGAATTCCCAGTCAGACACTGGCACTATATGGCAGTAGCAAGAAATGAGGGTATTTGTATTCCCAATATATTCTTTGAATTCCCAGTCAGACAATGGCACTGTATACCAGTAGTAAAAATTGTGGGTGCACGTAACCACAATTTATTCTTTGAATTACCAGTCAGAAACTGGCACTATATGGCAGTAGCAAGAAATGAGGGTATTTATAACCCCAATATATTCTTTGAATTCCCAGTCAGACAATGGCACTGTATACCAGTAGTAAAAATTGTGGGTGCACGTAACCCCAATATATTCTTTGAATTCCCAGTCAGACACTGGCACTATATGGCAGTAGCAAGAAATGAGGGTATTTGTATTCCCAATATATTCTTTGAATTCCCAGTCAGACAATGGCACTGTATACCAGTAGTAAAAATTGTGGGTGCACGTAACCCCAATATATTCTTTGAATTCCCAGTCAGACACTGGCACTATATGGCAGTAGCAAGAAATGAGGGTATTTGTATTCCCAATATATTCTTTGAATTCCCAGTCAGACAATGGCACTGTATACCAGTAGTAAAAATTGTGGGTGCACGTAACCCCAATATATTCTTTGAATTCCCAGTCAGACACTGGCACTATATGGCAGTAGCAAGAAATGAGGGTATTTGTATTCCCAATATATTCTTTGAATTCCCAGTCAGACAATGGCACTGTATACCAGTAGTAAAAATTGTGGGTGCACGTAACCACAATTTATTCTTTGAATTACCAGTCAGAAACTGGCACTATATGGCAGTAGCAAGAAATGAGGGTATTTATAACCCCAATATATTCTTTGAATTCCCAGTCAGACAATGGCACTGTATACCAGTAGTAAAAATTGTGGGTGCACGTAACCCCAATATATTCTTTGAATTCCCAGTCAGACACTGGCACTATATGGCAGTAGCAAGAAATGAGGGTATTTGTATTCCCAATATACTCTTTGAATTCCCAGTCAGACAATGGCACTGTATACCAGTAGTAAAAATTGTGGGTGCACGTAACCCCAATATATTCTTTGAATTACCAGTCAGAAACTGGCACTATATGGCAGTAGCAAGAAATGAGGGTATTTATAACCCCAATATATTCTTTGAATTCCCAGTCAGACAATGGCACTGTATACCAGTAGTAAAAATTGTGGGTGCACGTAACCCCAATATATTCTTTGAATTCCCAGTCAGACACTGGTACTATATGGCAGTAGCAAGAAATGAGGGTATTTGTATTCCCAATATATTCTTTGAATTCCCAGTCAGACAATGGCACTGTATACCAGTAGTAAAAATTGTGGGTGCACGTAACCCCAATATATTCTTTGAATTCCCAGTCAGACACTGGCACTATATGGCAGTAGCAAGAAATGAGGGTATTTGTATTCCCAATATATTCTTTGAATTCCCAGTCAGACAATGGCACTGTATACCAGTAGTAAAAATTGTGGGTGCACGTAACCCCAATATATTCTTTGAATTCCCAGTCAGACACTGGCACTATATGGCAGTAGCAAGAAATGAGGGTATTTGTATTCCCAATATATTCTTTGAATTCCCAGTCAGACAATGGCACTGTATACCAGTAGTAAAAATTGTGGGTGCACGTAACCCCAATATATTCTTTGAATTCCCAGTCAGACACTGGCACTATATGGCAGTAGCAAGAAATGAGGGTATTTGTATTCCCAATATATTCTTTGAATTCCCAGTCAGACAATGGCACTGTATACCAGTAGTAAAAATTGTGGGTGCACGTAACCCCAATATATTCTTTGAATTACCAGTCAGAAACTGGCACTATATGGCAGTAGCAAGAAATGAGGGTATTTATAACCCCAATATATTTTTTGAATTCCCAGTCAGACAATGGCACTGTATACCAGTAGTAAAAATTGTGGGTGCACGTAACCCCAATATATTCTTTGAATTCCCAGTCAGACACTGGCACTATATGGCAGTAGCAAGAAATGAGGGTATTTGTATTCCCAATATACTCTTTGAATTCCCAGTCAGACAATGGCACTGTATACCAGTAGTAAAAATTGTGGGTGCACGTAACCACAATATATTCTTTGAATTACCAGTCAGAAACTGGCACTATATGGCAGTAGCAAGAAATGAGGGTATTTATAACCCCAATATATTCTTTGAATTCCCAGTCAGACAATGGCACTGTATACCAGTAGTAAAAATTGTGGGTGCACGTAACCCCAATATATTCTTTGAATTCCCAGTCAGACACTGGCACTATATGGCAGTAGCAAGAAATGAGGGTATTTGTATTCCCAATATATTCTTTGAATTCCCAGTCAGACAATGGCACTGTATACCAGTAGTAAAAATTGTGGGTGCACGTAACCCCAATATATTCTTTGAATTCCCAGTCAGACACTGGCACTATATGGCAGTAGCAAGAAATGAGGGTATTTGTATTCCCAATATATTCTTTGAATTCCCAGTCAGACAATGGCACTGTATACCAGTAGTAAAAATTGTGGGTGCACGTAACCCCAATATATTCTTTGAATTCCCAGTCAGACACTGGCACTATATGGCAGTAGCAAGAAATGAGGGTATTTGTATTCCCAATATATTCTTTGAATTCCCAGTCAGACAATGGCACTGTATACCAGTAGTAAAAATTGTGGGTGCACGTAACCACAATTTATTCTTTGAATTACCAGTCAGAAACTGGCACTATATGGCAGTAGCAAGAAATGAGGGTATTTATAACCCCAATATATTCTTTGAATTCCCAGTCAGACAATGGCACTGTATACCAGTAGTAAAAATTGTGGGTGCACGTAACCCCAATATATTCTTTGAATTCCCAGTCAGACACTGGCACTATATGGCAGTAGCAAGAAATGAGGGTATTTGTATTCCCAATATATTCTTTGAATTCCCAGTCAGACAATGGCACTGTATACCAGTAGTAAAAATTGTGGGTGCACGTAACCCCAATATATTCTTTGAATTCCCAGTCAGACACTGGCACTATATGGCAGTAGCAAGAAATGAGGGTATTTGTATTCCCAATATATTCTTTGAATTCCCAGTCAGACAATGGCACTGTATACCAGTAGTAAAAATTGTGGGTGCACGTAACCCCAATATATTCTTTGAATTCCCAGTCAGACACTGGCACTATATGGCAGTAGCAAGAAATGAGGGTATTTGTATTCCCAATATATTCTTTGAATTCCCAGTCAGACAATGGCACTGTATACCAGTAGTAAAAATTGTGGGTGCACGTAACCACAATTTATTCTTTGAATTACCAGTCAGAAACTGGCACTATATGGCAGTAGCAAGAAATGAGGGTATTTATAACCCCAATATATTCTTTGAATTCCCAGTCAGACAATGGCACTGTATACCAGTAGTAAAAATTGTGGGTGCACGTAACCCCAATATATTCTTTGAATTCCCAGTCAGACACTGGCACTATATGGCAGTAGCAAGAAATGAGGGTATTTGTATTCCCAATATACTCTTTGAATTCCCAGTCAGACAATGGCACTGTATACCAGTAGTAAAAATTGTGGGTGCACGTAACCCCAATATATTCTTTGAATTACCAGTCAGAAACTGGCACTATATGGCAGTAGCAAGAAATGAGGGTATTTATAACCCCAATATATTCTTTGAATTCCCAGTCAGACAATGGCACTGTATACCAGTAGTAAAAATTGTGGGTGCACGTAACCCCAATATATTCTTTGAATTCCCAGTCAGACACTGGTACTATATGGCAGTAGCAAGAAATGAGGGTATTTGTATTCCCAATATATTCTTTGAATTCCCAGTCAGACAATGGCACTGTATACCAGTAGTAAAAATTGTGGGTGTATATAGCCCCAATTCTATTGCTAGGGGACTTGCAGGGTATTTCTGGGGTGAAGGTGGGGGGGCACACCGTTGGAACGGGTATCGGGGTATATATCGGGTATACGGGAATACACTGACAGTGTATTCCATTCAGGATCCTGGGAAAGCTGGGTTGCGGCGATTGAGCCCGTCAGTGCCACGTTACACTGACAAGCTTCTCCCTGGAATTTAGCTCTTACAAGAGCTGTTGGTTGTCTTCTCCTTCCTATCCTAGCCTGTCCCTGCCTACCCAGAATCTAAGCCCTAGCTAGCTGGACGGAAACCTCCGTCCTCGGTGAATTGCAAGCTCAGAATGACGCGAACCTGGGCGGCGCTGTTCTTTTAAATTAGAGGTCACATGTTTTCGGCAGCCAATGGGTTTTGCCTACTTTTCTCAACGTCACCGGTGTCGTAGTTCCTGTCCCACCTACCCTGCGCTGTTATTGGAGCAAAAAAGGCGCCAGGGAAGGTGGGAGGGGAATCGAGTAATGGCGCACTTTACCACGCGGTGTTCGATTCGATTCGAACATGCCGAACAGCCTAATATCCGATCGAACATGAGTTCGATAGAACACTGTTCGCTCATCTCTAATAAAAATATGTATGCATTAAACTTTAGTCATTTTTTTAGGTCCAATAGCGTGGACACTTTTAAATATTTTTATGACCCCCCCCCCCGTGCAATGGTTCTATACTGCCATTTTTTTTTTCCACGACAATTTTAGACTACATCAAGCTATATTCTCATTTACACAGTGTGAGACAAACCTCATAGACGTATAGTGAGGTCTGCCAGTGTCCTGAGCCTGCCATAACTGTGTTGAGTTATAAGTACAATTCATGTCTTACAGGTCTCTTGGAGTACCAGTCACTGATCATACCTATGAAGACTGCAGACTAATGTTAACAGCTAGAGATCTGACATTACCCATGGAGGCCGGCCTCGTGGAGTTCACAAAGATCAGCAGAAAGTTAAAGTGAGATATAGATGTATTATTTATTTTGTTCTGCCTAAAAGTTACATTAGAACCTTGCCATTAATTATCCATTTAGAGAAACTACTACAGCTAAAACTCATGTGCAGCCATGTTTTCACAAGTCCTACACAACCCCTTTAAGTACACAAGGATGAAGACGAAGATTGTATTGAAATGTTATTGGCTCTTCCTGATCCTCAGAACAGAACTGAAACCACAGAATATGATCACAGCGATCAACACTGTGGCTTTGCTAAGCTATAGAATCATTGATTGGCTTAAAGAGAACCTTTCATGTCCTTGGGCACATGCCTTGTAATACACCGCTAGAAAGTTGACAGTGCGCTGAATTCAGCGCATTGCTGGCTTTCTCGTTCTATGCCCCTAAGGAAGAGCTATAGGTGCTGTTACTGTAGCTCATCAGTGTCAGAGGGGCGTTTCTGACAGTCTGTCAAGAATGCCCCTCCTCACGGTACTGTGTGTAGCTCTGTACTGTGCTGGGGCTTTCCTTACCACCCAGCCATGACACTGAGCAGTGAGGAATGCCCCCTCCTGACAGTACTCGCCCATAGACCAGTACTGGGGGGGGGGCATTCATCACTTCTCAGCATCATGGCTGGGTGGTAAGGAACGCCCCCTTACAGTACAGAGCTACACACTGAAGAGCTACGCTAATGGCGCACTGTCAGTTTTCTAGTGGTGTATTACACTGCATAGGCCCGAGGACATGAAAGGATGATAGGATGAATTGTAAGATGTAAAAGTTATTGAAGTTTCATCATCAGTTTTGAGATACTGTATATCAAGAGATAAAACAGTGGTTGCGAACTATTAAAACTTCTGTCCTCATGCAAATTAGCAATCAATTACTTGGACATTATATTGATCTCATCCAGGATAAGTTTGCTAAGCTTGTGAACATGCACAATACCGAAAAAGAATACTCTCTTCTTGCGTAAGCAAAGGAAATCAAGGCCAACTACCTGACTGGCAGTCTGTCCGTCAGGCTGATAATATGTAAGCAGGGCCGAATCCATTGTGAGGCGAAATGAGCATCTTGCTTCAGGCGGCAGATTGTAGAGACACTGAGCATCCGGCACTGTCACCACCACCTTTTCTAGTTGCAGATAGCAGGAGAACGAGAAGAAGGATTAGCCACATCCATTTACCGCCCTCCACTATAGCCAGTTAGTTCAACCTGCTCGTCACTCATACTGACTATGACCGTTGACACCATCTGTCTGTGAAGCAGGAATCAACAGCAGGAGATTCCCATCCCTGTCTACCCTTCTGTTGTCTGTGAAGCAGGACTCAGGAATGGTTGATATCCATCCTTATCTGCCCCTCCACTTTGCAAGCAGAGTTGTGCGGGTGGAACAAGAGGACAGACAGGGATAGAAAGCAGAACCCTCCCAGCGTCCCTTCCTTCTTCATTGTTAGTACTGTTATATTCCTATGTGCTTGCAGGACTCTTGCAAGGCCATGTGTTACCTGAACAAGTGGGTACATTACTCCACTGTCCTCTCATTCAGGTACTAGTACATTCTCTACACCCTGGCAGGCACTCTCTAAGTGACTTGAATGGACTGTCACTAGGTTGTATGAGAATGCACAACTTCACAACTTGGGCTTCGGATCCTGATATTCAGCATTGGAGTAAGGCTATTGGGCATTATAAGTGCCATGATCATGGGCAGCGCTTACTTATATTGGACCAGAGGTCAAAATCATAACATGGCATAATTCAATTACCTGATGCAATAAACACAAGATGGCCAGCTATTTTCACTTCAATCTGCAAAGAACTTGTGTGACTGTTATGATGATATATGGAATTGATTACAACAGGGGTCCATTCACACGGAGTAACGCGAGGTGTTTTTTGTGCTTATTTTGTGCTTATTTTTACGGCCGTAAAAAGACGTTTCCATTGAGTTCTATAGTAAAATACGCCTGTATTTTTACGTCCGTAATTTTACGTCCGTAAAAATACAGGTGTATTTTACTATAGAACTCAATGGAAACGTCTTTTTACGGCCGTAAAAATAAGCACAAAATAAGCACAAAAAACGCCTCGCGTTACTCCGTGTGAATGGACCCGACTGAAAGGAGGTTCTAGTGCTCTATTAGGACACCTCTAACAAGGATACAAGACTAGATGCAGTTGGCCATGGAGGCAGCACCTATTGAAGGATGCAAAGAGTTGGAATTGGTGATGAAAGATCCCCTTTAATATGTTTATATTGATACATTTTACAAACAAATAGATCACTTTTTGTAATTATGGTACAAGCTTGCATTGTTTTTAGCTCCCTATATATGGCTCAAAACAGGTCTGTTTCTGGAAATGTGCCCCAGTATCTTTTTGTGTATTTATTGCTGTGTTTTTTACCATTTCAATTTCAGCCTAAAATGGGACAATTTCCAGAAGCAGCTAGAACGGTACGCATCTATTGCTGACTTGTCAAAAGGAGGAAGAATTGGGATTGAAGAGTTTGCCAGTCACCTAAAACTACCAGTGTCCGATTTACTGAAAGAGCTGTTTGCACTCTTCGACAGGGTATGTAAGACCTATAAAGGGAGAGCTTAGGAGTATACTGTGTACTATCAATTGTACATTTCAGAATATCAACAGCATGAAGTAAGCTTAGTATGGTGGCTCCATGATAAAATATTACAACCAAACTTTATATTCTCTAAGCTTGCAGCCAACCCAAATATATTCCATAGGTTAGCAAGATGTATGGGACAGATGGAAGGAAGTATGTTTATAAGATTAGACTAAGCAGGCTTTATTGAAGTCAGGTATTACGGAGACACACAGGTCCATTAAGGACATTTATGGTATATCTACAGGATAGTAGACTTTATTAGTAGCCAACAGCAGCAGTGTGGTATATGGGGTCTGGACAGTAAACACGTGTGTGGGCATTGTTATCTATGTTGCGTGTCATTATTAGTTAAGTATGTGTGGGGGCACTCATAGTTATGTGTGTGGGGGCCATTGTTATGTGTGTGTAAGTACATGAGGGTTACAAGCAAGCACTATTACATATGTGGGGTGCACTATTTCCATGTAGAGCACACAGGGAACTCTTATCTTGCCGAGGCCACAAGGAAGTTGTCATTAATTTATTGGGGGCACATGGAGGTCACTGTTACCTTGCACATGGGTTAAGGTCTCTGGATAGTGCTGCATCAATGGGTCACTTAGGAGAAGTTCACTCAGAGGATTTTGCAGAGGGAATCACCACATAAAATCTATCTTGGAAACCTTTCTGCAGGAATTATACTCCTCTTCACTTTCAGTGGGAAGCTTGGACAGAATCTGCTGAAAGATCAGTCCGGACCCTTCTATATCCACAAATTTTTTTCAGCCGGTGAAAAAAGAAGCATGTCCTTCCCACTGAAGAGAATTGGAGGCTGAACTTTTTTTTGCAGAGGATGCAATACAAAATCTACTGTGGGAATGTTCCATCCAGCGGCAGAACGATTTCCTACCCTTTTGCCCTTCAATAGACGGTTCGCCCAAAGATAGGGCTGGACACTTGTTTTCTGATTTTTTTTTTCAGCAAGCGGTAAATTAAATTTTGCTTCTCATTGAAATGAATGGGAGGTGGAATTTATTTGGCAAATTCTGCTGCATAAATGCTGCAGTGTGAACGTACCTGAAGACCCAGTGAGGCAGTTGAAAGTCACAGATGGGTGTGTCAAAAATGTATGACATTGTGAGGGGGGTGGGGTCCCAAACTGAACGTTCATGATCCTATAGCTATGCCCCTGGTGTTATAGATGCGGGTCATACCTCTAGGACCTATGACTCTCTCTAAACCCTCCTGACTCTAAATCTAAGTTTGCATTTAGAGCTTCGCCCCTCTGTCATTCAAATCTTCGTCTGAACGACGGAGAGGCGGTTCGTTAACACAGCAAAACCACGCGGAGCTCAGAGGACCCCATTGACTGTTTCATTAAAGCCCAACCATCGAGGACAGTCTTGTCAGCAAGGTATGCTGAGGTAAGAGCTAGGGTTTAGAGCCTGGGGATGGGGCTAATTTGATGGATGGATAGCAGGCAGAAATCCTGAAAATAGTGAAGACTATCAAGTATTGAAAATGTTTTCACAAAAAATGATGTGAATAGTTTGATTTAGAGACGTGTTAGGGGATAAGTGTCCTAATGGTAGGGGTCTAACTACTGGGGCGCCCCATTTGGATGAAGCAGCACTTATGCATATGTACTCCATTCATCTCCTTATTTGCAGTCCCGAATACACGACCACTGCTACATTCTGCAAGGACTATGGAATATGTTTAATTCCCAATACAAGCCCTGTGTTTATTCTTTTCTTTCTTCTAGGACAAAGATGGCACCATAGACTTCAGAGAGTATGTCATTGGTATAGCAATTCTTTGCAATCCTGCCAATTCTGAGGAAACTATCCAAATGGCATTTAAGGTACAGAGTTTTCTTGTGTAAAACTTTACATTTATTATTAGAATAGTTTTTCCCAATACTTGTTAAAATGATTAAAGCCATAAAACATATAGAGAGTCTTCTGCTGCTAAAATCACTTATAACCCATGTACGTGCTGTTGTAAGGCTGGTTATTCACATTACTGCACATACCTTACTTGTGTCAATGTGCAATCTTTCTGCTGAGAAATTCAGATTTGACTTCATATGCAAATGAGCTGTTCAGGGGTCTTGGGCCACATCTGATGGAGCTCTATTTTCTTTTGTAGTTGCTGAAGACGTTGTCCATAGGACATGTCATACTTTCTGTTTTGATGGTGGTATAGGGTGGCGACCACAAAAGCTGATGGATACTCCAGCAGATGAGGCCCCGCCCCCGCATATCGAACAGCTCATTTGCATGGCAGCGTCAATACAGTGTGCTTATTGCAGGGGGAAGGAATTAACTGCTGTTCATGCATTATTATTATTTATTTATTTATTTATGCAGCACCATTAATTCCATGGTGCTTTACATCTGGGGTTTACATACAATACACAAAATATACAGGTAGATATAATACTAACAATGACCGACTGGCACAGTGGGGTAGGGGGGCCCTGCTCACGAGGGCTTACAATCTATGAGTATTGGGCCAGTTTGGAGGGAGAGAACAGACAGCGATGATTTATTTTTTTTTTCACCCTTGTTCATGTACTTTGAGGTGGAAAAAGGTCAGTTTGCATCAAGGGAGAGAAAAATGTTGATTTTGTATCAAGGTGGAGAAAAAAGTGAATGTGCTAGAAGGGGGGATGTGAAATGGTGAATGTGACGCAATGGAGTGGAAGTTGAATTTTGATATGCTCTGGATTGTATAGGATTTTGCAGCTTTAAGGATGCATTCACACAGTGCATTTAAAACTGCACTTGAAAAACTATGCAGTTTTGATGTGATATTTTTGGTACATTTTTTAATGTAACATGTGTATATGTTAAACATTAAAAATATTAATAATGATAAATGGGTTGGTTGACCCTGTCAACTCTATCTGGCAATGAAGATGGTATAGTGATCAGATCACTACAGGTCAGCTGTTATTGCTGGAGGAAGTTGAGGACACCCTATCAGTCCTCTCTGTAGTATTACATGGTGGCCGTAGTCCACATCTGCTCTCTGCGTTCCTTTTCATGAATTTCTAATTGAAGGATCCCTCTCTATGCTCTCTTTGATGTCTATATGCCCTAATAGGACATACAGTATGAAGATAGATGGTCTGTGTCCCGAACCTCGTAAGACAACCCCATTAAGAAACAAACAAAACTTGACACTTTCCAAAGTAGGTTGAAGTGCAAAAGAAAGAAGGCAGAATCTAAATAACCGTGACATGTTCAGACTGTGACAAATTTGTTTGTGTTCAGCAAAACACCTAACCCCACTCATTTCCCATTTGGCCCCGTCCAGTCTTTTTGTGCTGTCTCACAGTAATAAGGCTATTCCATGTATGCCACATAGTATACTATCTGTTTAGATGCCCCAACACAGCGTGATGTCTCCTTATGATCCACACACAGTATAATACTCCCTTAGTAACCCACACACAGTTCAATGCTGCCTTAGTGGCTCCCCACAGTATAATGCTCTCTTTATAGGCCCCAAACAGTATAATACTCCCTCAGTATCCTCCCTAAAATGCCTCCTTAGTGTCTGCACACAGAAGCTTTGCCTAGCTCGACTGGTTCCCCAGAGCTGGTTCCTCTGGTCTGTGTTGCCACTTACTTGAAGTAGTAGCCATAATGACATCATCACAAAGCACCTGCCTGGTAGTATGGCAGAAACCGGCTCCACACTCCTCTGTAGCCAATGTGCTAGCCTTTTCCTTCTGAGCTGCTGCCCAGACACCCAATCCTGCAGGTACCTGAAGCACATGGGCAATATTTTCAAACTGAAGTCCTCTTTACTGAAAAAGATGGCAGTTATATCAATGATCAGTATCCTTCCTCTGTCACTGCCCATCATCGGAGGACCTGTCATCTTGCAAGAAGTAGGCTTCCTTCTTAAGCTGTATAAAGCTCTCCCAAGTTGGTCACACTTCAAGCTAACTATGTTTCAAAAAGTGTTTCTCCTTCCAAGCTGTTCCCCAACTTGGGGTGCACAAACTAGCCCTTAAATAGGGAACCATTCCTGCCCTGGGTGTCCTGGGCAACTCCTGACATCAGTAAGTCAGACCATGGATAAGTAACAGACAACTTTTCCTACAATGCAACTCATAGGTGCAACTATGTTCTGTCTGTAAGGAGTCATTGTATGATATATCTTCCAGAAAGTACTAAAACAGAGACCAGGAAGGGTTTTTATTGCCCCATACAAACACACAGCGTGTCAGCTCATGCTTGAGCCTTTTTCAAGCTCTGAAATATTGTGTGTTTGTATGGGGCAATAAAAGCTAATAACAGTTTTTCCCTATTTTTTGGAGCGCTGCCTACTTTTTCTTTTTACAAAAAGAAAAAAAGTATGTATCAGCTCACCGTATAGAAAACTTGATCATATAGAGTCCTCCGGGGAGCACGGCTTGCAGGTGGACACAACCCTGCTGGTAATGATTTCCAAAAAATCCAAGATAAAACTTGCCAGCTACTGCCGAAGAGACTTCAATGGAAAACAAATATCTGTAGCTTTAAAATTTAACTTTTATTTTCGTCCATAGGTTAAAACAGTTACATAGTAACTTGGAGTCTGGCCTGCTGTATACAAGGCGACGCGTTTCGGAACTACACGTTCCTTCGTCTCGGCTCAGCTCAATGCACTGACACAGGTGCTTAAAAACAACAGACAAGGTCCCGCCTCCTAACAAAAGATTTAACCCCATAAATAATATCCATTAACCAACAAGATCATAAATATTGATACATACACATATGCACATTTTACTACATAATCACATTAACTATGATAATAATAGGTATAAGTATAGGGTTGTGAACGAAAAAATACATATAAATACTGCACAAAAACTGATGCGTATGCAGAACAATTGCTGAATATGAACTAGATCCAATATAAAGCACCATAAAAGACTTGAATCCATGCAATGATACTCATATAAGTGAAATGAACCTGGATCGGATGAAAGAAATGACCAACCTAGAAAATAAGAGTGTTATAATCGGCGATAACAATATCGCGTCATCAAAACACTCTAATGATTAAAGTACATAAATGCCAAAACACATTGACAGCATCAACAACAATGAAGAGTATATAGATATAAATACTACTATAAGATTCACATTGTTGAAAAAATCAATGTATGTTATATAAACAAAACATATAAAGGAGCCAAAATGGTAACGGCACCACTAACCGAACATATCCCACACGATCTAGCTGATGTCATGTGATCATCAACAAACCCACATGACCGCTTTATTACATGGTCCGAGCAGCACTGAAATATTGTGTGTTTGTATGGGGCAATAAAAGCTAATAACAGTTTTTCCCTATTTTTTGGAGCGCTGCCTACTTTTTCTTTTTGCCTGCCTTGTATCCTGGGGCTGGCTCCCTTATCAATACTGGTGATGCTGTCTCTGGATTTACAGTCAGGACAGGGGTTTAACCCCTCACATACATCAGGCTGTGTGCTAAGGTTTGTTTCTACGCCATCTTTCAGCACAATGGCACAAACTTCCTGCCAAGGTTGGAAAAGTTCAATACTCATAAACGAATTAAGCAGACACAAATCCATCATAGGAAAAATATAGGTTGGATTTTGTAGCCATTGTTCTTCTCTTTCACATATTTGCAATAGGATTATTTTATATAGTATGTGTTCATGGCTATGGTCTGTCTTTACTGAAAGTCCATGTTCAGTCTTTCTGCCCATCACCACCTTGCCTTAATCCATTGGACCTTTGTTTTATTAAGAGCAATGTGGCTTTTTATTAGCGGAGAATCCAGCTGCATTTTCCATATAATATCCCTAATGATAACCTGAAGGTTTTGGCGACCTTTGTTTCTAATGCACTAATGTGTTAATACCTGGCTAATGTGGACCTTCCATCTGTTGTCTGGGCAACCTTCATACATTGCTTTAGGCCTGCAGGCAGGTAGGCAATTCAAGCGCTCTCCGCACATCACCTCACTTGTAGCGTCTGATGGGTAATGCTCAGAGATATTTTCTTCCTTCCAGGTAATGTGGTTTTCCCTTTCTTTAATGCAATGTAGACATAGAGACATACTGTGTAACACTATGGTAATATCGCACGGGTATTCACTTTATAGGGCAGGATTTCTCATATTTACTGGCCTTCATGCAATAAGATAAGATAGAGAGTTGAGTGCAAAGTTAACAAAATAGAAAGAAGAGGTGTCACAGTTGAGGGGATGAGAGCAGACACTCAGAATCAGCTTATCTCGCGGAGTTACGGATCCAAGGAGACCAAATCTTCATGAAGATCTTCCAGCCCAGCTCAAAAGTTCCTCAAACCTCGCCAACTCATTGACTTTCTCTTTCCAAAGAGCGAGTGAGGGAGCATCCTTTTGAAGCCAAAATTAAGGAATCAAAGACTTTGCTGCTGACAGAAGATGAGAGACCAAAGAAATGCCTAGATGGTTTGTAGACTGCTGAAGGCCTTGAGAGGAACAAAACTGTGGTAGTGATCTTGAATTCCGAAAACCCTAAGGAACTGATAAAGGATTAGACATTGCTCTAGTAAGGTTTAAAGAGGACCTTTCACCATATCTGGGCACAGACAGTGTTATATACTGCCAGAAAGCTGACAGTGCGCTGAATTCAGCGCACTGTCGGCTTTCCCGATCCGTGCCCTGTGTAAAGCGCTATCAGTCCCGGTACCGTAGCGCTTTACAGTCAGAAGGGCGTTTCTGACCATTAGCCAGGAACGTCCTTCTGCCTCGCGGCGCCAATCGCGCTGTGCTGTGGAGCGGGGAGGAACGCCCCCTCCCTCTCCTGATAATACTCGTCTACGGACAAGCTGTGTGAGCAGAGGGAGGGGGCGTTCCTCCCCGCTCCACAGCACAGCGCGATTGGCGCAGCGAGGCAGAAGGACGTTCCTGGCTAATGGTCAGAAACGCCCTTCTGACCATAGAAGAGCTACGGTACCGGGCCGTAAGCTCTTTACACCGGGCACAGATCGGGAAAGCCGACAGTGCGCTGAATTCAGCGCATTGTCAGCTTTCTGGCAGTATATAGAATTGCCTGTGCCCAAAAGTGGTGAAAGGTCCTCTTTAATACGTGGGCATGACCACCATATGTGTAGGTAGGAGCCAGTAGATTGTAGGCATCTCCAGCATCTATCCGTGGTGCCAATCTTTTTTTGAAATAGCCATTCTGGGGTACAGTACCACTGTGATAGGAGCTTGTAGTGGCTCTCTTGTAGGCAAATGCATCTTGAGAAGTCATGCGAGTATTTAAAAAGGACCTTTCACGGTCCCGGGCACAGGCAGACATGCAGGACTTTTTGTCTGGGTAAAAAAAAAAACGATTTCCCTGTGGACAGGCAGAAGACACACACGGGTGGTCGCCTTTGCAAACCCATTCAAGTGAATGGGTTTGAAAACTGACCGCTGGGTTTCTGTCCCCTGTCCAGTTTCGCGGGGACTGAAGACGGAAACTCGTCGGAATGTACAAACTGGACAACGAGCGCAAGTGTGAACGACCCCTTAGTTACTAAAAATTCTTTACTATATTTTTATTTATACTGACAGATTTTTTTTTTTTTAATGTCCTTTTATTTTTTTTAGGACGTTAGACCAAGAATATTTCCAAAACCCAGTATTTTTTAAGGAACCAAATCAGTTCTGATGGGGCTTTTAGGCTATGAAGGGGTACTTATCAAGCAGTATAGTAGAGCATTGGGACAGATGTGAGATGTTGCTGTTACTCCAAAAAGTAAGATAGTCTAGATATCTGCCATTCAAGTTCGTGTATAGCCAAAAGTGATTTTTCTTGTGGTAACACTAGGTGGCGATTCTCTCTTACTTATACTTTTGTACTTGTATGTGGCCATTAGTTTGCATGCTTCAGCCCTATAGATAATGCGGAAGCAGAATCAACGCTGCAATGCATTCATTGTCATTCAGGTTCTGTTCACATACTGTAACAATATTTGTATACTTTGGAGGTATTTGTTTGGACTGTTCCCTCTGACATGTCTCTCACATATCAGTTATTGGTTAGTACACTGTGTGATATAGATACTAAAGCATGCCACCCTGATGTAGGCCAAAACTATTTTTTTTTGCCTCTATAATCTAATAAAGGGTCAATGGCTGTAGTTGCAATATTTTCAGGGCCTGATTAAGAGTACCATAGTCTCTGGGCTGTTCAGAAGGTCCTGGCCCCCCTCCTGTTCATGGCAAAAGTCCCTGTGATAGAATATTTTCTCATAGCATTCCTCCGACCCAGTATAATGTCCCTTAGGGCCCCACACAGTATAATGTCCCATAGCAGCATGAAATAGTGCAATGCTTTGGACAAGGTATAAAAACATTTTATATGTCATGAAAGTTTAAGCATGATCATTATACTGTGAAGAGATTCAGAGCACAGATGGGTTTGTGCAGATAAAGGAATAATGTGGATGGTGCTCATAAGTGGTTGCAGTGGGCCCAGACATACATGAAGACTAATTTTGAAACAGTGTTGTTGACTACCTTGATCACCATGACCACCATGTAACCCTAGATAGTCCAAATAGATGGAGCAGCGAATGGTTCGTGAAAGGCCACCATGTCACTCCACTCCACTCTATTGAGAACCTTTGGATTAGTGGCGTAACAATCATGATTGCAGGGAGTGCGACTGTGACCAGGCCCAGACAGGTATGGGGCCCGCGGCCAGTTGGAAATGGTTGTGGCCCCGGTACACAATGATCAGGGAAATCCTTGTTCCCCGGCCACTATACATATTGTTAATGGAAAGGGCCCAAACTGGACTCAGGATCATTTAGTTCTATGTGGGTAGTGATCTCCACTTAGTCTGATGTTGATTATACAGCCTGATCGCGGTTGGGAGGAAGGATCTCTGATAGTGCTCTCTCACACTTTGGGTGAAGCAGTCGGTCACTGACTTAAGTGCTGTCACGGTTTCATACCTTGAATGGGAGTAGTTCTCCAGCATGAAGCTCACCACAGACAGTATCTTTCTATCACCCACCACCTGTACTGGGTCCAGGGGGCTCCTCAGGACAGAGCTGGCCCTTCTAATCAGCCTGTCAAGTCTATTTCTATCCCTGGCTGGTATGCTGATGCTACCACAGAGTTGAAAAAAGGCCCTAAGAAGGGTAGAGCCTGCTGTGACCCTTTCTGTGCAGCACATCCATGTGATCAGCCCAGTCCAGCTTATTATTGAGGAGCACACCCAGATACTTATATGAGTTGATTATCTCAATGCCCATGCCCTGGATGTCCACTGGTTTTGGTGCATATCTCCGCTTACTGAATGCCCCTCCTCATGGTAGCGTCTATTGTGCGAGGGGGTGTTCCTTACCGACCAGCCATGATGCTGAGCGGAGAGGAACGCCTCCCCTACTCCTGATACTACTCGTCCATAGACTAGTACTGGGGGTGCGTTCCTCACTGCTCAGCATCATCGCTAGACTGTCAGAAACGCCCTTCTGACACTCTGCAGTGGGGGCACAGAACAGGAAAGCCGATGTATTACACCGCATGTGTCCGAAGACATGAAAGGTCCTCTTTAATAAAATCAGAGTAAAATATAATTTGTGTAATAATTTGGAACGTGGTTTAGCTATAGCTAAAAGGTTGATAACCAAATGTTGATAACCAGTGGTAACACAGAGCCTGTTTAAAAAACACTCTAAACTATAAATATTTTGTGTTTTTTAAAATTTCATTGGGTTTTTTGTGCTTGGCAAAAAAGGACACATTTTACAGTAACGCTTTATGAAAAATAATTAATTTGAAAACATAGTATACAACCCTAGTTCCAAAATAGGTAGGACACTGTATAAGCTGTGAATAAAACAAGAATGCAATGGTTTGGAAATTTCCTGTAACTCTATTTTATCGACAGTAGAATACAGAACACCTATCCGAAGTAGAACGGTGGCCAATTTTCAATTAATTCGAAAAATTTTACTTATTCAGAAATTGATGGCAGTAACACATCACACGCAGTCCATCACGACTGGCTGTTCCATACCATGGCATTATGGTGGAAGCTTGCCCATTCCTTGAAGACATGTGATTCTTCTTTCCTGCTTATTTCGTACTTTCCCATGGTAGCCACCATTTTATCCAGTTTACGTTCATTCAAAATTCGCTCATAATTTTGGAATGTTTAGGGCGAACCAAAGGTGGAGCTACTTAAAATAATTTTCGGATAACATTTTTAAAGATCAGACACATTACTGCTATGCTTACACATTACACATATTAAATATAACACATACATGTGGTCAGTGCCGCACCTCCCATGAGGCGATCTGAAGCGAGCGCTTCAGGCGGCACTATGCCAGGGCCTCAGGGAGGGCGGCATTTTTGCTAACCTAAGCCAGTCCAAGACAAGCTGTCCTGGACTGGCTTAGCACGGAGCGGTGGTTTGGGGAGGCCACTGGAGCAGCGCTGCTCCAGCAGCCTCCCCTCACGCTCAGGCAGAGCGCAGGCAGTCTCCGGGCCTGCTCTCTGCCGGCGAACAGCGCTAAGCCCCACCCCTTTTGAGGTTCCACGCCCCTCCGCTAAGCTACGCCCCCGCTCCGCCCCCTCCTCCCCGCAGGGAGGGGGGCGGCTTTCTGTACTTCGCTCAGGCGGCGAAAGGAGCAGGTTCACCCCTGCATGTGGTCCATCATAAAGGGGACCAAATTTTGGATCCAATTAATTTTATATGAATCACCGGTTATTGCAGTTCTGCAGTTTTTTAAAATATTTTTTCTGTTTCTATGAGATATAATTATAATTCCTTTCAGTTATGCTGTTTGCTATTATCTTGTCATAAAACTTTATAATAATATTTCTGTACCCTAGTTATTCGATATTGATGGAGATGGAAGCATCACAGAGAATGAATTTAGTTCCCTATTACGATCTTCATTGGGTGTTCCAGACCTTGATGTTTCCAAACTTTTCCAGGATATGGACGCTGATAAATCAGATAAGATCTCTTATGGTAAGAAGCCCCAAAAATCTATAAGTAGTGAACAACTCATGCAATAACATATGAAGTCAAGTGTATCTAACATTTCAATACTATGGCCCAGAATTATTATGCACTGCATGTCAGTTTTGTGCCGTGAAAATCATAAAATGTGGTTTTGATGAATGTGGTGATTGAAATTTCCGCCGCCTTTGGCGGTTTCCTGAAAAGGGGGTGTGGCCAAGGTGCATGGGCCACCGCATCAATTTTTTTTTAATCATTTATGCCAGAAATTTGTCTGTCTTTTTTCCCTCCAGATGCTCAGTTTTCCTTGAGTATCACCAGTCTACATAAATCTTCCCCATGTTGCATAAATCAGTTCAGTACAGGCAATTTAACAATCACTGCCCTCCAGAATTCCAACGTAAAAAAAGGTCGTAATCGATAAGTGTGTCACAGCGGATAAATGTGGAAAATCATCCGTATTCCACATTTATGAGCTATGGGGCCAGCTGGAGATAACTGGGGCACCGGGCAACCATGATAGCAGTTGGGGACAGCTTGATATCCCAACTGCTGTAAATATTGTTAATGGAAGGGGCCTGGCATGTTTCTGGGCCTGTTTCCAATAGATGCCAGTCCAGGAGAGGTTACTAAAAAGAAGAAATACTTATAATCACCTCTCCTGGGCTTCTGACAGTCCTCAGCATCCACTCTGTGGTTCTTCTGGCTTTTGACAGAGGTAACAACCACTCCAGACATCACTACTTGGCCCTGTGATTGGGCCTCAGCAGTCACATGACCAATGAGGCCCAATCATAGGCCCATGAAGTGACATCTGGGGAGCATCACCTCAATCATAGACAGAAGAGGACTGAAGAAAAGAGCCAGGTGCTGAAGACAGCCAGAACGAGTGAGGATGCCCAAGAGACGTTAACATAAGTGTTTGCTATTTGTAATCACTTCCCCTTCCCCGAATTCCATGGAATTCATCTAAATATGCTCTTGGGAACATTTTATGCTGTGTGGGGGCTACTGTGGAGCATATTACACTTGTGGGGACCCTTCACTATTCACATCACATGCCATTTGTTTTATAGATGTGCACTATTATCAAAGACTGTAGTAACATTGCATGGTGATTATAAAACAGATCCTGTGCAATGTAAATAGTATAGGAGTCACGGCACTCACAAAAGCACCACAGTACCTTCAAACAGTTGATCAGCAGGGCACCCACACTGATCTCTTACATCTCTTAGACTGTTAGAACCCTGCAGATCAGATATTTCCCACAGCATACAGATCCCATTATTCTTTACATGTCAGGTGCTGCGCTGCTCACTCACAATATTCTTGATAACTGCAGTTGTGGGTTCTAAAGTTGTCTCCCTTGCAAGTATCTAAACTATCAAGAATACAGTACAGGGAGGGGGCCCCGAACAAAAGCTTGCATAACATTTTGTAAGTTCACTTGTATTATTGATTTATACAGAGTTTGTTGAATTTGTGACTTCCTATTCTGCTGCTGTAATATTATTATATATAGTCCACCTTGTTATGTTACTTTGATTCATAGATGTCCATAAATTGCCATAAATGTTAAGCCTTAATGGGGCTCTATCACTGGACTTTCACTATTTTAGATAAACATATGCTATTCAAGTCCTGCTAATCATTTATTAAAAGTCATCACAGGGACAAGCCAATCACAGAGCAGTAGTGACGTCATCACAGGTCCTTTTCCAGAAGCAGGGAAGAGACAGTTGGAGCAGGTCAATTGAAGCAGGAAGAGGGAATTACATAGAAGAACCAAGAAAGGAGGGCATGCACAGAGTATGATGTGAGGGGTGCACGGGAACGCCCACTGTGCACGGATGACTCATTTACATATACGTTTAAAAGGTAGTTCATTAAATCGGGGGGTCTTTCAACAAACGATTAGCAGGACTTGAATAGCCTTTTAAAGGCTGCTCAGACATATGTTTATCTAAAATAGCGGAAATCCAGTGATAGAGCCCCTTTAAATGTTAGATTGATTATATATTTGCCATATAATATTTTATAGGTATGCAACTTTGCTATAAAAAAATTAAAGGTAGCACAGATATGCTTGGAAGAAGAAGCCATAGGTAAAATATCTCCCTATATTATAAAAATGAATTTCTGTCTGTCTGTCTGTACTCTAATGCGAACCAAACTGGACCGATCTTCACCAAATTTGGTACAGAGATACTTCAGATACCCGGGAAGGTTTAAGACGAGACTCCAACTCGCTCGCACGTACCGTTGCTGAGATACAGCATTTCAAACACAGTGCCCCCCCCCCTTAGCCAATACAAACCTGCAAGACTTTCACTCATATTCCAACTGCAATACACACGGTCACTCCACATGCACAACCCAACACTGATATCCAAACTGAGATACACGCATCAGAGGATTAGATACACAGATCAGCACACAGTATCACACACCAGAGGATTAGATACATGGGTCTGCACACAGTCCCACAAACCAGAGAATTAAATACACGCTTCTGCACACAGTTCCACACACTGAAGGATTTGATACGTACGTCTGCACACGGTTCCACATACCGAAGGATTAGATACAGGCGTCTACACACAGTTCCACACTCCAGAGGATTAGATACGCGCGTCTGCACACATTTGTACACGCCATAGGATTAGATACACGCGTCTTCACACAGTACCACATGCAGTAGGATTAGATACGCGCGTCTACACAGTTCCACACGCCGAAGGATTAGATACGCGCCTCTTCACACAATACCACACAGGGGAGGATTAGATATGTGTGTGTGCACACAGTACCACACTTTGGAGGATTAGATACATGCCTCTGCACACAGTACCACAAGCCAGAGAATTAGATATGCGTCTCAGCACACAGTACCACATGGGGGAGGATTAGATACGCGCGTCTGCACACAGTACCACATGCCGTAGAATTAGATACGCGCGTCTACACACAGTTCCACACTCCAGAGGATTAGATACGCGCGTCTGCACACAGTTGTACACGCCATAGGATTAGATACACACGTCTGCACAGAGTACCACATGCCGTAGGATTAGATACACACGTCTACACACAGTTCCACACGCCATAGAATTAGATACACGCGTCTGCACACAGTACCACATGCAGTAGGATTAGATACGCGCCTCTTCACACAGTACCACACGGGGGAGGATTAGATATGTGTGTGCACACAGTATCACACTTTGGAGGATTAGATACATGCCTCTGCACACAGTACCACAAGCCAGAGAATTAGATACGCGTCTCAGCACACAGTATCACACGGGGGAGGATTAGATACGCGCGTCTACACACAGTACCACATGCCGGGGGATTGGACACGCGCGTCTACACACAGTTCCACACGCCGTAGGATTAGATACGCGCCTCTTCACACAATACCACACAGGGGAGGATTAGATACAGGCCTCTGCATACAGTACCACATGCCAGAGAATTAGATACGCGTCTCAGCACACAGTTCCACATGGGGGAGGATTAGATATGCGCATCTGCACACAGTACCACACGCCAGAGTCATTAGATACGCGCGTCTGCACACAGTTTCACTTACTGGAGGATTAGATACGCGCCTCTTCACACAATATCACATGGGGAGGATTAGATATGTGCATCTAAACACAGTACTACACGGGGAAGGATTAGATACAGCTTTACTCCAGGTATCCATAACAACTGATCACAGGTTTTTCACTGACATCCAAAATGAGATACACATAATCACATGACGCTTATGGACATACACACAAACCACATTACAAAATACACCAGTGCAAAATTGGACAATTCTTATGGGGTCAGTACACAAACATAAATTGTAATATACCCGTGCGAAAACGGGTCTTCCCTCTAGTCATATATATTTTTGAATTCAGTGAAAAAACACTTTTTTTTATTACATGTATATAAGATTGAGCAGTGCTATGTATATGGATGCGTACCAAAATTCTTGATAACACATTTATATTTTATTTTTATTTCTTGCAGAGGAGTTCAAAAACTTTTTTCTCAAACATCCAGAATATGCAAAATTGTTTACCACTTACCTGGACCACCAGAAATACTACTTGCATGTACTGCAGCAGGAGGAGGAGGAAGACAAGAATTTAGAACCCTTCCTAGCTGTAAACCATGATGCCAACAGCAGCACAGAGGAAGCTCTTAGTTCGTCAGACAAAAAAGAAGACTGAATAAAACTGAATAGCATAACTTTTTTTTAATGTTTAGGTTTTTTATGTATGAAGATGCATTGGGTTTAACTATTTTTTGCCTTTGCAGTAAACTATTATTGGACATCATTTACAGGCATGTTGGGTCTTTAAAAGACTGGAAATCTGCGTTAGATTTTTCCAAAACATTCCCTTAAGGTGTGAATCTTTATGTCCCCTCCTGTCCCAAAAACAAGAATTAGACTAAAATCGGACTAAGTGAACGGGACCATAAAAGGTTTTTCTTATCAAGACTAGCCCTTTTATAGATTATGGTTGCCCCACAGGGAGCCTTCATATGAATGTCTGCTCATTTGAACAACCTGCAGGAGAGACATACGAATACCAACAGCTTCTGGGACTGGCATCAGTCTATGGCTACATTCACACAACCGCGTTCCAAACGGCCTTGAAAAACGGATCCCTCATATATTGAAGTGTATGGAGGGATTTGTTAAAACGGACAAAGTTAGTACATGACAACGGACCATTCACATGCAATGAATTAATGTGGCCGTTCCAACAGGCAAATACAGCTATCAGTTACAGAATCCTTTTAGAGACTACCGACTGCCATGATAACCAACCTCCTGCTGCTAAACTCCTTTTATGCTATGGTAGCTATTGACTGTGAGGCCTGATACATCTCTCCAATGGTATCAGTTAGGGAGTCAGAGTGTCAATGACACAATAAAGTAGATTTCATCAGTAAGAAAGTGACCTTCACTTCAGTTTACATCATGTATCTTTGTAATGGACCAGACAATAAAATCTATTGTTTAAAGTGTTCCTTTACATGGGGTTATGCTATATAGCTGAAGTAGAGCACTTGGTTATCTCCTATGCTCTTGTGATCTTGGATGCAGCCCCTTCTACATGGACATGCCTACATTCAGCCAGACTATAGTGAAACTGAATTCACAATGGAAGGAGAATACCTCTTGTTCTCAGGAATGGTGGGGGTTTCAGCGATCCCCTGTCGATCAGCTATTTGTTCTCTATTCTATGGATAGAGGATAAATACTTTTTGTGGCATACCCTCTTTCAGTTTCTACCACATTTGCCTACATAGCTGTGATCATCATCATCATCTTTACAAACCATGCAAATATATTTACATGTAAAACCAATGATCTACACCAGCAATTTCATTGACTGACAACTAGCACACGCCCTCTTATCTTCCCCGTTGCTGTAATGCTAATATGTTTATTGCGTCTTTTTATTTTATATATCCTTGTTTGGTTTTTTATATAACTATTTGCAGTGTGTACCAATAAAAATACTTTACATTTTTGTATTCTAATTTGTTCTGTATATTTTTCAATTTTACTATATATTTTAACTTATGCCAAAAAACTTGTGAATTAGACCTAAGATCTACGGCAGTCCTTGATTGGCTTAGATTTCAATTCTGAAATTATTAATGTCGGAGCCTCTCAGTAGTTCAGACACATTTTGCACCGGTTGGGTAATTAATAAAGAATGGCATATGAAAATTCCAAATTATATTGTTCGAAAGACCATCCCCACACCACTACCACTACTCTGCTTATAGTGAAGCAATGTCAGGAAATATTACTGTACAAAGAGTAGGTGAGACTTCAAACAACCTTCAGGCAGATATAGTTGGGAAATCTACACTAAGCGAATTTAAAGAGGACCTTTCACCACTTTTGGGCACATGCAGCTGTACTGTGAGCGCCGGGAGGAACGCCCCCTCCCTCTGCTCACAGCGCTCGTCCATAGACGAGCATTATCAGGAGAGGGAGGGGGGAGTTCCTCCCCGCTCCACAGTACAGCGCGATAGGCGCCGCGAGGCAGAAGGACGTCTCTGGCTAATGGTCAGAAACGCCCTTCTGACCATAGAGCACTACGGTACCGGCACCGTAAGCTCTTTAAACCGGGCACGGATCGGGAAAGCCGACAGTGCGCTGAATTCAGCGCACTGTAAGCTTTCCAGCAGTATATAACACTGCATGTGCCCAAAAGTGGTGAAAGGTCCTCTTTAAGCATGCCTGGGATAAACTAAGTGTCTATCTTAACATAGAATGGAATAATATAAGGGCAGATTTTTCAGTTGTCAGTCTATTTCTTTGTCAAAATGCCTCTTCTGTTTCTCACATAAGCTGCCACCTATAGCCCCCCCTCACTCATTTACTGTACATTGCCCCCCATATTCAAGTCACCATGCCCCTATTACTTTTCCAAGTGTTATCTGCAGGAGTTGGTGCAGGACCTTAGTGACATTATTCTCACAGTATAAGGTCCTGGATGTTCCATTTTAGTATTAGCTCCAGTGTTTTGCAGACATAGGAACTAAACATGGTTACATGTTTAAGACATGGATACAGGTACTAGATATGAGTGAGAGCAGATCCACCTGCTGCCAAAATGCTGGAGCAGACAGATCACCGACACCAACAACTCAAGCTCATTATATGGCGTCCCAGCGAGCTGCTGAGATGCCGGAAGAATCACAGGCATGGAGCGAGGAACAAGTTCAGCGGCAGGCCAGCTTGTGTGCTGCCGTAACGCCAGAGAAGGTGATCCATTGACGGCAGCAATTTGCTGAATATAGGTTGATCATCAACCCCAATAACACCCAGTCGTGGGCAGAAGCTAGTTATAATAATGTATAGCATCATGGAATTATATAATAATGTACAGTACCATGGAATTAATATGATAATGTACAGCTCCATGGAATGACATGATAATGTATAGCATCATGGAATTATATAATGTCATTCCATGGAGCTGTACATTATTATATAATTTCATGGTACTGTACATTATAATTTAAGTTCATGGTTCTGCACGTTATTACATAATTTCATGGTGCTGCACATTATTATATGGTTCCATGGTGCTGTACATTATTATATAATTCAACAGTGCTACACATTATTATATAATTCCATAGTGCTGTACATAATTCCATATTGCTGCAATTATATCATTCCATGGTGATGTACATTATTATATAATTCCATAACACTGTACATTTGAGGGTTTATATACAAAATACACAAAAGAAGTACAATACTATCAGTGACCAAATAGTAAAGTGGAATACAAAGTCCTGCCCGTCAAGGCTGACAGTCTATGAGAGAAAGGTTATAGAGGGAGCAGGTGTTTTATAGTCTACAGTCTCAGAAGTGGCAAACTGTAGCCCTACTGCCCTCTGGGTAGAAAGGAGTGTATACACACCCATACCTCCCAACCGTCCCTATTTCAGTGGGACATTCATGATTTCGGTGACATGTCCCGCGGTCCCAGTTGGAGGGAGGTATGTCCCAATTTCAACTCAGATCTGCGTCTGCAGGATGCAGATCTGAGTTGAATACATACGTGACTAAAGAAAGGAGCTGTCACAGCTCAGCTCCTTGCTTTGCCGCTGCACTCCAGCTAGTGGCTGTGTAGGCGCGATGTGATGACGTCAAATCGCACCTACATCTGTGTTAGCGAGACTGTGGAGAGAGCGGCGGGGTAGCGAGGAAAAGGTGAGTTTAAGTGGGGGCAGATGAAAGAAGGGACGGCATGACACTGGGGGCAGAGATGTGGGGACATGAATCTGGAGGCAGAGATGGGGGAACATGAATCTGGGGGCAGAGATGGGAGGGACATGAATCTGGGGGCAGAAATGGGGGGACATTAATCTGGGACAGAGATGGAGTGGACATGAAACTGGGGGCAGAGATGGGGGGACATGAATCTGGGGGCAGAGATGGGGGGACATGAATCTGGGGGCAGAGATGGGGGGACATGAATCTGGGGGCAGAGATGGGGGGGACATGAATCTGGGGGGACATGAATCTGGGGGCAGAGATGGGGGGACATGAATCTGGGGGCAGAGATGGATAGGCATGAATCTGGGGGCAGAGCTGGGGGGATGAATCTGGGGGCAGAGATGGGGGGATGAATCTGGGGGCAGAGATGAGGGGACATGAATCTGGGGGCAGAGATGGGGAACATGAATCTGGAGGAAGAGATGGGGGGACATGAATCTGGGGGCAGAGATGGGGAGACATGAATCTGCAGTCAGAGATGGGGATATGAATCTGGAGGCAGAGATAGGGGACATGATACGGGGGAAGAGATGGGGGGACATGAATCTGGGGGAAGAGATGGGGGACATGAATCAGGTGGCTGAGATGGGAGGACATGAAGGGACATGAATCTGGGGGCAGAGATGGGGGGACATGAAGGGACATGAATCTGGGGCGGAGATGGGGGACATGAATCTGGGGGAAGAGATCGAGGGACATGAATCTGGGGGCAGAGATGGGGGACATGAATCTGGGGGCAGAGATGGGGGGCATTAATCTGGGGGAAGAGATGGGGGACATGAATCTGGGGGCAGAGATGGGGGGACATGAATGGGGGCAGAGATGGGGGCATTAATCTGGGTGAAGAGATGGGGGCATTAATCTGGGTGAAGAGATGGGGGCATTAATCTGGGGCAGAGATGGGGACATGAATCTGGGGGCAGAGATAGGGGACATGATACTGGGGCAGAGATGGGTGGCATGAATCTGGGGGTAGAGATGGGGGACATGAATCTGGGGCAGAGATGGGGGGGACATGATCCTGGGGGCAGAGATGCGGGGGGACATGAATCTGGGACAGAGATGAAGTGGACATGAAACTGGGGGCAGAGATGGGGGGACATGAAACTGGGGCAGAGATGGGTGGCATGAATCTTGGGGCAGAGATGGGGCGCATTAATCTGGGGGCAGAGATGGGGGGACATGAAACTGGGGCAGAGATGGGTGGCATGAATCTGGGGTTATAGATGGGGGGACAGGAATCAGGGGGCAGAGATGGGGGGACATGAATCTGGGGGCAGAGAAGGGGGGACAATAATCTGGGGTAAGATATGGGGGGACAATAATTTGGGGTAAGAGATGGGAGGACATGAATCTGGGGGAAGAGATGGGGGACATGAATCTGGGGCAGAGATGGGGGACATGAATCTGGGGCAGAGATGGGGGACATGAATCTGGGGCAGAGATGGGGGAACATGAATCTGCGGGAAGAGATGGGGGACATAAATCTGGGGGAAGAGATGGGGGACATGAATCTGGGGCAGAGATGGGGGAACATGAATCTGGGGCAGAGATGGGGGACATGAATCTGAGGGCAGAGATGAGGGGCATTAAATCTGAGGGCAGAGATGAGGGGCATTAATCAGGGGCAGAGATAGGGGACATGATACTGGGGCAGAGATGGGTGGCATGAATCTGGGGGTAGAGATGGGGGACATGAATCTGGGGGCAGAGATGGGGGAACATGAAACTGGGGCAGAGATGGGTGGCGTGAAACTTGGGGCAGAGATGGGAGGCATTAATCTGGGGGTAGAGATAGGGGACATGATACTGGGGCAGAGATGGGTGGCATGAATCTGGGGGTAGAGATGGGGGACATGAATCTGGGGGAAGAGATGGGGGGACATGAATCTGGGGGCAGAGATGGGGGAACATGAAACTGGGGCAGAGATGGGAGGCATGAATCTTGGGGTAGAGATGGGGGACATGAAACTGGGACAGAGATGGAGTGGACATGAAACTGGGGGCAGAGATGGGGGGACATGAAACTGGGGCAGAGATGGGTGGCATGAATCTTGGGGTAGAGATGGGGGACATGAATCTGGGGGCAGAGATGGGGGGGACATGAATCTGGGGGCAGAGATGGGGGGGACATGAATCTGGGGGAAGAGATGGGGACAAGAATCTGGGGGCAGAGATGGGGGACAAGAATCTGGGGGCAGAGATGGGGGAACATGAATCTGGAGGCAGAGATGGGGGAACATAAATCTATGGGCAGTGATGAGGGGGCATTAATCTGGGGCAGAGATGGGGGACAGGAATCTGGGGGCAGAGATGGGGAGGCATGAATCTGGGGGCAGAGATGGCGGACATGAATCTGGCACAGAGATGGGGGGACATGATGCTGGGGCAGAGATAGGTGGAATACATCTGGAGTGGATATGAAATTGGGGGCAGAGATGGGGGAAATGAATCTTGGGGCAGAGATGGAGGAAACATGAATCTGGGGGCAGAGATGGAGTGAACATGAATCTGGGGGCAGAGATGGGGGGACATGAATCTGGGGTCAGAGATGGGGGGCATTAATCTGGGGGAAGAGATGGGGGGCATTAATCTGGGGCAGAGATGGGGGGGCATTAACCTGGGGCAGAGTTGGGGGGACATGAAACTGGGGCAGAGATGGGTGTCATCAATCTGGGGGTAGAGATGGGGGGACATGAATCTGGGGGCAGATATTGGGGGACATGAATCTGGGGGCAGAGATGGGGAAAATGAATCTGGAGGAAGAGATGGGGGACATGAATCTGGGGGCAGAGATGGGGCGACATGAGACTGGGGCAGAGATGAGGGGACATGAATCTGGGGGCAGAGATGGGGACATGAATCTGGGGGCAGAAATGGGGGAAATGAATCTGGAGGCAGAGATGGGGGAACATGAAGGGACATGAATCTGGGGGAAGAGATGGGGACATGAATCTGGTGGCTGAGATGGGAGGACATGAAGGGACATGAATCTGGGGGCTGAGATGGGGGGACATGAATCTGGGGCAGAAATGGGGGACATGAATCTGGGGGCAGAAATGGGGGGATATGAATCTGGGGCAGAGATGTGGGGACAGGAATCTGGGGGAAGAGATGGGGGGCATGAATCTGGGGGAAGAGATGGAGGGACATTAATCTGGGGGCAGAGATAGGGGACATGAATCTGGGGGAAGAGATGGAGGGACATGAATCTGGGGGCAGAGGTGGGGGACATGAATCTGGGGCAGAAATGGGGGACATGAATCTGGGGGCAGAAATGGGGGGATATGAATCTGGGGCAGAGATGTGGGGACAGGAATCTGGGAGCAGTGATGGGGGACATGAATCTGGGGGAAGAGATGGAGGGACATGAATCTGGGGGCAGAGATAGGGGACATGAATCTGGGGAAAGAGATGGAGGGACATGAATCTGGGGGCAAAGATGGGGGGGACATGAATCTGGGGGCAGGGATGGGGGAACATGAAAATGGGGCAGAGATGGGTGGCATGAAACTTGGGGCAGAGATGGGGGGGCATGAATCTGGGGCAGAGATGGGGGGGCATTAATCTGGGGCAGAGATGAGGGGACATGATTCTGGGGGCAGAGATGGGGGAGGACATGAATCTGGGGGCAGAGATGGGGGGACATGAATCTGGGGGCAGAGATGGGGGAGGACATGAAAGAGGGGGCAGAGATGGGGGGGACATGAATCTGGGGGCAGAGATAGGGGGGACATGAATTTGGGACAGAGATGCAGTGGACATGAATCTGGGGGCAGAGATGGGGGGCATTAATCTAGGGCGGAGATGGGGGGGGCATTAATCTGGGGGCAGAGATGGGGGAGGACATGAAACAGGGGGCAGAGATGGGGGGACATGAATCTGGGGCAGAGATGGGGGGACATGAATCTGGGGGCAGAGATAGGGGGGGCATGAATCTGGGGGAAGAGATGGGGGGACATGAATCTGGGGGAAGAGATGGGGGGACATGAATATGGGGAAGAGATGGGGGACATGAATCTGGGGCAGAGATGGGGGAACATGAATCTGGGGCAGAGATGGGGGAACATGAATCTGGGGGAAGAGATGGGGGACATGAATCTGGGGGCAGAGATGGGGGACATGAATCTGGGGCAGAGATGGGGGTGCATGAAACTGGGGGCAGAGATGGGGGCATTCATCTGGGGCAGAGATGAGGGGGCATTAATCTGGGGCAGAGATGGGGGACATGAATCTGGGGGGAAGATAGGGGATATGATACTGGGGAAGAGATGGGTGGCATGAATCTGGGAGTAGAGATGGGGGGACATGAATCTGGGGGCAGAGATGGGGGGACATGAATCTGGGGGCAGAGATGGGGGGACATGAATCTGGGGGCAGAGATGGGGGGCATTAATCTGGGAGAAGAGATGGGGGGCATTAATCAGTGGTAGAGATGGGGGTATTAATCTGGGGCAGAGATAGGGGGACATGAAACTGGGGCAGAGATGGGTGGCATGAATCTGGGGGCAGAGATGGGGGGACATGAATCTGGGGGAAGAGATGAGGGGACATGAATCTGGGGGCAGAGATGGGGAACATGAATCTGGGGGCAGAGATGGGGGGACATGATACTGGGGGCAGAGATGGGGGGACATGATACTGGGGCAGAGATGGGGGGACATGAATCTGCGGTCAGAGATGGGGACATGAATCTGGGGCAGAGATGGGGGGACATGAGACTAGGGCAGAGATGGGGGACATGAATCTGGGGGCAGAGATGGGGGGACATGAAACTCTGGGCACAGATGGGGGGACATGAATCTGGAGGCAGAGATGGGGGGACATGAATCTGGAGGCACAGATGGGGGGACATGAATCTGGGGGCAGATATGGGGGACATGAATCTGGGGGCAGAGATGGGGGAGGACATGAAACAGGGGGCAGAGATGGGGGACATGAATCTGGGACAGAGATGCAGTGGACATGAATCTGGGGGCAGAGATGGGGGGCATTAATCTGGGTGAAGAGATGGGCGGGCATTAATCTGGGGCGGAGATGGGGGGGTATTAATCTGGGGCAGAGATGAGGGGACATGAATCTGGGGGCAGAGATGGGGGAGGACATGAAACAGGGGGCAGAGATGGGGGGACATGAATCTGGGGGCAGAGATGGGGGGACATGAATCTGGGGGAAGAGATAGGGGGGACATGAATCTGGGGGAAGAGATGGGGGGACATGAATCTGGGGAAGAGATGGGGGGACATGAATTTGGGGCAGAGATGGGGGAACATGAATCTGGGGCAGAGATGGGGGAACATGAATCTGGGGTAAGAGATGGGGGACATGAATCTGGGGGCAGAGATGGGGGACATGAATCTGGGAGCAGAGATGGGTGGCATGAATCTGGGGATAGAGATGGGGACATGAAACTAGGGCAGAGATAGGAGAACATGGATCTGGGGGAAGATATGGGGGAACATGAATCTGGGGGTAGAGATGGGGGGACATGTATCTGGGGGCAGATATGGGGTGACATTAATCTGGGGCAGAGATGGGGGACATGAATCTGGGGGCAGAGATGGAGGAGCATGAATCTGGGGGAAGAGATGGGGGGACATTCAACTGGGGGTAGAGATGGTTGAACATGAATCTGGGGGAAGAGATGGGGGACATGAATCTGGGGGCAGAGGTGGGGGGACATGAATCTGGGGGAAGAAATGGGGGGACATGAATCTGAGGGAAGAGATGGGGGGACATGAATCTGGGGGCAGAGATGGGGGGACATGATGCTGGGGGCAGAGATGGGGGGACTTGATGCTGGGTCAGAGATGGGGGGACATGATGCTGGGTCAGAGATGGGTGGCATGAAACTTGGGGCAGAGATGGGAGGCATTAATCCGGCGCAGAGATGGGGGTGCATTAATCTGGGGGCAGAAATAGGGGACATGATACTGGGGCAGAGATGGGTTGCATGAATCTGGGGCCAGAGCTGGGGGGACATGAATCTGGGGGTAGAGATTGGGGGACATGAATCTGGGGCAGAGATGGGGGAACATGAATCTGGGGGTAGAGATGGGGGAACATGAATCTGGGACAGAGATGGAGTGGACATGAAACTGGGGGCAGAGATGGGGGACATGAAACTGGGGCAGAGATGGGTGGCATGAATCTGGGGGCAGAGATGGGGGGACATGAATCTGGGGGTAGAGATTGGGGGACATGAATCTGGGGCAGAGATGGGGGAACAGGAATCTGGGGCAGAGATGGGGGAACATGAATCTGGGGCAGAGATGGGGGAACATGAATCTGGGGCAGAGATGGGGGAACATGAATCTGGGGCAGAGATGGGGGAACATGAATCTGGGGCAGAGATGAGGGAACATGAATCTGGGGGAAGAGATAGGGGAACATGAATCTGGGGGAAGAGATGGGGGAACATGAATCTGGGGGCAGAGATGGGGGACATGAATCTGGCGCAGAGATGGGGGCATTAATCTGGGGAAAAGATGGGGGTACATTATTCTGGGGGCAGAGATGGGGGGACATGAATCTGGGGAAAGAGATGGGGGGACATGATGCTGGGGCAGAGATGGGTGACATGAATCTGGGGGAAGAGCTGGGGGGACATGAATCTGTGGGTAGAGATGGGGGACATGAATCTGGGACAGAGATGGAGTGGACATGAAACTGGGGGCAGAGATGGGGGGACATGAAACTGGGGCAGAGATGGGTGGCATGAATCTGGGGGCAGAGCTGGGGGGACATGAATCTGGGGGTAGAGATGGGGGACATGAATCTGGGAGAAGAGATGGGGGCATTAATCAGTGGCAGAGATGGGGGTATTAATCTGGGGCAGAGATAGGGGGACATGAAACTGGGGCAGAGATGGGTGGCATGAATCTGGGGGCAGAGATGGGGGGACATGAATCTGGGGGCAGAGATGAGGGGACATGAATCTGGGGGCAGAGATGGGGAACATGAATCTGGAGGAAGATATGGGGGGACATGAATATGGGGGCAGAGGAGGGGGGACATGTATCTGGGGGCAGAGATGGGGGGACATGATACTGGGGCAGAGATGGGGGGACATGAATCTGCGGTCAGAGATGGGGACATGAATCT
This sequence comes from Leptodactylus fuscus, assembly GCF_031893055.1. Classification (NCBI taxonomy): domain Eukaryota; kingdom Metazoa; phylum Chordata; class Amphibia; order Anura; family Leptodactylidae; genus Leptodactylus; species Leptodactylus fuscus. Next base: position 48,654,385 of record NC_134271.1, on the reverse strand, counting down.
CGGGGCAGAGATGGGGGGACATGAGACTAGGGCAGAGATGGGGGGACATGAAACTGGGGGCACAGATGGGGGAAATGAATCTGGAGGCAGAGATGGGGGGACATGAATCTGGAGGCAGAGATGGGGGGACATGAATCTGGGGGCAGAGATGGGGGACAAGAATCTGGGGGCAGAGATGGGGGACTTGAATCTGGGGGCAGAGATGGGGGACATGAATCTGGGGGCAGAGATGGGGGAGGACATGAAACGGCGCAGAGATGGGGGGAAGTGAATCTGGGGGCAGAGATGGGGGGACATGAATCTGGGGGCAGAGATAGGGGGGACATGAATCTGGGGGCAGAGATGGGGGAGGACATGAAACAGGGGGCAGAGATGGGGGGATATGAATCTGGGAGCAGAGATTGGGGGGACATGAAACTGGGAGCAGAGATGGGGGGACATGAAACTGGGAGCAGAGATGGGGGACATGAATCTGGGGATATAGATGAGGGACATGAATCTGGGGTTAGAGATGAGGGAAATGATGCTGGGGCAGAGATGGGTGGCATGAATCTGGGGATAGAGATGGGGACATGAAACTAGGGCAGAGATGGGAGAACATGGATCTGGGGGAAGATATGGGGGAACATGAATCTGGGGGTAGAGATGGGGGGACATTTATCTGGGGGCAGATATGGGCGGACATGTATCTGGGGGCAGATATGGGGTGACATTAATCTGGGGCAGAGATGGGGGACATGAATCTGGGGGCAGAGATGGAGGAGCATGAATCTGGGGGAAGAGATGGGGGGACATGCAACTGGGGGTAGAGATGGTTGAACATGAATCTGGGGGCAGAGATGGGGGCATTAATCTGGGGAATAGATGGGGGTACATTATTCTGGGGGCAGAGATGGGGGGACATGAATCTGGGGACAGAGATGGGGGGATATGATACTGGGGCAGAGATAGGTGGCATGAATCCGGGGGTAAAGATGGTGGACATGAATCTGGGGGCAGAGATGGGGGGACATGAATCTGGGAGCAGAGATGGGGGGACATGAATTTGGGGGCAGAGATGGGGGCATTAATCTGGGGGAAGATATGGGGGGCATTAATCAGTGGCAGAGATGGGGGAATTAATCTGGGTCAGAGATAGGGGGACATGAAGCTGGGGCAGAGATGGGTGGCATGAATCTGGGGGCAGAGATGGGGGGACATGAATCTGGGGGCAGAGATGAGGGGACATGAATCTGGGGGCAGAGATGAGGGAACATGAATCTGGAGGAAGATATGGGGGGACATGAATCTGGGGGCAGAGAAGGGGGACATGAATCTGGGACAGAGATGCAGTGGACATGAATCTGGGGGCAGAAATGGGGGGCATTACTCTGGGTGAAGAGATGGGCGGGCATTAATCTGGGGCGGAGATGGGGGGCATTAATCTGGGGCAGAGATGAGGGGACATGAATCTGGGGGCAGAGATGGGGGGGACATGAATCTGGGGGCAGAGATGGAGGGACATGAATCTGGGGGAAGAGATAGGGGGGACTTGAATCTGGGGGGACATGAATCTGGGGGAAGAGATGGGGGGACATGAATCTGGGGAAGAGATGGGGGACATGAATCTGGGGCAGAGATGGGGGAACATGAATCTGGGGCAGAGATGGGGGAACATGAATCTGGGGGAAGAGATGGGGGACATGAATCTGGGGGCAGAGATGGGGGACATGAATCTGGGGCAGAGATGGGGGTGCATGAAACTGGGGGCAGAGATGGGGACATTCATCTGGGGCAGAGATGAGGGGGCAATAATCTGGGGCAGAGATGGCGGACATGAATCTGGGGGCAGAGATAGGGGATATGATACTGGGGAAGAGATGGGTGGCATGAATCTGGGGGTAGAGATGGGGGATATGAATCTGGGGCAGAGATGGGGGGGACATGATCCTGGGGGAAGAGATGGGGGGACATGAATTTGGGGGCAGAGATGGGGGGGCATGAATCTGGGGGAAGAGATGGGGGGACATGAATCTAGGGGAAGAGATGGGGGGACATGAATCTAGGGGAAGAGATGAGGGGGCATAAATCTGGGGCAGAGATGGATGGCATTAATCTGGGGGCAGAGATGGGGGGACATGAATCTGGGAGCAGAGATTGGTGGGACATGAAACTGGGAGCAGAGATGGGGGACATGAATCTAGGGATATAGATGAGGGACATGAATCTGGGGTTAGAGATGGGGGAAATGATGCTGGGGCAGAGATGGGTGGCATGAATCTGGGGATAGAGATGGGGACATGAAACTAGGGAAGATATGGGGGAACATGAATCTGGGGGTAGAGATGGGGGGCATTAATCAGTGGCAGAGATGGGGGAATTAATCTGGGGCAGAGATAGGGGGACATGAAACTGGGGCAGAGATGGGTGGCATGAATCTGGGGGCAGAGATGGGGGGACATGAATCTGGGGGCAGAGATGAGGGGACATGAATCTGGGGGCAGAGATGAGGGAACATGAATCTGGAGGAAGATATGGGGGGACATGAATCTGGGGGCAGAGAAGGGGGACATGAATCTGGGACAGAGATTCAGTGGACATGAATCTGGGGGCAGAGATGGGGGGCATTAATCTGGGTGAAGAGATGGGCGGGCATTAATCAGGGGCGGAGCTGGGGGGCATTAATCTGGGGCAGAGATGAGGGGACATGAATCTGGGGGCAGAGATGGGGGGACATGAATCTGGGGGAAGAGATGGGGGGACATGAATCTGGGGGCAGAGATGGGGGGACATGAATCTGGGGGCAGAGAAGGGGGACATGAATCTGGGACAGAGATGCAGTGGACATGAATCTGGGGGAAGAGATGGGGGGCATTAATCTGGGTGAAGAGATGGGCGGGCATTAATCTGGGGCGGAGATGGGGGGCCATTAATCTGGGGCAGAAATGAGGGGACATGAATCTGGGGGCAGAGATGGGGGGGACATGAATCTGGGGGCAGAGATGGGGGGACATGAATCTGGGGGCAGAGATGGGGGGACATGAATCTGGGGGCAGAGATAGGGGGGACATGAATCTGGGGGAAGAGATGGGGGGACATGAATCTGGGGGAAGAGATGGGGGGACATGAATCTGGCGAAGAGTTGGGGACATGAATCTTGGGCAGAGATGGGGGAACATGAATCTGGGGCAGAGATGGGGGAACATGAATCTGGGGGAAGAGATGGGGGACATGAATCTGGGGACAGAGATGGGGGACATGAATCTGGGGCTGAGATGGGGGTGCATGAAACTGGGGGAAGAGATGGGGGCATTCATCTGGGGCAGAGATGAGGGGGCATTAATCTGGGGCAGAGATGGGGGACATGAGTCTGGGGATATAGATGAGGGACATGAATCTGGGGTTAGAGATGGGGGAAATGATGCTGGGGCAGAGATGGGTGGCATGAATCTGGGGATAGAGATGGGGACATGAAACTAGGGCAGAGATGGAGGAGCATGAATCTGGGGGAAGAGATGGGGGGACATGCAACTGGGGGTAGAGATGGTTGAACATGAATCTGGGGGAAGAGATGGGGGGATATGAATCTGGGGGCAGAGGTTGGGGGACATGAATCTGAGGGAAGAGATGGGGGGACATGAATCTGAGGGAAGAGATGGGGGGACATGAATCTGGGGGCAGAGATGGGGGGACATGATGCTGGGGGCAGAGATGGGGGGACATGATGCTGGGTCAGAGATCTGTGGCATGAAACTTGGGGCAGAGATGGGGGGCATTAATCTGGGTGAAGAGATGGGAGGCATTATTCCGGCGCAGAGATGGGGGTGCATTAATCTGGGGGTAGAGATAGGGGACATGATACTGGGGCAGAGATGGGTTGCATGAATCTGGGGGAAGAGATGGGGGACATGAATCTGGGACAGAGCTGGGGGGACATGAATCTGGGGGCAGAGATGGGGGAACATGAATCTGGAGCAGAGATGGGGTAACATGAATCTGGGGCAGAGATGGGGGAACATGATTCTGGGGGAAGAGATAGGGGAACATGAATCTGGGGGAAGAGATGGGGGAACATGAATCTGGGGGAAGAGATGGGGGAACATGAATCTGGGGGTAGAGATAGGGGACATGATACTGGGGCAGAGATGGAGTGGACATGAAACTGGGGGCAGAGATGGGGGGACATGAAACTGGGGCAGAGCTGGGGGGACATGAATCTGGGGGTAGAGATTGGGGGACATGAATCTGGGGCAGAGATGGGGGAACATGAATCTGGAGCAGAGATGGGGGTAACATGAATCTGGGGCAGAGATGGGGGAACATGAATCTGGGGGAAGAGATAGGGGAACATGAATCTGGGGGAACATGAATCTGGGAGCAGAGATGGGGGACATGAATCTGGCGCAGAGATGGGGGCATTAATCTGGGGAAAAGATGGGGGTACATTATTCTGGGGGAAGAGATGGGGAGACATGATACTGGGGCAGAGATGGGTGGCATGAATCTGGGGGCAGAGCTGGGGGGACATGATACTGGGGCAGAGATAGGAGGCATGAATCCGGGGGTAAAGATGGTGGACATGAATCTGGGGGCAGAGATGGGGGAACATGAATCTGGAGCAGAGATGGGGTAACATGAATCTGGGGCAGAGATGGGGGAACATGAATCTGGGGGAAGAGATAGGGGAACATGAATCTGGGGGAACATAAATCTGGGAGCAGAGATGGGGGACATGAATCTGGCGCAGAGATGGGGGCATTAATCTGGGGAAAAGATGGGGGTACATTATTCTGGGGGCAGAGATGGGGAGACATGATGCTGGGGCAGAGATGGGTGGCATGAATCTGGGGGCAGAGCTGGGGGGACATGATACTGGGGCAGAGATAGGAGGCATGAATCCGGGGGTAAAGATGGTGGACATGAATCTGGGGGCAGAGATGGGGGGACATGAATCTAGGAGCAGAGATGGGGGGACATGAATCTGGGGGCAGAGATGGGGAACATGAATCTGGAAGAAGATATGGGGGGACATGAATCTGGGGCAGAGAAGGGGGACATGAATCTAGGGGCAGAAATGGGGGACATGAGACTAGGGCAGAGATGGGGGGACATGAATCTGGGGGCAGAGATGGGGGGACATGAAACTGGGGGCACAGATGGGGGAAATGAATCTGGAGGCAGAGATGGGGGGACATGAATCTGGGGGAAGAGATGGGGGACATGAATCTGGGGGAAGAGATGGGAAGACATGAAGGGATATGAATCTGGGGGCAGAGATGGGGGGACATGAATCTGGGGGAAGAGATGGGGGACATGAATCTGGGGCAAGAGATGGGAAGACATGAAGGGATATGAATCTGGGGGCAGAGATGGGGGGACATGACGGGACATGAATCTGGGGGCAGAGATAGGGGACATGAATCTGGGGGCAGAAATGGGGGACAAGAATCTGGGGCAGAGATGGGGGATATGAATCTGGGGCAGAGATGTGGGGACAGGAATCTGGGGGCAGAGATGGAGGGACATGAATCTGGGGGCAGAGATGGGGGACATGAATCTGGGGGAAGAGATGGAGGGACATAAATCTGGGGGCAGAGATGGGGGACATGAATCTGGGGGCAGAGATGGGGGGGGCATTAATCTGGGGGAAGAGATGGGGGGACATGAACTTGGGGGAAGAGATGGGGGGACATGAATCTGGGGGCAGAGATGGGGGCATTAATCTGTGTGAAGAGATGGGGCATTAATCTGGGTGAAGAGATGGGGGCATTAATCTGGGGCAGAGATGGGGGGCATTAATCTGGGGGCAGAGATGGGGATATGAATCTGGGGGTAGAGATGGGGGGACATGAATCTAAGGGCATAGATGTGGGGACATGAAACTGGGGGCAGAGATGGGGGGACATGAATCTGGGGGCAGAGATGGGGGGAAATGAATCTGGGGGAAGAGATGTGGGGGGCATTAATCTGGGACAGAGATGAGGGGACATGAATCTGGGGGCAGAGATGGGGGGACATGAATCTGGGGGAAGAGATGGGTGGCATGAATCTGGGGGCAGAGATAGGGGCATGAATCTGGGGGCAGAGATGGGGGAGGACATGAAACAGGGGGCAGAGATGGGGGACATGAATCTGGGGGAAGAGATGGGGGACATGAATCTGGGGGAAGAGATGGGGGACATGAATCTGGGGCAGAGATGGGGGACATGAATCTGGGGCAGAGATGGGGGACAGGATTCTTGGGCAGAGATGGGGGAACATGAATCTGGGGCAGAGATGGGGGAACATGAATCTGGGGGAAGAGATGGGGGACATTAATCTGGGGACAGAGATGGGGGACATGAATCTAGGGCAGAGATGGGGAACATGAATCTGGGGCAGAGATGGGGGACAGGAATCTGAGGGCAGAGATGGGGGGACAGGAATCTGAGGGCAGAGATGGGGGGGACAGGAATCTGAGGGCAGAGATGAGGGGCATTAATCTGGGGCAGAGATGGGGCATTAATCTGGGGCAGAGATGAGGGTGCATGAACCTGGGGGTAGAGATTGGGGGCATTTATCTGAGGCAGAGATGGGGGTGCAATAAACTGAGGGCAGAGATGAGGGGCATTAATCTGAGGGCAGAGATGGGAGCACATGAATCTGGGACAGAGATGGGGGCGCATGAAACTGGGGGCAGAGATGGGGGCATTAATCTGGGGCAGAGATGAGGGGGGCATTAATCTGGGGCAGAGATAGGGGCATTAATCTGGGGCAGAGATGGGGGTGCATTAATCTGGGGGCAGAGATGGGGGACATGAATCTGGGGGCAGAGATGAGGGGCATTAAATCTGAGGGCAGAGATGAGGGGCATTAATCTGGGGCAGAGATAGGGGCATTAATCTGGGGCAGAGATGGGTGGCATGAAACTGGGGGTAGAGATGGGGGACATGAATCTGGGGTCAGATATGGGGGGGAATGAAACTTGGGGCAGAGATGGGAGGCATGAAACTTTGTGCAGAGATGGGAGGCATTAATCTGGGGGCAGAGATAGGGGACATGAATCTGGGGGCAGAGATAGGGGGGGGACATGAATCTGGGGAAGAGAAGGGGGATGAATCTGGGGCAGAGATGGGGGAACATGAAACTGGGGCAGAGATGGGAGGTATGAATCTTGGGGTAGAGATGGGGGACATGTATCTGGGACAGAGATGGGTGGCATGAATCTGGGGGTAGAGATGGGGGACATGAATCTGGGGGCAGAGATGGGGGGAAATGAATCTGGGGAAGAGATGGGGGACATGAATCTGGGGGCAGAGATGGGGACAAGAATCTGGGGGCAGAGATGGGGACAGGAATCTGGGGGCAGAGATGGGGGAACCTGAATCTGGGGGCAGAGATGGGGGAACATGAATCTGGGGGCAGTGATGGGGGGCATTATTCTGGGGGCAGAGATGGGGGACATGAATCTGGGGGCAGAGATGGGGAGGCATGAATCTGGGGGCAGAAATGGGGACATGAATCTGGGGGAAGAGATGGGGAGGCATGAATCTGGGGGCAGAGATGGGGGACATGAATCTGGCACAGAGATGGGGGGACATGATGCTGGGGCAGATATAGGTGGAATACATCTGGGGGTAAGATGGGGGACATGAATCTGGGACAGAAATGGAGTGGACATGAATTTGGGGGCAGAGAAGGGGGGACATGAATCTGGGGGCAGAGATGAAGGGACATGAATTTGGGGGCAGAGATGGAGAAGACATGAATCTGGGGGCAGAGATGGGGGGACATGAATCTGGGGCCAGAGATGGGGGGGCATTTATCTGGGGGAAGAGATGGGGGGCATTAATCTGGGGCAGAGATGGGGGGGCATTAACCTCGGGCAGAGATGGGGGGACATGAAACTGGGGCAGAGATTTGTGGCATGAATCTGGGGGTAGCGATGGGGGGACATGAATCTGGGGGCAGAGATGGGGGAACATGAAACTGGGGTAGAGATGGGTGGCATGAAACTTGGGGCAGAGATGTGAGGCATTAATCTGGGGGCAGAGATGGGGGTGCATTAATCTGGGGGCAGAGATAGGGGACATGAATCTGGGGGCAGAGATGGGGGGGCATGAATCTGGGGATGAGATGGGGGTGACATGAATCTGGGGGCAGAGATGGAGTGGACATGAATCTGGGGGCAGAGATGGGGGGGCATTAATCTGGGACAGAGATGGGGGGCATGAAACTGGGGCAGAGATTTGTGGCATGAATTTGGGGATAGAGATGGGGGGACATGAATCTGGGGGCAGAGATGGGGGAACATGAAACTGGGGCAGAGATGGGTGGCATGAAACTTGGGGCAGAGATGGGAGGCATTAGTCTGTGGCAGAGATGGGGGTGCATTAATCTGGGGGTAGAGATAGGGGACATGATTCTAGGGCAGAGATGGGTGGCATGAATCTGGGGCAGAGATGGGGGGGCATTAATCTGGGACAGAGATGGGGGGGCATTAACCTGGGGCAGAGATGGGGGGACATGAAACTGGGGCAGAGATTTGTGGCATGAATTTGGGGGTAGAGATGGGGGGACATGAATCTGGGGGCAGAGATGGGGGAACATGAAACTGGGGCAGAGATGGGTGGCATGAAACTTGGGGCAGAGATGGGAGGCATTAGTCTGGGGCAGAGATGGGGGTGCATTAATCTGGGGGTAGAGATAGGGGACATGATTCTAGGGCAAAGATGGGTGGCATGAATCTGGGGGTAGAGATGGGGGGCATGAATCTGGGGGTAGAGATGGAGGACATGAATCTGGGGCAGAGATGGGGGGACATGAATCTTTGGAAGAGATGGGGAGACATGAAACTGGGGCAGAGATGGGAGGCATGAATCTTGGGGTAGAGATGGGGGACATGAATCTGGGGGAAGAAATGGGGGACATGAATCTGGTGGCAGAGATGGGGGAACATGAATCTGGGGGCAGTGATGGGGGACATGAATCTGGGGGCAGAGATGGGGGACATGAATCTGGCACAGAGATGGGGGGGACATGATGCTGGGGCAGATATAGGTGGAATACATCTGGGGGTAAGATGGGGACATGAATTTGGGACAGAAATGGAGGGTACATGAATTTGGGGGCAGAGAAGGGGAGACATGAATCTGGGGGCAGAGATGGAGTGGACATGAATCTGGGGAAGAGATGGGGTGACATGAATCTGGGGGCAGAGATGGAGTGGACATGAATCTGGGGGCAGAGATGGGGGGACATGAATCTGGGGGCAGAGATGGGGGGACATGAATCTGGGGGCAGAGATGGGGGGCATTTATCTGGGGGAAGAGATGGGGGGCATTAATCTGGGGGAAGAGATGGGGGGGCATTAATCTGGGGTAGAGATGGGGGGCATTAACCTGGGGCAGAGATGGGGGGACATGAAACTGGGGCAGAGATTTGTGGCATGAATTTGGGGGTAGAGATGGTGGGACATGAAACTGGGGCAGAGATGGGTGGCATGAAACTTGGGGCAGAGATGGGTGGCATGAAACTTGGGGCAGAGATGGGAGGCATTAGTCTGAGGCAGAGATGGAAGTGCATTAATCTGGGGGCAGAGATAGGGGGGACATGAATCTGGGGAAGAGATGGGGGGACATGAAACTGGGGCAGAGATGGGAGGCATCAATCATGGGGCAGAGATGGGGACATGAATCTGGGGGCAGAGATGGGGAACATGAATCTGGAGGAAGAGATGGGGGACATGAATCTGGGGGCAGAGATGGGGGGACATGATACTGGGGCAGAGATGGGGGACATGAATCTGCGGTCAGAGATGGGAACATGAATCTGGGGGCAGAGATGGGGGGACATAAATCTGATGGTAGAGATGGGGGGGGCATTAATCTGGGGGAAGAGATGGGGGCATTAATCTGGGGCAAGAGATGGGGGCATTAATCTGAGGCAGAGATGGGGGGGCATTAACCTGGGGCAGAAATTTGTGGAATGAATCTGGGGGTAGAGATGGGGGGACATGAATCTAGGGGAACATGAAACTGGGGCAGAGATGGGTGGCATGAAACTTGGGGCAGAGTTGGGAGGCATTAGTCTGGGGTTGAGATGGGGGTGCATTAATCTGGGGGCAGAGATAGAAGACATGATACTAGGGCAGAGATGGGTGGCATGAATCTGGGGGTAGAGATGGGGGACATGAATCTGGGGGCAGAGATGGGGGGGACATGAATCTGGGGAAGAGATGGGGGGACATGAAACTGGGGCAGAGATGGGTGGCATGAATCTGGGGGTAGAGATGGGGGACATGAATCTGGGGCAGAGATGGGAGGGACATGATTCTGGGGGCAGAGATGCGGGGGGACATGAATCTGGGACAGAGATGGAGTGGACATGAAACTGGGGCAGAGATGGGGGGACACGAAACTGGGGCAGAGATGGGTGGCATGAATCTTGGGGTAGAGATGTTGGACATGAATCTTGGGGTAGAGATGGGGGACATGAATCTGGGGGAAGAGATGGGGACAAGAATCTGGGGGCAGAGATGGGGACAAGAATCTGGGGGCAGAGATGGGGGAACATGAATCTGGGGGCAGAGATGGGGGAACATGAATCTGGGGGCAGAGATGGGGGAACATGAATCTGGGGGCAGAGATGGGGGAACATGAATCTGGGGGCAGTGATGGGGGGGCATTAATCTGGGGGCAGAGATGGGGGACATGTATCTAGGGGCAGAGATGGGCGACATGAATCTGGCACAGAGATGGGGGGACATGAATCTGGCACAGAGATGGGGGACATGAATTTGGGGGAAGAGATGGGGGACAAGAATCTGGGGGCAGAGATGGGGACAAGAATCTGGGGGCAGAGATGGGGGAACATGAATCTGGGGGCAGAGATGGGGGGACATGAATCTGGGACAGAAATGGAGTGGACATGAATCTGGGGCAGAGATGGGGCATTAATCTGGGGCAGAGATGGGGGTGCATGAAACTGGGGCAGAGATTGGGGGCATGAATCTGGGGGCAGAGATAGGGGACATGATTCTGGGGCAGAGATGGGTAGCATGAATCTGGGGGGACTTGAATCTGGGGGGACATGAATCTGGGGGCAGAGATGGGGGGACATGAAACTGGGGCAGAGATGGGTGGCATGAATCTTGGGGTAGAGATTTGGACATGAATCTTGGGGTAGAGATGGGGGACATGAATCTGGGGGCAGAGATGGGGGGACATGAGTCTGGGGGCAGAGATGGGGGGGAGAAGAATCTGGGGGCAGAGATGGGGGCACATGAATCTGAGGGCAGAGATGAGGGCATTAATCTGGGGCAGAGATGGGGGTGCCTGAAACTTGGGGCAGAGATGGGGGGCATTAATCTGGGGAAGAGATGGGGGTGCATTAATCTGGGGGTAGATAAAGGGGACATGATACTGGGGCAGAGATGGGTGGCATGAATCCAGGGGTAAAGATGTGGGACATGAATCTGGGGCAGAGATGGGGGTCATGAATCTGGGGGCAGAGAAGGGAGGACATGATACTGGGGCAGAGATTGGTGGCATGAATCTGGGGGCAGAGATGGGGGGCATTAATCTTGGGGCAGAGATGGGGGGTATTATTCTGGGGCAGCGATGGGGGAATTAATCTGGGGCAGAGATAGGGGGACATGAAACTGGGGCAGAGATGGGTGGCATGAATCTGGAGCAGAGATGGGGGGAAATGAATCTGGGGGCAGAGATGGGGGGACATGAATCTGGGGGCAGAGATGAGGGGACATGAATCTGGGGGAAGAGATGGGGGGACATGAATCTGGGGGCAGAGATGGGGGGACATGATACTGGGGCAGAGATGGGGGGACATGATCCTGGGGGAAGAGATGGGGGGACATGAATCTGGGGCAGAGATGAGGGGGACATGATCCTGGGGAAAGAGATAAGGGGACATGAATCTGGGGGCAGAGATGGGGTGGACATGAATCTGGGGGGACATGATTCTGGGGAAAGAGATGGGGGGCATTTATCTGGGGCAGAGATGGGTGGAATTAATCTGGGGGCAGAGATGGGTGGCATGAATCTGGAGGCAGAGATAGGGGACATGAAACTGGGGCAGAGATGGGTGGCATGAATCTCGGGGTAGACATGGGGGACATGAATCTGGGGCAGAGATGGGGGGGACATGATCCTGGGGGAAGAGATGGGGGGACATGAATCTGGGGCAGAGATGGGGGGGACATGATCCTGGGGGAAGAGATAAGGGGACATGAATCTGGGGGCAGAGATGGGGTGGACATGAATCTGGGGGGACATGAATCTGGGGGAAGAGATGGGGGGCATTTATCTGGGGCAGAGATGGGTGGAATTATTCTGGGGGCAGAGATGGGGGGACATGAAACTGGGGCAGAGATGGGTGGCATGAATCTTGGGGTAGAGATGTTGGACATGAATATTGGGGTAGAGATGGGGGACATGAATCTGGGGGCAGAGATAGGGGGACATGAAACTGGGGCAGAGATGGGTGGCATGAATCTGGAGCAGAGATGGGGGAAATGAATCTGGGGGCAGAGATGGGGGACATGAATCTGGGGGCAGAGATGAGGGGACATGATTCTGGGGGAAGAGATGGGGAACATGAATCTGGAGGAACAAATGGGGGGACATGAATCTGGGGGCAGAGATGGGGGACATGATACTGGGGAAGAGATGGGGGGACATGATACTGGGGCAGAGACGGGGGACATGAATCTGCAGTCAGACATGGGGACATGAATCTGGGGGCAGAGATGGGGGGACATGATACTGGGGCAGAGATGGGGGACATGATACTGGGGCAGAGATGGGGGGATATGAATCTGCGGACAGACATGGGGACATGAATCTGGGGGCAGAGATGGGGGGACATGATACTGGGGCAGAGATGGGGGAAATGAATCTGGAGGCAGAGATGGGGGGACATGAATCTGGGGGAAGAGATGGGGGACATGAATCTGGTGGCTGAGATGGGAGGACATGAAGGGACATGAATCTGGGGGCAGAGATGGGGGACATGAAGGGACATGAATCTGGGGGCAGAGATGGGGGACATGAAGGGACATGAATCTGGGGGCAGAGATGGGGGACATGAATCTGGGGGCAGAAATGGGGGACATGAATCTGGGTGCAGAAATGGGGGATATGAATCTGGGGGTAGAGATGGGGGGATATGAATCTGTGGCAGAGATGTGGGGACAGGAATCTGGGGGAAGAGATGGAGGGACATGAATCTGGGGGCAGAGATGGAGGACATGAATCTGGGGGAAGAGATCGAGGGACATGAATCTGGGGGCAGAGATGGGGGACATGAATCTGGGGGAAGAGATGGGGAGGCATTAATCTGGGGGAAGAGATGGGGGGACATGAATCTGGGGCAGAGATGGGGGGACATGAAACTGGGGGCAGAGATAGGGGCATTAATCTGGGGCAGAGATGGGGTGCATTAAACTGGGGGCAGAGATAGGGGCATTAATCTGGGGGCAGAGATGGGGTTACATGAATCTGGGGGAAGAGATGGGGGACATGAATCTTGGGCAGAGATGGGGACATGAATCTGGGGCAGAGATGGGGGACATGAATCTGGGGGCAGAGATAGTGGACATGATACTGGGGCAGAGATGGGTGGCATGAATCTGGGGGTAGAGATGGGGGATATGAATCTGGGGCAGAGATGCGGGGGGACATGAATCTGGGACAGAGATGGGGGGACATGAAACTGGGGCAGAGATGGGTGGCATGAATCTTGGGGTAGAGGTGGGGGACATGAATCTGGGGGCCGAGATGTGGGGGGACATGAATCTGCGGCAGAGATGGGGGGAATTAATCTGGGGGCAGAGATGAAGGGACATAAATCTGGGGGCAGAGATGGGGGACATGAATCTGGGGGCAGAGGTGGGGGGACATGAATCTGGGGGCAAAGATGGGGGGACATGTATCTGGGGGCAGATATAGGGTGACATTAATCTGGGGGCAGAGATGGGGGACATGAATCTGGCACAGAGATGGAGTGGACATGAAATTGGGGGCAGAGATGGGGGACATGAATCTTGGGGCAGAGATGGAGGGGACATGAATCTGGGGGCAGAGATGGAGTGGACATGAATCTGGGGGCAGAGATGGGTGACATGAATCTGGGGGCAGAGATGGGGGGGAATTAATCTGGGGGAAGAGATGGGGTTGCATTAATCTGGGGCAGAGATGGGGGGGGGGCAGTAACCTGGGGCAGAGATGGGGGACATGAAACTGGGGCAGAGATTTGTGGCATGAACCTGGGGGTAGAGATGGGGGGGACATGAATCTGGGGGCAGAGATGCGGGGACATGAATCTGGGGGCACATGATGCTGGGGCAGAGATGGGTGCATTGAATCTGGGGCAGAGATGTGGGGAAATGAATCTGGGGCAGAGATGGGGTGACATGAATCTGGGGGCAGAGATGGGGTGACATGAATCTGGGGGCAGAGATTGGGGGACAGTAATCTGGGGGCAGAGATAGGGGACATGATACTGGGGCAAAGATGGGAGGCATGAATCTGGGGGTAGAGATGGGGGACATGAATCTGGTGCAGAGATGTGGGAAAATGAAGCTGGGGGCAGAGATGGAGAGACATGAATCTGGGGCAGAGATGGGTGGCATGAATCTTAGGGTAGAGATGGGGGAACATGAATCTGGGGGAAGAGATACGGGAACATGAATCTGGGGGAAGAGATACGGGAACATGAATCTGGGGGAAGAGATGGGGGACATGAACCTGGTGCAGAGATGGGGGGCATTAATATGGGGAAGAGATGGGGGTACATTAATCTGGGGGCAGAGATGGGGGGACATGAATCTGGGGGAAGAGATTGGGGACATGAATCTGGGGGAAGAGATGGGGGACATGAACCTGGGGGAAGAGATGGGGGACATGAACCTGGTGCAGAGATGGGGGGCATTAATATGGGGAAGAGATGGGGGTACATTAATCTGGGGGCAGAGATGGGGGGGACATAATTCTGGGGCAGAGATGGGGGGAACATGAATCTGGGGCAGAGATGGTGGAACATGAATCTGGGGCAGAGATGGGGGACATGAATCTGGGGGAAGAGATGGGGGACAGGAATCTGAGGGCAGAGATGGGGGCACATGAATCTGAGAGCAGAGATGAGGGGAATTAATCTGGGGCAGAGATGGGGCATTAATCTGGGGCAGAGATGGGGGCATTAATCGGGGCAGAGATGAGGGGGGCATTAATCTGGAGCAGAGATGGGGGACATGAATCTGGGGGCAGAGATAGTGGACATGATACTGGGGCAGAGATGGGTGGCATGAATCTGGGGGTAGAGATGGGGGATATGAATCTGGGGCAGAGATGGGGGGACATGAAACTGGGGGCAGAGATGGGGGGACATGAAACTGGGGCAGAGATGGGTGGCATGAATCTTGGGGTAGAGGTGGGGGACATGAAACTGGGGCAGAGATGGGGGGCATTAATCTGGGGGCAGAGATGGGGGACATGAAACTGGGGCAGAGATGGGTGGCATGAATCTGGGGTTAGAGATGGGGGGGAGATGAATCAGGGGGCAGAGATGGGGGGACATGAATCTGGGGGCAGAGATGGGGGACAATAATCTGGGGGCAGAGATGGGGGAACATGAATCTGGGGGCAGAGATGGGGGACAATAATCTGGGGGCAGAGATGGGGGGGACAATAATCTGGGGGAAGAGATGGGGGGGATAATAATCTGGGGGAAGAGATGGGGTTACATGATTCTGGGGGAAGAGATGGGGGGACATGAATCTGGGGCAGAGATGGGGACATGAATCTGGGGCAGAGATGGGGGACATGAATCTGGGGAAGAGGTGGGGGAACATGAATCTGGGGGAAGAGTTGGGGGAACATGAATCTGAGGGCAGAGATGAGGGGCATTAAATCTGAGGGCAGAGATGAGGAGCATTAATCTGGGGCAGAGATGGGGGCATTAATCCGGGGCAGAGATGGGGGTGCATGAAACTGCGGGCAGAGATGGGGGGCATTAATCTGGGGGCAGAGATAGGGGACATGATACTGGGGCAGAGATGGGTGGCATGAAATTGGGGGTAGAGATGAAGGGGACATGATCCTGGGGAAGAGATGGAGGGACATGAATCTGGGGGCAGAGATGGGGGGGACATGAATCTGGGGGAATAGATGGGGGCCATTCATCTGGGGCAGAGATGGGTGGCATTAATCTGGGGGCTGAGATAGGGGGATATGAATCTGGGGGCAGAGATGGGGGCATTAATCTGGGGGCAGAGATGGGGGACATGAATCTGGGGCAGAGATGGGGGACATGAATCTGGGGAAGAGGTGGGGGAACATGAATCTGGGGGAAGAGATGGGGGGACATGAATCTGAGGGAAATGATGGGGGACATGAATCTGGGGCAGAGATGGGGGACATGAATCTGCAGCAGAGATGGGGGAACATGAATCTGGGGCAGAGATGGGGACATAAATCTGAGGGCGGAGATGAGGGGCATTATATCTGAGGGCAGAGATGAGGGGCATTAATTTTGGGCAGAGATGGAGGCATTAATCTGGTGCAGAGATGGGGGTGCATGAAACTGCGGGCAGAGATGGGGGGCATTAATCTAGGGCAGAGATGAGGAGGGCATTAATCTGGGGCAGAGAGAAGGGTGCATTAATCTGGGGGCAGAGATGGGGGGCATTAATCTGGGGGCAGAGATGGGGGGACATGAATCTGGGAGCAGAGATTGGGGGGGGCATGAAACTGGGGTAGAGATTGGGGTGACATGAAACTGGGGCAGAGATGGGGGATATGAATCTGGGGGCAGAGATGGGGGATATGAATCTGGGGGCAGAGATGGGGGACATGAATCTGGGGCAGAGATGGGGGACATGAATCTGGGGGCAGAGATGGGGGGAAATGAATCTGGGGGCAAAGATGGGGGGACATGTATCTGGGGGCAGATATAGGGTGACATTAATCTGGGGGCAGAGATGGGGGACATGAATCTGGCACAGAGATGGGGGGACATGATGCTGGGGCAGAGATATGTGGAATGCATCTGGGGGTAAGATGGGGGACATGAATCTAGGACAGAAATGGAGTGGACATGAATCTGGGGGCAGAGATGGAGTGGACATGAATCTGGGGGCAGAGATGGGGAGGAATTAATCTGGGGGAAGAGATGGGGGGGCATTAATCTGGGGCAGAGATGGGGGGCATTAACCTGGGGCAGAGATGGGGGGACATGAATCTGGGGGTAGAAATGCGGGGACATGAATCTGTTGGCAGAGATGGGGGACATGAATCTGGGGGCAGAGATGGGGGGAAATGAATCTGTTGGCAGAGATGGGGGACATGAATCTGGGGTCAGAGATGGGGGGACATGATGCTGGGGCAGAGATGGGTGCAATGAATCTGGGGCAGAGATGTGGGGACATGAATCTGGGGCAGAGATGGGGTGACATGATTCTGGGGGCAGAGATGGGGTGACATGAATCTTGGGGCAGAGATAAGGTGACAAAACTGGGGGCAGAGATGGGGGACATGAATCTGGGGGTAGAGATGGGGGATATTCATTTGGGGGCAGAGATAGGGGGTATTAATCTGGGGCAGAGATGGGGGGGAATTAACCTGGGGCAGAGATGGGGGAACATGATACTGGGGCAGAGATGGGTGGCATGAATCTTGGGGTAGAGATGGGGGGACATGAATCTGGAGGAAGAGAAAGGGGGGACATGAATCTGGGGGCAGATATGGGGGGGTATTAATCTGGGGGTAGAGATGGAGGAACATGAATCTGGTCTGCAGAGATGGGGGGGCATTAATCTGGGAGCAGAGATGGGGGACATGAATCTGGGATCAGAGATGGGGAACATGAATCTGGGGGAAGAGATGGGATAACATGTATCTGGGGGAAGAGATGGGGGAACATGAATCTGGGGGAAGATATGGGGGAACATGAATCTGGGCGAAGAGATGGGGGAACATGAATCTGGGGGAAGAGATGGGGGAACATGAATTTGGGGCAGAGATGGGGGGGACATGAATCTGGGGGCAGAGATGGGGGAACATGAATCTGGGGGCTGCGATGGGGGGATATGAATCTGGGGCAGAGATAGGGGGGCATTAATATGGGGGAAGAGATGGGGGCATTAATCTGGGGCAGAGATGGGGGGACATGAAACTGGGGCAGAGATGGGTGGCATGAATCTGGGGGCAGAGATGGGGGGCATTAATCTGGGGGAAGAGATGTGGGGCATTAATCTGGGGCGGAGATGGGGGACATGAATCTGGGGGTAGAGATGGGGGACATGAATCTGGAAGAAGAGATGGGGGGGACATGAATCTGGGTCAGAGATGGGGGGAATAAATCTGGGTCAGAGATGGTGGACATGAATCTGGGGCAGAGATGGGGGAACATGAATCTGCAGGCAGAGATGGAGGGACATGATGCTGGGGCAGAGATGGGTGCAATGAATCTGGGGCAGAGATGTGGGGATATGAATCTGGTGGCAGAGATGGGGTGACATGAATCTGGGGCAGAGATGGGGGTGACATGAATCTGGGGGCAGAGATAAGGGGACAAAACGGGGAAGAGATGGGGGGACATTAATTTGGGGGCAGAGATGGGGGGCCATTAATTTGGGGGCAGAGATGGGGGGCATTATTCTGGGCCAGTGATGGGGGGTCATGAAACTGCGGCAGAGATGGATGGCATGAATCTGGGGATAGAGATGGGTGGACATGAATCTGGAGGAAGAGATGGGGGGACATGAATCTGGGGGCAGAGATGGGTGGACATGAATCTGGAGGAAGAGATGGGGGGACATGAATCTGGGGGCAGAGATGGGGGGACATGAATCTGGGGGCAGAGATGGGGGAGGCATTAATCTGGGGGAAGAGATGGGGAACATGGATCTGGGGCATAGATGTGGGAACATAATTCTGGGGGCAGAGATGGAGGAACATGAATCTGGGGCAGGGATGGGGAGGACATGAATCTTGGGCTAGAGATGGGGGACATGAATCTGGGGGAAGAGATGGGGGAACATGAATCTGATGGAAGAGATGGGGGAACATGAATCTAGGGGAAGAGATGGGGGAACATGAATCTGGGGGATGAGATGGGGGAACATGAATCTGCGGGAAGAGATGGGGGAACATGTATCTGGGGGCAGAGATGGAGGAACATGAATCTGGGGCAGGGATGGGGAGGACATGAATCTTGGGCTAGAGATGGGGGACATGAATCTGGGGGAAGAGATGGGGGAACATGAATCTGATGGAAGAGATGGGGGAACATGAATCTAGGGGAAGAGATGGGGGAACATGAATCTGGGGGATGAGATGGGGGAACATGAATCTGCGGGAAGAGATGGGGGAACATGTATCTGGGGGCAGAGATGGAGGAACATGAATCTGGGGCAGAGATGGAGGAACATGAATCTGGGGGCAGAGATGGAAGGACATGAATTTGGGACAGAAATGGGGGGGCATGAATCGGGGCAGAGATGGGGGGACATGAATCTGGGGGCAGAGATGGGGGGCATTAATCTGGGGGAAGACATGGGGGGCATTAATCTGGGGCAGAGATGGAGGGCATTAACCTTGGGCAGAGATGGGTGGCATGAATCTGGGGGTGGAGATGGGGGGATATGAATCTGGAGGACATGAATCTGGCGGCAGAGATGGAGGGACATGAATCTGGGAGCAGAGATGGGGGGACATGAATCTGGGGGCAGAGATGGAGGGACATGAATCTGGGGGCTGAGATGGGGGTGACATGAATCTGGGGCAGAGATGGGTGGACATGAATCTGGGGGCAGAAATGGGGTGACATGAATCTGGGGGCAGAGATGGGGGGACATGAATCTGGGGCAGAGATGGGGGACATGAATCTGGGGAAGAGGTGGGGGAACATGAATCTGGAGGAAGAGATGGGGGGACATGAATCTGAGGGAAATGATGGGGGACATGAATCTGGGGCAGAGATGGGGGACATGAATCTGTAGCAGAGATGGGGGAACATGAATCTGGGGCAGAGATGGGGACATAAATCTGAGGGCAGAGATGAGGGGCATTAAATCTGAGGGCAGAGATGAGGGGCATTAATTTGGGGCAGAGATGGGGACATGATTCTGGGGCAGAGATGGGTGGACATGAATCTGGGGGCAGAGATGGGGGGACATGAATCTGGGGCAGAGATCGGGGAAGAAGAATCTCGGGGCAGAGATGGCGAGACATGAATCTGGGGGCTGAGATGGGAGGACATGAATCTGGAGGCAGAGATAGGGGGGCATGAATCTGGGGGCAGAGATGGAGGGGCATGAATCTGGGGGCAGAGATGAGGGGACATGAATCTGGGGCAGAGATCGGGGAAGAAGAATCTCTTGGCAGAGATGGCGAGACATGAATCTGGGGGCTGAGATGGGAGGACATGAATCTAGGGGCAGAGATGGGGGACATGAAGGGACATGAATCTGGGGAGAAGAGATTGCGGGATATGAATCTGGGGAAAAAGATGGGGGGACATGAATCTAGGGGCAGAGATGGGGGACATGAATTTGGGGATGATATGGGGGAACATGAATCTGGAGGCAGAGATGGGGGGACATGAATCCGGGGGCAGAGATGGGGGGGCATGAATCTAGGGGCAGAGATGAAGGGACATGAAACTGGGGGCAGAGATGGGGGGCATGAATCTGGGGGAAGAGATGGTGGGGACATGAATCTGGGGGAAGAGATGGGGGACATTAATCTGGGGGAAGATATGGGGGAACATGAATCTGGGGGAAGATATGGGGGAACATGAATCTGGGGGCAGAGATGGAGGAACATGAATCTGCGGGCAGAGATGGGGTAACATGAATCTGGGGGCAGAGATGGAGGGACATGAACCTGGGGGAAGAGATGGGGGGACATGAATCTGGGAGGAGAGATTGGGGGGGCATTAATCTGGGGGTAGAGATGGGGGGCATTAATCTGGGGCAGAGATGGGTGGCATGAATCTGGGTGTAGAGATGGGGGACATGAATCTGGAGGAAGAGATGGAGGAACATGAATCTGGGGGCAGAGATGGGGGGACATGAATCTGGGGGCAGAGATGGAGGGACTTGAATCTGTGGCTAGAGATGGGGGGACATGAATCTGGGGGGACATGAATCTGGGGGCACAGATGGGTGGACATGAATCTGGGGGCAGAGATAAAGGGACATGAATCTGGAGGCAGAGATGGGGGATATGAATCTGGGGGAAGAGATGGGGAGACATGTATATGGGGGCAGAGATGGGGGGAACATGAATCTGGGGGCAGAGATGGGGGGACATGAATCTGGGGGCAGAGATGGGTGGACATGAATCTGGGGGCAGAGATGGGGGGACATGAATCTGGGGGCAGAGATAAAGGGACATGAATCTGGAGGCAGAGATGGGGGATATGAATCTGGGGGAAGAGATGGGGAGACATGTATATGGGGGCAGAGATGGGGGGAACATGAATCTGGGGGCAGAGATGGAAGGGCCTTAATCTGGGGGCAGAGATGGGGGGATATGAATCTGGGCGAAGAGCTGGGGGACATGACTCTGGGGCAGAGATCGGGGAACAAGAATCTCGGGGCAGAGATGGGGAGACATGAATCTGGGGGCTGAGATGGGAGGACATGAATCTGGGGGCAGAGATGGGGGACATGAAGGGATATGAATCTGGGTAGCAGAGATTGTGGGATATGAATCTGGGGCAGAGATCGGGGAACAAGAATCTAGGGGCAGAGATGGGGGGACATGAATCTGGGGGCAGAGATGGGGGACATGAATCTGGGGGCAGAGATGGGGGGACATGAATCTGGGGGCAGAGATGGGGGAACATGAATCCTGGGGGAAGAGATGGGGGGAAAGTGAATCTGGGGGCAGAGATGGGGGGACATGAATCTGGAGGCAGAAATGGGGGGCATGAATCTGGGAGCAAAGATAGGGGGGCATGAATCTAGGGGCAGAGATGGGGGACATGAAACTGGGGGAAGAGATGGTGGGGACATGAATCTGGGGGAAGAGATGGGGGGATATGAATCTGGGGCAGAGATGGGGGCATGAATCTGGGAACAGAGATGGGGGGACATAAATCTGGGGGCAGAGATGGGGGAACATGAATCTGGGGGCAGAGATGGGGGACATGAATCTGGGGGCAGAGATAGGGGGACATGAATCTGGGGGCCGAGATGGGGGGACATGAATCTGGGGGCTGAGATGGGGGGACATGAATCTGGGGGCTGAGATGTGAGGGGCATTAATCTGGTACAGAGATGAGGGGACATGAAACTGGGGCAGAGATGGGTGGCATGAATCAGGGGCAGAGATGGGTGGACATGAATCTGGGGGCAGAGATGAAGGGACATGAATTTGGGGGCAGAGATGGGGGATATGAATCTTGGGGCAGAGATGGAGGGAACATGAATCTGGGGGCAGAGATGGAGGGGCATGAATCTTGGGGCAGAGATGGGGGGGGCATGAATCTGGGCGAAGAGCTGGGGGACATGACTCTGGGGCAGAGATCGGGGAACAAGAATCTCGGGGCAGAGATGGGGAGACATGAATCCGGGGCTGAGATGGGAGGACGTGAATCTGGGGGAAGAGATGGGGGGACATGAATCTAGGGGCAGAGGTGGGGGACATGAATTTGGGGAAGATATGGGGGAACATGAATCTGGGGCAGAGATGGGGGAACATGAATCTGGGGCAGAGATGGGGGAACATGAATCCTGGGGGAAGAATGGGGGGAACGTGAATCTGGGGGCAGAAATAGGGGGACATGAATCTGGAGGCAGAGATGGGGGGGCATGAAACTGGGGCAGAGATGAGGGGGCATGAATCTAGGGGCAGAGATGGGGGGGACATGAATCTGGGGGCAGAGATGGGGTGACATGAATCTGGGGGCAGAGATGGGGGGACATGAAGGGACATGAATCTTGGGCAGAGATGGGTGGCATGAATCTGGGGGCAGAGATGGGGGTACATGAATCTGGGGGCAGAGATGGGGGGACATGAATCTGGGGGCAGAGATGGGGGGACATGAATCTGGGGGCAGAGATGGGGGACATGAATCTGGGGGCAGAGATGGGGGACATGAATCTGGGGGCAGAGATGGGGGGACATGAATCTGGGTTCAGAGATGGGGGACATGAATCTGGGGGCAGAGATGGGGGACATGAATCTGGGGGCAGAGATGGGGGTACATGAATCTGGGGGCAGAGATAAGGTACATGAATCTGGGGGCAGAGATGGGAGGGCATTAATCTGGGGGCAGAGATGTGGGGACATGAATCTCTAGGTAGAGATGGGGGGACATGAATCTGGGGGAAGAGATGGGGGCCATTAATCTGGGGCAGAGATGGGGGGGCATTAATCTGGGGGCAGAGATGGGTGGCATGAATCTGGGGGCAGAGATGGGTGGCATGAATCTGGGGGCAGAGATGGGGGACATGATGCTGGGGCAGAGATGGGTGGCATGAATCTGGGGGCAGAGATGGGTGGCATGAATCTGGGGGTAGAGATGGGGGACATGAATCTGGCGGCAGAGATGGGGGACATTAATCTGGCGGCAGAGATGGGGGGACATGAATCTGGCGGCAGAGATGGGGGGACATGAAACTGGCGGCAGAGATGGGGGGCCATGAATCTGGCGGCAGAGATGGGGGGCACATGAGTCTGGGGGAAGAGATGGGGGAACATGAATCTGGGGGAAGATATTTAAATAAGGGTGTGACTGGCACCCAGGTGAATCTACGGGTAGGGTCCCAACCCGGATTATACATGAGAGTAAAAAAATCCCAGTAGAGTAGATTCTGGTATCAAAAGTGTTTTTATTATAATTTAAATTGCACTGTGCCACACGTGCCTTTGAAGAGTACAAATGAGCTCATTTGTACTCTGCAAAGCCACGTGTGGCACAGTGCAATTTAAATTATAATAAAAACACTTTTGATACCAGAATCTACTCTACTGGGATTTTTTTTACTCTCATGAATCTGGGGGAAGAGATGGGGGAACATGTATCTGGGCGCAGAGATGGAGGGGACATGAATCTGGGGGAAGAGATGGGGGGACATGAATCTCGGGGCAGAGATGGGGGGACATGAATCTGGGGGCAGAGATGGGGGGACATGAAACTGCAGCAGAGATGGGTGGCATGAATCTGGGGATAGAGATGGGTGGACATGAATCTGGAGGAAGAGAAGAGGGGACATGAATCTGGGGGCAGAGATGGGGGGACATGAATCTGGGGGCAGAGATGGGGGGCATTAATCTGGGGCAGAGATGGGGGGCATTAATCTGGGGCAGAGATGGGGGGCATTAACCTTGGGCAGAGATGGGGGGACATGAAACTGGGGCAGAGATGGGTGGCATGAATCTGGGGGTGGAGATGGGGGATATGAATCTGGAGGACATGAATCTGGCGGCAGAGATGGAGGGACATGAATCTTGGGGCAGAGATGGGGGGACATGAATCTGGGGGCAGAGATGGGGGGACATGAAGGGACTTGAATCTGGGGCAGAGATGGGTGGCATGAATCTGGGGGCAGAGATGGGGGACATGAATCTGGGGGCAGAGATGGGGGTGACATGAATCTGGGGGCAGAAATGGGGTGACATGAATCTGGGGGCAGAGATGGGGGGACATGAAGGGACTTGAATCTGGGGCAGAGATGGGTGGCATGAATCTGGGGCAGAGATGGGTGGACATGAATCTGGGGCAGAGATGGGTGGACATGAATCTGGGGGCAGAGATGGGGTGCATGCATCTGGGGGCAGAGATGGGGGGCATTAATCTGGGGCAGAGATGTGGGGACATGAATCTGGAGATAGAGATGGGGGACATGAATCTGGGGGAAGAGATGGGGGGACATGATGCTGGGGCAGAGATGGGTGGCATGAATCTGGGGGCAGAGATGGGTGGCATGAATCTGGGGGTAGAGATGGGGGAAATGAATCTGGCGGCAGAGATGGGGGGACATGAGTCTGGGGGAAGAGATGGGGGAACATGAATCTGGGGGAAGATATTTAAATAAGGGTGTGACTGGCACTCAGGTGAATCTACGGGATAGGGTCCCAACCCGGATTATACATGAGAGTAAAAAAATCCCAGTAGAGTAGATTCTGGTATCAAAAGTGTTTTTATTATAATTTAAATTGCACTGTGCCACACGCGGCTTTGCAGAGTACAAGTGAGCTCATTTGTACTCTGCAAAGCCACGTGTGGCACAGTGCAATTTAAATTATAATAAAAACACTTTTTATACCAGAGTCTACTCTACTGGGATTTTTTTACTCTCATGAATCTGGGGGCAGAAATGGGGGACATGATGCTGGGGCAGAGATGGGTGGCATGAATCTGGGGGCAGAGATGGGTGGCATGAATCTGGGCGTAGAGATGGGGGGGACATGAATCTGGGGGCAGAGATGGGGGGGACATGAATCTGGGGGCAGAGATGGGGGGATATGAATCTGGGGGAAGAGATGGGGGATATGAATCTGGGTTAGAGATGGGTGGAATAAATCTGGGGGCAGAGATGGGGGGGACATGAATCTGGGGGCAGAGATGGGGGGACATAAATCTGGGGGCAGAGATGGGTTACATGAATCTGGGGCAGAGATGGGTGGAATGAATCTGGGGGCAGAGATGGGGGTGACATGAATCCGGGGGCAGAGATGGGGTCACATGAATTCGGGGGCAGAGATGGGGTGACATGAATCTGGTTGGCAGAGATGGGGGGACATGAATCTGGTTGGCAGAGATGGGGGGACATGAATCTGGGGGCAGAGATGGGGTGATATGAATCAGGGGGCAGAGATGGGGGGGCATTAATCTGGGGAAATGATGGGGGGGCATTAATCTGGGAGCAGAGATTGGGGGGCATGAAACTGGGGCAGAGATTGTGGGGACATGAAACTGGGGCAGAGATTGTGGGGACATGAAACTGGGGCAGAAATGGGTGGCATGAATCTGGGGGAAGAGATGGGGGGACATGAATCTGGGGCAGAGATGTGGGGACATGAATCTGGGTGAAAAGATGGGGGGGGCATTAATCTGGGGCAGAGATGGGGGGGAATTAATCTGGGGCAGAGATGGGGGGCTTTAATCTGGGGGCAGAGATGGGGGACCTTAATCTGGGGCAGAGATGGGGGGGACATTAATCTGGGGGCAGAGATGGGGGGACATGATGCTGGGGCAGAGATGGGTGGCATGAATCTGGGGGCAGAGATGGGTGGCATGAATCTGGGGGTAGAGATGGGGGACATGAATCTGGCGGCAGAGATGGGGGACATAAATCTGGCGGCAGAGATGGGGGGACATGAATCTGGGGGCAGAGATGGGGGGACATGAATCTGGGGGCAGAGATTGGGGGACATGAATCTGGGGAAGAGATGGGGGACATGGATCTGGGGGAAGAGATGGGGGACATGGATCTGGGGGAAGAGATGGGGGACATGCATCTGGGGGAAGAGATGGGGGACATGAATCTGGGGGAAGA
Source organism: Leptodactylus fuscus (assembly GCF_031893055.1). NCBI lineage: Eukaryota > Metazoa > Chordata > Amphibia > Anura > Leptodactylidae > Leptodactylus > Leptodactylus fuscus. The sequence continues at coordinate 48,627,894 of NC_134271.1, read as the reverse complement.
GATGGGGGACATGAATCTGGGGGAAGAGAATGGGGGGCATTAATCTGGAGGCAGAGATGGGGGACATGAAACTGGGGCAGAGATGGGGGGACATGAATCTGGGGGCAGAGATGGGGGGCATTAATCTGGGGCAGAGATGGGGGGGCATTAATCTGGGGCAGAGATGGGGCGACATGAATCTGGGGGCAGAGATGGGGTGACATGTATCTGGAGGCAGAGATGGGGGGACATGAATTTGGGGGCAGAGATGGGGGGGCATTAATCTGGGGCAGAGATGGAGGGGACATGAATCTGGGGGTAGAGATGGGGGGGACATGAATCTGGGGGAAGAGATGGGGTCATTAATCTGGGGCAGAGATGGGGGGGCATTAATCTGGGGCAAAGATGGGGGCTTTAATCTGGGGGCAGATATGGGGGGACATGAATCTGGGGGCAGAGATTGGGGGACATGAATCTGGGGGCAGAGTTGGAGGGGACATGAATCTGGGGGCAGAGATGGGGGACCTGAATATGACGGTAGAGATGGGGGGACATGAATCTGGGGGCAGAGATGGGGGGACATGAATCTGGGGGCAGAGATGCGGGGACATGAATCTGGGGGCAGAGATGCGGGGACATGAATCTGGGGGCAGAGATGGGGGGCATTAATCTGGGGCAGAGATGGGGGACCTGAATATGGCAGCAGAGATGGGGGGACATGATTCTGGGGAAGAGATGGAGGGACATGAATATGGCAGCAGAGATGGGGGGACATGATTCTGGGGAAGAGATGGGGGGACATGAATCTGGGGGCAGAGATGGGGGGACATGAATCTGGGGGCAGAGATGGGGGGACATGAATCTGGGGGCAGAGATGGGGGGACATGAATCTGGGGGCAGATGTGGGGGGGACATTAATCTGGGGGCAGATGTGGGGGGGACATTAATCTGGGGGCAGAGATGGAGTGGACATGAAACTGGGGGCAGAGATGGAGGGGGGACACCAATCTGGGGGCAGATGAAGGGTGTATATGAAACTGGGGGAGAAATAGAGCGGGAACATCTAATTTACGGGTGACTGTAGGAGGATTATTCTGTGTGGGGGCACATGAAAAATAAATGGGCGGAGTCAACATAAAAGTGGGTACAGCTAAATTTGCTGTGCGCACCGCACAATTTGTCCCTCTTTCAGTTCTTCAACAGTTGGGAGGTATGCACACCTGCTACACAACTCCAGTCCCACCAACATTCTTTCAAGCACAACACCATCCACCAGCTGAGCACTCATACATCATCAGCTACTCAAGTATCGGTCTTGCTGGAAGGAATCTGGGGGCAAAGATGGGGGGACATGAAACTGGGGCAGAGATGGGTGGCATTAATCTGGGGCAGAGATGGGGTGACATGAATCTGGGGGCAGAGATGGGGCGACATGTATCTGGAGGCAGAGATGGGGGGACATGAATTTGGGGGCAGAGATGGGGGAGCATTAATCTGGGGCAGAGATGGGGGGCATTAATCTGGGGCAGAGATGGGGGGGCATTAATCTGGGGGCAGAGATGGGGGATTTTAATCTGGGGGCAGAGATGGGGGGACCTTAATCTGGGGGCAGAGATGGGGGGGACATGAATTCTGGGGGCATAGATGGAGGGGACATGAATCTGGGGGCAGAGATGGGGGGACATGAATCTGGGGGCAGAGATGGGGGGACATGAATCTGGGGGCAGATATGGGGGGGACATTAATCTGGGGGCAGAGATGGGGGGGCATTAATCTGGGGGCAGAGATGGAGTGGACATGAAACTGGGGGCAGAGATGGAGGGGGGACACCAATCTGGGGGCAGATGAAGGGTGTATATGAAACTGGGGGAGAGATAGAGCGGGAACATCTAATTTACGGGTGACTGTAGGAGGATTATTCTGTGTGGGGGAACATGAAAAATAAATGGGCGGAGTCAACATAAAAGTGGGTACAGCTAAATTTGCTGCGCGCACCGCACAATTTGTCCTTCTTTCAGTTCTTCAACAGTTGGGAGGTATGCACACCTGCTACACAACTCCAGTCCCACCACCATTCTTTCAAGCACAACACCATCCACCAGCTGAGCACTCATACATCATCAGCTACTCAAGTATCGGTCTTGCTGGAAGGAATCTGTTTCCAGGTTGGTCACTTGCATGGGGTCTGGTCCTGCAGGGCTATCCAGGACAGGGGCCTAACCTGCCTTGTACTTACAAGCATAATCACACACCAAGTAACTTTGCTTACTGCTGCCAGGCCTCCTTTCCCAGAAGCAGATAGTAAAATAGTCCAACCAGTACATTTTCTGGTCGTAACAAAACATAAGCCAGTCATACCAAACATTAACCCTTGTGTTACTCACTATGGGTACACCCATAACCTGGGCACTGGATGGCAGAAAAACACTAATATAATTATTTATAGAATGACTTAGAACTTACATTGAATTTAAATACAACGAATATAACATGTAGGTAGCCCGCCATGAGTAGAGACTAAGGGTGAGTTCACAGCTGTATCATTTAATCCATTCTTAGGACCGGATTAAACAATAGAACTAACCAATGGATACCAACTTGCTCCGATGGACACACAATTGCCTACAATGGGTTAGCTGAGTATTTGTTTTTCTTTCCCTGACATCATCGGATGAAGAAGTATTCGATTTCAGGCAGACTTTGTGCCAGATGTGAATGTAACTTCTGTTTCTGTATGTAGCTGCAATATTAAAGGTGTGGTTCCATCATCTTACATAAGAATATCCTGACATATCCCAACTCAACAAATGCCCAAACAAAGTTTTCTGGTGTGCATAGCATTATTGAACTCTATGGCCAAATTGGTGAATAATTTGGACATTTCTTCTGCATAAGCAGCCAAATGTGTCTATTTTCTTTGGTACAATCAGACAAAAACAATCTAGGCTTGAAAATGTCTCTGAACTCTATGAGGCGGCTTATTTTATAAAAACCTTATTTATAACAAGGAATGCCCATGAGGCATGTTCTTATCACAAGAAAATACATTTTCTTAAAAACTACAAAGCAAAAGCCAGATATAAAGTTGCTGTCATGGAACATCCTGTACTCCATATACGCATCTCCTCTACTTAGTACTTTGCTCAAGGTTCTAACTTGATACTTTGAATAATGACCTTTTGATCAATGTGATATTGCGTCACAGACATTGTATACTCAGATATTAATACAGTGAAAGTTCTTTGAGCCGCTTCTCAAGTAATGTCTACAGAATGCAGGCTAAAGTGTCAAATGGATTAAGCAAACATGTACAGTCCTCCACAATGATGAAAAAGCTATTAATTATGAAATTTATGCTTGATATCACACCAGTATACTACACAGAATGAGGCCTAGTCAATGATGATAGATCCAACCCACACACATAACCATAGGCGTCCCCATCTATTCCTTTGATGACCTTCACATTTCCTAGTAATAATACAATGGTTGGAGGTCCTAGGGAGGTGAGGTCTTTGGGCCTCTTCAGTTATCACGGTTGTGTCAATGCCCGAGCAACTGTGATCCCAAATGCTGCTACCACCTCTATGGAAATGGGGTAGGAACGCTGTCCCTGGCACTACGATGGCTGACTAGGCCCTGCCTGAGGGTGTTGGTCAGCTGTACCCAAGCTAAGCTTGGCCCCGAGAACTAGCTCTCTAATCGCGGAGACCTAACAGACAGATGGGGTGAGAGCTGAAAGAGGCTAGGGACTGGGATACTAGAGGCGGTCACTCCTAATGAAAGAATAGGCGCAGCTGCAAATGGTAACAACTAGGATGGGAAGTGCTGGAGAACTAACAGGCGCAGCACAACTATAAACACACAACAGGAATTTGAGGATAGGAAAAGTGGAGTAGTGAGGAAAGGGTATCACAGGACAGGGGCAAAAATAAACCTGAAGCCCTAAACAAAAACTCACTATTACCAAGACAGTGTCACACAACCAGAAATGCAGGACAGGGGTTGAGTAGAAATGTTGAGGGTAAAATAGACACTCACATAAGACAAAACTCACACCACTTCCAAACCAGCTCCTGAGACCGTGCAACTCCACAAACCACTCCTAACAAATTGGGCGAAGAATCCTAGTTGGTAACAACAAAAACCAGCAAGGACTGAAGCCAGCAGTCAGCCTTTTACAGACCCCGGAACGACTTCATAGGTTGATAACAATGTCAAACACCTGGAGCTCACATCTACAGAGACACCAAACCAGCTCGATTATACACTGAGGCAGGTACTCAGTCACCAACTCAACAGCTCAGTGGCAAAGGGAATAACCAGATAGTCACAGGATACCGGATTAAATCCCCAGACAAAAACCACCACAAAATACACAACAATTTTATAAAAAAAACAACTCAGGTCCTGACATCAGTGACATCACAGAGGCCTTAATCAGGTGGGTAACACCCATGCACAATGATGCCGGCATAACCCATGTGACTATTGAGGAACAATTATAGGCCCCAGCATTCTGTGATGTCATTGAAGAAGCCTGAAAATTGGTGCCAGAGCCCAGGAGAGCTGAGTAACACTGCTTATGTTTGATTACCTCTCCTGCGACTCTGGTCATAATACTCTGAAGAGACCCAGAGTATAATAATAGGTTGTGGGTGGTGTACCCCAAAAATTTGCCTGGAAAGCCGCTTTAAGTATAATAGGAGGAAAATTGTTTTTTGTACCAATTGAGGGAGAATCTTCTCAAAGAGATGGTCTTTTGGGGAAGTTTCACCATGTAACCCTTGTGCAATACTTGAGTAATACACACAATGACCATGTTCAAAGATACTTTGGCTATTACAACTGTTGAGGAAAGATGGGCAAATCTGTGAAAGTTCATCCCATATTTTCAGCCTCCACTGGTTTGTTTGATACAAATACAATTCCATAATAGTGCCCTAATACTATGTGTCAACTATCTGACCTTGCTGGTACCTTCTTGGATAAATATTTTAAAAATTTGTCAAATTGAGATGAAAAATATTTTCTTTCAGACTTGGGCAAATTTGATTCTAATAATAATTTTTCATCTAATGATGGTAAGAGTATAAAAGCCATATTTGGCTGCCTGCTGTCACTACAAAGAGTGAGTATATGTACTTACCATATGCTGGAGATATTTATTAAGAATGTCAATCTGTACGCCAATGTTAACCCATTCCTCCTTTGGTGTTAACTGAGTCTGAATTATTAAAGGGAGTCTGTCAGTAGTAAATAGGTCATAAACTTATTCACAGTAACTTGTAGAGATGATTCTCCAGTTTCCAAATATGCCTCTGTTATTCACGTACACCGTTTTATGTATATGCTAATGAGGACAAACTTGCTTTGGAGGCATGTCTTAACTTACCTGGGCTTCAGTCGTAGCTCTAGATTCCTGGAGAAAGCATATTTTCCTTGATTTGCATGTAAATAAACATGAAAATGGGTTCCAGGGCTGAAGAAAAGATACATAATTGGAAAGAGGTATATGCTACCTTAAACAAAATCTAAATGATTCTGAAAATATTAAAGGGTTGATGTAACAACCACATTTCTTGAAAAAACATCTAGTGATTTATTTTTGCCTGTGCAACCATAAGATGCTTAAAACCTTTTCGGCAAAGCTTGGTTTCAGCCTCAAACTGTTCAAATAGTAAACTAAACGCAACTGTCAATCACATTTTTGTTGTTTTTAAGAAACCATGCTCACCTTTAACCAAACTTGTATTTAGCCAAGCCCTACATGCCTCTGTCTCTTCTTCGAGATGTTTAGTAGAATGCAGGATGGATACTTGTTGTATAGATCAATATATGGCCTACAGCATAACTTGGTCTTGGTTAAATACATTTGGGACTCTTTATTTATTTTGTATTGATTCTGTCCCTTAAAATGCACATACACCGTCTCTTAATTATACAGAATAATTTAACTCTTCTGTTGCTAAATGGAAGCAACTACACCCCGTTTCATATGCCAAGGACTATTGGAAAAGGCAAGGGAAAGGGAGTGTTGTGGACGAGCCATTGACTCCATCAGATTTATCACCGTTTATTCCACTTTTCTTTCCATGGATAATGTCCCACATTACAGAAACACAGCTTTTTTTGTTGAAGATTTGTTGCGTTTTTTTGAGACAAAGTCAGAAGTAGAAGAAGTTCTTATATATTTTGATTTAGTTTTGTAGCCATTTTTTGTTTTGTCACCAAAGAATGCAACAAAATCTGCAAAAAAAAGCTGAGTTTCGGAAACATGGGGTCTTGGATTTGTGCTAGGTTCACTCCTGCATTTGGATTTCTGTTTTAAGCAGAAATCCAATCTGTCTAAAAAGTGGTTATAGACTATAATGGGGTCCTCCGGGTGTCTGCCCTGTTTTCACCCTTAAAATGTGGACAGAAAAGTCCTGCTTTCTGACGCAGAATCAATGGACCCTAAGGCTTACTCCCTGAATGGCCTTCCCAGTAAGCTGTTCAGCTTCTTTGTATCAGTACTTTGATTCCCAAAATCCCAGCAGACCACCATAAAATTTTATATTTGAAACAATCAACTAAGACAACTGTAATATTTTGTTGCAAACTTTAAACAATCTTAATTTCTGCAAAACATACAGCTAGCTCATAACTTTCTTAATATTAACCCACTAATCCAGTCTTTAATCCAAATACACCTCTAAGTGCTTCGAGCTCCCAATGGTTTCATCTTCTTTCCTCTTTTTGATATACAAGTGCTTCTCAATAAATTAGAATATCATCAAAAAGTTTTTTTTTTTTTTTTTTAGTAATTCAATTGAAAAAGTGAACCCTCATATATTATATTGAGTCATTACAAACAGAGTGAATTTTTCCAAGTGTTTCTTTCTGTTAATGTTGATGATTATGGCTTACAACCAAGGAAAACCCAAAAGTCATTATCTCAGAATATTAGAATATTATATAAGACCAACTGTAAAAAAAATTATTTAACGCAGAAATGTTGGCCAAATGAAAAGTCTGTCCAGTAAATGCAAGGTGAATCCTTGGTCGGGCTCCTTTTGTGAACTCATTTATTCACATTAAATTGAAAATTTAATGTGCATAAAAAAATAATTTAAAGCATAAAATATTTCCAAAATGTAGTATAGAACAATACAAGCTGTGTAATGGATTCATATAGTTAATATAATGCACTAAGATCCTTGTTACAGCAGCCACCCAGCTGACTTGATATAGTCATTCAACTTTTTACTTTACTTAACCTGATATAGCTCTTATGCCTGGTTCACATCTGCATATAGTAATCCATTCGGGCAGTCGGCATGGGGAACGTAATACCGAACCCATCGGCAAGCGGAGAACTTATGAGAGCACACGGACCCCAAAGACTATAATGGGGTCCTGGTGCTTTCATAAGCTTACTGCTTGTCAATGCACTCGGTATTCTGTTCAGGGGTCTCCCCGAACGGATTACCAAATGCAGATGTGAACCAGGCATAACCATCTATATTGTATAATTCCAGAAAAGTTTTGCTAGAACTTCTACAATTATATTGTAGCACATTGGCCTGTTCCATCTCTCCTGTCCAGTCTACAATGACACTATCAGTTGCTGTCAGACTTTAAGTCACCTTAAAAGCATTCTGCTTCATTTCAGCCTCCCATCCTTCTCTCTGCTGCTCCTTATTTGTAAGCTTCCAGCTTATCAGCATGTCTTTATTGAATTTTGGCCAGTGTGGTCACCTTAGATCAATTATACCTTCTCTGTGTTTTTTCCAAACCACAATATGCCAGTTACAGCGTTGCCGGAGGGACAGCTTGTCTTGATGCTTCCTAAGTAATTGCAAAACTTAATTCAATTTCTCCTTGTCACAACCCAGTTAAATGAATATAATTCCTTTATGTTAAGGACAATAATCCAATAGTCCATATTAAAATATAAGTCAGATTGATTTCTGACAAATACTTATATAGTCATAACTTTCACAACACTTTTAGTTATTCTGTGCTTATAGCACATGCAGGGAAATCTTCAATCCATTCTCTTTATGGACAATACTAACTGTGTTAAATGTATTAGGCAGAGACATGAAAATAAATAAAAGCTTTAAATATATATATATATATATATATATATATACCAGTGACTTTGTGTTACCATTAAGAACTAGAGAAGAAAAAAAAGTATCATATTTATTATGGCACGTACATGTGATATCAGGAAGCAGGCAGCTATCAATCACTATAGCTAAGGAGTCAGCGCAAGCAGGGAAAGTAACCTCTCTTGTTTTTATATTTTGACCCCGAAGCATTGATTTCCTTTTTTACCCTAAAGCATATGGTCACTGACATTGATGTTCATTGAAATGGCAAATACCATGGCAAATACCATCTATGGATTAAAAAGTACATTTTATGCTTTCTTTACATTTGCCTTGGGCCTGGCCCTATCTTTATATATTATCATCTGTCTTTATACTACTTGTAATTTAGTATGTTGGTTTAAGCTGTTTAAAAGGGGTAATAAATTGTGATGAAATGAAAGATTTGCGCTGCAGTACCGGACATGGCCACAATAGTATAGACACAGCTGTGCTTGGATCAGAGGCATTGCTAAGGTTATAAATGATGTGGAGGTCAAACCCCAACGCGTTTTGTATCACATTCGTAATAGCAAATATCACCTCCTCACTCAGACTAGAGAACAAGTCAGATACATTCACATGTAACACAGGAAAAATCGATACCTATTACATCCAGTGACTCAGAGGTGATGTTTTCTTGGAATCTTCATCTTCTTCATTTGTCGCAAACCACCATGAACTCTTCCTTCAGCTACAAGTTGTTTCTGTAGAGTTTGCGTCACAGGTTTCTTGCATTTACATTATCTTCTACATTCTGGGACCATGACAGTGTTATCCTGCTGCTGCCCCTAATACTGTGCCTCCAAATATTGTAATAGTGCCATACACATCGCCTCACTGAAAATACTAATGCCACACAGATCGTAACCTCTACAGTAATCTGAAATAACTCTGCTCATAGTAATACTGTTCCCTCAACCTGTCCATTATTAACAGTAGCCCTTTAGTAATAATGCACCTAAAAATATCATGCAGGGTAAAAATAAAGGTGGGGTGCTATTGTTTTGTGGACTTGGCTTAACATGTAGCTCTTCACAATGTAGGTGTGGTACTCCAAAATTTTTAATGGGAGTTACAAGGCTTGTATCCTGTTGTTATCCTAAGGAGAGTCATGAATAATGTTATATGAGTGTTTTCTGAATACCTACATATGCGACATGCTCACTTTTCAAATTGGTCGCCTGTAGAAAAAGAATATAAGTAGCTGTGCAGCTCTTTCCGTTCTAGTCTATGTAAATTACAGCTGTGCCTGCTCATATAGATGTACATCCTATCTAAGACACTTAGGCATATCTCAACTTATAGATGCTGTTCCCAGGAGAGCTTTGTCCCATATACACTATGAATGGAGAGGTGGCCCCGCATTCACTGCTCTTTACATTTTTTTCTATGAGAGTTTAAGGGACACGTAATAAGGGACACGCGTGGAGCCATTTCTTTGCATTGTCTTTTACTCTCTTTATATTGTATAAATACACATAGTGTAATTTCCCAACTTGATGAGACCTTGCCAGACATTTACAATACATCCTCTGAATAATATGTAGAAAAAATAACCCTTTAGGCAGAGTTCTGGTTATAGATCTGCAAGTCCCTGAATCTAAATGGTCTCCTACAAAGAGATAGTGACATAGGAGCTCTATACTGTGACTCCGCAGTCAGATTTTCCAGATTCACACTGTATTAATTTAGTATGACAAAGAGAACCTGTCAGGCCAATTTTGGACCCATTTTTAATAAATAAACCTTTATACTTACCTAAAGATGAGTCGGTTGAGTCTCATTGGACTTATCTCTGGTGCTCCCAGCGCCTCTGTAGCTCATCATTTAAACTGAGGATGTACAAACCTCTGGCCTCAGTGAAGAACTTGGACAGTGTGAGGAGTACAGTGGTAGGTGAGTATAAAGTTCTATTTATTTTTTATTGCGGGCACTGATGGCTTTGTAACAGGACAATTTGGGACACTAAACATCTGATCCATGAGGACCTGTGGTCCACTGACCAAACCCAAAGTGATATACAGACCCCAGACCAACGATTTAAGCTAAACCCAACAATTTAAATGAAATCCAAACTCCCCTAATTTATTACAGTCCCAAGATCATACCTCTTATTGCACATACAGACTGTCAACAAGCCCCATAAAAAAAAAAAAAAAAAAAATTTCAGATGTCTTACTAGCCCCCCTGAAAAATATAAATCCTGAAAACAGAACTCAGACCAGACCCACTAAATACAGACCCATGTTCACAGGGGTCAATACTTTCTATACAAATATGTCCTGGACATATGTCACCATTCAGAGGCCCCTGTACAATAATTTTTTTTGTCCTATTCACAATGTACTTCATAGTTTAGGTAGTAATTACTCTATTACCTAGAATAGGTCATCAGTATCAGATTGGTGGAGGACCAGCCCACTTATCAACTGATTGAATGGGCCAAGGTAGTGTCAAAAATAGTATAGCTCTCTCCACCGTGCAGAGAGACAGAGCATGATTGGGGAGCAGACAGATAAGTAATGAACTCATTTTGCTGTATGGGTGATAAGTAGTGTTGAGCGAGTAGTATTCGATCGAATACCTCGCCGGCATAGGAATGCGTGTAATCGGCCGAACACCAAGGGGTTAAATGCATCGATTATTCGAAGTGTTTAATTCCATGGTGTTCGACGGAGTGAAGGGGCCACTGTATGGCTCATCCCTCATACTGTATAAAGACCAGTAACAGGGCCATTATATTGTATTGGAGCCAATATTCTCACAGGCCTGATGTCTTGGGGTAACCCTGGACTCTGACCTATTCTTCAAGTCACACGTTCAAACCCTCAACACCTCCTGCCGCCTCCAGCTCAAGAACATCCATCGAATCCTCTCCTTTCTCACCCCTGAAACTACCAAAATGCTTGTCCAGGCCCTCATAATCTCCCGCTTAGATTACTGCAAAACCCTTCTCCATGGACTCCCAGCAAACACCCTCGCCCCCCTCCAGTTCACCTTAAACTGTGCTGCTCGTTTAATTCACCTCTCCCCCGATATTCATCGGCTGCTCCCCTCTGCCAGTCCCTCCACTGGCTACCTATAGCCCAGCAAATTGAGTTAAAGCTACTAACGCTAACATACAAAGCCATCCACAACCTGGCCCCTCCATATATCTCTGACCTAATCTCCCGCTACCTGCCCACACGTAACCTCAGATCCTCCAATGACCTCCTACTCCGCTCATCTCTCATCCGCTCCTCACACAACTGCCTCCAAGATTTCTCCCGTGCATCTCCCATACTCTAGAACTCCTTACCAAGACACATAAGACTGACCCCCACAATCACAGGCTTCAAGAAGGCCCTGAAGACTCACCTATTCAGAAAGGCCTACAACCTCCAATAACACTATCACCACACCACCATCTGAACTGTCTCCCCCTCTCCTTCTGTCTCTTCCCCCTTCCCCCATAGATTGTAAGCACTCGCGGGCAGGGCCCTCTACCCCACTGTGCCAGTTGGTCACTGTTAGTATTATATCTACCTGTATATTTTGTGTACTGTATGTAAACCCCAAAATGTAAAGCACCATGGAATTAATGGTGCTATATAAATAAACAGTAATAATAATAATATTGTGATGGAGGCCAATATTCTTAGAGGTCAATAAAGGGAATGTGCTACTGTATAGAGTCAATAAAGGGGGCACTTACTGTATGGTGGCCAATAAAAGGGCATTACTGTGTGGGAGACAGGAGAGTAAGTCTTTGTTTTTTTTATTTGCCACATGGGTTGCGCTGGCATATCCTTAGAGAAGGCCATCAATATTATACTACTGGTGACTTATCCTAAGGATAGGCCATCTGTATTAGAAAGGTGGATAACCCATTTAATATATGGGAACATACGGTCATTTATAATAGAAGGACAGGCAGGGAACATTCTGGGTAAAAGCAGTCACAGTAGGCTCCAAAAGGAGGTGTGATTTTCGGGTTAGTCTACCGTGACTTGAAAATGATCACGGTGAGCTGTGTGCAGAACCCTCCAAGCTGTGCAAGAAAACAGACACTTGATGCTAGAAAACAGCAAATGTGCTGCTGGTGTACATGTTTTGCATATATTGTACTAAGCGACAGTATATAGAACAACTATATGTACATTTAAGGAGGTTGTTCTATGAAATTCCATACAAATTATGTACTTTGTCTTCATAAATACTAATTTATCTTTTGTTTCATGTGACAGCTTAGTGATCTATATAATGTAAAAATAATCAATGTTATATGCGTGTAAGCGACTAGCCCCAGGCTGAGCTCACAATAGTCTGCAGCAGCTCCACATCAGCACTTTCTCTCTTTATCAGTAGGAAGCGTCTGCCAGGTTTAAAGCACCAATCAGAAACTGGTTTACGCAAGGTTATCGCCTGCATTCAGATTTCCGTTCTTTAGATCCACTAGGGGATTTGAAGAACAAAAACCTAATCTATTTACAAAGCGGTTACCCATGGAAACGCGCAGACCCCATAGACTATAATAGGGTCTGTTGGGTTTCCACCTGAAAAAGGCAGAAAAATGCGAAGAGAAAGGTCCTGCAGGACTTTTCTTTCCACATTTTTTAAGTGGATTCAGGGACATAAACCCCGAATGTAAAGCAAGTGCAGGAGTGAACCTAGCTTTAGCTGCAACCAGTCTTTAGCCTGGCTTCACTATATGTTTGAGGCTAGGGATTCTCCTACACGCTGCAAAGGACCTGGCAATAGCAAGCAGTGAACTGTACAGAAGAGAACTGTACTGTGCTAGAGTAGGGATTATATATATATATATATATATATATATATATAATTGCTCAGTAACAGCAGTGCAGATCCAAACAGTCAGAGACAGGGACACAATGTCTGGTCAAAACAGGTTTTACTTTTGAAAAACAGCTAAATTAAACAAAAACCTGACTTCAGTTAAAAAATGTCAAATAAGAATCCTGCTTGTCTGAGCACTATCTAAACAGAACACAACTAACTATACATATGTCTTGCTTCAGCCACAGAGAAAAAACAAAAAACAAAATACCAATGGTTATCACTATCAGGTCTCACCAGACTTTTAGTACTCTAGACAGATCCAGGCGCCTCCACTCTCTCCCAGGATCTGTCCTGAAGTTCATGTTCTGAAACCTTTTAAAGGCCAGTAACAAGCCCGAGCTCTCACATTTGAGCTGAGGCATTCCCAATAGCAGTCCCGAACTATACCTATGTGAGTAATATGGGGGAAACATATTAATAGCTCAATAGTCAATATTGTCCTAAATTACTAGCAAGTGGAATTTTAATCTGCTATCTCCTGATAATTCAAGGCCTTAAAGGGAGTTCCCCATCTACCTGTGTATATTCAACGGTCACCACTTTGTTACAGAACAAATTAAAGTGACAAACATCACACCTCTGTATGTCACTTCTGTAGATTTGGAGTATAACAAATTTGAAGTATTATTCAAATGAGACAGTTGGTAACTGCTATAATATTGAACAGTATACATTTATCCCGACACTCAATCCACTGATCAATTGGGTGTTTTGTGTCATTCTATCCAAACACGCTCTGATGTGGGCATTAATATTTTACTTAATTGCCACCTAGGAGTAGACTACATAGTCTTGATATAAGATTTAGCCCCTTTTCACATCTGCATTCGAATTTCTGTTCTGGAAGTCCACTTGGGAACTCCCCGACCGGGAAACCTATATGCATAAGTTATACACCATAGACTATAATGGGCTCTGTGTGGAAACTGAGCAGAAACCTCATGGACCCCATTGTCGTCTATGGGGTCCGCAGGTTTCCCAGGTAACCACTTTTTTATGTGTATAGGTTTCCATTCGGGGGGTCTCTAAGCGGAATCCCTGAACGGAAACCTGAACGCAGATGTGAATAGGGCCTAAGATTAAAGTGATTCTGATTTCCATGCCTCACATAATCAATGAGCAGTCATTTCGCTTGCATTTAACCACAGCCTTGCGTCCAGCAGTAGACATAATGCTTTCTTTTATTTGTGCAGTCTTTTGGTCCTTAATATGACTCCTATGCAACTTTAACTTTATGTTTGCATGGCATAGATCTAGATCCATATTTTTTTAGGGAAATCTTTGCTTCTCTGCATACTAACCTTTCCAGGCTCCGATCAACGTTTGTGTTTTCCCCATGGCCAGCTTGACAGGGAGCACGTTGGTCCCCTTGTTCCTCCCTCCATGTTGCTGATAAAGTTATCAGGATGGGAAGTTCGGATTAGTTTTTTTGCCTGCCTGTCATTGATTTGCTAACACAAGGGTGTGGAGTTTGCAGGGGTTACAGCCTGATCTTTATATACTCTGCACCTCCAAGACACAGTGTCACTGCCATTTGACTGCCATACATATTCGTGGATGAACCAGAAATTCTCTGGGGAACCGCATAGAGATTTTTTTAGCTAGTAACTAGAAGTCTCTGTGCTCCATGTCTTGGACCCTAGAGGAGACTTATTTTAGGTTTAGCATTAGAGTATGCACTGTCTAGAGACATGCCTCTACTCTGCCAGGAATCAGCTTTAAAAGATCAGGTCTAATATTATTGTGTTGAAAAGGAACCACAGAATAGAACTTTTTAGTGCACACCCAACACTAAGGGTGTTCAGTGTCTGAACTGGTTCCTTTGCATGTAGACTGGTCAGTTTATTCAACATATTACTCCTGCTCTACAGTATAGGAGTGTATGATAGTGTGCGCCCATGGGTTTATCCTTATTGAAGCGCTTATAAAAGGAATAACGTAGACGTGTGCACATACTATTATCTCTTCAATTTTTTTCTGCTACCCTATAGCAGCTCATATTATTAGCCCTTAAAGTATAAAAACCCATATCCTCAAGCCTATCATAGGGTCCCAAAATAAGAATCGGATTTCTCTTTTAGTCTTATATTTTTATGAATATAAATTTTTATCCATCCTATTCATCCTAGCACAAATTTTGTGAAAGTGGCACTAAATTCTAACACATTGCCTTTTCAGCGCATTGGTCCACAATGCTATTATGGTTCTCCTCTTTTTACTCGCGTATAATCCGAATTTTTCAGCACAGTTTTTTTTTACTGAAAAAGCCCCCCTCGGCTTATACTCGAGTCAGAAAAAAAAAAAAAATTAAGGGGGGGGGGGGGGTCTATGACCAGCTGCAATATCAATGTATAGAATCTCCCATAAAATAGTGGAAACAAAAAAAAAAAGAAGCTTTAAAAAAAATAAATAAATAAAAGTTCTAAGTCCCTCCTTTCCCTAGAATACATATAAAAATAGAAAATTACTGTGAAACACATACACATTAGGTATTACTGTGTCTGAAAGTGTCCAGTCTACTGAATATAGGGGATCTGCAGTGCTCCTCTTCCGTTGGAAAGGGGTTAAGAGGAGCACTGAAGATACCCTATATTCAGCCAGGCTGAATTACAAGTGGGGAAAAAAAAAAAACAGCCCTCAAGCTCAGGGAAGGGGCAGACAGACAACCAAAACACCGCCTCCCCTTTCCCAGCACCCAGCATCTACTGCACCCAAAAACTCCGACCATTTTAATTTTTGAAATTTCCCAGTAGCTGCTGCATTCCCCCCGCCCTCGGCTTATACTCGAGTCAATAAGTTTTCCCAGTTTTTTGTGGTAAAATTAGGGTCCTCGGCTTATATTCGGGTCGGCTTATTCTCGAGTATATACGGTATTTACCAGAAGCCATTCACAAGATCCCAATTTGGCCAACTTTTTCTTGCAACAGATTATTGCCCAGTGCCTGGTGTAAAAAAAAAAAAAAATGTAATCAATCTTATATACATCTTATCTTTCTCCACTTATTCCTCTCCCCCCAACTTTCCTCACTCTGAAATCTCTCCATAATCCCTCTTCACATCCCAAGATGGACTTTCACAAAACTGAAATCTAAAAATACACCTTCTCATAGAAGTCTGTGAAGAGAGGAGGGGAGAAAGATATAAGTGAAACAGAACCAGAGATTCAGACACAGATATGATATTGCTGCTCATAGTAAGTTTTCTATCTCACCCCTGACATTTATTCACATCAATGCTGTTCAGTATTTCGCCATATGGATCAATATGCTGCTCCTGAGTGACTGTTAGGGAGCAGACTCTGCCATTTAACACATGTGCTGTTAATGGGAGACATCATAGCAGCTATTCTTCACCCACTAGCTCAGGTACAACTGAGATACAGAGATGGAGCCTGCAGGGGAGAAAACTAGTGGAAAATGCAAAATACAAGTAATTCAAAGAGCAGAAATAGTGTTATTACTGATTTACAGTACACAAATAATTGAAAACTTGATGTACGCTTTAATAAGTACTCTGTTATGTGATTGTGTGAAATTGGAAAAAATCGATTAGCCATGTAATTAATAAATGTGATATTATATGGCCTGTTACCCGGAAATGTCGCTCAAACAGCCAATTTGTGAGGATACCAAGTGTTGGATCCCAATGGATCTTCAATTGATGACCTGATTTAAGGATAAGTCGTAATTTAGAAAGCCTTAGAAAACCACTTTATAATAACAACTAATTTCTACTCATCAGAACGCCTGTTCTTGATCTCATACCCATAACCATAAAAATCGTATTATGTTGTCCCCTTGGATCTGCTGTTTTTTATTTGAACAGGCATCTCTTATCATATGGTTGGAATAAGGTCTCCAGCCTTAACAAGATGCTACTACCATTATGATCATATCCAGATTGGGTTGTGAATGTTGTTTGGTTTGTCTGGAGCTCCTTTGTAATATTTCCAGGAAATGTCGTTTCAAAAAGCACATCTGTAAGGCATAAATTTTTCATGGAATTTTGGAAACAATAAATAATTCTTTCTATTACGAATGTAAAGTTACATAGTTACATAGTAGATGACGTTGGATGAAGACATCAGTCCATCAAATCCAACCTATAACCCTAGAGTTCCCTACAGTGTTGATTCAGAGGAAGGCAAAAAAAACCCATGAGGCTCATGCCAACTGCCCCATTTCAGGGAAAAAATTCCTTCCAGACTCTAATCTGGCAGTCAGTATAAAAACCCTGGATCAACGTGTCCTTAAAATCTAGAATCAATAATCCATATACCAATATTGTTCTCTTCAAGAAAGGCATCCAAGTCCTCTTTGAACTTACTCAATGAATCCACCATCACCACTTCCTGGGGCAGAGAGTTCCATAGTCTCGCTGTTCTTACTGTGAAGAATCCCCGTCTATGTTTCCAGTGAAACTTTCTCTTCTCCAGACGTAGTGGATGTCCCCTTGTCACTGTCACTGGCCTAGGAGTAAAAAGATCATTACAAAGTTCTTTGTATTGTCCCTTCATGTATTTGTACATTGTTATTAGATCTCCCCGTAGACGTCTTTTCTCTAAACTGAATAACCCCAAATTTGTTAATCTATCGTTGTACTCCAGTCCACCCATTCCCCTAATAATTTTGGTTGCCCGTCTTTGCACTTTTTCAAGTTCACTTATGTCTTGTATATTGGGGCCGAAAATTTTGCACAATATTCTAATTGTGATTTGTATAGAGGCATAACTATTAGAGATGAACAAATACCGTTCGATTGAGTAGATATTCGATCGAATTTTAAGGTATTCGACATATTCGATTCCAATCGAATACCACGCAGTAAACGCAGTAAAAATTCGTATGCCCTCCCACCTTCCCTGGTGCTCTTTTTGCACCAATAACTGTGCAGGGACAGGAAAAAGGAAAACATAGGCATCGAAAAAAATAAGGTAATAGTCATTGGCTGGTGAAATCAGGTGACCTATGATCTATAAGAATAGTGGCAGCCATGTTTGTGTCTTTTGTGGCTGGGATAGATAGGGAGAGACATCATGCTGAGGGTCAGAACGAAATTTTAGCTTCTGCTAGGCAGGAAAGAGTTTGAAAAGAGCAACACTGCTTGATGAGTCACTCTTCTACTTGATAGAACCATCAGCTTATAGGCTCATCCTGCAGAAAGTTCTCAAAACCACTTTTTAGGACTGAAATTCCGTAGCGCTAGAATACATTATATACCTGGGCTGAAGCAACAGAATGGGGCTGAAACGTTGCTTTGGCATGTCACAAGTTAAAAGAGGGGTGGCAGAATGACTACTTGTGGTGGAAGGGCTGAATTGGCACAGAGGGGCAGAAGAAAAAAATCTCTGCTTGTGGCCTAATGCAAAAGAATGGGACTGAGACTGTAAACGCTGCTGTGGCAAGTCACAATTGAAAAAAGGGGTGAAAGAATGCCTACTGGAGGTGGTAGGGCTAAATTGGCACAGAGGGGCAGAAGAAAGAAAGCTCTGCTTCTGGCCTGATGCAAAAGAATGGGGCATAAACTTGAAATGCAGGTGCACAAATCTAACTAGAACTGAAAAGAAAGCATCAACACACAGGTTCTATCATGGAGTTACAAGTAGAAGAGTGGCTCAGCAAGTGATAGTTGGGGTTCATTGTGTACACTCTATACCACCAAAAAAGACTAACTGGGGGGCCTACTTGCTCCCCCTTGCCAAACTCACCCAAACCTCACCTGGGGGAAGCCTCCACTCACCCCAAGGGCCTAAAACCCTGCATGTACAAGGCCAACAAATGACCCCAAGGGCCTAACACTATGCTGGTGTTAGGCTCCAGTCACAGATTGGGGCATAAACTTGAAATGCAGGTGCACAAATCCATCTAGAACTGAAAAGAAAGCATCAACACGCAGGTTCTATTATGGAGTTACAAGTAGAAGAGTGGCTCTATGCCACCAAAAAGGCTAACTGGGGGGCATAATTGCACCCCCTCGCCTAACTCACCCAAACCTCAGCTGGGGGAAGCCTCCACTCACCCCAAGGGCCACAGGTCCGACTTCTACACCCAATACGTGTAAGGCACAGAAAGATCGGAGAGGACAGGGCTGTGGTTGGCCAGGTACTCACGCAACATGCGCCTATACTTTTCCCTCCTGGTGACACTAGGCCCCTTAGTGACGGTAGTTTGGTGAGGGGGGGGGGGGGCATTAATGTGTCCCGCACCTTGGAGAGTGTTCCCCTGGTGGTTGTGGACCAGAAGGCAGTTGTTAGCCTCTTTGAGGAAATCTCCTCTCTGTCGCCAGTCAGGGTTGACGGAAACATTTCCATCATATTCTGCACCAGGTGCTTGTGGCAATCATTTATGCGATTGTTCCTCTCCCCTACCAGAAAGAAAGACGAGATGTTATTTTTATACCGGGGGGTCGAGGATTGCAAAAATCTAGTATTGGTTGCTCTCCATGATGTGAACAATGCCTTTGTCTCTGGAAAAGCAGCCCAACATGAAGTCAGCCATGTGTGCCAGAGTGTTACTTGGAATGACTTTGCTGCCCCCACCGGAAGGGTCACTTCCCCGCTAGCCTCGTGTGGGACAGTGACATCAAATTTCACTTCATCCTCCTCCTCTTCCTCCGTCATCCAACAGTGAGAAGATGACAGGAGTGTGCTCTAAATGTTTTCTGCCTAGCAGAGGCTACTTTAGACTTACGAAAATGGCTGTACTTTCACCAGTATATCTGGCACAATGGGGTAGGTTTTTAAAAACCTTACCACCAACAAGTTGAAAACATGTGCCATGTGTGGACTGTTTGAGTCTGGCAAGCTCCAGAGCCGCTACCAGGTTCCAGCCATTATCACACACGACCATGCCTGGGCCCAGGTGCAGCAGCAAAATCCACATTGCCCTCTCCTCTAGGATGGCATCGCTCACCTCGGGGGCAGTGTGTTTTCTATCAGCCAAGCTGATGAGCTTCAGCATGGCCTGCTGACGTCTCCCCACACCAGCGCTGCAGCGTTTCCAGCTCGCAGCTGGGGTCGATGTTACGGCGGAGGAGGAGGGTTTGTGAGACGGTCCCAGCCTTGACTACATTCACCCAGCTTGCCGTGAGTTAGATGTAGCATCCCTGTCTGCATGCGCTTGTCCACATGTCAGTAGTCAAGTAGACCTTAGAGCAAAGCGCGGAACTCAGGGCCCGACTGATGTTATGGCATACATGCTGGTGCAAGTCGGGGACGGCACACCAAGAGAAGTAGTGATGGCTAGTGGCAGCATAGTGAGGTGCCACAGCTGCCATGAGGTCACGGAAGGCCTGAGTCTCCACTAGCATAAACTCCAACATCTCCAGGGCCAGTAGTTTTGAGATGATGCTGTTGAAGGCTTGGGCATGTGGGTGGGTTGCGCTGTACTTCTGTCTGCAATGAAACGCCTGGGAGATGGGGAGTTGCTGGGAAGAGGCGCATGATGGTGCAGGCTAAAGGAGCAGAGGCAGGAAAAGGGGCAGATGAGGACGAACTTCCCAAAGTGTCAGAGGCAGATGTGACGGTGTCCAGGCTGGTGGTCTGGACTGCAGCACCAGCACTGGAAACATTGGAAGAGGCAGTGTCGGTAACGCCGGCCGACGATTGTCCTGCGCTTGCTCTCTCCCACTGAGCCCAGTGCTTGCCTTACAAATGACGGCGCATGGCTGAGGTGCTCAGGTTGCTTTTCTCAGAGCCCCTATTTAGTTTTGAGTTGCACAGTGTGCAAAACGCACTCTTTGTCCTCCATGCATACGTTGTAAAATTAACACAACATCGAGAGAGGTGGCCAACATGGGCAAGTTCTGGGTGAGTGGCTAGTACAGGGAAAATCTTGGGCCTTGCTGGCTCTGGCCTGGATTCTGTGAAGCAGCTGTCCTGTGCCTCTGGACATGCCTCTGCCTCTAGCTGTAGCTTGACTGCAACCTTGCTCCCCAGCTGCATTTCCACGCCCCCGGGCATGTCCTCGTCCACCTCCCTTAGTGCTAGCCTTGCGCATTTAGTGATGTATACAAATGTTTTGGTTTTTTTGTGTACACAGAGGCTAGATATATTGAGCATATATTAGGTCCTATATACTGTATGACAGTATACAGGAATGAGTGACTTCACTAACTCATGGATTGTATACCACTTAGGCTTTTTTGGGTATACACAGAGGCTAGATATATTGAGCGTATATTAGCTCCTATATACCATATGACAGTATATAGGAATGAGTGACTGCCCTGTGCCTCTGGACATGCCTCTGCCTCTAGCCACCTTTTTTGCTGCTGCACTTGCCTCCACATCTACACTGCTTTCCCACTAGACATCACCCCTGTCCATGCCTCTGCATCTAGCCATCTTTTTTGCTGCTGCGCTTGCCTCCACATCTACACTGCTTTCCCTGCTAGACATCACCCCTGTCCATGCCTCTGCCTCTAGCCACCTTTTTTGTTGCTGTGCTTGCCTCCACATCTGCACTGCTTTCCCCGCTAGACATCACCTCTGTCCAGGTCGGGTTGGTGGCCTCATCATCCACCACCTCCTTTTCCAATTGCTCACTCTCCTCTTTCTGCAAACTGCACATAACCACAGCCTGCCCTGATGGCAACTGTGTCTCGTCATCATCACTGAGGCTGAGAAATGCTGGTTGCGGGCCCACAACCACAAAATTGGCAGGAAATGGCGGATGCTCCAGTGTATGGGCATCAAGACACAAAAAGTCTTCTGCTAGCTCCTGGGATTCAGGAAGTGGTTCAACAGAGGGAGAGACAGTAAAAGGACCCAAAAACAGATCCTGGGAGGGGGCAAGGGTGGGATGACTCTGCTGGTAAGATTGGGCATGTTGGGGGGAAGGAGGGGAAGACTCGGGTATGAACACGACTGGAGGCAATGGCTGACTGGCTGGTAGTGGCTGACTCCTGGGGTGTCATTGTGGACTTGGTGACTCTCCTTTGTTGAATTTGGGTTTCCCCTTCAAACGAGCATTTGTTCCCCATAGATTATAATGGGATTCTATATTCGGTCGAATAGTCAAATATTGAGGGGCCACTCGAAACGAATATGGAATATCGAATATTTCACTACTCACTCATCTCTAATAACTATGTTCTTGTCATGAGAATCTATACCTCTTTTGATGCATCCCATAATTTTATTTACCTTGGCAGCAGCTGCCTGGCATTGGTCACTAAAGGTAAGCTTGCTGTCGACCAAAATCCCCAAGTCTTTTTAATTGGCAGTCTTACCCAGTAATTTACTATTAAGTACATAATCAGATATTTTATTTCATCGACAAACTTTACATTTGTCAACATAAAACTTCATTTGCCAAGTCTTCGCCCATGCTTCCAGCTTCCTTAGATACCCATGTAATATTCTACTATCATCCTCATTTTTGACTACCTTACTAAGTTTAGTATCATCTGCAAATATGAACGGCCTGCTTTGCAAACCCTCTACCAGGTCATTAATAAAGATATTAAACAAGAGTGGGCCCAATTCTGACCACTGTGGCACCACACTGGTGACTATGACCCAGTCTGAGTATTTACCATTAACAAGTACCCTCTGTTTCCTATCAGTGAGCCAGTTGCTAACCCAAATGCATATGTTTTCCCCCAGTCCCAACATTCTCATTTTGCGTACCAACCTTTTATGTGATACACTATCACAAGCCTTTGAAAAGTCCAGATACACCACGGCCAATGCATTACTAATGTCCAGGTACACCACGTCCACTGCATTACCCATGTCCAGTCTTGAACTGACCTCCTCATAGAAGCTGATCAGATTAGTCTGACAGGATTGACTCTTCATAAACCCATGGTGATTGGGTTTTATAAGATTAATTACATTGAGATACTCCAGGATAGCATCTCTTAGAAAGCTCTCAAATATCTTACCCACCACAGAAGTCAAACTTACTGGCCTATAGTTTCCAGGCTCACTTTTAAACCCTTTTTTGAAAATTGTCACAGCATTTACTATGCGCCAATTTTGTGGAACCGACCCAGTCATTACTGAATCCTTAAATATTAGATAGAAGGGTCTATCTATGACCATGCTTAATTCCCTCAGAACTCGGGGGTGTATTCCATCTGGACTGGGCGATTTCTCTATTTTAGTGTTTTGCAGGTGTCGCCTCACTTCTTCCTGGGTTAAACAGGTGACATTTAATTGAGAGTTAACATTCCCCCTAATCATGTTGCTGGCCATTGGATTTTCTTGTGTAAACACTGTAGAGAAGAAGGTATTTAGTAGTTGTGCTTTTTCCTCATCCTCCTCCACCATTACACCCAGATTATTTTTGAGAGGGCCCATATTGTCAGTTTTTATTCTTTTATTATTTATGTAATTGAAGTAATTTCTGAAATCACATTTTCCAAACTGCTCCCCTTTTCTGCATGATGTATATAATTAATGGCGTTATAGTATCCAGAGATGTAGCTATGAGGGGTACATAGGTAAAATTCAACCAAGCCCTAGTACTTGAGGGACCTTCAAGACCCCATGAGAAGAAACTAGCATTATAAATATGGCAAAGTAGATAGGTGCTAGGATATAACTATAGGGGGTGCAGAGGCTGCAATTGCTGCCAGCCCTGGAACCTGAGGGGCCCTAAAGGTACCTTTTGCATATAAAAGATACAACTAAATCTAAATAGCACATTGTAAGGACCTTCAAGTTATGCCTCTGATGGGAATCCTTTTGCAAATGCAGTAAAATGGGGTCCAAGAACCTCATATAAGTTCTGTATTTGTATCTTCGGAACTAAGTAGTAGACAAATAGAAACTACACAGGTTTTGTCAGCAATGGCATTTGTAGTGAACATGAACTATACACCTTATCCCTCTTAACTAGTTTCAAATATAATGGTCCTACGAAAAATGTAGTGTATCACAAAAGTTTAAGAAGCTAAAAATCTCATAAAATAATATAAGGGATATAATAATAAATGGGACAAGTCAATTTGTTATCCCATTTAACTACCAAACAAAGGTCTATGTTGATGAATTCCCATCAGCAAACCAGCGAGAGGAGTAAGGTTAGGGCTACATATAGACCTTTTGTAGCGCTACTGATAATTTGAACCATTTAGTGACAGCGGCTATCTGCAAGATTAGATACAACTCAATGGGGGGAAATTATTAAAACTGGTGTTACCTATACCAGTCTTAATCCAACTGGCCACAGCCTAGATGGAAAAGAATTATTAAGAGGCTCAAGACTTTGTCATTTGGGGGCTTGTGGGTTAATAGTTTCAATAAATTAGAAGCTCTGAAACACCCCAATAAATGGTTCCCTTTTTGACCTTATTCCATCTGAACTTGTCTGACCGTTCTGAAGAAAATGCTTACATGCCTGGTTCTGTGTAATAAGCTTGATAATCTACACTTATTCTGTTAATATACACTCACTGACCAAAAAAAAAAAAGTAATAAGTTGCTGGAATTCATAAAAATTTCTATGTTGGAATGCAATGATGGCTTATGTAAGTGATAACAATATTAGAGTGAAAGCAGGCGGATAGCAGGCCCACACTCACCCTAAAGTAGCTTCCTGCTGTCTATTTGGAATTTTTTGGCTAAAAATTGCTAAGATTTTTTGTTGGAGATACACTAGGTTTGTGCTCTTTGAGAAGTGGTGGAATAAGACCTGGTTCACATCTGCGTTCGGTATTCCGTTCCGGGAGTCCGCTTGGGGATGTCCGCATGAATCATGTGGAGAGAAAAGTACTGCAAGCAGCACTTTTCTCTCTGCATGATTCGTGCAGACACCGCACGGAAACTGCACAGACTCCATTAAATTGTATGGGGTCTGTGTGGTTTCTTAGATAACCACTTTTTAATGCATATAGGATTATGTTTGGGGAGTCCCCAAGCGGACATCCTGAACGGAATACTGAACACACATGTGAACCTGTCCTAACATATACTGTTCTTGCACAGGGGCCCTGTACTGGCTGTGTCCGCCAACTGCTTGATTGGTGATATATGTGGTGGCCGAACAGACCAATGCAATGTTGCAATTTGGCAGAGACATATCTGGGAAGCCCTTGCAGTGTGTGAGGGAGCGTCCTGATCCTGATGAAAAATTTCAGTTGTTAACCCTGTCATTAAAGGCAACAGGTTGTCCTTCACATATTGCTGAGCTGTTAGTGTCCCTTGCATCACTACAAGAGGTCACCAGCTGTTGTATGAAATGTCTCCTCAGATCATCAACCCAGCAGCCAACGAGGTTTCCAAACTCAACCCTGACTGTTGACATTGATGACAGTGTTAGGCTGTGAATGAAAGGACATGTAAGGGGCACAGTAACAGGAAACTTCCTTCTACTAAGCCCTGGGTAATGGTCTGGTGAGAGACAGGGGTATATAATAAAGGTGACACCTGTGTCTGGATATTGGACAAGGAAAGTCTGGGAAGTGTTCAGTAGTCAAACAATTCTCTACACTGGTGGCCTGTGTGGTCCATAGTCTGGTTGCCATGTGTGCATTGCGTCACATAACCGCTGCTCCCAACACTCCTAACAGGTTACAATGCCTAGATGTGGGCAAGAGAACATGCTGCTTCTCTTAACTACATGTCAAGTTTTACAGCAATCGGGCATTTCTATCTGGGTGCCTTATTTTTTGTCATTGAGTCTATTTACACTTGTATTCTATGTGTACTGGGGGTGTAGCTAAAAGTCAGAAAATGTACACTACTGCGGGAGATTCAAGCCTTTGTGGGAATTTGGCACTGAATTTGAGGTGGATTTCATGTGGAAATCTGCTTCAAATTCTACCTTAAATTCCTATGTGCGAACTTACCCTTATAATAATATGCTATAGGCTACAAATTGCCTGATGAAATTCGACATGTCAGGTGAAGTCATTGCAAGAAGCCTGGAATCCGTCTCCCATTCATTTCAATGGGAGGTAGTAGCTTCTGCTAGCTGATTTTTTTCAGCTAGAGGAAAACTAAGCATCCTTCTCATTTTTTCAGGTGTATCCCACCTAAAAAAAGCCCATTGAAATGAATGGGAGGCAGAAAATAAACTTTTTCTCTCAGTTTGGAATTTGATGCAGAATTGGATATGGAATTGGATGTGGAATTTGTCAAAATCCACTATTGGGATTTGTGCCTTCCCAATAAAGCTCACCCTTGGGACTAGACTGCTATAGGGTTTCTATAAGGGTCAGTAATGGGACTGCCCTTGTAAGGGCGGGAGTTTTATGTTTGAGGTATCAGGGATGATTTAGGGTTATATCCATCCAGCACCCATTACCCAGACTCCCACTTCATGTCCCCACTGACAACCCAATTTGATGAGATTTTTCCATTTTCTAACCTTTTGGTACATTTAAACTCGAGAACATATTAAACAGACTGAATAAATATTACGTTTTATTATATGATAAGGATCTGTTCTTATAGCGTTATTTGATTGAGTGATCCAGGAGGATAAACAATTAAAATTATTTTTTGCTTATTGGACTTTTGCCCAATAAAGGCAAAATACAGTGGCACTCTTCGCCAAATTCTGCTCCGAATTCCGTTCCAAATTTAGATTCAAAATCAGCTTCAAATTTAGCATCAAAATCCTTGCTGGTTTTTGTGAAGCAGAATCAGATCCTGAAGCGGGAATTTTCTGCTTGGCAAATACAGTACCAAATTCCTCCTTGTGAACATACCCTTAAATGCCATTCTTATTGATACAAGAACAGGTTAATGCCAGTTCCTGCAAGGCCAGTCACTAGGTTACTTGTAATCAGCGCTGCACCTCCCATGAGGCGACCTGAAGCGACCGCTTCAGGCGGCGCTATGCCAGGGCCCCGGGGTGGGCGGCATTTTTGCTGACCTAAGCCAGTCCAGGACAAGCTGTCCTGGACTGGCTTAGGGTCACCGTCACTGAGCGGTGGATTGGGGAGGCCGCTGGAGAAGCGCTGCTCCAGCAGCCGCCCCTCACGCTCTGGCAGAGAGCAGGTCCTCTCCCTGCCTGCTCTCTGCCTGCTAAAGACGCTCACTCCGCTCGGCCCCACCCCTTCTGCTTGGCCCGCCCCCTCCTCGGGAAGGGGGGGGGGGCTTTCTGACGTCTGCCTCAGGCGGCAGAAACAATTGGTTCACCCCTGCTCGTAGTGCACCATACTGACTAACAACCTAGTCATCATGCTTATGATGTTAGCTTAGGCAAAGTGACCAGCACCTTCTAACGCCACCCTACATATATGATAGCTATGCAGAACTAATTGAATATTTTTTCAGGTGATTTGCTTTAGACATTCGTGTAGGGAATCAACGGGGACACAAGCTTGACATGGGGCAAGCTTGCGTATATTGGACAAAATATCAATATGTAATACCCGTTCATTCTGATATCAAATACAGAGAAATTTACAAAAGAGATGGAAACCAAAATGTTCTAAACAAAACTGCAAGATGTTAGCAGTCTCCAGGGGAGGATCTGCTTTAAATTATGACCGAGCATATGTATTTATTATGAGTTTATACCATATGGGCTTAGCACAGTTATCTGGATACGATCATATGTCTTTCCCATAAAGATTCGACATAAAAAATGGACTATCATTGTGTACATATATATTGGCGCCTTATACTTTATAGAATCCGAAAAAGGTGTCGTTGTTGGGATAGTCGACGGGATAAGACTTGATTTTGTTTCTTTGCTCTATGGCTGTCAATATGCATTACACTTGAAATGAGCCAGATAATCTATCTCTTCCTTCTTAAAGCAATTGGCCAAAGCACCCTTAGGGCATGCTATTTTACATATGCCAGATTGCCTATATGTCCCTGTAATGCACGATGCTTGGGAGATATAGAGCAATTTCCTTAATTCACTTCCTGATTGCTTTTCATAATGAAGAAATCCAAATTTCTCATTCACAGTATAAACACAAGAAATGTCTTATCATTTGCTGTATTATCAGCAGGTGGCACTGCTCAGTTTCCAGTGTCTTCAGTGGGTGTCTTGATTTAACAAGCAGCACGTGCACTGAGAGGAGCATGGTTTAAAAAGCTGGCATCTTTCTTTTCTTCCCAGTTTTCTCTGAGGAATCACTAACGTCCCACTTGGCAGAGGAGAAGGTCACCTGAAAATCAGAAGGTGATGGAAAGGGTAGAGTGGACAACACACAAATGCTAGCCAAGCAGAGGCTGGTGGATGCTCCGAAATTCATCTATCTGCTTTAAGTTGGTAAGTCTTAGCACATTGTAGGAGAATATTCTCTGCTATATAGTACAACGCATGCTACATAGGTTATATAGTACCCAAATAATAACAGCTGACCTGGAAATTGACATTACTTATAGCATAGTGGTGTATAGTCCTCTTGTTTCTGGCAATATTCATATGTGCAATGCTCCACTCCATGATTCTTTATGTACCAATAACTTTACTTTATTCATTGTTTTTGCTTTGTTTCTTTGCTTTTCCCTTTAGAAAAGGAAGATTATTTCCACTTCAAGAAACACAGGGATTTAAAGGTGCCGCATCTCATCCTAGGCAGGTAGTATTTGGCCACATCCAATTTTCAGATGTTAAAAGCCAAAATGTTCAAGCAGGGTCAGTCTGACTACAAACTGTCAGCAGTGGTTCCCATCAAAGAGACTGTCCCAGAAAAGAAAGATGTTGAACTGATTCTTGTTAAGGAGCAGAATGGAGTCCAATATACAAATAACACAATCATTGCCCCAGAAGCTTCTCTGAAATATGAGGCGCCTGTCCAGGAAGAGCAAGAGCGAGAGCACTGGGGCAAGAAAATAGACTTTCTTCTATCTGTCGTTGGGTTTTCTGTGGATCTGGCAAATGTCTGGAGATTTCCCTACCTCTGCTATAAAAATGGAGGAGGTAAGAATTCTACTTTTTTTTTTATCATGTTTCACAATTTGATTGTACAATATAGTAATGAAAATTCTATGTATCGGTGCAAGGTAAAAAGTTATAAAGTAGGCTCTTCCGCATAGAAATGATTTTTTGCTAATCCAAATATTTAAAAAAATCAAAAATTTCAAAAACATACTAAGAATTATTTACTTGTTTGTTTGTTTTTTTTGCATTTTTTAAATAATTATTACTGCTAAATTTAAACGAAATAAAATCTTTATTCTGAGACCTGTATTGTATGTGAAATTGAACACAAGATGAATGTGTAGCATCATAAATCCCTATAGATCCCTATATCTGACGAATGAGTAGTATCTCTAAGCAACTCATATGCTACATGTTTATTTTTATCTATCTACTGAAAGCCTTCCCTATACTATACACTATGTATTTGCATTATATAATAGGGTGTAATGTATTGCAGCTACCAATGAGTATATGTATTTCAAGGCATCTCTACTTTAAGCTAAGAAGTTGTGCTATGACTAGAGGTTGATTCTCCTATATACAACTATTAGTTCTATTTCTGTCCCCTGGTCACTGTAAGCCTCCAGCCACAAAGCTGAAACCATAAAATAATGTTTTCCTAGCAACCTACTCTACATTTATAAAAATACACTCAGGAAATATTTGACTCCCATTTCACATACTTGGAATAACGTATTCTAATCCAGTGGTCACACTGTATTTTGCTTCTGGAAAGGAATTCATTGTAGGGCTTTATGTACACTAATGTCTTTCCTTTCATTGGTCTCAGTATCCCAGTGTTCCCCAACCTGTGGTTCTCCATCTGTTGCAGAACTGCAACTCCCAGTCTGAGCTGGCAGCTTCATGTTTCCAGGACTTATACGCTCCAGAAACATTTGTAAACATTTTGAAATTCAACAATTTTTTTATTATTTTATTTTTTCATTTCTATGGTTTTATAAATGTGTGGCTAAAACTAGGATTGTCAACCCTATAAGAATATCATTGACCTGCTAAAGCTATGCCTCAGATGCTCTCACATCAATACTAGCTAGCATCTCTGTGGCATTTCTTATATATGTATATGTATCTCTGCTGCAATCCATGTTTGGTGAAGGTCTGAGACGATAGTCCGAAACGTCACATTCTATACCATTGGATTACTAATAAATATTGTGTTGAATATCAATTTACACCTGAGTGCTGAGCTTATGTTAGATTTACTGCGAGGTGAGCACCTTAACCTAAGTGGTGTGATGTGGAGCCTTATCTTGTCTGATATTCCTATACAAATAATATATATATAAATATATATTCCTATACATATAATACATGATGGGAAACGTCCTTTAAACTTTTGATAACAATGATGTAACAGAGTTAATAGAATATACTACAAAGCAACACTGAGTTTTAGATGGAGTTTTTATAGTGACCTTATAGGAATTTAGCATTGGGTGTATTCTCCATTTTGGGATAACTGATGATAGTTATATACCTAAATGGGTTCATAGAAGAAAACTCGATACCAATATCTTTTTCAGGCTGCTTGTAGACAACCATAGTTTGTACCAGGATTCATACTGGTGTTTCTGAAGTAGCCATAATGCATGTCACAAATTTGTTATAATCTGTTTAGCAATGGATCCTCTTAGATACCATTGACCCATTATGGGTTCCATTCTTCTTGCTCAGCATGCTCTGCTGCTCTTGCTATCCAGGAGAAATGAAAAGTTACAAGATTTGAAGGTCTTCATTTTTAAGATTTTCTTGAGAATAGAAAGATCACAATTTGTAGTATTACAAGTCATAAAGCCATTAAACGTAAGACAATAACAAGGGTTGAACATCGCTTTTCCACATCATTGAGGTGAATAACGGTCTCAGCAGGAAAAGATGACCAGCACTGAGCTATGTCTATGTATAAGGGCTTATCCATCCTCCAATAACTGTTTCCCAGCTGTACCATTACAGGAACACTGAAGCATGACTTTTATCCCCATTATATTAATAAGATGTCCATGTAATGCTTGGTCCCCTATAGCACAAACTCTCTGCTCCAGCAAATAGATGATGTTCAAAGTCCTGTAAGGGGGCATTCACACGGAGTAACACCCTGCGAGTAACACGATAACTCGCGGCAGAATCAGCGCTAATAAAAAAGACTCCCATTGACTTCAAAGGGTTCCGTTTAACGCGCGTAACACATTGAAAGCAATGGGCGGCTTTTTAACCCATTGCTTTCAATGCGTTAAATGGAACCCATTGAAGTCAATGGGAGTCTTTTTATTAGCGCTGATTCTGCCGTGAGTCAACGTGGCAGAATCAGCGCCGCGTTACTCCTTGTTAATGCCCCCTAACTCTTTAGAGGGTCTCTTTCACCATGAACGTGCTATCCAACCTAGATGAAGTGTTATAGAGCAGGAGGAGCTATAGAACTATAGTATTTTGGGAAAAGATTCAATATCACCTCTTTATTGTATGTATTTCCGTCCCTGTGTTGGCTATAGTTAGGAGTCCAGTGGGTGGTCCCTCTCAATGGCATACATCCTTCCTTGCACGAGCAGACACACAGAGATGGCAATCTGTTATGGATTTGGGATGTTCTATATCAGTCTGCTCAAGTTATTTTTTTGCTGGCAGAATGGACTGCAAATTTGCTATGATAGGTTCCCTTTAAGAATTTATAGCCTTGGCGATATAGAGTTTTTTTTTCTATTTTTGTACAATTTTGAGAGATAAACGTTTTTAATTTTTCCCTGGTGAGGCTGTATATTGCATTTTTTATGTTCTAGATTGTAAATCTTGTATCATTTTTATCACCTTTATATAAATATGCTAGAAAAATGCACAACAATATTTTAGTATTTTTTCTACTTAAATTTATTGTATGCGTTAAAATGATTAAGGGGATACCTAATATGTATATATTTTATATTTAATTTATTTTTTTGAATAAACTGGGTTTTTAATTGAGATTTGTGTTCGTTCTTTTTTTTTGTCTTGCTTTTTTTTTACCTGATTATTGAACATTTTTCCCCACAAGGAGACTTTTACCTTAAATTCTTATTTTTCCCCATTACTAAACATTGCATGTATTATATATGTGATGGTGGCTATAAATCACAGCAACTGAATGAAGTGAATGATCACAATCATTGTGCCCATGTGACTGCTAAAAATTAAACTTATCCCCTAAGATGGAGGTTATATGTCTGATATGAGGTGGACTAAAGCCTCCATGTTTGAATAGAGGGGTTGTCAAACATGTGCATTACCACTCCATTCAACTCACTGGGACATGCCAATAAACCCTTTGCATGAGTTGACTTTGGCAGTCCAATAGAGATGTCTGCTATGACAGAACACAGGCATGTTTACTGCTCTACCAAACTAAGGGAACTTAGGACACCTGATAGGAAGGGGGGAGGGGGGGGGCAGGGCACAGGTGTCACTTGAAGCTTATATGCCCAAATATTAAATTTGTAAAAGGGCCTTTACCTAATGTCTGCCATTTAAAACCACTATATATTTTATGTGGGATGAGGTACATCTGGGGTCCCTTCAGAATCAGCCTCTATAGCTACACCCCTGACCCAGGGTTGCAATTCTGTGAATAGTATAAGTTGTGGTACAACCTCTCCGGCACATGTATGGCACAGTGTACAAGAAGGGCATTGGGGAAGTCCATGAAGGCACCATAGAACTTCTGTGGAAAAAGAGAAAGATTATCTGGGGGCTAAGAACTACATTGAGAATAACCTCTACAAGATATTGTGATTATATCTATAATACATTTACTACTGATAGACTCCCTTTAAGGATGGGTCATTAAATTTAAAGAGTTGGATAACCACCATAAAATTTTAAAAGAAAGCATCTAAGCCTTTTTTGAAGCTGTCGGCTATGACCACTGTGAGCAACTTCTGGGGTAGGCTACTCTATAGATCCATAGTCCTTATGTTGAAGAAGCCTCTGTAGATTAAGCCTCTCTTTCTCCAGACAGAAGAAGTGCCCCATTGTCTCTTGAGGGTATTTTACATAGAACATCTTTTCACTATGTTTAGCCATCTATGTAGGTTTATCATGTCTCCCTTACCCACCTCTAATCAAGGCTAAATAAATTGGATCATTTTAATCTTTACACATATTGTAGGTCCTCTGTGAACCTTATCTGCTTTGTGGCTGTTTTTGTATCTTTTCCAATTCTAATACTGCATATTCCAGATTGGGCCGCACCAATGCTTTGTAAAGTAGTAATATTACATCCCTGTCCTGCAAGTCCATACTTTTATTACATGACAACATCTTACTGACCTTAGAAGCAGCTGACTAACATTGCATAATATTTGTTAGTCCACAATCTACAAATACACCAAGGTTCTTCTCTACTCTAAGCTTTCTATTTAACTTGTGGATTATTAGTACTCAGATGCCTAACTTTAGATTAATCCACATTTATCCACATCTCCACATATACAAAATGTAATCTTGCTGCCTAGAAAATCAAGTTTACATCCTACACAAGATGTTTGGCTGACACGGGATGTGGTTGTGTCTGCCAGAGCACCCAATTTTGCCTGTGGGTGCCACCACCTAACATAACGATTGAAGGGTCTGCATTGACAAAAGAAAACCCACAGCAAATACAGACATACCCCAGGTGTACCAAGGAACTAATTTGTATGAGGATTCATTTGTATTATTTGATTTTGCCCTCCAAAACCCCTCCATGCTCACCCTAGCCACCCTAGTCACCCTAGTCACCCCAGTCAAATGCAGGCTGCAAGTGTTGGGACAGGAACAGATGTGCTCATTGGTCTATACTGATCTATGCTGTTTCTGTTACTCCCATACAAGTCGCAATTCACTGAGCTGTTTCTGTAAATTTAACCACTGCTGAAAATCTGAATTTGGCTGAGGTGAGCTGGGACGAGATTTGAGGGGGGTCAGTTGTAGAGATAAATGTGATATTTATTACATATCCTGTGAATATACTTTAAATGTGGCACATCCCCTTTAAGGGCTTAATAGAGAAAAATGAAATGTATCCAAGGCTACACAACTGCACACCTTATCGGTGTAAATCTGAAACTGTATTAGAAGACGACTATGCTGCTCTGAAATGTTTCACGATGGGTCATGGATGCCCTTTGACCAATAAAAAGGTAATGAACTGAAAATGTAGAAAGATTGTAATTCAAACTGATGTTAAATGGAGGAAATAGAAGGTTGAATTGGAAAGAAACGAATATGTGCAACATGTAGAAAGGTAGTGAATAGAGGAAACCAAAAATGAAAACCTTTGGATACATTGTTGTGACAACAGACAGTCTCAGGGCAAGCACAAGCCGACCTGCAGGTCCTTTAGTTGTTCTTCAAAGACTGAAGAGGTCGTATACAGCAAACTTGAAAGATTTAAAGAGGTCAAGTAAATACTGACATACCGTAAAGATGGCCATAAAGCTTTTATAGCTGAGCGTGGGGCTGACAGCCATCCCTCCTATTTCCCCTATACCCTATATTTGCTCAGCCAGGGGAGCAGAGTAAACTGCAGGTAGGCACCACTGCTGACAGATTATATCCCAGGGAAACAAAGAATTGGGCATGATAAAATTCAACATCCTGCTTACGTCATTCATTATTTGTTGAAGAGGACTGGGAGTCCACTTGGGAGGGCACTGGCCCTAAAATCAGGGGATTCCGTCACACATCAAGTATTAAGGCTAGTTCATGGGGGGGGCGGTGGGACGGATTTTGGCACTGAGAGGGACGCGGGGAGCCGTATCACTCGCGGGTCAAAACCAGCCTGCCACGACTGTCGCGGTCGCGGCTTCCCCCTCCGGAGTTGGCTCAAATGAATGGGCCGACAGTGGAGGTTGCTGCCACCAGGCGGACACCACGGCTCCATAATCCGCCCCCTCTGTGCCCGTGTGAATGGGCCCATACTCATCATAAGCACAAAGTTGCCATGGTGAGTGAGTTTTCAGGGCTGTTCAGTGGGTTTCACAGAATTATTTATTTTTATTTTTTACTAAATGTATGTTGTGAGCCCCATATAGGGATCACAATGTACATTTTTCCTATCAGTATGTCTTTGTAGAATGGGAGGAAATCCATGCAAACACGGGGAGAACATACAAACTCCTTGCAGATGTTGTTCCTGGCAGGATCCAAGCCCAGGACTGCAGTGCTGCAACGCTGCAGTACTAACCACTGAGCCACCATGTTGCCCCCCACAGAATTAAATTTGTAACAATACAAGGTCCAGTGGAGAGTGTAGGATCAACATTTTAAGGGTGAGTTCACATGGAGGAATTTGATGCGGATTTGGGGGCGGATTGTTTTCAGTGGGAGGCAGAGATCATAGCAGGATGTGTAAGAAAGAAGCGTCCTGCTCAATCTGGCAACGGATTTCGTGGCTGATTAAGCCAACACGTCCGTGGCTTGAGATTCCCTCCTGATTAGGCCCACTCATCCAGGCCTAATCAGGAGCGGCAGGCCACAACGGGATGCTGATATACTGCATTGGCATCCCGTCGTAACTAGACCGTGGTGGAAATTGAAAAGAATTTCCTCTTCATTTTCTACTGTGTGAATATACCCTAAGCCACACCATCTACTTGCATGGCTTGCACTTTGTTTACAGGTAATCCCCTCTATTTACAGGTCAAAAATGTAGAATATTAGTGTGGCATGCTGCACCCTGGTCTGGTAAAATACCAGGTTTCCTATACTGCACCACATTTTACAGAGGATTTTTCCACACAGTATGCTGCTCCTTTAGTGGTCTCAACACAACATAATGGTCATTTAGTGGTCCCCACACAGCATAATGTCCCTTTAGCATAATATAATATAATTCGTCCCCTATTCGTCCTCAATCATTATAATGCTTCCTTAATGGCCTCCACACAGTATAATGCTCCCTTCGTGCCTCCCACAATATAACTAATTGTAATACCTCGCCCGTTTCCCCCAGAGCGGGTCTTCTTTGCTCTCTGTTGTTAGTGGCTTGGAGCCACAGATTCAATGACATCACTACATCATGCCTGCATCAAAGCCCCCAGCAGCAGAGACATGGGGTGAATGGTGAAGCAGGGGGCTGTCAGCAATGGTAACTTGAAAAACACAAATGCAATACTATAAGAGAACTGTTGCTTTTTTGTGGGTTGGAAGGTTGTCTTACATTTTAATCTTAATATATGGAACAACATGAGATTATTTAACATTTTGTGTCATTTGATTTGACTAATGTAAAAACTATCAGATCCCCAATGAATACTGAATCATACTTGTCACATTTCTGCATGCCTGCAAAATCCTTAATACCATAGCAAATACAAAAATCCCATATGAAGTATACCATATGTATGCCAAATTCCTATTGTAAGTGAGAAGCAGACATTTTCCGTAACAGAGAAGAATGTAGCAATGCTGCAAATATAGGAAAACATATGTATAATATGAAATGTGTATGTGGAAAGTAAAAGAAGATTTGTATAGAGAAAAGCATAGAATTGTTTTATCACGGACACGTAAACATGTTATTTGGGATTAGCTTTGTCCTGTAGATTAATGGGGTTTCTAAAGTGAAGGAGTTGCTTTATGATCACAACACTTTTCCATGTTCTTTATTAGAGTATATGGACGTCATAGAAGCTTTTCCTCTACTTCTAAAAGGTAGAGCTTAGAGCGACTGAAAAAAAGCCTCTCTCCCTGTTACATGGTCAGATGCCTGTTTGAATTGCTGTAAGTGAAAAGTATATGTGGATTTACTGGATTTTGTCTTTTAAATGAAGATTGTGAGCCCCATATAGGGATTACAATGTACATTTTTCTTCCTATCAGTGTGTCTTTGTAGAATGGGAGGAAATCCACACAAACACGTGGAGAACATACAAACTCCTTGCAGATGTTGCTCCTGGCGGGATTTGAACTCCAGGACTGCAAGGCTGCAGTGCTAACCACTAAGCCACCATGTTGCCCCTATGTGGAGTTACTGTTCACCAGTGACACAATCTTACTGAATTTACCCCATTGAGATCAGCTGATCGCAGGGATAACTTCAGTTTATAAAGCAGCTGTCTTGATAGAAGTCTAAGAAAGAGTAAATAAATTTACTCTTGGAGTGCGTTGACAAATTAAGGCACTAAACCCTCAGGAATAAAAACTGTATTGTAAAGCAATCTATACTTTGATTTTTTTATTCACTGGAAAAATGGAGAGTCAAGGCACAGTCCAAATCACTTTGAACACAACAATAACGTTGCATTTTAACGCTCTACTGTGTCCTACAGTGTCTTGCAAAAGTATTCATACCCCTTGAACTTTTACACATTTTGTCACCACACTTAATTGAGATTTTAAGTGATAGACCAAACACAAAATAGCAGATAATTGTGAAGTGGAATGGAATGATATATGGTTTTCAAAATTTTAATCAACTAAAAATCTGAAAAGTGTGACGTGCAAAAGTATTCACCCCCCTGTACACTGATACCCCTAAATAGCGATTTACTCTGATACCCAGTACAATCAATCAATCAATCAATCAATCAATCCAGAGGTCATTTAATTAGTTAATAGAGTACAGCTCTGTGTAATTTAGTCTCAGTATAAACACACCTGCTCTGTGAAGGCCTCAGTGGTTTGTTAGAGAACACTAGTGAACAAACAGCAACATGAAGACCAAGGAACTCACCAGACAGGTAAGATATAAAGTTGTGGGGATGTTTAAAGCAGAGTTAGGTTATAAAAACATATCCCAAGCTTTGAGCATCCCAAGGAGTGAAAAAAAATGCATCCAAAAATGGAAAACGTATTCTACAACTGCAAATCTACCAAGACATGGTCATCCATCTAAACTGGCAGATCAAGCAAGGAGAGCACTGGTCATAGAAGCAACCAAGAGGCCCATAGTCACTTTGGAGGAGCTGCAGAAATCCATAGCTCAGGTGGGAGAATCTGTCCACAGGACAACTATAAGTCGTGCACTTCGCAAATCTGGCCTTTGTGGAAGAAGAAAACCATTGTTGAAAGAAAGACATAAGAAGTGTTGTTTGCAGTTTGCCACAAGCCATATAGGAGACACAGCAAACATGTGGAAGAAGGTGCTCTCGTCAGATGAGACCAAAGTTGAACTTTTTGGCCTAAATGTGTTTCCTCATTGAAACTTCTTTACTCATTTTACAAGCATTTGGTGATACATTTGTATATTCAATATTCATTGCCTTTACCTAAACATACCTCCGGAGTGTAAGACTCAGAATCTAAGAGGTCCCTATCTCAGAAACATACACACAGTAGAATCAGGAAGTCAATTAATTAGACTTCAAGGTCAAGGTTTCCTTTATCTGGGGTAGAGGTTCAGTTTGCTGCTCCATCCCTGTATCTTAATAAATTGCTTATAGTAGAGTGACTTGTTGATGCCCCCCCTAGTACATATCCCATAAGCCCCAATTATCTGCTATTAATAAATCAGTGGGAACCCCACAAAAAAGTGGACACATACAAATGTCATGCAAATTTTGCCTTTGGTGAGAATTTAACCTAGAATCTCAGAGCTGCAAGATGACATTCCACCGTAAAGTGCTTCTGAAGTATAGGGGACATGAAATGAAACTATTCCAACTATGTCAAGCCTGCCTATTTTATGAAATCTAAAAAAAAAACAAGTCAGGATAACCTGAAACCATATCTAAACAGTATAACCCACTGTGCTCTGAAGCAATAGCCATTTGAGCAAACAAAATGGTCTGTTTGCTATGCTAGACTGATAGTCATACACATACATTGGAAAGGTTTAACCAGTTCAAGACTAGACCATTTTCCCTGATTCATTTCCAGACACATTTTTGTAAGGACTACATTGCTTTTTTTTTAAATTCTGTTGCATTTTTTTTTTTCAGATATACATAAAAATTATTTATATGTAATTTTTATTTTCCTTCTTCCTTACATTCCTTTCTTCTTTCTCTATTTCGCACATTGTACCCTCATAAGGTCATTAAAGGACATTTCAATACTGCATCATTTGGTTTTTTTTTTTTAGATTTTTTCATATATTAACCCCAGCTACACAGGGAATACACCCTCCTGAGACCATGTAGAGCTGATCTGGGTCTGAGAAGACCCTGCAACTCATGCAGCTACTCAGCACCCAGTAACCGCATGATCACCAGGCTTAAAGAGTCGTTACTTTATCTGTGATCCAAACTAAAAGACTTCTAGCCCCAGGAAGTGCTATTGAACGTGCTTATTTTTGTAAAAAATACTTTAAACAAATTTTAGTGCCTCAGACTAGGTTCACATGTGTTGATGTGTCTGTAGATTCTACCTAAAATCGGCAGAGAGAAATATCCTGCGGAAAAGCGATGGGAACCCAATAGACACCCAACATACCCATTATAGTCTATGCTGTCTGTGGATAACCACTTTTTTAGCAGATGGGCTCTCCGTCATTCAGGACCCATGCGGACCCAAATGATGGAGAGACCTATGGATGCGAACCTATCATCATCTCTACTTCCTGTAACAAAGCTACATATGTGGGTGGGCTGTGGGTGTTTCCATTCCCTTTCCATCAATTCCCAATCTCAGTGCTATGTCTATAACCCACTTCACTTATGGTGAGGCTCTGCTTCCCACAGATTACAGTAGCCAGGTGGGTAAGAAAGCCTGTGTAATGATGGGGGGTGGGGGAGATAGATTGATAAGAGGGTCTATAGGCATCTGGAATGCTTTTTCATGACTATTTACTGAAGCTCCATCAGCATACTCAGCTCATCCTACAGCATTCTATGGGCTCATTGGAGCCCATATAGGTCTAGGAACCTTGTTGAACCTGCTCTGTAAGTAAAGCACATCCGGAGGATTATCAGCAGGAAGTCAAACAGAACATTCTCATCCTGCTAAAGGACATTGATGCAGAATAAAAAGTGGAATGAAAAGCGGATTAAATAATTGGGAATCCAGTACATATATGTTTATTACAAGTGTACAAGGGTTATTGTTTTTAGTATGAAGTTTATCTTTTTATATGCAAATTAATTAAAGCCAGTTGGTTTGCAGGAAAATCCCTTTAATTAACCCTTTCAGTAGTCACTACTGGGACACCTCTTGAAACCATTCCCCCATTAGGGGTGACAAGTAGGCCAGCTTATTGGTGCAAATCATTGGGGCAACAAAATTTTTTCTTTTAGACAGTTTTATAAGTCTGCCCTATTCTGTGTGAAGGAGGTTGTGTACGTACATTTTTTATACCGTTTTTGGACGACATTTTTCATGTAGTTTTTGTTGCTTTTTTTCTTTAAAATGCAGAACTGTATGGATGCAAATGGAAAGCAAAGTATCCAGTCTGGCTGGATAAGAACGGCCCAGAGATACATGCAATGAACCCAGGTCTATCTAGAAGCCAGATTTCTACAGACAGTGAATTTTAGTGAGGAGACAATAATATTCTTGAGCCCGTGGAGATTTATCATCTTCTAGTAACAGCTGGTGCTCTTGGCAACTATTTTAACAGTTGGCGAATGTGTAATGTCTGTGTTTTACATCATTCAGTCATATGTGTAAAATAGAAAAGACTGGGACGTAGAGCAAAACATCCCTCTTATAATCTAGTCAAAATGATGTTCTGATCTGTTATTCCTACATGCACAATGTGTGGCGTGGACCACCACTGATTTCCAGATTATAGATGCTAATTTCAATGGCCTTTTGCTTAGATAGTCTTATCTCCTAGGAATATGGTTTTGTCAGAGATGGTTTTTCTAGTACCAGATTCCACACCCCCTCAATGTGTATATATAACATGCTAGCTGCCTGCAACCACCACTAGATGGAGATGGTGAGCTTACCGCATACTGTGCTATAATTGAGTTTAATTAATGGTGTGCAATAAGCTTCTGAGCGCCCTCTAGTGGTGGGCTTTAAAATTCTCTACAAACAAGACAAACAAGAATCCTAAGGCCGGAAGGAATTGGTACCACGGAGGCTTTCAACGTTGTATTGAGTTCTGTATATACAATGATAGAAAAGACAAAGACAGTAATAAACCATCCTTGCCTTCTATGGGGGGAGTCTCATTGTCACTGACAGCCAGCCCCCTACTCCTCCAGCTGCATGGTCTTGGGTAGCTGCTAACTCTGCAAGGACATGCAGGTGGATTCTTGCAGAGTTAATTGATGTCTACCCGGCCATGTATAGTCAATGGACAGCTGGCAATTAGTTAAGCAAATGTCATGTTTGGTTATACTGTAAATCATTGCATATTGATTAAAAAGGAGCAACACAAACACAATATGGGAAGCAATATAGTGTTGTGGGTGATTATAATATAAGATGCCATGTTTCATAAATCTAATTTCTGATATGTTCATTAAAAATGTTATTTGATCTAATTGACCGGTAAAAGTGATATAGATAATTCTAGGAAAATGTTCTAGGCAACAAACCATAATTGCTTTTATCATATGTCATGTTCCTTCATAAAATCATTGTAGACAATCTGTATTGAGTTAGCCTTTTATTAAACTACTCATAAACGGATGTTATTTGTGTATTTGCCACAGGTAGAGAAAACGGTTATCCACTCCATTCTGGAAATTTGCATATTTCTTACCCAGAATTCTTAGCAGGACATGCATTGTAATGGTGGGATTTAATTAATGACATATTTGGCTTCCCTAGCTCACTCCTTTTCTTAACTTGTACACAAACATCCTATTCTTATTGCCCTAGATGCCATCATTTAAGCCCCGCACAGTAAAAGTACCCCCGTTTTTTTCCCTCTGTAAAAACTGCTACAGAGTATAGTGCCCCCTTTAGACTCCTCACACTAAGTGCCCTTTCTAGTGCTCCAATTCACTAATAGTGCTCCATAGGTCTTCATTCTGACCTTACTCAGTAGTATTGCATTTTTTGTCTATCCATACTAATGCCAACATCTATCTCTCTAATCACTACTGAGGACCCCTTTGTTGTCAACTTAGTAATAATGCCGCACTGCACTCTTAGGCCTGGTTCACATCTGCATTCGGTATTCCATTCAGGGAGTCTGCTTAGGGACCCCCGAACAGAATACCAAACGCATTGACAAGTGGTGAGCTTCTGAAAGCACATGGACCCCATAGACCTCCAATTAGTAATTATGTGCCAATTGCAGCCCGCTCATTAGTAATGCTCCCACTGTGCTGCCTCTCAATAAAAATACTCAAGTTATGCCTCTAAATTTCCATCAGGGACATTTAGAAGCATGTTTATCTGTAAGCTGCAGTTGCAAAAACGACCCAGGTTTACAGGAATTTCTCTTGGCCTCTCACTGCTTTTATAGCAGAGGTTGAAAGCCACTGGTAAGATGTGCAGAAATAATTCAGATGCTGGAGGTTGAAAACCTGTAGATCAGGTCATTTTGCTCTGCAGATTTTTTCCCCCCATAGCATGTGGTTGAGATTTGGAGCAATCTCATCCACTATACTGCTGTACATTGCAATGTATGAGCTGCTGGTGAGTTAACCCACTGTGAGCAAGTCCTTCCTGCTACTAACAAATACGCAGATTCCGCGTCAAAAGAACCTGCATTATCCTGCCGGTTATCCCTGCATGGGAACACATGTGGTAACCAAGGTATGACAGTTTACAGAATTTCAATACAAATTTGTGAATGAGCAACCAACTCAAAGTCTGACTGGTCCACACAGTGAAGGAGACCTGAGAAGGCAACAGCCTGCAATTGTGTTACTAATGGGTGGAGAAAAAAATTAACACGTCAACTAAACTCGTATATATTCACTAAGGGCTCGTTCACATCTGAATGGGTTTGAAAGATGTCCGGCCGTGAGCGGCGGTGAGCATTTTATGCTCTCCGCCGCGAAACCGTTTTTTAAAAATCGGACACAGAGTCGGACATGTCCGATTTTAAAAAACTGGTTTCGCGGCGGAGAGCATAAAACTCTCACCACCGCTCATGGCCGGACCCAGTCTGACAGGTTTCCGTCTTCTGCATGCAGAAGACGGAAACCACAGAACGGAGTGCTGAACACTAGTGCGAACCTAGCGTAAGCTAAAAAGCAAACAGCCACCATAGCTGACATAAAGCACCAGGGGACTAATAGTGTAAACATCTAAGGCGTTTCTAAGATAGAGATAAACCTATCTTGTCATCAGAGGTGACAAATTAGCTGTGCTGTTGATAATTAAGTGAATTTCTGAAGAACATAATCCCCCCCCCCCCGCCCGCTCCCCGTCGGCACTAGTACACTAGTATGCTCATTTACACTAATGTCTGTAGGGTTTCATACGGTTTTGTGTAGGTGTCTTTATTCACTGCCTGAGCCTCCCTCTTGTTAAGTTTCCCCACTCTGGGATGCTTGCTACAGAGACTGTAGATTTATGATACGGACAGCTATCTGTTTGCATTACTCCATATATAAATCTTTCTGGAGGACTTTTTTCTGCAGTTGGCAGAGGGTTGTATGTATTCCTTCATCTGGGACATTAGCTCTAGTGGACTTAGTATCTTGTTTGGTTTAATCTCTCTAGTACCCACCCATTTTTTGACTATTTTTTGTGATAAGTTCTCTAGTGAATTTTTTAACTTGATCTTAAGAAAGTTTTTGGTTTTAATATACCCTTTTGGATAGTGACACATCCCTATTTGTCTAATAATTGGTGTAGGTTATCTACATTATTTTTCTTTGGGATTTATTTTGAGCCAGTAATGACTTACCCATACCTCTCCAAAGAACAAATATGTTGTCAATGTACCTCAGCCAGAGACAGATGTGATCCTACCACTGGCTGAGGTCATCCGGTGTGATGACATTGTTCTCCCACCAACCCAGGAGCCAGTTAGCATAGGTAGGGGCACAGGGACTCTCCATAGCAGTGCCCCTTAGCTGGTGGAAAAACTGGCCATCAAAGACAAAGTCATTTCTGGTTAAACAAAAGTAACATAGTTCAAAAACAAATAAACTGTGCAGTTTAGTCCTAATATTCCTCATTTCCAGAAAGTATTGGATGGCAGGAAGACCTAAATGATGA
This sequence comes from Leptodactylus fuscus, assembly GCF_031893055.1. Taxonomy (NCBI): domain Eukaryota; kingdom Metazoa; phylum Chordata; class Amphibia; order Anura; family Leptodactylidae; genus Leptodactylus; species Leptodactylus fuscus. Next base: position 48,584,048 of record NC_134271.1, on the reverse strand, counting down.
TGTATAGATGTGTATAGCGCCTCCACATCAATCAAGGCAAGAATGCCATCTTCCATCTTCAGTCAAGTTGTTTCAACAGGTCAGGACTGTCCCTTACATATGAGGGCAAGTTCTAAACAAATGGTTTCAAACTCTTGTCTATACGGAACCCAAATTCTGTATCAAACTCCTTACCTCTGAGATTATCTTGGGTAGGGAGTAAAAAGTGGCTATGACTGGATGTAACGGAAATAAAAAAAATCTAATTTGCTCAAATTGATGATGCCAATTTTTAAAGCTGGGACAATATAGATTTTAGTTCTTGCTGAAAGGTGGCCATGGGGTTATGGTCCAATTTCCCATAAAAGGATGTATTTGATAGAAGATCATTGCATAGTTTCTTGTACTGAATCTTATCCATAACCACCACATTGCCATCTTTATCAGAAGTCTTTATAACTATGGATGTATCAGATTCTAAAATCCAGAGAACTCTCCTCTCATCTGGAGATAGATCACCCTTCATGGCAGGGCCATTGGTGGCGAGTGCCTCGAATATCATGTGTAATCAAGTTCCCAAAAACCTGTGAGTATTCTTTAGTGTCAGGTTAGCAAATGGACATAATGATTGATCTCTTTCGTTATCATTTCAAGGGGAGATAAAAGTTCTAGTCTACTCAAGATCATCTATTTCAATATTATTCTCAACACAGGTCCTTTTGTCTATGGCTAAGTGAAACTTTTGCCAATATAACTTTCTAACAAATAACGCAATATCCTTTATCCAAGTAAAGGAGTCAAAAATAACTGACGGGACAAAGGAGAGGCCTAGATTTAATACTAAGGCCTCAACACCGGTGAGGTTACATGAAGAAATATTAATAACTTTTGTTTTTGAGTTAGTTAAATGTTTCATGTTTTGTTGAAATTCGGCTTTCACCCACTGGGTGTTATCAGTACTAGAAAGCACATAAGTATTTGTAGACTGAGGCTGCTGACACTCAAAACATGGACTCAGCTATGTATTCTCCCTGCCCATAATGTCAGCTCCATGTGTTGACTGTAGTTTGGACCTTTCCCCATGTGGACATTCACAAGAAGAGGCCCACATGGCAATATCAAGCAGGGACAGATTTCCTAGAAAAATAATGATGGCTAGTTAATCTGCAATGAGACTGTGGACATCCCATCAGTTGATGAAACGCTGCGAAATCCACTAAGTGGCATGGCAGCGTCTTTCCAGTCAGTAACAAGTTAGCCAGATGCATGATAAAGTCGCAGATTACTGGTGTCAGATTGCTGTTTATAGTTCACACATTCCTTTATGGTTGAAGACTAAGGCGTGGAGGAGTAGAAACAATTGGTGATGATGATAACGACGATGACCATGTGCTACGTATGGATGTGGCCTCCTGACTAAGAAGGTAATGTAGAGAAGAAATAGAATGGTTTTTGCTAATTTTGTCCATCAGTGCCTATGCCAATTATATTTTGCCAAAAGAGTTTCTATACATGTGCCTGCACACCCAAGGCTAATTTTTTGCTTGCAAATCTTGCACCTTGCCATGGAAATAAAAAAAAAAAATATGGAAGATTATCACACATAGCTGCTGCCACCAACATCAGCAGCAGTAGAAACATACCTTCTAGTGCCGCCACAATCTGAGTTTGCCTTAGATCTACCCCAGGAAGGTTTTTTGGATGTTGGGGCTGCAGATGAAATTCTTACTATTGCAGCTGCCACTACTTTCTTCTTCTGATGTAACCAAGTCATTTTGACCTGACTGGCAGGGCTTCCCTGCAATAAATCATTGGATTCAGTAATTTCATCATCCTCCCTACGTTTTTGTTACAATATGGTAAATTACGTGTTACATCAGAGATGGAGGAGGCGGAACACACTCAACATTTGTATTTCACTGCTTTCAAAATTTTTATTCTCAGGAAGTACCACAACTTTGGCTACAGGCAGGGCTACCAAGACCAGAAGTAGCATTGCTGCTGTCAGTCACACTCTTATTGTTAGTACTTGCATGAGTGTTTCCTCCTACCTTTCCTTTTGCCTGTCCCCTGTCCTGTTTATTTTTAGAGTCATTTTTCCTGCACACTGCTTAACTATAATAGTGATTGCAAACTAATATTAAACTGAGTGTATGTCTGCTATGAATAGAAGGATACTTTGAAAAAAACCTAAATAATATGCTGCAGAGCCCAACTGGGCTCTGAGCCGCAGAGCTACCTTGGTGTGAACAATACCCGACTGTTAATGTCACTGTCGGGCTACAACATCATATGGGTACACTCAATAACTTAATAGATAGGATCTCTGCAGGACAGATCAGCGCTAGAGGAATAACAGTCTAGCCAAAACTCCTATGCTTCGACTGAGCAAACTAAACAGAGTATTCTCAGTTACTTCACAGAGAAGCACCTCACAGCAGCTACCTGCTGTAGCTATCAATCAAGTATATTAGCAGTGTGAGAGATAAATTGGGGAAGGGAGACCAACTTCCAAAAACATATAGAGACTCATAAACACACAGTGGCTGCAAGGACAACAGACCAGTCACACATGCAGCTATGACAACACATAAATTATTCTGACATGAGGCTAGGGCAGCGGGCTGACTCACCTGCCTCGTTAAATAGGGGAAGGGCGGTCCCAAGCAGCCAGCCCAGCTGCCCAAGCCAGGCGCTCACTGGTTGATACCCTTGTCAGTCAGGCAACCAACCACGCCCACCTGGCTGCAAGGACTTAACCCCTGCTGTACTGAAGTGCCAGCAACAAGGAGGTGGTGACAGACCACAAGACGCTGCGGCAGAGGAACAGGCTGCGACCTGATCCCTTGGCCGCATTTGCTGCACCGTCCTAACAATGTCTTTTTGTTTTAATTAGAAAAAAAAACTATTTTAAGGAAAGCAGAACTAGCAAAGCATTAAAAGTAGCCAGGCATCAGTCAGCTAAATTTTTGTTTGTTATATACAGGATAACAAAAAAAATCCCTAATAATCAGAGATTTCTCAGATTAGCCTTTATAACAGCAGATTGTTGTATATTGGGTAACCAAAAGACATCCCTTAGCAAACTGATTTTTTTTCAGATTAGTACAGGATGCATCAGTGTTTTGGTAGTTGTATGTATATAGGGTAGCCAGAAATGCCAACAAGAAATTGAGATTTTTCAGGTTAGCATGGGCTGCCTCAGTGTTTTGCTTGTTTGTACATCACCTAATGATCATTTAATATGTTTTATTACCATTAAATTTCACAACATAAGTTTCTTTGGTCATCTCTAGAGATGAGCGAACACTAAAATGTTCGAGGTTCGAAATTCGATTCGAACAGCCGCTCAATGTTCGTGTGTTCGAATGGGTTTCGAACCCCATTATAGTCTATGGGGAACAGATACTCGTTAAGGGGGAAACCCAAATCCGTGTCTGGAGGGTCACCAAGTCCACTATGACACCCCAGGAAATGATGCCAACACCTCTGGAATGACACTGGGACAGCAGGGGAAGCATGTCTGGGGGCATCTAACACACCAAAGACCCTCTATTACCCCAACATCACAGCCTAACAACTACACACTTTACACACTCAATACCACCTCTCTGACAGTAGGAAAACACCTTGAAACATGTGTATTTGGCACTTGCAGTGAGGAGAGCTTGTCACCAGCAGTGAATTTGGCCCTTGTAGTAAGTTGAGGTTGGCACCAACATTTGTTTTGAAAATCAGGGTGGATTGAGCCTCTAACCAGCAGAGTTTGGGCAAATTCATGGTGGAGGGAGCCTCTAAACACCCCAGTTTGGGCAAATTCATGGTGGAGGGAGCCTCTAAAAACCCCAGTTTGGACCAATTCATGGTGGAGGGAGCCTCTAAAAAACCCAGTTTGGACCAATTCATGGTGGAGGGAGCCTCTAACCAGCCCAGTGTGGGCAAATTCATGGTGGAGGGAGCCTCTAAAAAACCCAGTTTGGACCAATTCATGGTGGAGGGAGCCTCTAACCAGCCCAGTTTGGGCAAATTCATGGTGGAGGGAGCCTCTAAAAAACCCAGTTTGGACCAATTCATGGTGGAGGGAGCCTCTAACCAGCCCAGTTTGGGCAAATTCATGGTGGAGGGAGCCTCTAAAAAACCCAGTTTGGACCAATTCATGGTGGAGGGAGCCTCTAACTAGCCCAGTTTGGGCAAATTCATGGTGGAGGGAGCCTCTAAAAAACCCAGTTTGGACCAATTCATGGTGGAGGGAGCCTCTAACCAGCCCAGTTTGGGCAAATTCATGGTGGAGGGAGCCTCTAAACAGCCCAGTTTGGGCAAATTCATGGTGGAGGGAGCCTCTAACCAGCCCAGTTTGGACCAATTAATGGTGGAGGGAGCCTCTAACCAGCCCAGTTTGGACCAATTAATGGTGGAGGGAGCCTCTAACCAGCCCAGTTTGGACCAATTAATGGTGGAGGGAGCCTCTAACCAGCCCAGTTTGGACCAATTCATGGTGGAGGGAGCCTCTAAAAACCCCAATTTGGACCAATTCATGGTGGAGGGAGCCTCTAACCAGCCCAGTTTGGACCAATTCATGGTGGAGGGAGCCTCTAACCAGCCCAGTTTGGGCAAATTCATGGTGGAGGGAGCCTCTAAAAACCCCAATTTGGACCAATTCATGGTGGAGGGAGCCTCTAAACAGCCCAGTTTTGGCAAATTCATGGTGGAGGGAGCCTCTAAAAACCCCAGTTTGGACCAATTCATGGTGGAGGGAGCCTCTAACCAGCCCAGTTTGGGCAAATTCATGGTGGAGGGAGCCTCTAACCAGCAGAGTTGTGGGAAAGCAGGGTGGAGGGAGCCTCTAACCAGCAGAGTTGGTGGAAATCAGGGTGGAGGGAGCCTCTAACCAGCAGAGTTGGGGGAAATCATGTTGGAGGGAGCCTAGTATTAGCAGAATTGTGCAACGCTTATGGTGGATGAGTATGAGGATGCGGAGGAATTGAAGAGGTTGAGTACAGACATGGAGTTTCATGTTGGGGTGCTTTACACAGGTGGGCACAAAAATGAAGGCTCTATCCAGTGGTGGTTCATTTTTATCAAAGTGAGCCGGTCGGCACTCTCAGCTGACAGACGGGTGCGCTTGTCAGTGATGATGCCACCGGCTGCACTGAACACCCTCTCAGATAGGACGCTGGTGGCAGGACAGGACAGCACCTCCAAGGCATATAGGGCAAGTTCAAGCCACAGGTCCAACTTCGACACCCAATACGTGTAGGGCGCAGAGGGGTCGGAGAGGACAGGGCTGTGGTCGGAAAGGTATTCCCGCAACATGCGCCTATACTTCTCACGCCTGGTGACACTAGGACCCTCCGTGGCGGCACTTTGGCGAGGGGGTGCCATCAAGGTGTCCCAGACCTTAGACAGTGTGCCCCTCGTTTGTGTGGACCGGTGAGAACTTGGTTGCCTACTGGAGGAACTGCCCTCCCTGCCGCCAACGTCACATGCTGGAAACATCTCCATCATATTCTGCACCAATTGCCTGTGGCAAGCATTGATGCGATTGGCCCTCCCCTCTACCGGAATAAAAGACGAGATGTTGTTTTTATACCGGGGGTCAAGGATAGCAAAGATCCAGTACTGGTTGTCCTCCATGATTTTGACAATACGCTTGTCGGTTGTAAAGCACCCCAACATGAACTCAGCCATGTCTGCCACAGTGTTAGTTGGCATGACTCCTCTGGCCCCACCGGAAAGTTCAATCTCCATTTCCTCCTCATCCTCCATGTCTACCCATCCGCGCTGCAACAATGGGACGATTCGAAGTTGCCCGGAAGCCTCCTGTATCACCATCACATCATCGGACAACTCTTCTTCCTCCTCCTCCTCCTCCTCCATTAAACGCAGTGAAGCGGACAGATGTGTGGACCTACTCTCCAGCTGTGACGGATCGGATGCTATCCCTAACTCCTCTGTGTGATCTGAGTTATCCCTGATGTCAATCAGGGATTCTCTCAGAACACACAAGAGCGGGATTGTAAGGCTCACCATCGCATCCTCAGAGCTCACCCTCCTTGTGGACTCCTCAAAGACCCGTAGGATGTCACAAAGGTCTCTCATCCATGGCCACTCATGGATGTGAAACTGAGGCAGCTGACTTTGTGGCACCCTAGGGTTTTGTAGCTGGTATTCCATCAAAGGTCTCTGCTGCTCAACCACTCTATTCAACATCTGAAACGTTGAGTTCCAGCGTGTGGGGACGTCGCACAAAAGCCGGTGTTGTGGCACATGCAGGCGTTGCTGGAGAGATTTTAAGCTAGCAGCGGCTACTGTCGACTTGCGAAAGTGGGCGCACATGCGCCGCACTTTCACCAGTAGCTCTGGAACATTGGGGTAGCTCTTTAGGAAACGTTGCACCACTAGGTTGAAGACGTGGGCCAGGCATGGAACATGTTGGAGTCCGGCAAGCTCCAGAGCTGCTACCAGGTTCCGGCCGTTATCACAAACGACCATGCCTGGGCCCAGGTGCAGCGGCTCAAACCATATTGCCGTCTCATCGAGGAGGGCATCCCTCACCTCGGAGGCAGTGTGCTGTCTGTCCCCCAAGCTGATCAGCTTCAGCACAGCCTGCTGACGTCTACCAACGCCAGTGCTGCAACGTTTCCAACTCGTAGCTGGGGTCAATCTAACAGCGGAGGAGGAGGCGGTGGTGGAGGAGGAGGCGGTGGCGGAGGAGGAGGCGGTAGAGGAGGAGGAGGAGGGGGGTGTTCTTCTCGTGTCCCTGCCAGGAATGTTAGGCGGGGAGACGAGGTACACCGGGCCAGTTTGGGAAGCAGTCCCAGCCTCAACTACATTCACCCAGTGTGCCGTCAGTGAAATGTAGCGTCCCTGTCCGCATGCACTTGTCCACGCGTCGGTGGTCAAGTGGACCTTTGTGCAAAGCGCGGAACTAAGGGCCCGCCTGATGTTGAGTGACACGTGCTGGTGCAAGGCGGGGACGGCACACCGGGAGAAGTAGTGACGGCTAGGGACGGCATAGCGAGGTGCCGCAGTTGCCATCAGGTCCAGGAAGGCGGGAGTTTCAACAAGCCGGAACGCCAACATCTCCTGGGCCAGCAGTTTAGCGATGTTGGCGTTCAAGGCTTGCGCGTGTGGGTGGTTAGCAGTGTATTTCTGCCGCCGCTCCAATGTCTGAGAGATGGTGGGTTGTTGTAAAGAAACGCCTGATGGTGCCTTTGATGGTGCAGGAGAAGGAGATAAGACAGGACCAGGGGAGGATGAGGTAGAAGTCAACAAAGTGGCGGAGGCAGATGAAGTGGTGTCCTGGCTCGTCCTCTGGAGTGCATCGCCAGCACAGTCAGCAGTGGCAGTGGCAGAGGCAGAGGCAGTGGCAGAGGCAGTGGCAGTGGCGTGAACGGCAGGCGGCCTTTGTCCTGCCGTTGCTGCCTGCCACTGATTCCAGTGCTTGGATTCCAAATGACGGCGCATTGAAGTGGTGGACAGGTTGCTCTTCTCAGAGCCCCTAATCAATTTCGAGAGGCAAATTGTGCAGACAACACTATATCTGTCCTCGGCGCATTCCTTGAAAAAACTCCACACCTTCGAGAAACGTGCCCTCGAGGTGGGAGTTTTTCGGGGCTGGGTACGAACTGGAACATCTTGGGAGATTCCGGGTGTGGCCTGGCTTCGCCTAAGCTGCTGACCTCTGCCTCTGCCTCTAGCTACCCTTTTTGGTGCTGCACCTGCCTCAACATCCACACTACTTTTCCCGCTTGACATCCCCCCTGTCCAGGTCGGGTCAGTGTCCTCATCATCCACCACTTCCTCTTCCAACTCCTGTCTCATCTCCTCCTCCCGCACAATGCGCCGGTCAACTGGATGCCCTGACGGCAACTGCGTCACATCATCGTCGATGAGGGTGGGTTGCTGGTCATCCACCACCAAATCGAACGGAGATGGAGGAGACTCTAGTGTTTGAGCATCTGGACACAGATGCTCCTCTGTTAGGTTCGTGGAATCGTGACGTGGAGAGGCAGGTTGAGGGACAATGAAAGGAGCGGAGAACAGCTCTGGGGAGCAGGGACAGTTTGGGTTATTGTTCTGTAAAGCTTCGGAATTTTGGGAGGAAGGAAGACAAGACTGTTGGGTAATAGGAGGAGAGGAGGCAGAGTCTGACTGGCTGCTGGACAATGTGCTGTAAGCGTTCTCTGACAGCCATTGCAAGACCTGTTCCTGGTTCTCGGGCCTACTAAGGTTTGTACCCTGCAGTTTAGTTAATGTGGCAAGCAACCCTGGCACTGTGGAGTGGCGCAATGCTTGCTGCCCCACAGGAGTAGGCACGGGACGCCCTGTGGCTTCACTGCTACCTTGCTCCCCAGAACCATTCCCCCGACCTCGCCCACGGCCTCGTCCACGTCCCTTTCCGGGAGCCTTGCGCATTTTGAATTCCTAGTTAGAAATTGGCACTGTATACCAGTAGTAAAAATTGTGGGTGCACGTAACCCCAATATATTCTTTGAATTACCAGTCAGAAACTGGCACTATATGGCAGTAGCAAGAAATGAGGGTATTTGTATTCCCAATATATTCTTTGAATTCCCAGTCAGACAATGGCACTGTATACCAGTAGTAAAAATTGTGGGTGCACGTAACCCCAATATATTCTTTGAATTCCCAGTCAGACACTGGCACTATATGGCAGTAGCAAGAAATGAGGGTATTTGTATTCCCAATATATTCTTTGAATTCCCAGTCAGACAATGGCACTGTATACCAGTAGTAAAAATTGTGGGTGCACGTAACCCCAATATATTCTTTGAATTACCAGTCAGACACTGGCACTATATGGCAGTAGCAAGAAATGAGGGTATTTATAACCCCAATATATTCTTTGAATTCCCAGTCAGACAATGGCACTGTATACCAGTAGTAAAAATTGTGGGTGCACGTAACCCCAATATATTCTTTGGATTACCAGTCAGAAACTGGCACTATATGGCAGTAGCAAGAAATGAGGGTATTTGTATTCCCAATATATTCTTTGAATTCCCAGTCAGACAATGGCACTGTATACCAGTAGTAAAAATTGTGGGTGCACGTAACCCCAATATATTCTTTGAATTCCCAGTCAGACACTGGCACTATATGGCAGTAGCAAGAAATGAGGGTATTTGTATTCCCAATATATTCTTTGAATTCCCAGTCAGACAATGGCACTGTATACCAGTAGTAAAAATTGTGGGTGCACGTAACCCCAATATATTCTTTGAATTACCAGTCAGAAACTGGCACTATATGGCAGTAGCAAGAAATGAGGGTATTTGTATTCCCAATATATTCTTTGAATTCCCAGTCAGACAATGGCACTGTATACCAGTAGTAAAAATTGTGGGTGCACGTAACCCCAATATATTCTTTGAATTACCAGTCAGAAACTGGCACTATATGGCAGTAGCAAGAAATGAGGGTATTTGTATTCCCAATATATTCTTTGAATTCCCAGTCAGACAATGGCACTGTATACCAGTAGTAAAAATTGTGGGTGCACGTAACCCCAATATATTCTTTGAATTCCCAGTCAGACACTGGCACTATATACCAGTAGCAAGAAATGAGGGTATTTGTATTCCCAATATATTCTTTGAATTCCCAGTCAGACAATGGCACTGTATACCAGTAGTAAAAATTGTGGGTGCACGTAACCCCAATATATTCTTTGAATTACCAGTCAGAAACTGGCACTATATGGCAGTAGCAAGAAATGAGGGTATTTGTATTCCCAATATATTCTTTGAATTCCCAGTCAGACAATGGCACTGTATACCAGTAGTAAAAATTGTGGGTGCACGTAACCCCAATATATTCTTTGAATTCCCAGTCAGACACTGGCACTATATGGCAGTAGCAAGAAATGAGGGTATTTGTATTCCCAATATATTCTTTGAATTCCCAGTCAGACAATGGCACTGTATACCAGTAGTAAAAATTGTGGGTGCACGCAACCCCAATATATTCTTTGAATTACCAGTCAGACACTGGCACTATATGGCAGTAGCAAGAAATGAGGGTATTTATAACCCCAATATATTCTTTGAATTCCCAGTCAGACAATGGCACTGTATACCAGTAGTAAAAATTGTGGGTGCACGTAACCCCAATATATTCTTTGAATTCCCAGTCAGACACTGGCACTATATGGCAGTAGCAAGAAATGAGGGTATTTTTATTCCCAATATATTCTTTGAATTCCCAGTCAGACAATGGCACTGTATACCAGTAGTAAAAATTGTGGGTGCACGTAACCACAATATATTCTTTGAATTACCAGTCAGAAACTGGCACTATATGGCAGTAGCAAGAAATGAGGGTATTTATAACCCCAATATATTCTTTGAATTCCCAGTCAGACAATGGCACTGTATACCAGTAGTAAAAATTGTGGGTGTATATAGCCCCAATTCTATTGCTAGGGGACTTGCAGGGTATTTCTGGGGTGAAGGTGGAGGGGCACACCGTTGCAACGGGTATCGGGGTATATATCGGGTATACGGGAATACACTGACAGTGTATTCCATTCAGGATCCTGGGAAAGCTGGGTTGCGGCGATTGAGCCCGTCAGTGCCACGTTACACTGACAAGCTTCTCCCTGGAATTTAGCTCTTACAAGAGCTGTTGTGGTTGTCTTCTCCTTCCTATCCTAGCCTGTCCCTGCCTACCCAGAATCTAAGCCCTAGCTAGCTGGACGGAAACCTCCGTCCTCGGTGAATTGCAAGCTCAGAATGACGCGAACCTGGGCGGCGCTGTTCTTTTAAATTAGAGGTCACATGTTTTCGGCAGCCAATGGGTTTTGCCTACTTTTCTCAACGTCACCGGTGTCGTAGTTCCTGTCCCACCTACCCTGCGCTGTTATTGGAGCAAAAAAGGCGCCAGGGAAGGTGGGAGGGGAATCGAGTAATGGCGCACTTTACCACGCGGTGTTCGATTTGATTCGAACATGCCGAACAGCCTAATATCCGATCGAACATGAGTTCGATAGAACACTGTTCGCTCATCTCTAGTCATCTCATGTTTGATGACATTGACCGGACTGGACACTGACGGTTTGAATTTATTTTCATAGTTGCTCCGAGCTATGCTGGAGGACTCCGAAATATAAGCAATGATTCTTCATTTTAGTCATATCTTAGATGTAATTTATTTATATTTCTAAAGTAATTTATTAAGAATCAGTATTAATAAAAAAAAACCTACTAGTAGTTACTACTTATTACAATATTTTTCAGATTTTTATACAAATGAAAAACATTTTTCTTGGCAACCGGATAAGTAGCTTGATTTTCACAGCAATAGGGGAAAATATATTTCCAGTTAAACTGCTTGTTAAATGCAACAGACATTTTTCTCTTTACTGCTCCTTAAAGGCTTTATCTGTTTCTTACCATATTTAGTACTGCTATAGCTTCTGCACCAAATAGCCATAAGATTAAAACCTTCCTAATATTTGTGGTCAGAGCAGATTCGTTTCATTCACTATTACCATCTTATGTATGTTTGAACTTTAATTTCACACTATAATCTTATACTACACAGCCATGTCATTGTGGGAGAGGGAAGAGGAAAGACATTCACATATACACAGTAAGCTAGAACAGTGGTCAGCAGCTTACCCTGGCCCCTGGCTTTCCCTCTACCATGTACTGAAAAGCAGACTGTCTTGCAGACCTGCTCTGCTGAATTTATATCTGTGTACTGAAAAGTAGACTGTCTTATAGGCATGCTCTGCTTCTTGGCATTTATATGTTGCTTTTAATATATATTTGCCCCACAAGAAGCCACACACAGAGAGCAAGCTTTACGTGTAAGACAGCAGAGTATAACAATGGAGCTGTGTATTGTCTGTGTATAAAAAATTCATAGATGTCACCATCAACTTAAAGAGGTTATGCCATGAAAAATATCTATCCTCTATCCATTGGATAAAGGATAAATATCTGATATAGAGAGAAGCAGCAGAACCGAACCTAACAGCCGCTAGCGGAAAAACCAGAACCAAAGTGCAACACACCCAGTATGAGCCAAAGCCAATCTCAGGACGTTTTCACCAGAGCTCCTAGTGGTGGAGATGGACTTGGCAATCCCAGACCGGAGTTGACAACACAGAAGAATGTGCCACAAACTGATTAACTGCTAGCAGAAGCCAGGGAGCAGAATCGAAAACAACTCATCAGACGAGGAGAAACTGACAGAGCAGAGTCAGCAGCAGAGATAGCAGCGAAGTACAGGAGTGAGTGACAGAAGGAGAGGTCGAGGTATGTATCCAGAGTCAAATGCCAGCAGAGTAAGTTCAGCAGAGTTGCAATCCAAAGAGAAGTCCAGGTACACAGTCCGATAGTCAGAGCCATAGAAACAAAAACAGCAACCAGAAACAAGAAGCAACAGGGATGGGAGCCAAAAACCAGGGTGAAATCAATAGCTGGCATGGAAAAGAGAAATGGAGGGGATTATAAATACCCGGACCAGCACATAAATTAAAGCATTTCTTAAATGGGTATTCGTCTTTGTGCACCCGTCAGTCTTAAACGGGCCACAGCAAACATCACAACCCTAACATAAGCACTTTGCTATTTCTGGGGCTCCCATTCCCTTCAATAAGAGCTCCAGAGATGATGGAAGTATGGGACTCATCTATCTCTGGTGCTCCCAATGAAGTGATTGTAGTTTACTGAAGGAGTAACTAAAATTTAAGTTTTATTGGATCCGTTAAAACAATTATTTCAAGGATAAATTAAGTCCTAAAAACACCAAAATGTGGGTGGCTGGACCTTTCAATAGTGTGTGTGGTCTAAATATACACCACTTTAAATCCTCCCAGAGGTCTCTGCCCAACCTCACATCAAATAGATGTTCATCAGGAGGAGTTTCAAATGGATTAATGTCCGCAGGATTTGTGATAACAATCACAGTTCCCCTGCCCTAGATTGTAGGACAGGGTACTTAGATGTAAGTGAAGTGAATGGAAGCACTGTCCACCACCAGTCACATCCAGATTTAGCCTGGCTGAGGTTAAGCTGAATGTCAGAGGTGAAAAGGATCTCCTGCTGAAACGCAGATTTTTTTGTTGCAGATTTTGATGCATTTTTTAGTGGGACATTTGACAGTTTTGTCAACCACAAGTACTGGGCAAAGAAACAATAAAGACTTGTTAAAAAATACCGCAGACATCAAAATAAAAAAAAAACACCATAATCAAGGCCACAAGCTAAATTAATGAGCCACTGAGTGTGTACTGCAGCCTGGCGTAAGCATTGGCATAATTTGCACCAAATTTAATGAATGTACCGCTATGTCTGATAAATTGGATCATGGAGTTTGTAGCAATTTTTTAGAAAAAGTTGCACTTGATTAATCTGGAGTACAGACAACTGGACAGGATAACCACTCTCCCAACCACTTTTGGAAAATGGGAAAAACCCGGATACCACACTGAACTCGCCCATAGCCGTCTGCAAGGGACCTAAAGCAAGGTTTATTGAAAGGTTAGCTAAGCTTTAACATTATTGCCAATTTTGTCTTAATTCTACAATAAATAGATGTTTAGTTTTCTGGAAAAATTACATTTCCAGAAACAGTCAATAAGAGCACTATGGTCTTAAAGTGGGATATTGCAAAGCAAGCCCTTGCAGGCAACATCTTAAGTAGATAAAATAATCAGTATGTAGCGCTATTACTTAGTGTGGCCAAACGTAACCAAAATGAAATTTATTCTGCATCTGCCAGTCCTAACTGTATCTAATTCAATTAGATAGAGTAATGTTGTGACATTCATGGACTGGGGGAATGTATCCATTTATTCATCGTTTACTATGTACTGTGTTGCACTGCTTAGCGGATATGTCCATGTTAAGGCTTAGAAATTCATTTTGATGTCCACCATTGTCATATGAAAGACAAAGGGGGAGAAATATCCATAAATGTGCCTGAAAACGATGAGACTTGCCACGTCATTAAAAAAAAAAAGCAAATTGAGGCAAATTCATCAAATAGCTGCAAATGCTTAATGAATTTGAAAAAATTTTAAAAAAGGATGATCTTTTAAAAAAAATGACATCATTTATCATTATCATTTATTGTTTGGCACAACACCTGTGGTATGGTGATTTTTTTTTTTTTTAAGGTGCAATAACTAAATAATTCAACATATTTTATTTTTGTTCTAGGGAAAGGGGGTCGATTTAAACTTTTAATATTTCTTTTTTTAAAACTTTTATATTTAGACCACCTAGGGATCTTGAACCCCAGGGGGTCCAAACACCAATTCAGTGCATTGCAGTATATTGTAAATTCTATAGCGTTCTATTATAGGCTGTTACAGTTTCAAACCCAAAATTTTTTGGAAAATCTGAAGCTATCTGAATTGCTTCACTCAATGACAGCTGTATATTTAGATTCTCAGCTTCCAGCTGTCATTGGCTGTTGTTTCTTTACTTTTTGAAAGTAGGTTTATGACTTAGAGTAACCTAAACTACATGTTCCAAACCTTAGGTCATGGGGTCCAGGTTATTCTCAGTCACTGAAAGCAAAGAAACAGCTGCAACGAATTGAAGGATATTCACTTAATACTACTCCTAAACTAAACATTACTAAATCTTCCCCATAGTTTTGGAGTTTAAGTTACTGTATAGGCACATTGTCTGAATGGTTGCTCCACTTCAGCTTCTCACTACAAAAGGTGAGGCCAGTATAGGTATGCCATAATCACAATGGTGGCAGAGCTATTAAAGCAACATTATAATACCAGAATTAGATTGTGTTCACATATGCATTGGATGCTTTCTTAGGTATTTCTATCGGTTTAATCTTTGTGCTCCTGACAGATAGTCGCATCATCCTCATAGGTGTTAAAAGTGCACACTGTGTGGACTTCTGCTCTCTTGCATGTGGAGATAAAATGGGAATGCTTTAATTGACTTCGTGCTTTTGGGTATGTTTGTATGTTCTGCCTATATGTTATTTGTTCTATGTGTTGTTTTGCAGCTCTCCCATTGTATACCCTTGTTTTCCTCTCTACTGTTTGGTCCCCCACACTTGGTACAGCCCAGGACTATTACAGGTCATTGGGTGGGGTCTGAGGAGACTTTTGTCTCCAGGAGAACTGTTGGAGTCTCAGAGTAGTGGTTGTGTAGTTTGCAGTGGAGACAACCCTGAGATGAAAATCCTGCTGTCCAACATTTGGCCACTGTGCCAGGAGGAGAGATGGAGTCTTCTGCAAGGAGGTGTTGTCCAGGACCTGTTCGCACAAGGTAACCAGAGTCCTGGTAGAACTGCCTATGAGTACAGCCCCAGTCAGTGGCGTAACTAGGAATGGCAGGGCCCCGTGCCGAACTTTTGACATGAGCCCCCCCCGACCAATGTTGAAGACCTCAACCAACTGACCCCTAACGCAGCCCCTACCCCTTGCACATTTCTGCGCACACTATAATACCCCATATTAGCCCCTGCACACTGCATTATGTCCCCATAGTGGCCCCAGTACACAGTATTATGTCCCCATACTGGCCCCAGTACACAGTATTATGTCCCATTGTTGCCCCTGCACACAGTATTATGTCCCCATACTGGCCCCAGTACACAGTATTATGTCCCCATAGTGGCCCCAGTACACAGTATTATGTCCCAATACTATCCCCAGTACACAGTATTATGTCCCCATAGTGGCCCCAGTACACAGTATTATGTCCCCATACTGGCCCCAGTACACAGTATTATGTCCCATTGTGGACACACATGAACAGTTATTATACTCTGGGTTCTTTTCATCTTCCGGGACATCATGTGACTGGGACCTTGCGTCGCGGGTCATATGACGTCATGCAAGTAGGCCGAAGCCTGCCCGGAGCCTAGAGAGGTAAGTAACACAGTTTTTTATGTTATCATACCTCTCCCGGGCCTCCGATCGTTATACTCGGGGGTCCGAAAAGACCCCTGAGTATAATAGTGCTTGTGGGGCCCGCACCGTCACTTACTGATCCCGGCCCCTGCCAGGATCGGTAAGTATATAGGGCCCGTTACTAGCTGGAGGTACTCCAGCCGGTAACGGCCTATTAAAAAAAAAAACAAAAAAAAACACAGCGGTAGTGGCTGTCGCTGGCCCCTAATTACCCAGGCCCTGTGACAGCTGCCTCTGCTGCTTCCCCAGTAGTTACGCCCCTGGCCCCAGTATCCTCTGCTGGAGGTTCCTGAGTTGTGGAGATAAAGTTGTTTGGAGTGGAGTACGGCACTAGAGCTTTATCATCACTGGGCATCGCCTCCAGACGAAGGCTGGGAGAAATTTTTAGTGGGAGACTGCTACCCCCATTTGGAAGCTGCACAGTTTATAGTTCACAACTGTTGAGTAAAGTTAAACCTGTTTCAACTGCACGGCTATTTCCTGAGTCATTCCTTCATTAACATTAGGGTCCTTTGAACACCATGACACCAACTCAGGTTTAGAGAGGACGCCTCTCCAATTGGCAGCTCCTTGGGTGAACTACTACCACCAACATGTGATAGCACAGCAGGCACCCCTCATTGGGGTCTGGCCTAGGAACTGAGCTGGGGAGAATGGTTGAGAACACTCAGCCTAACCATTGTCATAGCTACCGCTATTACTACCCTTATCCTCCAGTTCCCTCCATCTGGGCTGCTGCATTACCCTTCATTGGGTGAATGAGGGTCTATGGATCCATCCTTTGTATTTGTAAACAGAAAAACTGTGGTGGGAAGGCAGCCTTAAAGTCCTTTGCTTTATATTTTACACAGGATAGGTGATCATATGGCTAGTAATATTATTTTACCTGCTGCTGTTTGGCAGCTATAACCAACATTCAACAAGACGGTAATTTATACTGTGTATAGAAATTGTGATAAATCACCCCAAAATGCACACAAGGTGCCAAATTAAATATAAATACAGCCAACTTTATTAATTCATTTAATTAAAAAATCATCACGAATGACATGCAAAATGTGGAGAAAAAGATACCCAAGAAAAAGCTGATTCCAGCTATATCCATTCAGCATCATTGAATGCACAAATCCAAAATGTTTTGGTATTCAGGGCTATATATCTAGATGAAGCCATCTTGTCTTGTGCAATAATATAGAGGGGAGTGATGAATGGAGAAGGGTGTTTAGAAATTGTAATAGGCATACCTAAAAGAGATTAAGGCAACTGTTGAAGTTGGGTGTGAATCTGTTTGTCCAGGTAGTGTATTCCAGAGAATTGGTGCAATTTGTGAGAATTTTTGTCGACAGAAGTGGGATGATCTGATTATAGAGGATGTTGGTGGTAGACAGAGATGAGGAAAGAGATGTAGGGAGGTTCAGTACTCTGGCGAGCTTTGAGGATAAGGGAAATAAGTTTAAATTGTATTATATAGTGGACAGGTAACCACTGCAGTGACTGCCACAAACTGGAGACAACCGTGTAGCTCAAGGTGCAGGTGTCACGAGCATGCATGTGATTGAAGATATGGAGTAAAGGTCTAACAAAACCCCAAAACAGTGATAGTACTACTTATGTGTTATGTTAAAATCCACAAACTGAAATGGAAATATCAGGGTTAAGTCGGTTAGTAGATGGTGGAATCAGCAGTTTAGTTTTCGAAAGATTAATATTCAGATAGAGAGAAGAACAAAAAGTTAGAGATGGCAGGCATTTATTGGAGGTCTGCAGTAGTGCATGGGTGATGTTGCAGCAGGAGGTATATATTTGGGTGTTATCGGCATAAAGATGGTTTCAATTGTATGCAACCCATATATATATAGAGAAGGGCAGTCCCAGGTTTTCAGGGGTTGTCTTGCTGTGTCAAGCAGCAGGTTTTATGTTTCGAGTTCAACTCTGTTTGTGTACAATAATATCTAATGTCAGCCAGCTCCAGGGCTGAGGTTACTATGTCACTTATTTCAGCTGACAACTTCTCTTCTTACTTCAAAACTAAAATCGACACCATCAAAGATAGTCTCACCCTACACCCCCGGCAACCCCTCTACCCAACTACTTGCTGCTACTCATCCTTGACCTGTGTCTCCATCATCACTGATGAAAAACTCTCCTCCCTAATCTCTAAAACCCACCTCACCTCCTGCGCACTTGACCCGATCCAGTCACATCTCATCCCCAAACTCACTGAAGTTATTACTCCGGCCATAATCAATCTCTTCAACCTATCCCTAGCCAATGGATCCTTCCCCTCATCCTTCAAACATGCCACCATCACTCCTATACTTAAGAAACCGTCCCTCGATCCGTCCTCTCCAGCCAACTATCGTCCCATCTCAATGCTCCTGTACGCCTCAAAACTGCTTGAGCAACATAGCCCAGCCCATAGCCCAGCGAATTGAGTTGAAGCTACTAATGTTAACATAAAAAGCGATGCACAACCTGTCCCCTCCATATATCTTTGAACTAATCCCCAGCTACCTGCCCACACGTTACCTCAGATCCTCCAATGACCTCCTACTCTGCTCTACTCTCATCCGCTCCTCACACAATCGTCTCCAATATTTCTCCCGTGCATCCCCCATAGTCTGGAACTCCTTACCAAGACACATAAGACTGACCCCCACAATCACAGGCTTCAAGAAGGCCCTGAAGATTCACCTATTCAGATAGGCCTACAACCTCCAATAACACTATCACCACACCACCATCTGAACAGTCTCCCTCTATCCTTCTGTCTCTATCCCTCTTCCCTCATAGATTGTAAGCCCTTGCGGGCAGGACTCTCTACCCCACTGTGCCAATCGGTCATTGTTAGTATTATATATACCTGTATATTTTGTGTACTGTATGTAAACCCCCAAATATAAAGCACCATGGAATTAATGGTGCTATATAAATAAATAAATAAATAAATAATAATAATAATACTTTTTTGTTTGCATTTTACTGTATGGGGATTACAAGGGTACATTATACTATGTGGGGCCACTGGGGGCAATATTCTGTGTAGGACACTACACAGGAGCATTGTACTGTGTGTGTGCACTTTGGGAATATTATACTGTCTCAAGACAACAATGGCACAGTATAATATTGGATTTTCACAAGGGAGGAATATGCTTAGTGGGGTCAATATACTGTATGGGTGCACTAAAGAGGCACAATATTATGTGTGTGCACTAAATGTTCAATATATTGTTTGGGGACACTATAGGAACACTATAGGGCACTGTGTGTGGCACTCAAAAGGTTTCATCACTGTGTCTTACAAAGAGCCACATATTTTGTCCTTCTCTTTGACCTCTTTTGCTATGGTATGATATGGAATTACCCTGTTTTGTTATTGCTTCCTTTTTTAGAAATACATTGGATCCTTCTCTTTTATTGTGTCTGGTTATGTCATGGTGAGCAGCTGAGAAATACTTGTCTTTCTGTTATCCCCAGAGGTGTAATAAAACACTTTTGGGGAAGAAGGAAACATACTGCAATCACAGTTCCCGCAAATGATAGGTTTCTGTCACACTGTTATAAAAGAGGAAGTGACAGATCAGCCCCCCCCCCTGTATTCTTAACGTCTCTTAGTAGCAATGGGAACTTCAATTCTCTTTTTAGTGCATCACTTGGATCAACTTACTAAAAAGAGACAACTCTTTTGGTTCCCAAATGGCTCCTTATAAATTACCAAGTCTAAGATAAAATAAAATAATCCTTTAATAATCCCACAATCTGGAAATTCAGTGTGATACAGCATCATGGATAGTACAGTAGTATATAGCCAGAGAGAAACACAAACAAGCTCATAGCAGATAGAGAGATACTAGGAGTCATAGCAACTAAAAAGAAAGAAACAAAAGACAGACTACAGGATCATTTAGTTCTCTGTGCAAAGTGATGTTGATAATACAGCCTGACTGCGGTTGGAGGACACGAGGAGGGAGGTCACAGCATGTAGCATGACAGGCAGAAACAGTTTTTTGCAGAGGTGGGGGAGTGTCTACGAATGGCAACATTAGGAAGTAACTTTTGTCCTGAAAACATTAAGCTCTCATACAGCGCTGTGAACAGGAAAATAAAAAAAATATGGCATTTGGAATGTGGAGAATCAAAAATAAAAATCGAAAAATACCTGCTTTGGAAGGGATTAATAGGTCTGTCTGATGGGAAGCTGGAAAAAAATCTGAATAGGGTGGAATTGGAAAAAACACAGTTGGGAACCTTTACTTATAGGTTTTGCTCTTTTGGTGTTATTTTAGTCATTTGTTTTTGGTCATTTTGGGCATTTGAATTACAGTATCATCAAATTTATATTATTTGTTACGTTTTAATACCTTTAAAAAAATTAACACCATCGAAAAAAAATGTTTCTAGATTGTATTGATATTTGATTTCTTATTTTCATTATACAGCTTTAATTTGCGTTTGTGGATTGTGTGGCAAACTGTGTTCACAGACAATGATTTCAGGAAGTATTCATTAATACAGTGCTGCCTGTAGATTGAGCATCTAATAATTGACTGTTGGCTTCTCCCTTATACACATGGATTTCTCCAGAGTTCTATGATGATGTTATGTACTGTAGTTGGTAGAATATTTAAAGTATTTACGGAATAAGGAACATTTTTCTGACATTGTTCCAGAATTTTTAGATGTACTTATTCAAAGATTGGTGGACCTCTGACCATCTTCCGAGAGACTCTGCCTCTCTAAGATGGTCTTTTTATACACAGTAAGGTGACTTGGCCCTTCAACTGTCCTTTGTTAGTACCAGGTACTGTTCAAGCATTTTGTTAACCCTGTTCCAACTTTTTAGATATGAGTTGCGGTCATATACTTCTAAATGAATTACTTTTTTTCAAACAATCTTTGAAAGTAGTTTACCTGAGGAAGGGATCAGAATTATCCCAAAAGCTTTTAATCTGTCATCATAATTAAGTTAGCCATTAAAAAGTTATCAACTACTGAAGACTCTCAAGTTTTTTTTTTTGTTTTTTTTTATATTTTATACCCACTGGCTAACATGGTACAAAAACATACTTTTTCCTTATACTGGAAACCCTAAACAAGCTACAAATACAGAGGATTGTTTGATCTGTTGACAACCATGAGCAGGTTCCATAATTTCCTTGTCCAACACGAAGACACAGGTGGCACCTTCATTACACCCTCCTGTCTCTTACTCACGCATTTCCAGGTGCTTATAAGAAGAAAATTTTGTATTACGATTCCAATTACGTGTCCTGACATTGACACCCAGCCATAGTCACCTTCATTTGCAATAGTGATGTGAATGGGAAATCTGGACTGTTCCAGGCTGGAGTCTTATGTGCCACATCTTTACAAATTGTAATGTATGTTTTATACTGTAGTGTTCAGTTTGCATGCTTTGTCCTTCGGGCATGCTGAACATTTCTTGTAATGTTATTTTACTTTAAGTATCTTGTACTTTTTCTCAGACTGGGAATGGATTAAAAAGAAGACAAGTTCTAAAATGAAAGAATGTAGATTTTATGTGTTTTTGGAGCGGAGTAGATCTAAACCAGTGACCCCACTTACTGTCTCCACCACTCTTCTCTTATAGATTGTAAGCTGTTGCCTGCAGAGCTCTCCATCCTGCACGCAACAGATGGTCATGCAATATTATTCTATTGTACTTGACCAGTTTTTTTGATGATCCATTTCAACAAGCTAACAGAAAATATAGCCTGCCCTATTTTAGCCTGTTTTCGCAGATCCCTCAATAGACTGAAGTCCATAAAGGATCTGTGAAAACAGGTGTCCCACAGATGCAAAATGGCAATGAAAAATGGTAATTTTTAATGGCCATTTGCATCACAGTTGTTTGAATAGTGCCTCATCTGTAAGGATTCTCTTATGAAGGTACAGTAGGGACCCTATAGAAGCCTATGGATGCTCTTTTGGGGGTTCTGTACAACTTGGAAGTGGTAATAAAGCTATGTGTATGAAATCTCACATAGGATTATAGACCATATCAGTTTTATCATCTGCACCAGCTTTGTATCATTAGACTTTTTTAATTGTTTAGAATAAATAGGAATGCACCTATTTGTGTGTTGTTGGGTCCCATGTCTACAACCAGTAAAATACAATGAAAGCTTTGTG
Source organism: Leptodactylus fuscus (assembly GCF_031893055.1). Classification (NCBI taxonomy): domain Eukaryota; kingdom Metazoa; phylum Chordata; class Amphibia; order Anura; family Leptodactylidae; genus Leptodactylus; species Leptodactylus fuscus. The sequence continues at coordinate 48,561,988 of NC_134271.1, read as the reverse complement.
TTTTGGTGTGTCTGCAGGTTGGGAACATGGTTTTAAAACTTGACTTGAGGTATTTGTTAAATTTATTAGTCATTTAATTTATTTCTCCTAGGTGCTTTTCTAATCCCGTATACACTATTCCTAATCATTGCTGGAATGCCACTATTCTACATGGAATTAGCTCTTGGACAATACAACAGAGAAGGTGCTGCCACAGTATGGAAGATTTGTCCCTGTTTCAAAGGCAAGTATTCTACCTTATTCATTTTCATCAGATTAATCATTGAACAGGATTATTTTAGATATTTAATTTTAGTCATACTTATATTCTGGTATTTTATGTTTCAAGATGAAAGAATTTGTCAACCATATACTGTGATATACTATAGCTTTGTAAGGGTAGAGGACTATGGACTAGGTTCCCCATATTTGCAAAAATTAGAGGTAAGACTAATCTCACATCAACTTTATCTTGGAGATTCTCTGAAATGCAGAAATACTGGAGCTGAAAGTCATCAAGCAAAGGTATCTGTAATCAGGGGCGTAACTTGAGAGGGTGCAGTCGCATCGGGAACCCAGGAGGCTTAGGGGGTCCTTAAGCACTGGCACCAGTATTGAGATTGTAGCTAACCATACTACCCTAACCACAGACTACCCTAAACACAGACTACCCAAAGCCACATACTACCCTAACCCACAGACTACCCTAACCCACAGATTATCCTAACCCCCAGATTACCCTAACCACACTAAGGTTGATTAAACTCCTTAGCACCCGTAACTATCATAATCAAGAATTTGCTGTAGGAATGAGGTAGGGGGCCCCAGACAAAGGATTGCACCGGGGCCCACAAGACTTTAGTTACGCCACTGCCTGTTAGAGAACCAATGTCCTATTGTCTTAATGTCCTAATTCCTAGTTTATAGACCCAACCACTGAAAACAGCTATGACTAAGGGAATTAAATCTACGTCCGGAAACGTGTAAGCTTGTTTCTGTTTTTATATATGGATCCACTTTTTTGTATGTCTCTTTTTAATCATTCCAAGTAAAAGTAAAATTTAATATTTTTTGCTGGAGAATTGTTTTTTATTCAAGCCTTGTTAATATTGACTCCGTGCCACAGTCCGGAGCTCTCGCTGTGCAATATACAGCTCATGCTCGTTCATATCCATATGTGCATGAGGTCTGGTGGTGGAGCTTCACCAGTTTGCTTCTATAATTCTATGTATGTACAGTGGGGCAAAAAAGTATTTAGTCAGTCACCAATAGTGCAAGTTCCACCACTTAAAAAGATGAGAGGCGTCTGTAATTTACATCATAGGTAGACCTCAACTATGAGAGACAAAATGAGAAAACAAATCCAGAAAATCACATTGTCTGATTTTGTAAGAATTTATTTGCAAATTATGGTGGAAAATAAGTATTTGGTCAATAACAAAATTTCATCTCAATACTTTGTTATATATCCTTTGTTGGCAATGACAGAGGTCAAACGTTTTCTGTAAGTCTTCACAAGGTTGGCACACACTGTTGTTGGTATGTTGGCCCATTCCTCCATGCAGATCTCCTCTAGAGCAGTGAAGTTTTGGGGCTGTCGCTTGGCAACACGGACTTTCGACTCCCTCCAAAGGTTTTCTATAGGGTTGAGATCTGGAGACTGGCTAGGCCACTCCAGGACCTTGAAATGCTTCTTACAAAGCCACTCCTTTGTTGCCCTGGCGGTGTGCTTTGGATCATTGCCATGTTGAAAGACCCAGCCACGTTTCATCTTCAATGCCCTTGCTGATGGAAGGAGGTTTGCACTCAAAATATCACGATACATGGCCCCATTCATTCTTTCATGTACCCGGATCAGTCGTCCTGGCCCCTTTGCAGAGAAACAGCCCCAAAGCATGATGTTTCCACCCCCATGCTTTACAGTAGCTATGGTGTTTGATGGATGCAACTCAGTATTCTTTTTCCTCCAAACACGATAAGTTGTGTTTCTACCAAACAGTTCCAGTTTGGTTTCATCAGACCATAGGACATTCTCCCAATACTCTTCTGGATCATCCAACTGCTCTCTAGCAAACTTCAGACGGGCCCGGACATGTACTGGCTTAAGCAGTGGGACACGTCTGGCACTGCAGGATCTGAGTCCCTGGTGGCGTAGTGTGTTACTGATGGTAGGCTTTGTTACATTGGTCCCAGCTCTCTGCAGTTCATTCACTAGGTCCCCCCGCGTTGTCCTGGGATTTTTGCTCACCGTTCTTGTGATCATTTTGACCCCACGGGGTGAGATTTTGCGTGGAGCCCCAGATCGAGGGAGATTATCAGTGGTCTTGTATGTCTTCCATTTTCTAATTATTGCTCCCACAGTTGATTTCTTCAATCCAAGCTGGTTGCCTATTGCAGATTCAGTCTTCTCAGCCTGGTGCAGGGCTACAATTTTGTTTCTGGTGTCCTTTGACAGCTCTTTGGTCTTCACCATAGTGGAGTTTGGAGTCTGACTGTTTGAGGGTGTGCACAGGTGTCTGTTTATACTGATAACATGTTTAAACAGGTGTCATTACTACAGGTAATGAGTGGAGGAAAGAGGAGACTCTTAAAGAAGAAGTTACAGGTCTGTGAGAGCCAGAAATCTTGATTGCTTGTAGGTGACCAAATACTTATTTTCCACCATAATTAGCAAAAAAATTCTTACAAAATCAGACAATGTGATTTTCTGGATTTGTTTTCTCATTTTGTCTCTCATAGTTGAGGACTACCTATGATGTAAATTACAGACACCTCTCATCTTTTTAAGTGGTGGAACTTGCACTATTGGTGACTGACTAAATACTTTTTTGCCCCACTGTATCTACTGATATTGCATATATAGATTAACACTGCATAAAAAATATTAGGGAATTTTAGTTAATATGTTGATATTCCCATATCTTTCTAAACCAGCATACATGCTATTTGTATCAGAGGCAAAAACAACGTAGGCAGCATTCACACAACTGTGGAAAAAATGGCCATGAAATGTTCAATTTTTTCTTGGCTGCTTGGACTTGAATCTATTGAGTCTATTGAAGTATCCATAAAAATGGACAAAAAATTGGACATTTCCTATTTTTTAATGGTCTGTTACAATGGACCTTCCATAAAACAGTCATGTGAAAGGAAACGTTAAAATCAATGGCTTTGTGATGTTTGTGTGAATAAGACCTCCGGGTGGAAAATGTAAACTCTAAGAAATTACTGAATATAGTTGAAATGCAGAAGATTCATTTCATCCTGTGTTTGGAAGAAGCAATCCAAATTACTGTATAAACTCGAATATAAGCTGACTTTTTCAGCACAGTTTTTATGCTGAAAAGCCCCCTTCAGCTCATAATCGAGTCAAGGTCCAACTCAGCACAGGACTGCAAGGATCTGCATAAATTAAGTATCATCTCTCTTCACTAGCAAGGTGAAGGTGGCAGGTGGCAGGTCCTGTGCCTGCATCAAGGAGAGCTCATACAGTAAAGTGACAGTAAAACACACAGGTACATACCGGGGTTACAATTCCTATTAATGTCAGGCATTTGGGGTTATTAATTTAGTTTTAGTAACTCCATGCACCTCACATTAATAGCAGTTAACCCTATCATGTCCCTCACATTAACCCCTGCGTTCCCCATTTAAGTGTTACTAATATGTGAGACATAAGGAGGTAATAATAAAGTGCCTTAATAATGTCTAATGTAATCATTATTACTAGAGATGAGCGAACACTAAAATGTTCGAGGTTCGAAATTCGATTCGAACAGCCGCTCACTGTTCGAGTGTTCGAATGGGTTTCGAACCCCATTATAGTCTATGGGGAACATAAACTCGTTAAGGGGGAAACCCAAATTCGTGTCTGGAGGGTCACCAAGTCCACTATGACACCCCAGGAAATGATACCAACACCCTGGAATGACACTGGGACAGCAGGGGAAGCATGTCTGGGGGCATAAAAGTCACTTTATTTCATGGAAATCCCTGTCAGTTTGCGATTTTCGCAAGCTAACTTTTCCCCATAGAAATGCATTGGCCAGTGCTGATTGGCCAGAGTACGGAACTCGACCAATCAGCGCTGGCTCTGCTGGAGGAGGCGGAGTCTAAGATCGCTCCACACCAGTCTCCATTCAGGTCCGACCTTAGACTCCGCCTCCTCCGGCAGAGCCAGCGCTGATTGGCCGAAGGCTGGCCAATGCATTCCTATGCGAATGCAGACTTAGCAGTGCTGAGTCAGTTTTGCTCAACTACACATCTGATGCACACTCGGCACTGCTACATCAGATGTAGCAATCTGATGTAGCAGAGCCGAGGGTGCACTAGAACCCCTGTGCAAACTCAGTTCACGCTAATAGAATGCATTGGCCAGCGCTGATTGGCCAATGCATTCTATTAGCCCGATGAAGTAGAGCTGAATGTGTGTGCTAAGCACACACATTCAGCACTGCTTCATCACGCCAATACAATGCATTAGCCAGTGCTGATTGGCCAGAGTACGGAATTCGGCCAATCAGCGCTGGCTCTGCTGGAGGAGGCGGAGTCTAAGGTCGGACCTGAATGGAGACTGGTGTGGAGCGATCTTAGACTCCGCCTCCTCCAGCAGAGCCAGCGCTGATTGGCCGAATTCCGTACTCTGATGTAGGAGAGCCGAGGGTGCACTTGAACCCTTGTGCACCCTCAGCTCTGCTACATCAGAGCCGAGGGTGCGCTTGAACCCTTGTGCACACTCTGCTTCATCAAGCTAATAGAATGCATTGGCCAGCGCTGATTGGCCAATGTATTCTATTAGCCTGATGAAGTAGAG